>NC_132947.1:5118461-5758269 GCF_034638445.1 Ciconia boyciana | reverse complement strand
TTGATTCTTAGTACAATCTTGATAATTCTTAGTAATATTCTGGTTGATTCTTAGTAATATCTTGACAAAAACGCATGACTCGGAGGAAATGAAAATTCCATTTCCCCTACTCAAGGGACTCTGGGCAATTAACTTACTCCCTGTGTGCCTACCTTTAAAATAGGGTTGTATAAGGTGTGCATTTCAGGATGCGATGGTAGAGGCAGGAAATGCAGCATGAATGAAGGCAGGCAGGAGTTGTGAGTATGATTTACTGTCTGCAAAATACCTTGAGGCTTTCAGAGGCAAAAAACTTCACAAATATGGAGTTCCAGTACTACTGTTGAGGGTTATAAGCTACAAACAAATGTTGTATTTAGTTGGGATGAAATTTTGAATTCTTGATTTGCAGTGTCTTACGGACACTAAAGATGAGATCTTAATATGTCTTTTAAGAGAGATGTTTTGTATACAAATTCAGGTTATGACTTGACAAAAAAAAAAATCTTATGGAAATAAAGCTCTTCAAATATAGGTGTGTTGTCAGTTTGAAGAGACCTTTCCAGTGTTGTTCTAGACTGAAAACAAAAGCTCTTCTTCACAAAGCAAAAAAAAAAAAATCTGCCAACCATTTCGTCAGATCACAAAGAGTAAAATTTCAAGTTAGTGTTTATTGAAAAGACTGTCAGGAAATGCTCAAGGCAAGGCAGTCTGATTTCCCCCTCCCCATTCTTCCCAAAACGGGGAAGTTCTGTTGTTTCTTGAGGTGGAAGATTTAATGTATTATATACCTTTTCAGTGGGGAAAAACGAGTGCAGGCTGCAGTTCTTAGTCTCGCAGCAGCATTGTTCATGCAGGAAATTCCCCCCACATAGGGATAAAACAACTCTCTCTGTATGAAAGAACTCCAGAATAAATCAGTGGCTGGCATATATCTTGATCTGAAAATCAGGACGTGGTTTTGACATAATACGCTTATTAAAAATTTGGAAAGAATTGGGGATACGTGTATGACTGACTGACTTTGACCTGCAGGAGCTAAGGAAAGCTTCTGTGTATCTCTCTGTATGAAGTCTGCCTCCTAAGTGCACCCCTTAAAGACACTTGATTCTTCACAAAGATCTGTTTAAAACATTCACATCTGTTTTTCCTTCCCCAAGCTGGAGAATGGGACCCAAAAATAAAGTGCATCTCTTATTTTAGATTGTTTTAAATTTTTATTAATACCGTACATTTTAATGTCCCAGGGACACATCTGCTGCTGTCCTGGAGATGCTTCTTCTCCAGTGTTGCTGACCACAAATGACCTAAAGTCTTTTTGGTTTTTCTTTTTTTTCTTTTTTTTCTTTTTTTTTTTTTTTTTTTAACGTGTGTCATAGCAGTATTGGTGTTTTTATAACACAGGCAGAAGTGCCTTATACTAAGTGACAGTATTTTGCAGAGCAATAGCTGATCCTGTTATTTAGTCATGTCCAGAATCTGGCCCCAAGTGAGAATTGGCAGTGATGCTGAATGAATTATTTGCTTTCTGGAAAATAGCTTTCCCATATAATCTCTGGGAAAATTTTACAGAAGACTGACTTTGTAACTTGGTGCAAGACTTGCTCACAGTATAAAATTTGGTTTCATGGTTTGACAGTTTTATTTGAATTATTTCACCAAGGTCACTTTTCTTTCTCCTTGTGAAATTCATTGCTGACATAGTAGATGGGCATACCTCCAGTAGACTCAGAACAATCTATAACTGCAGTGAATTCAGCACACAGAGTAGTACTGAGGTGGCCTCACTTGTGTTTTAGGTAGAGCATAACAAGAATTAAAAATTGAAATTAATAATGGTGAATTTGCTTTTATTTTGACTTAGGCTTTGTTCTCATTGGACTTGATTATTAGTTTAATTTGCTGGGTAAATTGTTTGGTCTTGACTAACATTGACTTAGAAGTCTCTGAACATAGTGTATTGATCTTTTCTGAACTCTCATGCTCCCACTGTTGCTCCTTATTTTAGATTTATCAGACTAGATCGAATTTCTGCTACTCTTTTCTCCTTACAGACACATTTATTTTTCAGTTGACCAACTGAAAGAATAATCCCCTTCCTTTATGTTTGAGCAAAAAATTAAACTGTTTTTTTAATGTGTTTATCCCTTTATAAAGTTGCTAGAGCAGACTTTTATGAAGAGGCACATGCACAGGAGGAAATCTTCATTTAACGTATTGCTTTGCTCCACTTTCCCTAAAATGCCACTGGAAGCAGGGTCGGTCTTCTGGTAACTGTCACACAGTGAAAAACTTCCTTCTTGATCAAGAATTGTTACCAGTATCAGGTGTTACTGAATGTTGGAACTTGTTTGGGGGGGGAGAAGAAATGTTTATTCCATTCGAACTTGTTTTACCTGGCATGAACATTGCTATTGGAATTCATCTCAAGTACAGTACTGCTGCTCCTATGCGGCTGATGTTTTTCAAGGAAATCATAGGCCTAAAAATAGTCTGCATAAACAACAGTAAGAGGGTTGTACTTTCAGTTCCAGGTTTTAGCAATGTCATGTTGTTATTTTCTAATTGTCAGTTTCCAAAATCCATTAAGCTGATTAGCAGAGTGTTTAAAAACAAAACAAAACAAAAAAACAAAACCAAAAATCCACCTCTTGTGGAACCTTGCATAAAACATTATGCTTAGATAAATTCAGTACAGAAAGGCTGGGTCGTTGTAGTGATCACCTTTATATCTTTACGAACATGTTACATTCTGAACATTTTTTCAAGCATCCTCCAACTTGTGAAATTGCCACATGATTCTGAAACTGTGGTCTTAGGGGAGAATACAATGTGGAAACACTCGTACTAATTGGAATTCAGGAGTGTTGTACATATTTAACATCCTCTGTGTACCGAACAAAGAGCTTTACTACTTTTCCTTCAGATTAAAAAAAGAAAAATAAAATTACTTAACAGTCTGGAAGAGAGGAGGAAAAAATCCAGCTTGCCAATTGCAGAACACATTTTGTCATCAATTTTATCCTTGTATAGCTGTCTCCAGGTCACCTTGCATGATGGAAATTGATCTTTACACTTTTGTCTCATGTTTTTAGTAGCCTGCTTACTAAGATACAGATTAATGTGTTTAAAGTTCTGTAATTCAGACTAAACAAAAATTACTTTTCATTTGTCTCTAAAACAAGATGGTCATCTAGTTCCTGGTGAAAGGGGCGTTACACTGAAGCCGCTGCTAAAACCTACAGTTCTTTTTCCTCCTTCCCCTGCTCTTCATTAGGTGTTTTGGAAAGTCAGTTGGGAAGCAGGGGCTGAAACTGAGGGCTAAGACCCTGCTGATTTTAAGGGGGGTTTGGTTTCTGATTTGTGAATCTGGGACGTAGCTACCTTTTCCTCCCCTTGAAGTGATTGCCTGCAACGGTAGTTAATGCACTTTCAGCGTACCTACCTATGTGTAGGGGGTCGGAGGGGAAAACTGACCTTTTCTTTGTGATTTCTGCTTCATAAAGAAAAGAATTCATGCAAAGGAATTTAAAGGGAAACTTAAAGTATATTGGTTTTAAGACTGTGATTAATCATTAATGTTACAGGTAAAGTTAACTGTAGAAGCATTGCTAGATCTCCTAATAATACTGAAACGGCAGATGTCTGAGCACGGTGTAGCCCTGCTGCATACTTGGTGTAGGACAATGTGATCAGGGGTGCAAACAGCATAAAATCTGCATCCTGAAGCTGCTGATTTGCTACATCTTCGAGTCTCATAGTAACACCACAATAAAACAGAGTTAACAGTTTGGTTCCTTGAGATTTTTGCTCTTTGACTTGAAGTGAAAGATAATTAGGAGGTTACAGTTAATTGGTAAAAACATTTTAAAGACTCCAGGATATCCTCTTTAGGTAATGCCTAATGAATTTGAATAAAATATATCTTGTTTTACCCATTTGGCCCACTACTGCTACTTCTCCAGAAAGTAAACTGAAAAACTGGTACCAACAATTGACAGAAAAATCGGTATTCCCTCTCACTTAACTGAATTTGTAATGAAGTTGGTTAAGGGATTTCATTTATTAAAAGAATTATAGTGACAATAAATTTTTTTTAAATACTCATCTTACGTTCAGGAAAATTACGTGTAGGCAGTTTATTTGAGTCATTGCTTTACTGTTAGCAGTAGCAGATTATATTGTACAATTTATACGAATAAATTACCTAAATTAAGCTACTTGTATGTTTGTTAGCGGAGGGAGCAGAGTGGGAGCGGGTTGGAATGAGATTACCAGACCTGATTAATAAAACTGTGGATTTGGCCCTCTACTGGGTGGTGCTAGGAAATGCATGTTTTAAATACTAGCGCACGTATGTCGAATGATTTAAGTGTATTCAGCATTTTGTGAATCTGAGCGCATTAAAATATAACAAATCTGATCTGGTAACCTGTCAGTTACTAAAGCGTTCAATAGTTTGTCTAATTTGAGAATGAAAAGTTAATCTTTTTCTTTCCTCTCCCCAGTTTTCTAGACAAGATTGACATAGTCAAACAAAATGAGTATACACCGTCTGACCAGGTAAGGAAACTTTCATTAAGAAATTACACAATTTACCTGCCCCCTCCGTCTTTGAGAATGACTATCTCATTAATTTTCTAATTGCCATTTGTGGCACTAATACAGGTATTACCATGTACTGTACATATTTAGTATTCCAGTAAAAATTACTTTGTCATTTGCCTTGAGATTATGTTTATACATGTAAATGTACTGTGAAATGAAAATCTGCCTAGATTCAAGGCTTAGGTCGTGCTTCTGTGACACTAAAACTCAAATATCCATTTGAATGAGTAATTTACAATGTTTTGCCCTCCATGCTGAATAACCATCATGCACTTTCTTTCATGCAAAGTTGGTTGGTATCTTCTCAGCCCCACTGGCTCCCACTGTAAACCAGATTTTGTAAAAATAACCTTGTTAGAAAATTTTAATTTTTTTATCAGAATAGGAATTGTAGTTTTCATTTTGTTATGGATAATCTGAGGATCTTTTTAGGACCAAATCCATAATCCAAAATCACATGTATATTCCCAACTTTCTCCCCATAAATAATGCAATTAAGCACCTAGCGTACTTTTATAGGATAAATAACAAAAAAACATATTAATGTCCCAAAACTTTCGCAGACAGTATTGATGAGGAAAGAGCAGTTCATATCCTTTAAAGTTGTTCAAGAATAAATTAATCATTCATCCTTTTAAAAATCTGAGGTTTTTTATAAATGAGGCTTTCTTATCACTGAAATAATTGTATTTTCAATAAACAAAATATTAAAACATAGGTTATTTGAAATTTGGAGCAACTAATCTTCAGACATGAAACTTTAAAACAAGTATCAGTTTTATAGTGGAGGCTAAGCGTCAGGAGTTCAACTTGTATTTACTTACACTTAGTATATAGCACTAAGTATAGTACTTACAATTCACTTATAGTAATTACTTAAGTAAGGTGAGTATTTAAGCAGTTACTTAAGTAAAATAATTACATACTTCTGTAAGTAAGAGTAAGCACAAGTACTTATGGCGCTTGTTTGGGACCATTGACTGCATTGAAGCTCCCCACAGGCATACTGTAAAAAACAGGCCCATTTGGATTATCCTCTAGGATGTTACATGTTTCTCCTAAAAGAACTCCTGATAATCAAATCACTTCCTTCCCCTTTTTTTTTTTCCCCTTGAGGTGGGTGAGTGCCTTTTTTTTTTTTTTTTTAAACATCATATTTGTGTTGATTCCTAGAGATGCAGAGCTCCAGAGAGTCCAGTTTTCCAAACTTGCTTCTATTTATTGTGGTGTTCGAATTTTCAAACTGTTTCAAACACAAGTTAGAACAAAGTTTAAGTATATACATATTTCAATATGAGTATTAAAATACCCAGACAACAATAATTTACTATCAGAAAACTGATGTTAAAATGTAGCCATTTTGTTTAATGATTTAACAGTGTCGTCTAACCTTTGGATTTTGTGTGGTTTTGACTTTGACTAACCAGTTTGGTACCTGTGTAGTAAGAACAGAGCTTTTATTGCGCATATAATTTTTTTTTTTTTTACAGTCTGTTCCGCTTACGTGATCTTGTCTGCTGCAAATGTTACAATTTATCTGCTATTTAGACCCATTGCGAAGAACACCAAAACTTTAAGTCCTAAATTATAAAACCTTTAGTTGAATTCAAAGTGCTATTTTGTAGTTAGCTGTATTTGGACTGTGTACTCAGTCTGCAGCCCATGCAGATTAGGTTCTTCTAGATCAGTCACCCACGAGGCACTGTGTGTGTCTGTCACTGCTTTGCAATACAAAGGAAATAAAAGCCAATACAGTTTGGTTTTAATAGGATTTTGTAGTGCTTATAACAATTTCAATCGTTTGTAGCTCACAACTTCTGATTATCAGTTTCGTCTCTACAGGAAATTTCAAATTTTATCTTTGAAAAGCCCAGTTCTTATAAGATTTAAGTGGTTGAGCTCCTGGTTCTTTGAAGGAAAAAATGGAAAATTCTGAGACCTAGACACTTCTTTTAATAGCCAAGCGCTGAACAGCTGGGGGAGAGATCTCTTTTCTGGGGTTGGGAATTATTTGGTGGTAGTTAAAGATCCTATTGTGTGCCACTATCCCACTGAAATCTGTGAACGCATCGCCTAATGTCTAGGAATGGGTCTGCGCTGTTCGGAACATTTGCCTTTGCTTTAAGTGACCTGTAAATGTTTCCTCCTATTCCAAGCTTCGCACTTAACCTGCTTGTGAAAGTATGTATACTTTAAAAGTTGAGCACACCTATATGTGTGCACACGTGTTCAAGATCAAAAGCTTAAATGCAGCTTCAAAATGCTCTGTTCCCTGTTCTTGCAGTACAGCGTACAGTGTCAGCACTAGGTAAAAGGTTTTCATTTCTGTTGATGGATATATGAAGAATTATTAAGTATCTGTGTTTAATCAATGACTTTTCCTTTACTCTCTAGGATCTTCTCAGATGCAGAGTTTTGACATCAGGAATTTTTGAAACCAAGTTTCAGGTGGATAAAGTAAATTTTCAGTAAGTATCCTTATTTTTTTCTTTTAATACAATGCAGACAAATACCAGGGTAAATTGGAGGACGGTCTACCGTATAGTCATTGAGACTACTGTATTTCTCAAGTTGATGTTTAATAGAAAGCAAGTATTTTATGATTTGTTAATTTAGTAGTCTGGCTTTAAAAAGAAATGCAAATTGGTGTGCAATTTTCTGCTTTTATTTTAAATCACAAAGAACAAAATGTTTTAAATCTATTTTTACTAATGCCTTTTCTGAGTATTTGATTCATTGCTAGTTTATATAGTGAAATATTTGACGAAAAGCTTTGTACATATCTAAGTAACAGAAAATGCATGTTCTCTTTACTGGCCCAGGTTAGAAAGATCCCTTGACCCAAACAAAATCTGCTGAGTTTTACTCTGGTCCTGTTGACTTTAGATCTGTGATACTTGTTTCAGTAAATGACTTGTTGTAGGACCTTTTTTAATGTCTTAGCTTGTAAGGGTGAAAATGAATCTGCAGTGTACATATGCCAGAATTTCTTAACCTTGAAGTGTAGGTGTTAGTGAAAGTAAACATAATTATATTTTGTGATGAAAGCTCTGTGTGCATATGTTGGTGGACTCTTACCTGTTCAGCTTCTCATAATCCTTGATTTCTTTTAGCTTCTATGACACGGAAGTCCTAAAATTTCTTACCTTTTCTGTTTGCTTTTGGGGGAAAAAAAAAACCCCAAACACAAAATGTATTCTGACTTGATTTATGGTTTTTTTTCTTAGTATGTTTGATGTTGGAGGGCAACGAGATGAACGTCGAAAATGGATCCAGTGTTTTAATGGTATGATTAGAATTTGTTTGTTTTCTCTGCAAAATTTTAATGCCCAATCTTAATTTTCTCACTGTGTGAAAGCCATCTTCTTTTCCATGTAGCTTTATAAGGAATTATCTGAACAGTCATACGGGACGGAATTTTTATTGACATGTAGGCTTCTATAAATGCATAGAATATCTTTAGGGAGAATGTAGGTGGAAAGGAATTCAAGTTTGATAACTTAACATAGCTTGTCCGTTTTCTTCGGCTTCCCTCTCTTCGTTTAATTAGGGGGTTTTGGTGGTGGGTTTGTGCATTATTTGCCAGCTATGTGAGTGTTAAATTCCAAGCTATATTGTGTCTTCCAAGTGAAGGTTTACATATATTTGTGCCTATACAAAACATACAATTACAGGATAATTAATATATGCATAAAATCAGAATATCATATTTTTGCACGTAATTGCAGCCACATCGCTATGTCACAGGTGCTTCTTTCCAAAGCAGCACCGACCCATTAATGCAGTATGAGATTGTAGGGAACATCTGTCTTGTTAGACATGGTGTTGCATTCAGCATGTAATGTACTACAGCACTGTATAGCGTAGCCCCAAAATGCCCTTGTCGAAAGTTTATGATGGAGTTTATAGATCTGCACTTTTCTAGGGAGCCATGCATATTAATATGATTTCTTGAAAAACAGCCCTAAGGGAAGGCCCTTACTGAAAACATATAAGCAAATACCCTCATTTAAGTCACCTGTGTATAAGCTAGATTCCTTAGAATACTAACATAGCACCAGCCTAGATGTGGGTAAGACCTGAAACGTCTGCAGGCATTTTGTAAGATCTGGAGTCTTAACACTGATAACCCCGTCAGTTTAGTTCAGATGATTATATTCTTAACTCCCATACAATTTAAATTAGGTAGTTTTGTGTGTATCGTGACGAGTTGCATGTACCTTTACTACAGCTGTTTATTTTACTCTGTATCTCTGTTTAGATGTGAAACCTTTCTCCCCACAAGTTTTCTTAAAGCTTGGTGAAAATATTTTTGTCTCTTTCTTTGTTGTTTGGACAAAATATTTATGAAGCTATGCAAAAGTCTAGCTTTTTGTAGAAAAGTTACAATGAGATCCTACAGAATAGATAAAGTAGAATGCAACTTAGAAGTCACTATATTTTGCTACCGTTACTGCCATAGAGTATCACCTGAACACTTTATCTATGTGTGGAACTACTGTGCAATATTTTCTTCTGTGCTATTAATAACAGATTTGTTTGGGTTTTACCTCTGCTCCTTCCTCTTCCTGTTTCCTCATGATCTGACTCATCTCTTCTGGTGTTGATGTCTGAGGTGGATGAGCCTGGAAGTCAGCGTAAGGGGTCTGGAGCAGCACAGCCACACACACACACACAGAGGTCTGGATTCTGTGGTCCTGGGAATATCTCCCAGGAAAGAGATAGGGGCCTCTAAGCAGTATAGTACACTATAGGAGGACTAGAGCAATTAATCATGAATTCACAGCAACCTACTATTTTTATTATTACTATTCACACAGATCAAAAGTGCCATTTGTCCTGAGGTCTTCCCCCAAGGGCCTCCCTGTCCTTTCTTGATAGCTCAGAGTCGCTTTCTAAATTTCTTTACACCTTTTAAATCTTCTTTAAATTCTCCTCATAGCTTTCTTCAGTTTCTCTCTCTTGCTTCTGTTCCTTTCTTTTCTACGTTTTATGTCATTCTGTCAGCTTCTGTTCTGTGGCCTGCCTTTCCTATCTGTAATGGTTTCTTCACTTTCTTTTTTTATTTCTGATACTTTGAAAGCTGTCAGCAATAGCATTCCAGCCTGTTCTCTTCATGAAGGTTAAAGTCTGGCAGCTTTTTATTGAACTTTGGGATTCCTGCATATTTCTTCTGAAGTTTGGTATTAATTAATGGGTATTTCTTGATTTAGATGTGACTGCTATCATATTTGTGGTGGCGAGCAGTAGCTACAACATGGTTATACGAGAGGACAATCAGACCAATCGGCTTCAAGAAGCACTAAACCTCTTCAAGAGTATCTGGAACAACAGGTCTGTGAATTGAAGTTTCATTGTTCATATCACATAAATTAGTAATCCTGTCTTACACTATAGTCAAGACTTGTGTACTGGGTGTACACAGACTTGTGTACTGGCTAGGACGGAGTTAATTTTCTTCATAGCAGCATATATGGTGCCATGTTTTAGATTTTGACCGAAACAATACTGCTAACACACAAATGATGTAGTTGTTACTGAACAGTGTTTGCAGAGCATCAAGGCCTTCTGTTTCTCACTCTGCCCCCCCCCAGTAAATAGATAGGGGGTGTGCAGCAGGTTGGGAGGGGACACAAGCAGGCAGATGACCCAAACTAAGCAAAGAGGTGTTCTGTACAATATAACATCATGCTCAGCAATAAAAGGGAAAAGAGGGGGGTTTAGGAGGGTTAGCCATCTTGCTGGGTATTGGTCTACCCACGGGAGGTGGCCAGGGATTGCCTTTGCATCGCTTGTTTTGTTTTGTTTTCTTCTCTCTTCCACTTATCCTTCACTTATTATACAATTATTATTTATATTTTTTTATCTTGACCTCCAGAGTTTCTTGCTTTTATTCTTCCTTTCCTCTTCCTCCATCCCACTGAGGGGGAAAGTGAGCGAGTGGCTGTGTGGTGCTTCGCTGCCCGCTGGTGTTAACTCACAACAGCAGCCTAGCCTGTGTTACTTGCTTCCCTGAGCGCAGTCCAAGCTGGTCTTTGATCACAACTGCCTACCTGTTGCATTAATGTCTAATAACTCATCTAATTGAAGAAAACTCTGGAGAGCTACAAATTGGTAGTTGCCATATTGAAGCTGAAGTAATTAAAGCAGTGATACAGTAGCACACTAAGACGTGGATATGCTCACCTATTTGATGTATTTGGATTAGCAGTAGAAAGCAGGCAGCTTTCATTGCCCATGTTAGAAGCACACAAACCCAACTCAGGGTGTGTACACCTGGAATTACACCACTGGATTCAGGTATAAAAGGAACCTTTCAAAATTACTATAGTGTGTCACGTGATTGTTGTCTCCAGAACTGGATTCAGTTTCTTTTTGCTGTATGATCCTAGCTGTGCCTTCTCAGAGTGTTTGGTTTCAATTTTCTACAGGTGGCTACGGACCATTTCGGTAATTCTTTTCCTGAATAAACAAGATTTGCTAGCAGAGAAAGTTTTGGCAGGGAAATCTAAAATTGAAGACTACTTTCCAGAATTTGCTCGCTACACTACACCAGATGATGGTAAGATTTTTAAGTTTTATTTGCAATTTATCACTTCCTTGTTAATCACATTTGTAATATTTTTGGTAATTTCAGCTAAGACTTGAAAACTCTTAAGTAGATGTAATCTTCATTGCCTTTCAGCCAAACTGTAATGTTAAATTTTAGGTATTAATAATGAGATAATCCTGTCTTTTATACATTTAATATATTAATAATTTCATCATGCCAAAATCCTGTTACTTTGCTCGTGGAGACCACAGTACAGCTTGTCACAAATATGTCCTCTGGACTCCCCCTAGTCATATCCGTGGTCATTTCTCTACCCTGCCAAGTGCCTGGTACTGTGGCCACTGTAATATTCCTTTGTTCTCCTGAAATCTTGCTGTTTTAAATAATATGTTATGGTTTTGTCTTATCTCATAGTCAGTTTTGCAAAGTATGTTTCTATCATATGTGAGCAGAAAACAGAACAAGTTATGATTTTTAGGCGCTATCACCAAAACCCATCTGTTTTAATGAGATACTTATTTTATTATTAATCAGCAACACCAGAGCCTGGTGAGGATCCCAGAGTTACAAGGGCCAAGTATTTTATTAGAGACGAGTTTCTTGTAAGTATTTCCTTTCTTTCAGTATTTCTTACGTGCTTCTTCTCAAATATAAGCTCTTACGCACCTTCTACTATTGCAAAATGCTGTCGCTTTTTGTGTTGTTTATATTTAACATCCACACTGCATAAAACACTGGTACGTTTAAGAGCTTTACTGCTGTTTGTTAGCTGCTCTTCGGATATTGGTTTGTTGACACAGTACGTAATTAAATAGCAACAGAATTGGTGAGAATTAAGAAACCTCAAACAGAATGATGAGTGAAGTCCTGCTGTTATTATTGGGGCCAGATTTTTATTCCATGCATTATTTCTAAAGATAAACTAATGAAAATATGCATAATCTGTAAAATATTAATGTTCTTTTTGTATTATCTTTCCCATTACTGGTCAGTTGAAGCTATAATAGACATAGGTTTTTTAAAAATATTATTACAATTACTTGTAATGGTGAGCATGGCAATCAAATTGTGGACTCATTTTAAAATGGAGCAAAATAAAACTTTGACAGAGGCTTTCTGTAAGTGTAAAGCCAGGATAAAAGCCTTGTACAAGGAGGCAAAATCCCGCTTTCTTCATGGACAAATTGCCTAGGAGTTGTGTGGCTAAATTCGCCAAAGCTACATATAAATAATAGCACTTTCTTGAGTTCTCGTTCAACTCTGCAATTCCCCAGTATGCAGTGTCCTTCTCACCGTATAATTCTGATCATTTTAAATTTCATGGTTTAGGTGAGAGAGTGAAAAATTGTGGGTGTTTTGCCACTTAGTTACCCTCTGAAAACACGACTCACACATATATATCTTAACCTTCATTCATCTGGGTTTTGAGAACATGGGGGTTTTTCCCCAGTCAGTTTTATTTTAACCCAGTATCTCTCTCTTACTTTTAACAGAGAATCAGCACAGCAAGTGGAGATGGAAGGCACTATTGCTATCCTCACTTCACATGTGCAGTGGATACAGAGAACATCCGGAGGGTTTTCAATGACTGTCGGGACATTATTCAGCGCATGCACCTTCGCCAATACGAGTTGTTGTGATGGAGAGCACTTTTTTCTGTGTTTTGGACTCCTTATTCCTTATTAAAAAAAGAAAAAAAACACCCTTGCCCACATAGGGTGGAAGAAAACTGTTTGAATCTCCCATTGATTTGCACCCCTCAACTTTTTTCTCCTTGCTGGACAATAGCAGCACTTCTAAGCTTGCTTCTGTACCCCTCGGACAGTTTGAGATGGCCCCTAACACTTAAAAGGCCATTTCCATGAGGATTCCCTAACACTGTTATTAACAAAAAAGAAAAAAAAAAAAGAAATAAAAACTAATTAATTAAAAGCCCTGAATGTGGAGCACCTGAAAGAATTGGGGATAAAAAATTAAAACATAAAACAAAAATTGGGGAGAGAAAACTTTAGGTAATTTAGCACTGTTGTGGGCATAATCATATAACCCGTGATCTCCACTTTGTATCATTCACTGCATCAGACTAAAGAAGGTGCCAAGTCACAGACCAAGTTTGAAGACAGACACTTGAGTTTGGTTCTCTGACTGTAATGTGGCTTTGAACGGAAATACTGACAATTCTACAACAGACCTAGACAGTGCAAAAACCAACTGCTACCTTTCAGAAGGGTATTTTTAAAACCAGTCTTGGTGGTCTAAGGACAACCATGGACATTTATGAATTGAACTGCGTATGGCCTGTGATTGCAGAAAGAGTTAACCACACGCTGTTTTCAGTTTGTCCACTGATGATCCCGTCTGCTATAAAAATCATTATCCGGACTGTAGTCCTCACAGTCTTTCCCTTCTTTTTCTTCTTCCCTCCCCTCATTTTTTATTTTACTGCTGGATTATTATTCTTGTACAGACTGTAAAATGTATTATTTTGTACAACTTTATTGAAAAAAAATAACTTGTAGAAGATCTTTGTGCCTTGATTATGGCTGTACCTGTACAATGAGCTAAGATGTAAGTATGTTTGATTGCGCTGTACAGCTTTGTCAACCCTATCTGCAGCATTAGCTCAAGGTAGGGAAAATTTATCTGTAGTTTAGTTTTTCTGGTTTATAAAAGAAGGAAAAATACTGTTTAGTAAAAAAAAAAAAAGAAAAAAAAGAAAAAAAAAAGTACAAATTGTGCAAACTTAACCACTTTAAAAGTGAGGTCTTCAACAAGTGACCAGATGTTGCAGCATCATGCTTTTTAATTTTTAGCTTTAATTCATTTAAATCTCTATCCAAATGCAAAACATGGCTTGTTTCTACATAAACCAAATTTTGCTACAAATTATAAATGTTAGTCTTTGGTCATTCATAGTCCTTTTCGCTAAAGACAAAACCAGAACAATAACGGACACATAGGGCATCATGCAGGTCTGGTGACCATCTCTAGACTGGGCCAAATACCCCACCAACCTCCACTTTGCTGCGTGGGCATACTACTACCAGAATGACAAGGTGTGCACTGCCCTTGGATTTGGCCACTGAATTCCAGTTTCAAATGACATTTTTATTTCTCTTTTAATAAAGAGATACTTTAGAACCTTTTTGTTTTATATTAACTATATAAGTAGCTTAAAGTGAAGATGTGTGGATTTTTCTTAAACTTGAATAATTTATGCAAATTATATGCTTAGAACAACGTGGTACAGTAAAAAGAAAAAGAGCAAAAATCACTGTAGCAATAAGAGAGCATGTAATTTTAGTAACTACTACACTGCTTTATATTTTATACCTAGGTGTTTTATGTCTCTGTGAGTGTGTTACTTTTTCATGTGTCTAAACCTATGTGTACAATTTGTACAGAGTCAGAAATTACAGCTGTAATAACACATCTAGAACAGTGTTAGCCTATATTACTCAAACACCCCTGTTCCCCCTTCATTTACACCCCTAAACTGATCTGGATCTTACTGCAGTGACTTTAAAAGGAAAACAAAAGAAACAAAACAAAAAACAAACACCAAAATACTTGCCTCTCTGCCTTTCACACTAGCTTCCCTCCACCCAAGAGACTGTGTTAACTTTCTTTTTTGGGAAGAGGTCCAGTTTAAATTAAACGTAGGGTGTGGTCAGTGATGTCTGTGTAGCTAGATTTGCTTCAGGTATCAGATGCCTTTTTAATACTAAGAACTGCAACTGTTCAGAATTGTGAGTTTTCATTGCTTTTGTGGCTAAACTCTTAAATGAAAATTAATCACCTAGTCCATTTTCACATAAAGAGCAGGGACTTGATGGAGTTACTGTCCCATCTCTCTTAATCCAAAATTACTAGTGATCTTCTAGAAGACACTAAATCGTCTAAAAATTTTAGCTGCAGTTGCTACTCATCTTTTAAAAATGATTTTTCCTGTTCACAGGTTTAGAACATTGCCACCTGGACTTTGTAGAACTGTAGGAGAACATGACCGAAAATAGCCCCTTGCAATTGAAGAATGTATCCAGTGCCTGTAGGTTAAGGGCTGGTGTTTCCACTAGGTAAAAATGGGACACACACAGTGGAGAGGAAATTCATTGTGAGCCTTAATTTTAGTTACAGGAGCCAAAATCTTTAGTTTAGGGCCAACCCTTATCTTTTTAAGCCTAGGAGGAGTTGGTGTAAACACCAGATTTATAAATGGGGAAAACCTGTAATGGTGTGAAGAATGTAATCTCTCATCTGAGAGAAACAAAGCCACCTCCATTAACAAAAATAAGCTTCTTCCTCTGATAATGAGAAGGACACATAATAACAGTGAGCTATAGAAGACAGCAACAGTTTAAGAAACCTAAAGCTTTATATGAACAGAAATGTTTAGGGGATGCTTTTTTTTTCTTAAGTGAGGAGAAAGGCAATTGTTTTGAATATGGTTGAGTTGCACAAGTACGGAGTGTGTGTGTGTCTTAATGTCTCAGTATTGCCTTTGTTAGTCTCTTTATTAGTCCATGCAGTTTGGTGGCCTGGTAAATGCAAGTCTTATTTTTAACAGCTTTCTTTTTTTTTAAATACAAAAACATAAAGCTTTAATGCTTGCTATTTAATAAGTAACTGTGTTTTCTTCTGTCTCTAATTTAGTGGCCATAATTTGCAGTTAATCGAACCATTCCAACCTAATGCTTACCCATACTTCCTAGTTTTGTTTTATTTATTTATTTGAACTTCTTGTTTTCATGATTGAGGACTTTCACTTCTGTCTCATTCATCTGTTTGGAAACTTCTGACCTTACAGCCAAAACTTAACTCATTCTACTCAGTATTCATCGTGATGCTGAAGTGTAAGATACTTGCAAATGTAAACACTACCACTTTTATTAATAAAAGCAAATACAGTGTTTTAGGGCACATTTGCATCGCTATAGTTGAGGTTGTGTCAGTATTTCCATTATAAACCCATAGAGGGTCTATATCTTGGCACTAAATTGCCCCAAGCTAAATCTTTGCCATACAAGGCTTCTGCTCAAGCATGATTTGGTGGGTTGGTTTTTAAACAGTTTCCAACACAAACCCTTGTTTCTGTTTTAAGTTATACAACTGTTTTGTTGGATGGGGGTTGGTTTAAAAAAAAAACAAAACCAAAAACAAACAAACAAACCTGGTTCAAGATTGTTTTTGGCACTTCTGTAAATCAGAAATGGTTTTGATTTTAAAACATAACCTTTGGCAAGCCAGTAACCTACAATATGGTCTGATCACTTTGGGTATTTTGTAAAAATAATAATAAATTGTAGAGATGTTGTGGTTTCAAAATCAGCTACTTGCATTTGCAGTAACTTATTTCAACCCAAGAACTTTTAGTAATTTGTATATTGTATTCAGCAGTCAGTGTGATGCAGCAGAATAGTGATAACTCCTGAAGGGATTTTTTTTTTAAACAATGTGGAGAAGTAAATCCACCACAGACTAAAAAAAGATTCAGCTGCTTCTGAAAGCATCAAAAACTGCTCTCTTAGAGGCTGAAACTGGAGCTCTGTAAGTTGTTAGGAGCAGGCTTTGATGCAAAAGTGTATGAAGGCATGCTGGATCAGTTGTTGTAGACAGGAGCCCTGAGGGCTTATCTTCCTTTATCTAAAAACTATTTTGAAGCATGGCATCGAGGATAGGATTTAACTTAGAGTATGTCATTAACTCCAGAGGAACTGAAGCTAATTCTGTTCCAGTGTGTTGCACATAATTGATACCTGCTGGATAATTTTATTTTACCAGTAAATCTATGCACAGAAATACTAATGTTCATCACCTTAGAATTTGAGCACCTTGTAATTAGTTGTGGCGCAATATTCCTGTAAATGATGTAGGATGTTTTGTATTATATCCTATTTTCCAGTGTCGAAAATTATCTACCAGGAAAACAAGAGAGGTAAACATGATTACACAGGGAGTTGACCACAGATAAGGAGATAGACCCCGTGACAGCTGAGTACCAGTCCAGTGCCTTAGTGATAATACTGTTGGTGATTGGTGCTATACAAATGCCTGAGATTGATAAAGTTGTTATAAGTTATAAAATTACATAACTTATTCTGGAAGAGAGTAAATTCTCTTCTTTCCCCAATGTATGTATCTAACATGCTTTGTGCATTTCTAACAATGCTGGCACTCACAAGACCTCTTCCATGGAAGTAGATGATAAAATTCCTACTACCTGTAAGAAGCAGGATCAGGGCCATAGATTCAGTGGAAATCTCACACAGGAACAGGTCCTCATCCCTAAAATACATGTTGAGCTTGTATAACAGTAAAAATATTTACAAGCAAACATCTGTTTGCAGTCCAAAACCAAAACTGTACCCTTCTTCCTCAGCTTGATATTTCTGAAAATTCATCAATTGGAAAAAGTCCTTCTGTTCCATGACGAACTTCGAAGTGTCTTTGTAAATAAAATAAGCTACGAAGGGGGTTTCTGAACCTCTGCTGATGAAAGCCGTTACACTGAAACATCTCTCTGGTGACTGACAAGATGGAAATTCCAAGAGTGAACCTATTTTAATCCTGGTCATAACCAGTTAGCTTAAATACTGTGAGTGGATGCGTTTCAGTTACTAGGTAGGTAAACGCTTTAGAGTATTTTACTGTACTGCAGAGATGGCTAAAATTTCAGCCATGAGTACTGGCTTCATAATTAATTGTTTTCAACCCTGATTCTCATCTTATTAAAAGTTAAAACTGCTTTTTACCCTGTCTACTTTTAATGTACTGAGCTGAGCAAAATGGGTGCAGTTTAAAGCACAAGTCTACTTGGAAAAGCAACTTGGGAGGAGGTGGGGAGGCAAACTAATCTCTCACTGCATTAAACATATAAGGGGGGGGGTTCTAACTTCTGGGTCCTATAAACTTAGCCTGGTTCTGTGGAAAAAATACAGAGTTCTTGAGGTTAACAACAGCAAGCGCTTACTGATACCTCTGCAACAAGGGGTAACTGACCAAATAATGTAATAGATAATTTATTTTGAAGAAAAACAAAAAAAACCCCACCAAACCAGAATTTACAGGTTTCTCTAATTTTTTTTACTTAGGAAGTCTGCCTCAAAAATCTTTATTTTAATGACAGGACAAAATAAAGCCTTTAAACATTGTCCCAAATACAGCGAGAATTACACATTTTTGAGGGAGAAGATGCTGACGCTAGGGTTTTTTATGTGACACAACATGCTTCCTAAGGCTGAGGTACCAGTAGACAAATGTAAGCAAATTCAAAATTAAAATGTGACTGTATCTCTTCACTTTAATTTACACAGTTGTTTTATTAAATGAGTTGGCTAATACTTTTTTTTAATATACTACTACTCAAGTTTGGAGACAGCACAAGCTTAGGACAGAGGTAGTAATGTTGGGAATTCTCTGTTGGGAATTCTGTTGTTCTGTTATGCAAATTAATGTTTTTTAGGCTGTGAATTCTATGTGAATTACTAATAGTGAAGTATAGTGTTTCTCTCTGAGGCTTTCTGGTATTTGATATGACTTTGGAATTGTATCATTCTTGCAACTAAAATGC
This sequence comes from Ciconia boyciana, assembly GCF_034638445.1. Classification (NCBI taxonomy): domain Eukaryota; kingdom Metazoa; phylum Chordata; class Aves; order Ciconiiformes; family Ciconiidae; genus Ciconia; species Ciconia boyciana. The sequence continues at coordinate 5,739,559 of NC_132947.1, read as the reverse complement.
TAGAGTGCCGGCAGAGATCAGGCAGAGGAAGGAGCTGCTGTATAAGGGTTATGAATTGCCGCATCAGCCTGCAACTGTAAGGCTGCTTGGAGCGGGGGCCTGTTCTAGCTCTTTTTCACTGCATTATCTCTTTTCTGTTGGCAGGATCAGACGAGCTTCCGTAAAAAGACAAATGAAGGGGTTGGGTGATGGAACCGAATACGTGTCTGTGTAAGACCTCAAAGTATTAATGAAAGGAATTTCAAGCTTGTATGAAGCTAGAGCCATAGGAGACAGCATGTCTTTCTGGGAGTGTGTGTGTGATGATTCATATGTATCTCAGTATTTTTAATCTCCATTCTCTTTTTGCTCTAAGGCACAACATCCAAAATGAAGTAACAGATTTCATGAAAGTTTTGGTGCTAACCTTGAGTTCTGTTTCCCACAGGGCAAAACTCTGCTGGGCTACAAAGGTTCATCTCTGTAAGACAGCCTGGAAGCCCAGTGCTGCCACAAGCAACGGCTCTTGTTAACATATTTGTGATTTAAAACTGGGGAGCTTGCAACCAATTGAACAATCCAACATCGTGGCCCAAAGCCTGATACCTTTGGATTCAGCTACTTTCTCCTGTCCTCGCCCCCCCACCCCACCTACTCTTATAACGTACATGGTTGATAAGAGAGAATAGAGCAGCTATGAAAGGAAGTTGTGAGACAGCCTCACTGAAAGTTCAAAGGAACTAGGGAAAGCTAGATGAACAAGACTCCTAAATCCATCACCTTGGACACTGAAAGATATATGGGGGATATTCTTCATTCCCCAGGAAAGTGACCCAGTTTGGGATCCTTACACAAATTTTCAAGGTCAGAGAATATTTATCTAAAAGGCCAAGATGTCTCCAACTAAAGAACTGCAAAAAATGCGCTTACTGCATACATTATGGAACTGGGAGATACTTCAGTGAAGTGTAAGTTTAATGATCAGTATGCAAATCAACTGGTACTTGCTTTGAAGCAAGAAAATGTTTCCACTATATGCTCATCTTGAAAAGTACCTGGGGCATTGTGAGGCTATGCTTTTAAGCAATCCACGGTATATAAACACAGTTCCAACTTTTAAGTTGATGTTTGAAGGAGACTAGAATGACATTATGTCAGCAACCTAAAAACCACCTTGTTTTGTCTCAGAATACTTCTCAGTTACCTAGCAAAGTGTCATGGTGTTCGATGTTTGGAATAACACTGCTACCAGTAATCATGAATCTCAAGGTACAAACAAAAATGCTTCATGCTGAGGTTCTGCTTGAGAAAGAGAAACTCTTTAGCCAAAACTCATTAGCTTAACTTGATGCTGCTGTAATTTCCTACTCGATTTGAAAGTTATGACCTTATGTCTAGTTGAATGTATTGGCTGATTTGTAAAGGGCTAATGATTACGAAATACAGGTTTGTGCTAAAAGAATTTGTAGAGGGCAAGGAGCAGAGGTAACTAGCATACAGAGAATGCCAGGGTGGATATTTTTAACGAACATATGAATAAAAGGCAAACAGTTTTGTTGGAAGTCTGCTCTTCTGTTTGGGATTTGTCTTTTATTCTAGGAAGGAACCAAATTAAGTTGGATGATTTCATCAGCTGTATTATATTCAGCCCTTCTTTAGGTAGGAAATCTTGAAGCATAGCTGTTAAGTAATTCACTCAAAAATCAAGCAACAGATTTTGATAGTTGGGTGGAATTGAAACCTGAGCATTTGATGCTTGATTTATTCTTTACTCCCTTAGAAAAGCCATTCCCAACCTTTATCAAACCAACCTTCACTTCTGGTTAAAAAAAAGTAAAAGAAAAAAGAAGGTGGTTTTCCACATTTCTCTAGATCTGGCTATTCTTCACACACATCTGCTTTCCAGGATGCCTTTACTGCTTCTTCAAAGCATGCAGCAGAGACTCCAAGGCTGGCCTTCATAGTACATTTATTGGGCTCAAAATTTTATCTTTAATACGCTCACTGCCTCATCAAAATCTCCTTAGATGGGAATTGTGACTCAAGAATATTTTACACACAAAATGTAGTCAAATATGCATTTAGGGACCGCAGATCGTCATTTGCTGGACGATCAAATCTTTCAGGGACATTCAGGTAAGTCTAAGTGCTTTTATTTATGAACATTTCACTGAAACTTTGTAAAACACAAATCCATATGGGAGAACACAGTTAAATCCAAGAAGACAACCAACATTGTTTCCATTCAAAGTTGTAAAAGTTTAGTTTGCAAAATCAGTTTCTGGTACATTTAGTGTTTCATCACAGTTTAAATGGTACCTTGAAACTGTTGGGTTTGATCTGACTTTGCCTCTTGTTTATTGACCTGAAGTGGGGAAAGCTCAGATACTGCAGTTCTTCTGCAAAGGGCTATTCAGCAGATGTCTGGCTCTGTTATAGGTCCCTAGTTTTCTCCTCAAGGAAAGCTGGAAGTAAATGCTTTGTGTATTGTTAATTCTTTATATTATAAAAAAAACCCAAAACCTAATTTTCTGTAACTGCAATCAAAATAGATATAAATATATAAAGACAAAATAACTTCTAGTTTTAAGATTCAGACACTGAAATTCCTAGTATCATTAATGTCTAATACCACTGTGTCTCTCACTGGCAGTTGGTGCTGTGGACTGTTCCCTTTTTGTACTCAACTAAGCAGTAAGTTTCGTAGCATAATTACCATTGAAGTCCTACAAGTCCAACTGTTGTCACAAGACAAAACTTTTACCTGCTCTGAAGATGCTTTACTGAACCTAAGATGTACTATTTCAGGCCATAAGCTCCGGGCACAATGAAATTCTCCAGACCGCAGATCCAAATATCCTACCTAGAAGATGCATAGCAAATTTCAGTCATGGAAAGGAAGTCTTTCTTACCTATATAAAGACATCTGTCATACAAAGCGTATTTATTTGAGCCTTCTGTAAAGAACTAGCATCTCCTCCTAAGCCTCACAAAGTCTCAGCTTTGTGGTTTTCCCATCCAGTTTCATTGGAATGTTAGTTAAGTTCTGGACTCACTTTTTCTCCAATTTTAAATTTTCTGAGCCTTCTGTTAGGGTAATAGAATAGTTACTCTGAAAACACCTTCAGAGAAATTGTCCTACATCTTATAACACTGTACATCATTAGAAGCCAAAACAAAAGAGCTGATGAAGCACAGGAGGTGTATGGATGTTTCTTACTCGACTCTCAGAAAATACTTTTTCTTTCTTGGCTTGGGTAGATTAAATTCAGGTCCGGTATTTTCTTAGGCGTTTTGACTGGTTAATCACACTGTCTGTTCCGAGTACGCTATTATTTTCTCACATCTACAAGATGAAATTGTGCGCTAACTAAATGGAGATAAGACAAAAACTTTTTCTCAAGGATATTTCCATTGGCCTCCAGCCTCAGCCTCTCACTTCACTCCCAGTTCTTTCCTCATAAAAAATGGCCAGTGGTTCCATACGCATTGAAATGTTACCTTACTTTCTTCCTGACTGCAGGCAATCGAGCAATTGCTTAGCACAGGTAGAGAATGTGTTCATTGTGCCTCTACTTCAGTCCATGCCTTTTATTCTGAAATAGTCTAATTTCCTTTCTGTTGACAGAGCAAAAAGGTCCTTATCCTGGGCTCACAAAAATGTTGAAGAAATGTTTCAGAAAGGGTTGCTTCACCACTGTAGGGCAGCATACGACAGCACAACTCGCGCTGTGCTGCAGTTCAGGTGGTGGTGTATATTTTCTATACCGAAATTTTAAGTGCAGTAAGCCCTTTAACTAGCACAGTGACCACACTTGAACAAGGACTGCGTATCTTGAAGATCCTACGACAACTTATTTCTGAACAGGGTTTTCTGGCCTTTCCTACCAAGCGATTTCATCGACTGCACGGAAGACTATGTAATGTCTTTTTACTATTTTTCAGTTAGAAACTGAATGAGAATAAAGGACCTTTTAAATAATTAATCAGCAATGCTCTTGGCTGCCCTCCAAATCCCAGAACACACCCTCGCCCTCCCCTTTCTCACAGTTAAACTCTTACACAACTGAAGAACAGGAGTCGATCTGAAGAGAGACAAAGGGACTCTCTGTTTCTCTCACATGGTCTCCATTTCAGTAATGCCTGTCTCCTTGCCTAAGGTCAGATTGTATGATCGGTTTTCATTTTAGACTTATCCCCTCTTCATTAGTCTGTAACTTCCTAGTCCCTCCCTTCGCTGGGGGCCCTCTTGGCTTGTTGCCTTTGGTCAGCACCCCAGCTCAGCCGCTCTCCTTCGGGACCCTCTCTCTCAGCACCCCCAAGAAGGGCTATACTAAGGTCCCGAGGTTAGCACAACCGCTGCTCTGGGGATCCAGCCTCACGTACAGGGGAACAAATCCTGTGTAACAGGCTGCTCTGTGTGGTTACAGATGGCCTAAGAGCCTCAGAACAGGGAACTTGGCTCACGCAGCACAGACTGCCCAGAAATGAAACTGCTAACTGTAATGCAAATAGTGTTATTTATAGGGACTACAGTCAGTTTATTAAGATTTTTTTAGATCAGAGACTTCAGGATTCTGTCTTAGGCTAAAAGTAACCCAAACAAAAATTTGTTTGCAGTGAGAAAAGGCAGAACTGCTATTTAACGTTATTCTCTGGCAAGTTTTGGGTACACAGTTACACCAATGCTGGTCCTAAAACTTTCCTGCTAAAATCTGGTCCTAAAAATCTTACTATTTCCATTCCACCTAAGTTATCTTTCCTAGTCTTTAACTTTTTTTTCTACTTGTGAGTTTTTTAATTCTACCATAACATCTGATCATTACTATCAACTTGTTGCTGTTTTTCAATATCCTCTTCATGCTCCAGAGAGCACAAAGAAACTGCTGTTACACAACTGCAACCAGAAGAGCAACGCATCCCATTTTTTCCTCTTCCCTTGCAATCCCCGTCTAATTGCTGCTGCGCTGGGAGGCTTTGGGAGGCTTTGCAGAGTAGGGAAGTTTGCTTTTAAATTTCCATTGGCTTCTTTTTCCCTCTGACTTTATTTTTTTCGCTCTGACTGTATGCTGTCTTCTGCCTTGGCTCTCCGGCAGTGACTAACCGGGGGTGAGCTGCTTGAAGCGCGAGAGAGCGAACCTCCGCTTCCTTGGGAACCACCGCCACGGGGCCAGGCTTTACGTTTCCGTATTTCATTTTTATCTGTTGGCGTTCATGGATGGTTTCAGCTATAATTCACCAAGCAACGGCTTCACCGCCGTGAACGCCAGCTCCAGCGACGAGCAGCGCCGAGGCGTGAGGTAACGGCCGCCCCGGCACCGCGCTCCGCCGACACAGGCCGCGCTGCCGCCGGCTCCTGTCAGCACGTCCCGCGGCGGGGAACGGCTCTGGGGCAGGAAATTCCCCGACATCCCGGAGCGGCAGAAGGGTGACGGGTTTCGCACACCAGCCGCCCCCCGCTCCGAGGGCCGCCGCCGCCGCGGCCATCCCGCCCTTCCTCGGCCCTGTCCGGCGGTGGCAGCGGCTCCTCCCGCTCGGCGCCCGCCATTCCGCGCCGCTCCGCCCAGAGGGGCGGTCGCGGCCTGGTTCCGGCCGCCGCCGCGGCTTTTTCGGCCCGGGGCGGGACGGGAGGAGCCATGGAGGACGCCGATTACTTCGAAGGCAGCGCGGCGGAGTGGGGGAACGAGGCGGACGGGGCGACGGTGAGCACTTGCGGGCGCCGTAGCGGCGGTGCGGGGCTGCCCGGTCGTGCGGCGGGAGCCGGCAGCTCGGCGTCGGGCCTGAAGCGGCCTGGGAGCGGGAGCGCTCTCCCTCCGCGCCGCTCTGGAGAGCGGAGGGCTTCTCCCGAGGGACGCCGAGGGTCCCCGGCTGGGCCGCAGAGGAGCTGCCGGGCCCTCTCGCCCTGCGGGCGGGGGGAGCCGCGTCTGGGGCTCCGAGCTGAGGCGAGCAGCGCCGAGGGTGAAGGCGGACGGGGAAGTCATCCCTGTGGTGGGGCCTGGGGCTTGAGGGGGTTAAAAAGGAGGAAAACAACTGCAAAGCGGTGCTTGGTTTTGCGCCTTCTCTGTTAAGAAGTCGTGTTTGTCTGGGGAGCAGGTCGCTTGCTGTGGTAAACTGCGGTGTGTGAGTTTCTGTGGGCAAAAATAGCCTAAATAGGGGAGTACAGGGGGGAAACAGGACCAGAGCTGGCTGACTTGACTGTGGTTGCAATAGCAAGACGATGAAGATGGAGAGGGAGAAGATGATGCTGAAGTCCAGCAAGAATGCCTGAAGAAATTTTCAACCCCAGACTATATAATGGAGCCGTCTATATTTAACACGTTAAAGAGGTGAGTGTAACCTTATGTGTGCTACGGTGCATGTTATGTGTTATAGATGCAGTGTTATTGCTTTGTATGGAAGTGTGTGTGAAAATGGGTAAATGACGCTATTGTTTACCCTTTATTTAGAGTTCATTTGGGTTTGGTTTTTTACTATAACTTTCAAATAGTTCTTTTCTGATCCTTTCATCAGATACTTCCAAGCAGGAGGTTCTCCAGAGAATGTTATCCAGCTCCTCTCTGAAAACTACACTGCAGTGGCACAGACTGTAAATTTGCTGGCAGAGTGGCTCATTCAAACAGGTACGATAAGTGATACAGTATAATTTGGGTCTGTAGTCTTTCTTTTGTCAGAAGTATCTGAACTGGTGGCAAATTTGATCGTACTCAGGAAGTGGATCATTATAAGGTTGTCATCCTGTATGTGTATGTGACTAAATTCTTTATAATAACATGTTTATTCTGCTCAGAGGATAAGTGATCTGTTGATGGACATGTTGAAATGTCCACAAACTCTACTATAAAGGTTAATATAGTTGAAGCAACTGCATAAACTATAGTTTCTTTTTGTTTTCATGCAGGAGGGCAAGGGTACTGTTACATAGATGGTGTTAGCAGTATTTGATATTTTGTAATAGTATTATATAATTAATATTGGGGGGGGGGGAACCAATTACCTTATTACTAGTGACTGTTCCCTTTCAGTGGATCAGTGGTTAGATGGAAGGTTCTCATATGGATGCTTGTATTCTGTGAGACAAGAATTCTGTATTATGGGTCTGCTTATGAATTCTTCAGCAGCCTCTTGCAAGACATGTTCAGCATTAACTTGTGGCATCTTTCTCCCTTAGCTAGTATAAACTTTATGAGAAGTATTATACTCTGATCTCAGAAAGGTAGAACAACTTATTACTACTTTGTGTATTGTTTCGTAGTATACTATCAATGCTACTGAGAGCCACTATATTGAAAGGATGGACTTTAGTCTGTAGTAAGATGGGTTTGTGCACCAATCCTGGTAATCCCTTCTGTGTTTAAGATATATGCATTTTGGTATCGTGCCCACTGACAGTCTTGTGAGATGACTGGCATTGCTGTTTGCATGACTGATGAAGAGAGCAAGAGGGAAAGGACTAGCGTAACCTGCCTGCGATCCTAAACAGTCTGCATTTAGGAAAAAAGATTGAGAATCTCTAAATCTGTCTGTATCAGTGTGGCTTGATAGTAGAACTGATGGCTCTCCTCTCATCTTCTGCGTGTTGATAAATTTCTGAGTAGTTTCTGTTCTTGTTGAAAAATTTAAGATACTGCTGCTATGTTTGATTGGATTGCATCTGCCAAGTGTTTTGTTCCTTCTATACAGGTGTTGAGCCAGTGCAAGTTCAGGAGACTGTAGAAAACCATTTAAAGAGCTTACTTATCAAGCATTTTGACCCTCGGAAAGCAGATTCCATCTTTACAGAGGAAGGAGAGGTGTGCATGGAATCCGTGTTGCTATCTTTACATGAGTGGATCCTACACAGACGCCTTCATCTGATGGAGTACATGCTCTCTTGTTAAGAAACAACTGGTTTCAGAAAGCTAACTGTATTTCACTGGAGTCCTCAGAGGCTTAGAGAACTTATAAACTTTGACTGCATCCTCCTATGTAATAAAGTCCTGTATAACAACTCGCAGGACTCCTGAGAGGTAAAAGGCTTACTTTTAATGATCTTGACAACTAGGTATTCTTACATTTCTCTCTATTGCTCTGATCTTTTCAGACTCCAGCCTGGCTTGAGCAAATGATAGCACATACCACGTGGAGAGATCTCTTTTACAAGTTGGCAGAAGCCCATCCCGACTGTTTAATGCTTAATTTTACTGTGAAGGTAGTATACTCAAGTTAATAAAAGAGAATATCCATAAAGGGCTAATTGTTCTGGCATCAAATATTGTCTGTGGCCTTGCCTGTATCTTTTATGTATTCCTGCATAATACTGCTTATTCAAACGTCAGAACAGTACAAGTACATATTGGTGGGAGAAATTGTGTTAGAGATTGCAAGTAGTAAGTGTAGTTTCCCAGCTTGAAGTACTGCTTTTTGAGTTTTTTGTTCGGGTTTTCTTTTGTTTTGTTGTGGGTTTTTTTGTTGGGGTTTGTGTTTGGTTCTTTTTTTTCTTTGATCTGTATTTGAAAATTCTGGATTTCTGGTGCCGTGGAACATTTCAGTCAGTTTTATATGCTTCTGTGACAGGGAAAGAACGTTATGATATATTGTGGTGTGCTCTGAAGTATTCATATATCTGGTTTACTTTTATTATGGTTTACTTTTTTTGCTACATCTTTATTGGTTTCCTTTTCTGTAGGCTAAAAGATGAACATGAATTCCAGTAAGTGTATGCAGAGGCAAATCTTACGTTCTGTGTGTTCTTCTAGACTTGTTAGGATATCTGAAATATAAATGTAAATAATACAAGTTTTCTATGATGTTTTTGTTTTTATAGCTTATATCTGATGCTGGATATCAAGGGGAAATAACCAGTGTTTCAACAGCATGTCAGCAACTAGAAGTATTTTCCAGAGTCCTGCGTACATCTCTGGCAACAATTTTAGATGGAGGAGAAGAAAACCTTGAAAAAAACCTCCCTGAGTTTGCTGTAAGTTTGGTTTTTTTTTCCTTTTTATGTGGAAAGAAAATAGTGTTTTCCTTTCCAGTTAGGATATACAAATCATTGCGGGATTGTAGAGAATCTTATCAAGTCTTACAAAATATTGTCAAGAGAAGGTATATCTGAGTTCAAAAGTAGAAATTTATGCTTTTTTGATCACTCTGTGACCAAGAATTCCTTGGGTTGCTTACGTGACGCTTCTTATATTTATTAAATGGATTGTAAAAAGGTGAAGGTAGAACCGTTGTCTTTCACACTTAATGCAAGATCTGAAGATCTGTCTAGTCAGTCCCCTGGCAAATTAAAAGAATTCTTTTATCATACACGTCAGTGTGAAAGTTGCCATCTGAATCAACCCAGCATATGTTCTGTGTTGTGAAATAATGATTTTTTGATGGCTTTGTACTTCTCTTACTTTTAAAATATTGCAGAGAAAGTACTGAGTGTAAGTAGGATAGAATTTGCTCTCAGTTTTGGCATTTAAGATATGAAGTTCTCAATTTAGCCATTTCCTCTTGCATGGTATCAATGCATAGTGATACTATGCTTTTCTGTACTTTCATCTTGGCTGTTGGGTTTTTGGTTTTCTTGGTTAGTCGTTTTTGGTTTTGTTTCTTTTGATTAGCAGATTTCAGTGAAATCTTTGCTATTATGGCAATGTAATCACGGAAGCATACTTGCGTGTTTCTTGTTGACTGGTAAGATTTTTTGATGTGTGCTTTCACAGAAGATGGTGTGCCATGGAGAACACACTTACCTTTTTGCTCAGTCTATGATGTCCATATTGGCTCAAGAAGAGCAAGGAGGATCAGCTGTCAGACGGATTGCTCAGGAGGTTCAGCGATATGCTCATGAGAAGTAAGTGGGAGTTACATTATTAGTGAAATGTAAGTCACTGAAATTTGTAAACTGCTGTCTTTTTGCTTATTCTTGATTACCTTGTACCAGTAAAAGGAGAATTCTTAGCTGCAACAGAGCAGTTCTTGTAGTAAGCTTTAATTCATAGAACAACAGAAAAGTTCAATGTCCTGTACTGGGAGACCTGAAATAAGAAGAGCGAAGAATTGAAGTTTCTGTCTATTAAAAATATGTATTTTCATTATTCTACGAACGTTTTAGAAACAAACAACGGAAATACAGGCCTATTTCTATAATTACCCAGGATAAGGGGTTCTGCCCTGAGGCATTATATTCCATAGGATGTGGCCTGTTGACTCAGTGAGGCTAAAACTAAAAAGTCCGAATTAAGAAAATAAGTTGCTCTGTATGTTTGCTCTTCTTCTAGAGGCCATGATGCTAGTCAGATCACTTTAGCATTGGGTACTGCAGCCTCCTATCCTCGAGCATGTCAGGCTCTTGGTGCGATGTTGTCCAAAGGAGCTCTGAATCCAGCAGATATCACTGTCTTGTTCAAAATGTTTACAAGCATGGACCCGCCTCCAGTAGAACTGGTTAGTAGTTATCTTTTTAAAACCTCTGAAACTTACTTCTATTATAGTAGAAATAGAACACTCAGAAATATAGTAGAACACTCAGAAATAGGAGGTCTTGCTGTCCTAAGTGTTGTAGTGACATAAAATAGAAGTTAGCACTCAGACTCATCCCTCTGTAATTAATGTCTAAATGTGAAACTACTACTTGCATTCTATTTTGCATTAGCTTGTGGATTGATTTTTTTTTTTTAATCACTTCAAGTTCTCTTTTTACGTATAATTAATTAAGGAACTCCTCAATAGGAGATAAAGATGGCTATCTAATCTACTCCCAAGGGGGAATGTGTTATATCTCATTCTATGCAAGGTATATCAGATGCAAAAATAACATTTTTAGTCACCTCTCATCATTCCCAGGCTCTAATAAACCATTCATTTTCTTCACAGATTCGAGTACCTGCCTTTCTAGACCTCTTCATGCAGTCATTGTTTAAGCCAGGTGCTAAGATCAACCAGGACCACAAACATAAATATATTCACATACTGGCATATGCAGCTAGTGTAGTAGAGATGTGGAAAAAGGTAATGTTCAGTTCTGTGAATTACATTACTTTTACCTACAGTGGCCTGACTGTGCTGAAGAAAACGTATGGTCATGAAGTTACTCAGTTTAAATAATGTATTCAGCTTGATTTACTTATTTTAATATGAAATGTTTCTGGCTTCAACTGAAATGACTAAAAAATGTAGATCCTGAAGATCACTGATGATCAAATAGTACTATAAAAGTCTGAGTGCCCTGAGTATTTTTGCCTCCCCCCAAAGGTCATCAGTAGCAGTTCTCTGCTACAAGACCGTATGTGCTTTTTCAGAGGAAGAGGAGTTTAATTCTATGAAGTGGATAAAGTAATTCTTAGGGAATTAAATAAAGCAAGCGTCCTTGTACTTCAGCTCATCAATACCTAGACTCAAATGCAAGTTTCAGAAGAACTAAATTTTGAGAAACATGATGTAATCTTAGGCTTATCGCAGGTTACAATTCCTTTCCTTAAATAACCAAAGGCATCCTGTATATTCATGACTCGTGCATTCAAACTTTGCAATTTTTCAGAACAAGAGAGTCAGCATAAACAAGGATGAACTCAAGTCAACTTCAAAAGCCATTGAAACTGTTCACAATCTGTGTTGCAATGAGAACAAAGGAGCATCAGAGTTGGTTGCAGAACTGAGCACTCTTTATCAGTGCATCAGGTGAGCGGAGAGACTGGTCCCAAGCTTCAGTTGTTGGAAGGAAAGTATTAGTATTTATATATATTTATTATCTGTATTAGAAAGTATTTAGGAAAGGCAGTACTGCTAAAGGGAAATGCCTTTGTAGGCTACTCTGTGAGAACATTCTCATTGTAGAATACGTGAAGATGTGGTCTGAAAGCAGCTTTCAAAACTGTACCTCTGACTTTTTGGAATCTCTCTCATGAGGACATAAATTCTGGCTTTCACTGGCAATTTGTCCTTGTGTCACAGAATATGCTTTTCTCTGCCACTGGAAAAAGATGACATTACTTTGTCTTCGTAATAAAGCTTTCCTAGCAATAGATGTGTCCTTTCTTTTCCTCTTAAAACTATGAAATAGCAGACATTGAATAAACTGGAATAAGCTTGGAGTGTACATGAATTTTGTTGTGTATTTTTTGCATTTTGTGCTGAGAAGGGAGTGTCTGTACAAATAATTTTCTCCTGGCCTATCTTTTTTTTTTTTTTTCTTCTCCCCCCTCTCCTTGATGTGCTAGCAACTTTTCAAACAAAACTTTTTGAGCTTTATTAATTCTGCTGTAAGTTGAACTGAAACTAGCAACCATTAGAATATACTGAAAGATTATTATTTTTTTTTAATTTACTGGGAGTTTTTTGTTTTGGTTTGGGGTTCTTTGGGGTTTTTTGGGTGTTTTGTTTTGATGTTCCTATGCTAAAGTGATCTCTTCTCCTGTAGGTTCCCAGTGGTGGCAATGGGTGTATTAAAGTGGGTGGATTGGACAGTGTCAGAACCACGATACTTCCAGCTGCAGACTGATCACACTCCGGTTCATCTGGCATTATTGGATGAGGTAAAAGCGTATATAAAATCTTGCTGGAGAGTAAAAACACTTTTGACGCTTGTAACTGGAAGTACATCCAGTTCAGTGGATGCTGTTGTGATTTAGCTTCAGTCGGCAACCAAGCACCACGCAGCTGTGCTCACTCACTCTCCCTTCCCCTGCAGTAGAATGGGGGAGAGAATCTGAAAAGCACAAGTAAGAAAACTTGCGGGCTGAGATAAGAACAGCTTAATAATTAAAATAAAATAATAATAATAAATTGTAATGAAAAGGAAAATAACAAGGCAGGGGGAGAGAGAGAGAGGAACAAAACCTATGGAAAAACAAAAGAAAGCAAGTGATGCAGCCGCTCACCACCTACTGACCAACGCCCAGCCCGTCCCTGAGCACCGATCGGTGCCCCCTGGCCAACTCCCCCAGTTTCTATACTGAGCATGACGCCCTATGGTATGGAATAGCCCTTTGGCCAGTTTGGATCAGCTGTCCTGGCTGTGTCCCCTCCCAGCGTCTTGTGCACCCGGCAGAGCACGGGAAGCTGAAAAGTCCTTGACTGGTGTAAGCACTGCTTAGCAACAACCAAAACATGAGTGTGTTATCAACATTATTCTCATCCTAAATCCAAAGCACAGCACTGTACCAGCTACTAGGAAGAAAATTAACTCTATCCCAGCTGAAACCAGGACAATGCGTATCATTTACAGTAAGTCAGTAAACATACAGAGATGAATCTGTTTCTGTTCAGAGTTAATGATTTGGTTTTGTCATCTCAGCATTATTTACACTATTTACATTATTTACACTTTACATCAAAGAAAGAAACGGTGGAATACTTTTCCAAAAGAATTTACGTCTGGCACTGAACACCAGTGTAAACTTGCCTAATAAAGACTGGTGCACTGGTTTTTAAATTGAAGTTCTGAGGATCTAACTTTCTTGTCTCGTTTGCAGATCAGTACATGCCATCAGCTGCTTCATCCGCAAGTTCTACAACTTCTTGTCAAGCTCTTTGAAACAGAACATTCACAGCTTGATGTAATGGAGCAGGTGATTCTCGAAGGATTCAGTATTTGTGTTGTTTCATATTCGTTACGCTTAGTCAAGATAACAGCTTTTGCTGTCACAGGAGTTTTAAGAGTTTAATTTAGGAATATAGTCATAGTTAAAAAGTAATATAGCAGATATTGAATCAATAAGAATGAGCAATAAAAAATGCATACTTTCAAGAGGATATTCTAATATGTTGGTTTCTTCTCCATCCCCCTGGCCCTCACCATCAGCTGGAATTGAAGAAGACTCTCTTGGATAGAATGGTGCACTTACTGAGTCGAGGATATGTCCTGCCTGTTGTCAGCTATATCCGCAAATGCCTGGAGAAGCTAGATACAGATATCTCTCTCATCAGATACTTTGTTACAGAGGTCAGCAGCAAAAATTATTAACATATAGAAATAAACTTTAATACCAGTTGTATGTGTTTGGATATTGAATCAACTTGCCTCAGATTCAAAAATATTTTAAGATATGAGATCAAATTTTGAGCAATGTATGCAATATCAGTATTCGCTAGGATGTGACTTAGTCCTACGGACTCCTGACTTCTGAAAGCATTAAGGTACTGGGTAGAGTACCACAAGGATACATAATTAATTACTTGTATGGAGAACAAGAGGTCTTAAGTGCAACTACTTGTATGCTTTCAAAAATAGTATTGTGAATTACATATTGTTCCTACTGCCCCTCTAACTGGAAGAATAATCCATTTTTGTCTGCTGTTTCAGGTGCTGGATGTGATTGCTCCTCCATATACCTCAGACTTTGTACAGCTTTTTCTTCCAATCTTGGAGAATGAAAGTATTGCAGGTACTATTAAAACAGAAGGCGAACATGATCCTGTCACTGAGTTTATAGGTAAGTCGCATTTATTTGTTACGTAGCTGCTTCCTTTTGCATTTGTTATGATTTGCAAATAATGTTTAGGAGGAGGATTGCTAAAAATAGGAACGCCTGCCAGATATTTTCACAGATAACTTCCCTTTTAGGGGCCTGTGTTTAGCAATTTTCCTTTAATCAAGAGTCTCTGCTTAGCAGTAAGGAACTTGGAGGTACATACTGCTTTTTGAGAGCTAGCGCTGTAGTAAGGAAAGGATAGGAAGGGAAGTAGTCTGTCATAATACACTCCTATCCTAAAACAAAAACATCTGTCCAGACCCTAAAATCCTAATTATTTACATAATGCAGAAATCCACATGCAAACAGATATCAGAGTAATGTACTGAACACTTTTTTTTTTTTTTTCTTCTTTTAAGCTCATTGCAAATCTAACTTTATTATGATGAACTAAGCAGCGGAAAATATCAAGAATGCAGAGCACATGATCACTACTTTGTCATGCTCTCCACCAGTAACGTTCTATAACTGGGCAACACAGCAGCAAAAAAAACCCCACAGAAAACAAACCAACAAACCCAAAACAAGGAAGAAAGGGCTGAAGGACTTGCATGGTGACCTTGAGCTTCATATCAGAGGACTGTTAATGTACTTTGGAAAATGGCGTAATACTGAAGGATTTTCTGTTGTTACACAAATCAGTATAAATCTGAATCTTCTGAAGCAGCTAGCAGGAGAGAAACAGATTTATTTCAAAGAATGTTATTTTGGTTACTTGCAGAATTTGTCACTGATTCTTTGTGTAATATACAAAACCTGAAGAACGGGGAAGGTAGTTCTTGCTAAAAACACTTTGCAGATAGTTCTCTGAAGACTAAATCTTGAATGCTCTAGTTTTTGATATTGCGAGTTGTAAAAAAGGAATCTGTGTGATTAGCTCTGTGCTGCAGAGAAGCCACAATGCCTCTTTCTCACCTTTGCATTATATTAGAATTCTAAATAGCCTACATATTTACTGCTATGAAAAAAAAGGTTTGTGTAACACAAGTAGAGTTGTAACATTCAAGGTTAGTTTTGTATTAACAGATGAATCCTATGTGAGTGTGTTATCTTTCAGAATCTATTTTTGTTAAATAGATGCATCAAATGTTACTGGTAAGTTTCATTACCATGTCAGAATTCTACTGCTGTCCAAAAAATATGAATGTGTGCAGAAATTTCATTACTGCTTGTTGTGGCTTGTTTTTTATACTTATCTCTACTCTGTCCTGGTTGATGCCAAACAGTGGGGGATACACCCAAGGTTATAATTTACCTTTAAATAAAGGTTTTTTTCTTTTCCAGCGATTTCTTTCAAAGTTTCATTAAGACCACCCTTTCTTTCTGTTCATTGGGCTGAATTTCTTTTTGTACAGGCAAGTTCTGTTTGTTTGAAAGTGGGGGGCATAGACAAGCCCATTGTGCTTTTCCAAGCACATCTGTTTTCTGAAGAACCTGCTTTCTAAAACAGTGACATTTTAAGTCCAACTGGATGTAAATTTAAAAAGGAAATCACTTTGTTCTTCTCTGTTGTCAGTGATTCATGAATGGGAACTCTAAGCTACCATGAGCATTCTGGAGACAGCAGCCAATTGTATAGATTCTTAACTCCTTTTAAAAAGGAGTGCATCTTCCCTTTCCTCAGCCAGTGCCTCATGTACATAGTCCACAGTGACTGAGCTTACCCTAACAACACTTGCAGTGCTCTAATCAACTTAAAAGCACAGCCTGAAAAGGGCAGAACTGGCTTCTGCACAAGCTGTTCTGAACTTCTTTGTGTATCTTTGACTAGAAGATGCACTATCGTTCCAGCTAACTCTCACCATTTAAACTACATGAGACCTACTTTTCATAATATTTTAAGTAGAATTAGCTTACATGTTTGGCTTTTTGTAGCCCCCAACTTCCTTTCTTTGTGGAATTAACTACAGAAACAATTCACCCTATAGAGCTTCATTTTAGGATGCAGCCCTGCCTCACGTATCATCTGTTAGTGATAATCAAGAGCAGCTTGTTTCTGTGTCCATTGAAAATTTGCCAGCTGTTCAAACAAAGTATGCTTTTACTTTCCTGTGTTCAAGCTTGGTATCACTTCCTCTAACTGCTTGAGTTCCTCTGTACTTATCCACATAGATGATTTTTAACGAGTTAAAACTTCCATGATTCTGTGATCAGTACTGTTATACTACCATGTTCACATCTCAATGGAACTTTAAGTTACAGCAGACACTGCAGCTTGGCAGAATTAATCCTTGTTGGCCCTATGGAGTCATTTTGCTATGGTTAAGCAAAGCCAAGGAGACAGATGGAATTCTGTCTTTTGCCTAGATTTAAATGTGTATTATTGTCTTTCTTGCTTAAGAGGTGAATGGTGGGTGAGAGAGAAATATCTAATGATCAGAGTATGATTCTTGTATGTAGGCCCAAAATTAGGCCCACATCAACCAGGAAAGTCACTCTCTGAAGTCTCCTAGCCTACTGGAATATGGCCTAACCTCAGGTCTAAAACATGTGCTCATTGTCACAATACTAAAAATTGTTCTGTTTGAAATCTAAATTATCAGAATAGCACAACCACCTCAACTTCAGCCTAGAAACTAGCAGTCTTACTCTTTTATGGATCTGCACCATTCTGCCAAACATAACATCTTCTGAGTAGGAGCAGACTTTTTCCTTTCACAGATAAAACCAAAGTAAGTTGCAGAAACTACCGAGAGGTAGCAGATGATAGAGAGTTTCTGGAAAGACTTTTTTTCCTCCTCTGTACCACTAGAAAGCTTTAACTTACAGGTTTGAGTGAGGTGTAATTCACAGTTTGGTTTGATTTATGGTAGATTTTGGAGACTGACATTTAAAAGCGCTGTTCTACAACATCTGAATGTCTCTTCTCTCCCTTGCTTGTTGAAATTGGATGCTTCCTTGAGGCTTGTATCTTAATCTCCAGTGGGGGTAGAGGTGGTGTAATTTAACTTGAGTTGTGGTTTGAACCATCATAGTTGCTGTGTAGACTGTGTTGTTGACCAACCCTTTCACAAGAAAAAGTCCACTAAAAGCAGTACTGTCCTGGGTAAGCTAGTCTGCCATGTGAGACTGCTTGTTAGGCACAACCATAGGAGATGTCTGAAAACATGTATTAATAAGCTCTTATAATACACATACAGTCATGTAAGAGAAAAATGTCCATTTATTAAATGCAATTAACTGTGCCAGTTAGTAACACTTGATATGGCACTGATTTGCCACTTAGTTACTGGCTCAGTTTTGAGGAAGAGAATCTGCTGCCTTCCTTCAAAGTAGTGAAGAGTTCTCGCCTGTGGCAATTCATACTTTGCCTCCTTAGGAGAAAAATGGCAGAGCCAATCACCTATTAAAGCAAGGAATTTGAGCAAAGAAAGGATACTTAAATAACTAAGAAGTGTTTAGACTTTGTCTTTAGATCAAAGTAACTCCTGTTACATCATCTTGGTTGGATAAAAGCAACTGCATTATACAAGACTTCCCACAACACTCTTTCAGTGTGAGACCAAGGAAACAACAGGATTTAGTTTCTGAATATATCATGTCTAGACTTAGCTTTGTTTTTTCATCTGCATCATTGTGAGATGGTATTTGCTCAGTACTGTCAGAAAATTTAATATTGACCCAAATATTGAGTATACTTTTTCCTTCCCAGTATGTCTACATAATTTGTATGTAAAAAAAATACAGAGACTTACATATACAGTTTCTTTGACTAAGTCAATACAATTTAAATACTGTGCATCAAGGCATACAACTTTTTCGTGGGTAAATTTACTTTTTTTTAAAGTTGGAAATAATTATCTAGAGGCAGTTCTGTATTTATTTTACTTTGAAGATACTGTGTATTACTATCTGGGCTAATTTTGCAGAACTGCCTCATGGTGTTGAACTGTGAAAGAGTTTTAGACTACTATTCTTTAAACAGAGAAAGGTTGTTCTGGGAAACTTCCAAAGTAGTTCCTCAACAGACAGGTGTACAATATAGAATCAAGGCAGTACAACATCTCCATATGCACAGTCCTCTTCAATGGCAAGATTGTACTCTGTTCCTCTTCCACCTTTATATGCGCTTGTCACAATTCTCAGCCACCCTCTTTCACCCTGTAAAGAATTAATTTGCATTGTGAATTAGAAAACATAGCTACAGAAAATGTATGCTAGTGAGTCTGTTCTGTCTTCCAAATGTGAATGATTTAAGCAAATCTAGGAATTCACTCAAGATGAAGTATAACACTGGGTTCACAGGGCAACTTTGTTTAAAGGGGCAGTCTGCTCTGGTGAATTTACACCCTGCTCATCTATTCCAGTTATGTGACTTGATTTTTGCCTACAGCTAACAGTAACAGCTTTGCGTGTCCAAAGGAGGCCAACGAAGCTGGTGAAGGGTCTAGAGCATAAGTCTTATGAGGAGCAGCTGAGGGAACTGGAGTTTGGAGAAAAGGAGGCTCAGGGGAGACTTTATTGCTCTCTACAACTCCCTGAAAGGAGGTTGTAGAGAGGCGGGGTTCAGTCTCTTCTCCCAGGTAACTAGTGATAGGACAAGAGGAAGTGGCCTCAAGTTGTGCCAGGGGAGGTTTAGATTGGATATTAGGAACAATTTCTTCACCGAAAGGGTTATCAACCATCGGACCAGGCTGCCCAGGGAAGTGGTTGAGTCCCCATCCCTGGAGGTATTTAGAAGACGTGTAGATGTGGTGCTTAGGGACATGGTGTAGTGGTGGTCTTGGTAGTGTTAGGTTAACAGTTGGACTCAATGATCTTAAAGGTCTTTTCCAACCTATACGATTCTGTGATTCTGTAATTTACAGTTGCCCATCACAGGAGCTGCATGTCCACAGAAGGGTAGCGTTTGGGATGGGGTTGACATGACTCAAGTAACTTTGGCTGAATATCCTTGTCTTCAGATTAGTTAGGTTTCATTTTTTGATTGCTAGTCAAGTTCAAAGAAAGTTTTACTTTTCCTATCCACAGGTTAGCTTTACAGCTTCCTGTTTGCAAGTGAAAAACCCCAACTTTCCTCTAAAGTCATTCTACAAATGTGTTTGTTCTCATGTTTCCTTACCCAGGGTTCACCCCACGAGTTACGAACAATCCAGTATTCCGTTCCATTATCTACACCCCAGCCAGCCACAGATACAATGTGATTTACCACAGGTGAGGGGTTGTACTCTGTATAAAGTCCTCCAGTGTAAGCATCCAACTTTTCAGTAGCCATTATACCACAGCTGTAATAAAACAGAGAAAGCATTTTGATACAAGGGGATCAGGGCAGGGGCCTGGCTAAAAACAATTGTTTTTCTTGCATTTTGACTTCAGAGCTCAATTTATCTACAAACAAGCTGAAGTCTGCAATTAGTGCAGAGCTGCTAACATATGCTAGAGTGGAGAAGTATACGTCAGTCATTAGAATGAGTTTTAAGTATTTCAATCCTAATATTACTAGTAAATAAACATTTTTTTACCATTCAAGATTTTTTTTTTTTACCTAATTGGTCCATTAGTATAGATTTCTGCCATCATTTTTTCTCTTCCACTGACAGACCCATAGTCAGCAACTTTCCAGAGAGTGTAGTTCTTTATCACATGGCATTCTCCAAAAGTGACACAAGTTCCACACTGGTTAAACTTCTTACACTCTACAAACCAAAAGTGAGATTGTCACTGCAAGAGAATGCTTTTCTTCAAGTGAATTAATGATATTGCACTAAGCTTTTTTCCTTTTAAGTTATTAATATCTGCCTCAAATAAGTTAATTACTTATACATACTGTCTCTGGTGAACTAAATTCCTTTCTGGAAACCACATTTAAAGCCTCTACAATCACTAGTTACTATTCTTTACTTCATAGGCATAAGTGCTTTGATGAGGAAATGTTTCAGATGTGCTTCTCTAGAGATACCGAAACTATTCCAGTCATACATGACCAGACAAAGGTTACACTTCTCCTTTGTTTAGCTTGAGGTGACACTTGTAAATATTTCAGTACATTAGAGATTGTATATCACAGACATAAGAGATTAAGTTTAAACTATTTAGCTGTGCAAACTTGTCTGGGCATGATTTAATGCTATGCTGCCTGGCTAGAGTAAGAAGACACACACAGGCCTGTAAAGAAAACCTGTTCTGTCAGTCAAACACTGAAAGGCAGGAAATACTGCCTTACACTGAAAACCCAACAAAATTATCTTTTTTTAATATTAAAATCTGCTAAATCTGGGATGAAGCCTTATGGCAAAGCAAATAGGCATCATACTTTGATCCTTAGCTTGGTAGTTGTTGCAGGTCTCGTCTGGAATGCCATGGTCATGGGCATACTTCCAAACACCTGAGTGGTCTCCACCTTCACAGGATCCTGCATCAGCACAATCAATCACGTTCTGAACAGAGAGGTAGGCAGAAGGCCATGCACCTTTTCTCTTTATGTTGATTCGATCTGCAAGGATAAGAAACTGGTTTTCATTAGTGGAATATGTGGGTGGTTACACATTGCAACTAGTGTTAAAACTGTGTCTCCTTCATTGAACCTGTAACTGTTTGCAGGTAACAGTACTTGTGGTTGGAAAAGCCTCTGCTGTCAGTGAGGCACATAGCATCACCCAACTCAAACCAGCAGGCTGACTTATTATTGTGGGTTTCCATTAGAATTTTTTTCCATTAAAAACTCAGCAAAAAATATGCAGATGAGTAAGATCTGTTTAAAGCCTTGAAGTGCCCTAGACCTCTTTTAATTCAAGTCACAGCTTCTGAAAAGTTCCAGATCTGTTCCTGGCTTTGACAGCAAGGAGTTTTCAAATACACACCGTAAAACCAGCTCTCACTAGCCTCTTTTCCAGGAGTAAAGATTTATGCATAAACCCACGCAGGGAGTCATGAGCCCACAAAGCCCGGTCTCTGGCTCTGAGAGATAGTCTTCACAACCTTAAAGCAAGGAAAAGCTTTCAGAAGTACATCCTCGCTGTTATGTCAACATCTCACTGTTATCTTGCTATCTCAGACAGGCACTGCCACCCTGCTGCCTTACTTGGTCAGAAACAACTAGCTTACTTGGCAGAAAAGCTTCCTGATAAGTATTTGTAAACTGCTTCTCACAGTGCATTAATGGTCTTAACTGATGCCACTGTAGTACTTTTAATCCTGTTAGTACAAACAGCATTCAACTATGTGTGACAGAACTGGGAGGTGTTATCCCAGTTTAGTCTTCCAGCAAGAAGAAAAGGAATGAATGCTGTAACTATTCACAGCAGTTAAGAAAAAATATCCTGATTTTTAAAATCAACCTTTTATACTTATAAAGATGCAATACTGGCCTACCTACATACACAATTAAGTTTTAGCTAAAGTTAGAGTTAAGAAGTTGCTATATTTTCTGTCCTAGCACTTCACTACATCATGGCAGGTTTCATACGTGTCTGCATTCTTGTACTGCTTAAAGAACAGGTCCTTTGCAATTCCTGCTGTCTGCTCTCACCTGCATTGTCCTCCCATTTCTGCACAATTCCCTCTATTTCTCCTTCATAGTTAATCCTCTTGCAGCCTCCCTATGCAAACAGTACTTCTGCAGCACGTTACTGTTGCATGCAGATCATGTATTCTCTCTAGAGAAAATATTTCTCCAACTGAAGCAAACCCCTACTTCCCTTTTCCCCAGAAAAAGGCTGATAGATATCTGCTGAAACTAGATTTGTCTGTCTGCTGTGCTAGTCAGCTCATTTGAATGACAGGGCTCATGAAGCTAATACCCTGCAGGCCCTTCCCACGAGAGGCAGCTTCTTTCATTTCCTCATATCCAGGCATCACTGGAGCAGCGCCTCACTGCTGTAGATGTAGTGCAGCAGGCTGAGGTACCAAAAAAGGGAAGGAGATGCGGTAACTGCTTTTGCATCTGCTGCTACCATCACCATGCCTCCAAGAAGAGGGGCAGAAAACCCACCTCTTACTCCAGGCCCTACAGCAGTTTGGCAGGAGCTGTGAACATATTCCTTCTGCAAACGGCTTTTTAACCGTGCCAGTGTTCCCCCCTCGCACAATTTTGTGAGGGTGGGGACAGTCTCACCGATTGCTTTCTCTATTGAAACCTTCAGCTGCCAGCTTGGGAATTCCCACTATTCCTGGTGCATTCACAGGCGTCTCAGCCTCGGTTTTTGCTGCATTAGTCACTGCAGTAATTTGGCACCTCTTCTTTATACCAGCTATTTTGTAAGCTGAAGATAAACTTCCTTTGCTTCCCAAAAACTATACATCACTGGGGGCGACGGCTTGGCGGGCGGGCAGGCAGCAGCAGCCCCAAGCACAGCGTACCTGCTAGAGCGCTGGTGCTGCCGTGGGCCCAGCAGGACCCGCAGTACTGGGGGATGTGCTGGTTCCGAGTGGTGCTGGCATAATTGACGCCGTTGACGTTCCTCCAGTCCCAGCTCTGGGGTAGCGCGGAGACGTCCAGGTACTCGTGCGGGCGGGGGTAGGTCCTGCGTGGAGGCAGAGAGAAGAGCTACCTCCCTTGCCTGCATTGGCAGGCAAATGAGGGGATTTTTTTTTTTTTTAAAAACCAGTTTTCACGGAGTTTCGTAACGAGGCTGCGAGTCCGGCGAGCCGCACGGTCACGTGACAGCGGGCAGCGTGACCGGTCCCTGCCCGCGCGGTCCCATGACCGCCCCTGCGCCCCATCCCCATCCCCCCCCGCCGATCCCCCCCGGGAGCCCCCCGAGCCCCGCGGGTCCAGGGCTGCCCCGAGGATCCCCCCGAGCCCCGCCCGGGCAGCGGGGGGTCAGGGCCGCCTGCCCCGGAGAGCCCGCCCCGAGACCGGGCGATGCCGGGTTTGCAAAGCCCCCCGTGCAGCCGGGCGCTGCGGCTGGGCCTGGCCCGGCCCCTTCCCGGGGCGGCCCCGGGCTCCCCTCCCGGCCGCCGCTTGGAGGGGCCCGGGGGAGGCGGCAGACCCGTGAGGGACGGGGAGGCGGGGGCGAACCTCACCTCAGCCCGGGAGCCTTGCGCGGAGCCGGCTTGTAGCAGTGCTGCCCTTCCCTGAAGTAAAGGCCGGCGCGGGCGGGCGCGCAGAGGCAGCCCCAGAGCAGCAGCAGGAGGGACGCGAGGCGCTGGGACGGCCCGGCCATGCTGTGAGCGGCAGCACCTCCTCCGCGCCGCGGCCCCGGCGTTTGAGGGCAGCGGGGAGACCCCGGAGGGGCGGGCGGCCGCGGGCCGTGGGCGGTGCCGGCGGGCGGAGCGGCCGGGGCGCTGGGAGGGGCCCGGCCCGGCCCGGCCCGGTCAGAGCCGGCACGGCCCGGCGGGGCGGTGGGTGCTCACCTGCGGCGGATGCGGAGCCTCCCTTGAGTTCCTTATTTCGTGTTTATCGACGTGCGTCTGATGGAAGCTGGACTTAGTAACGCCACGTACAGCGTGTACGTCGCTAAGTCCTTCCTAATGGTATCTAATTAATTTCTTAGGGGATAAGGAGCGAAGGTAGTGAGAGACCTGAAATCGCTGCGTCCGCGCTCCCTGCTCTGGGGCCGTGAAAGCTGCAGCACCCACGCCACGGGCAGCCGCCGGCGGGGTGCACTGCGGGGGGTGCGGGTGTCCCCAGGGGAAGTCTCCATCTCACACGCTCGAAAATGAAGCAATTTTGATCACACACATCGCCCCGCCCCCCACCCCCCAAAAAAAAAAAAAAAGGAAGAGGAAAAGCTATTAAAGTATTGTGATGATTCAGTATATGCAGTTGCGGTCAACACAGGGTTTGTGACAAGGGGACTTGTACCTGGGACAGATGCAGACCCTGTGTGGCTGGGTGACGGGTTTCTCTACCTTTGGCCTAACACATCAGCATTGCACAAGACTGCGCCCAGCGACTGTGTCATTGTATAAAGCAGGCAGGCTGGCTTTTTTGTTTGGTTGGGGTTTTTTGCTAGTCTCAAGTTTTGAATTTCTCGAGCCCTTTTATGGTACAATTCACAAAGGAATACAGGCCTGTGTCCGTTTTTTAGGCTATTCTTTAGGGGTCAGGACATTTGAAGATTCTTTGTTATCTGCTACAGGATTTAGTCACCTGTAAAAATAGTTTCCTGATTTTCCTGCAGAAGGTTTAAGTATCTGTGTGAGCAGACTACCAGTCTCTTTTCCGTACGTTGGCTGGAGCTTTCATGTTTGGTAAACAGGTTTAGTAAACCACAGCCAGTTCTTCCCTCGTAGCCTTCCTTCCTTCGCTCTCAGCACTTTTTATAAAAGGCATGAGGTTTATTAGCTCCACATTATGAACAGAGAAACTGAGGCACTGAGAACCAATGCAACAAAAGGAACAGCAGAGCAAGAGCTGACCCCGACTACCGTGCAGCTGACCTTCTTGGCAATTCATCGAATGATCCAAGCTCAACAGTAACTGCGGTTGTGGCAGGAGGGCCCAAGTAAGGGCACTACCCAGCAGATGAATTCACATGCCGCAAGCCCCAAGTTTGCGCCGGGTCATAGATCTGCAGCGTGGGGAAGGTAACGAACTGCTTGGTTGTCCACTCCCATTGTACCAACACTTATTTGTTTAAACATACGGGCTCACTACGCTGATGATACCCTACAGTGGGCAGTCCTGCCTTATGGCCTTTGGAGCACTGCCAGAGGGAGGCAGTCTTTAAATAGTTTTTCTTACTAACTGAAAGGAAAATGTGAAGTAGGTAGTCTTTACTGCCTGTTGAACGCAACGTTTTTTGGTAGCATTCCTAAGGCTGATGTAGCTAGCCCAGATTAGTTGAGACTAGCGTCAGCTCGTCTTGTAGCCATTCACAGCTCTCTCTAAAATTACCTGGTGGCCTGTAGCCAGGCTTATCTCAATTTGAATAGGCTGCCTTCTCAACAATCTTCTCTGCTACTGTGAAAAGTTAGTTCCTTTCAAGCAAACCATATTTTAAAAAGAAAAGTGTCCCAGAACATCTCCCTGCACATGCGTATTTGCTGCTTGTGGGTACTGTGGTGGCATTAAAAAAAAACAACAACCAAGAAAAACAGAAACAAAAAACCCCTTAGCAACCAAAAAAACCTGGCTGGTTTGTGGTCTTATGCCCATCACCAGGGCTTTGGTATCTAGGGCCCACTCTGAAGGCAATGGGAGCAGTGGGCAGCCTGATAATAGACACTGCAGGATGGGCTGGTAATAGCAGTGCCCAGCGCCAGGCTGCTCCTAATCTCCGCAGTGCCAAAAGTCCCTCGAAGCCAACCCTTCCGCCACCATCTCCTCTTTCTCTGCTGACGTTCGCACCGCTAATCTGCAACAGCACATGTTCACTGGCTGTGCCTGGGAAGCGCGCTGGGGCAGTTAACAGGCTTGAGGTTTCTCAGGGCTGAGGAATGACAGGCCTGCAAACAAAATCTACAGAGAAACAGGCTTGTCATGTACCAGGTTTGGTATAAAGACCTGGAGGTTCACAGAAATGCAGTTGGGGAGGAAAGGGAAAAGAGGCACGAAACCACCTCTGCTTCACAAGGCACCTCAGGTACTTTGTGCATGTGCCATCATTTTTAAGACTCTATAAGGAAGTGCTTCAGAGGAGGCGCATGATTCCAGGGAGCTATTTTTAGCAAGAGAAAAACCAATGATGTTAAGTGATTGCATATTTCTTTCACTTCCCTTTTTTTTTTTCTTTGCTTGCGAGATGCTCTCAGTGAGTATATTTATTGCTGAAATTATTTTGCCAAATTTTTTGGACAGTGAATTAGCGTCTTCAGCCTCTTCATAAATTGTGGCTATTGTAGATTAAAACATTGCATATTTTAAGTAGTATTTATTTAGTGTCAGTAGCTCTCTGACACATTGTGTCAATGCAGCTCCTATTCAGAATGCAGCAGTTGAATATACAACTCAGAATTGCACTATTACTTTTAGCTAAGCATGGTTGAAGAAAACAAATATGAAATGTGCATGAATAAAATGAAATTTGCTTTCAAAGTAAATGTCCAAATAACTTTTCCAGAATTTTCTCTTAGGAAATTGTAGATGTCCACTGCTATTGTAGAAAGTAACTACAATGTGGCAATGGAACATAACTGTTATGTTGTCTTGCTGAGTAAACTAAACCATTTAGGGAATACTTATTTTTTGGAAAATGATAAAACTATTGTGTTTTAAGGAAACAAAATTAATCCACCTGACTTTAAAGTCTTGCTTTTATTCCTCCCTACTGAGGATGGCTCACAGCTTGGCAGAGGATGACAGAATGTTTGCTAGCTACTTTTTTGCAAAGCACTTCTGGTGCTAAATGTTGTCTTAGGAGCAGTGGTCTGTTCCTCCATTGGCTGGTGGAAGAAGTGGAAGTCATCTGTAGTGGGCAAGTCTGGAATAAGCTGATTTTTCTTTTGGAACAATATGGAAGCTCAGACATTCCTTATCTCTAACAACCCATAAAGTGGTAAAGTAGTTACTTTCAATGAGTCAAGTCCTTCCACTGTCATCTTTTTATATGAAATAACTTAAGGTGCTTTCCTAATTATAGTTCCTTTTCCTATCCTTAAAAGGAACACTTGCAAAGCACTGGCAGTCGTCTGATATGTAATAAAACCACTATAAGCTTCCAGAAGACAGTCCATTCTGGGTTTCTGTTGCTCAGTGATATCAGTCCTGTTTATCAGCAGGCAACATGACTGTGTCATGTTTTGCTCAGCCTTGCATCGTTTCCTTTAATGCAATGAAACATTTCACACAGTGAACATTATAGTTAACTTCTGTGGAACTGGGTTTTCACCTCTAGCATTTTTCCTGGCAAGTTATGTAATACTACATCTCAGATATAAGAAAATAAGAAATATAAGAAATACTGTATTTCTTAATGGCAGGAAAGGAAGAGAGAGAAAGAGAGAAGAGAGAGCGAGCACCTGTGCAAGTTAAGTCACAAGTTGATTCCGATTTTAGATTGGCTGAAATGGATGGATCCTTATTAAATGTTTAAGGAACATATATCACTGAGACTGCAGTGTTATATTTATGTTTTACAAAGTATTTTTTTGTTATTGATCCTGTCCCCCTCCTTCATGCAGTTGGACACTGAGACTGACGCTTATTAGGGAACTGCAAGTTGGCCTGGCAGTGCGCTGAATGTTGTGATTATAGGAAGCTACTGCTCAGAAGTTGTTATTGCTTTTATTATGGATGTTGTCCTGTAGGACTCATATGATGTTAACATTTACATTATGTGGCAGAAGCATATGTACTTAATAAATTAAGATAGCTCATTTTTGCCTATAGTCTCTCTATATACATATATATTAGTACATATATTATGTATAAAATAATGAAACAAACACAAATACAATGTGCACAGATATTCATGAATCACACTGTTTGCTGCACAGCGAACTGGAATTAATTGTAAGGGGCACGCGTGACAATTTTCTTTCCCAAGCCGCTCAGTAATATACCTGTGCTCTTGTACCCTGTACACAGGCAGCGAGTAGGTACTTTGCCTCCGTGTGGAACACTTTGATGAGCAGCCTGAGGAGCTGGCTACTCCCCTTGCTGGCTGAGTGACAGTCCCACTGGTATAAAAAGGCCCCTTGGGCCAACTGCACTGGGTGTAGCTGATACAGCAGCCGAAAGAGGGCTTGTTCTGGGTACTGCAACTAGAAAACCTGTGTTAGGTTGTAGCCACCAACAGGTCTAAGCTACACAAAAATGCGTGAAATTGTGCATCTTCAGATTGGCCAGTGTGGGAACCAAATTGGAGCTAAGGTAAGGTCTCTTTTCAATACTGGTCATTAGCAGTAAGTGCTATCAGTGGTAGCAGGTCAAACATCGTTAACAGATGGGGACTTTCGGGGGGAACAATTACTTTGTTAACTCAATGGTAGGACGCAGGGCACGTTAGCAGCCAAATGAGTATTTTGATGTGAAAGTCATAAGATGGGCTTGCTCCTCATGCAAAGGTTAATGTTAAGACTGTCAAAGAATGAAACATCTGCAAGAACTATGGCACAGTGATTACAAGTGCTCCAGGGCATTCCTGCTGAGCCTTACATTCCCAGGGGCACTAATCGAGACTGCAAAATCCTGGGACAAGTGAAGGAGCCGGTAATTCCAGGGCTGTGAAGTTGTGATGCCAGTGCTTTAGTTCAGCCATACAGCAGTAACTCTGCCACACTACAATCATTGCTGTGGGACTGTATTAGTCAACAGAATGACCTGTGCTATCAGTGACCAATTAAGTTTTTCTAAAAGTGGCACAAAGCGCAGTTAAGGATTCCTGCCTAACTGGCCTCCTGCGAGAGGTAGTCATGTCATTTGGAGTACTTTCGTGTAGTTCACACACTGCCATGCTGTTACTTAGAGAGAAGTAAAGCTCATTGCTGACTTTGTGTGCTAGGAGAAAACAAACAAACAAACATTGCTTTTTGCTGTGTGATGCCCATCTTTTTTTTTATTATTAATTAGTAGGAAGTTGTCAAAAAGAAGTACCTGGGTTAATTTGGGTCTGGGAGGTCTTTGAGGACACACAATAGCTGAAGGATTGTTCCATTGTTTCTTCCTCCATTTCTTGCTCCCACAAATCTCACCTTAATTCCTTTTATTGGAACATGAAGCTGTGGATGGCCAGGGAATGTCATGTTACACCTAGATAGTTTGAATGCAGCCAGTGTGATAGTTGGAAGGTTTGTATTTTTTTCTGTTGGCTTTGACCTGGAAACGCTTATATCTAATAAGACCTGTAGAAAAGCTCACACACACACACACACACAAAACCACCATGCACGTGTGGGCAATGGTGTATTTGTACACTCAAAATAAGACTGGATGCTAAACCAGAAGACCTTTAAAATTAAAATAGCCTGGTCATTATAGTGGGTGGGTGTGCCTACATTAACACTGCTGTGGCTGCTGCCTAGATAAGAGCCCCAGTACACGACATCCATATGAATGTCAAGATAGGACATTTAAGACCAACATCTGTTTGTGGAAAGCATTGCGCACATACAAATTCGTCTGAGCCAGCTTTGCCATAGCATGACAGGCCTCAAAGCAACCCTCCCCAGTCCACCCCCGACTTTTTTGTTAAGCTCATACCAACTAGTATCTGTGTTATTTAAACTAATATAAATTTTCCTTTACTATAAAGGAAACAAATTGAGTGCCTCCACCTATTAGTGCATGGGTGATAGATAAGCAGCATAAATGGTCTACTAAACTTTTCCCTTGAACTTATTTGGGGAGGGGGGAGAGGAGGATCCCTGCTCTGATCTAATATGTAAATGGCAAAACATCCCCCACTGCAGGCACAGTTCCCACTTTATGTGCAGTCAGACGTGAGCACAGCAGAGCTGATGCTGAACACATTGTGCTGAAAAAAATAAATCTTTGTGAGTGTATTGAACCTCTTCCCCTTTTCAGTTCTGGGAGGTGATAAGTGATGAACATGGGATTGACATCGCTGGAAACTACCGTGGGGATGCATCACTGCAGCTTGAGCGAATTAACGTGTACTTCAACGAGGCTTACTGTAAGTGCTCAGCACTCTTAGGGTGTTGGCAGAGCAATTTGCAGAGCCAACATGAAGGTTAAAATAAGTAATTAAAAAAAGAGATATCCCCAAATCGCTGTAGGTGGGTTGGATTTTTCAGAGTAGATTATAAGCCTGTCTCTTCGACTTCTAACAGTAATTGTTCGCATTCATTTTCTCTTGTCCTAGCCCATAAATACGTGCCCCGTTCCATCTTGGTGGACCTGGAACCTGGTACGATGGACAGTGTACGGTCTAGCAAAATAGGCCCACTCTTTCGACCTGACAATTTTATTCATGGTATGTACAGCATGCTGTCAGCAAACTAACTAGAGTCAACTGTCCCAAAACGGCCTTTTAAATCTTATTTTTGTAGCCTTTAAAAATTCTGTTGTTAACTTTGTGGCTGTTCTTTCTGTAATTCTGTTTACAGGTAATTCAGGTGCTGGAAACAACTGGGCTAAGGGCCATTACACAGAAGGCGCTGAACTGATTGAAAACGTCATGGATGTGGTCAGGAATGAGTGTGAGAGCTGTGACTGCCTTCAGGGTTTCCAGCTCATCCATTCGCTTGGTGGTGGTACAGGCTCAGGTATGGGCACGCTCCTCATCAACAAAATCAGAGAAGAATATCCCGACAGGATTATGAACACTTTCAGTGTTGTGCCTTCACCCAAAGTATCCGACACGGTCGTAGAGCCGTATAATGCCATCCTCTCCATCCATCAACTAATAGAGAATACAGATGAAACTTTTTGCATTGACAATGAAGCTCTATATGATATATGTTTCAGAACTTTAAAGCTCACCAATCCCACCTATGGTGACCTCAACCACTTAGTGTCCCTAACGATGAGCGGCGTCACAACCTCACTCCGTTTTCCTGGTCAACTGAATGCAGATCTGAGGAAGCTGGCTGTTAACATGGTGCCCTTTCCTCGCCTGCATTTCTTTATGCCAGGCTTTGCTCCACTGACAGCTCGAGGTAGCCAACAGTACAGAGCCCTCTCAGTGCCAGAGCTTACTCAACAAATGTTTGATGCACGCAACATGATGGCAGCCTGCGACCCTCGTCGTGGACGTTACTTGACTGTGGCATGCATCTTCAGAGGCCGAATGTCTACCAGAGAAGTGGATGAGCAGTTGCTGGCTGTCCAGACCAAGAATAGTTCCTACTTTGTGGAGTGGATCCCTAATAATGTCAAAGTGGCTGTGTGTGACATACCACCACGAGGACTGAAGATGGCAGCTACCTTTATTGGCAATAACACAGCCATTCAGGAGCTCTTCATCAGGGTTTCTGAGCAGTTCTCAGCTATGTTCAGAAGAAAAGCATTTCTCCATTGGTATACCGGTGAAGGTATGGATGAGATGGAGTTTTCTGAAGCAGAAGGTAACACCAATGACCTTGTGTCCGAGTACCAACAGTACCAGGATGCCACTGCAGATGTTGAGGAATATGAAGAGGTAGAAGTGGAAGCCAGCCCAGAAAAGGAAGCACTGTAAAAACAATGGTAATACCAAAACAATCTCCAAATAAGCCTGTTGACACTCACTAAAGAAAAAAGCAGTAGCCATCATCTGCATACCGACAGTAACACCTTTCTTAAGAATTTTTTCTCTGCATCTGGCCAAAATATATCCAATATTACAATACAATGCTTTTGAAATTAATAGCAGCTATGCTTTACTCTCCTAAACAACTGTTGACACTGAATCTCTCCCAAAAAAGAGCCACTATGAAGACAACTTGTCTCATAACAGCCTTTCTCGTAAATTTATTCACTTTTAGAATATTATCACCAGACACTGAATGTAATATAAAGCCTGTGTGTATGTATCAGGATCATAAGCAACAGCAAAATATGCTATCAACTGATCAGATTTATTTATTCTCAGGTGAACACAGTTCATGTTTTGTTTGTGAACTTGCTACTGTTTTAGGAACACGTGCACATCTGTAAGGCCTATACAGGCAGTATCTATTTTATTACACACTCCACAGACTGATCTAGATGTGCAGACAAGTTCAGTACCTTAAGTTGCAGGGGGAGGGGAGGGGAAACAACATGGGGCAAAAGACTGAACATGTACATTCTTACTTTTTTTAAAGTAAGTACTGTAATACTTTTATCACGTTGCTGGCATATATTATTGCAGAGCTTGTATTCATTATCAGTGTGGTTTGCTTCTATTTCAAACTATAGCTTGCGTCATATTAGCAGACAAAGTTGTGAACACTGTGTAAAAGTTCTGGTGTGGTATTTTTTTTTTCCCCATGTACTAACTACTGTAAATTTTCTTCCTATCATTCAGTACAGCAAAATGGATGGAATGGTTTGCAGCTAGTTAGATACAAGTTCAATGGCAATCACTACATCAAAAACATATCTTCCCTTCAGGAAAAGTTTCTTGCCATTCACAGCCATCTACTTAAGACTGTATTTATAGTATTTGTTAAAATAAAAAGTATATACCATTCTATGAAATACTTTAGTACTTGAAACATTTGATAGACAAAAATCATAGTTTATTCTTGTAAGGACTAACTTTACATTAAAAAAATTGAGCTTGTTTTATTATGCTCTTAGAAGAGTTTATTATTATACAGTGAAGAAAGTAATGCCTCATGTTTGAGTCAACAGCAGAAGTGTCTAGGTGAACACAAACCTGAAGCCCATTCTGTAAGCATGCTGTATGCCTTCCTGTGGAGTGGGACAATGTTAGCCTTGCTGTGAAGACACACAGCAGCAGGAACATGCAAACACTCCCCCAAACCAACACAGCTGAAAGTACAACTTCCCCCCACCCCAGCCAAGATCTAATGGACAAACAGGACAACCAGGTCACCAGGCCCCGTCAGCATGGGTTTACAGGGCAGGTAGGTGTCGGTCTCTTCTCCCAAGTAACAAACAATAGGATGAGAGGAAACAGCCTCAGGTTGTGCCAGGGGAGGTTTAGATTGGATATTAGGAACAATTTCTTCACCGAAAGGGTTGTCAAGCATTGGACCAGGCTGCCCAGGGAAGTGGTTGAGTCCCCATCCCTGGAGGTATTGAAAAGCTGTGTAGATGTGGTGCTTAGGGACATGGTGTAGTGGTGGACTTGGCAGTGCTAGGTTAATGTTGGACTCGATGATCTTAAAGGTCTTTTCCCATCTAAACAATTCTGATGGAGTGTCACTCTTTCCCAGTGAATGCATGTCCCTCTCCCTCCCAGTAAAGTGACAAGGTGGTAACAAGGACAACCAATAGTTGAGTGACCAGAGTACAGTCCAGGGATTTCTACACCTCCTCCCCCACCTCATACAGGAAGCCAGGTCCCCAACTCCTGCTGCACTGCTCAGTGTTCCAGACAGCTTTGGAGATTAGATCCCCTGCAGCACATCCATGGCAAAATATCCTGCTTCCAGTTTAGTCTTAACACTAAGCCTCATCAAATTGATTTTCACTGAGTTAGTTTCGTTCTAAGCACAAATGGAAGATGAACACCCTGACGACAGAGAATTTTAAAGTCAACAGCGTACCACTTCCAGCAGAGAGAACTGACAGAAGCATTTTTAATTATCAAAATTATATGCCTCCATTCTCTGTTGACTTTAGTGAAGAAAATTTTTTCCAAAGTAATCACTAATCATTGAAATGAAGTAAGTAGGCAAAAAAGTTTTAAACAACACTTAAATCGCTCACTCATTGATGTACCTGAAATATCAGCATGAAATCCAACAAGAGTGATTAGAGTACAGTCCTTAAAAATAAACATTTAAAAATAAACATTATTTGCCTTAAAAATAAACATATTGTCATGGTTTAGCCCCAGCCGGCAGCTAAGCACCATGCTCACTTCCCCCCCGGTGGGATGGGGGAATCGGAAGAGCAAAAGTAAGAAAACTCATGGGTTGAGATAAGAACAGTTTAATAATTGGAACAAAATAATAATAATAATAATGAATTATAATGAGAAGGAAAACAACGGGAGAGAGAGAGGAACAAAACCCAAGGGAGGGAAAAAAGGAAAAAAAATAAAAATTATACAACCGCTCACCACCTGCCGACCGACGCCCAGCCAGTCCCCGAGCAGCGATCGCTATCCCCCGGCCAACGCCCCCAGTTTATATACTGGGCATGACATCATATGGTATGGAATAGCCCTTTGGTCAGTTTGGATCAACTGTCCTGGCTGTGCCCCCTCCCATTTCTTGGGCACCTGGCAGAGCATGGGGAGCTGAAGAAAAAAAAAGTCCTTGACCAATGTAAATACCACTTAGCGACAGCCAAAACATCAGCGTGTTATCAATATTATTCTCATACTAAAATCCAAAGCACCGCACTATACCAGCTACTAGGAAGAAAATTAACTCTATCCCAGCCAAAACCAGGACACCAAATGGCAGACCGTGATAAAAACAAGTCTTCTGTTTTAAGTGAACAGATAAATGTCTCTGCAAAATGGAGTACTTTGTTTCAAGAGGAACGACACTTTCCACACATTCATTTGTTTAGCAGAAATTACATTTATTAGCATGCTGATTTACATACAGAGGCAAGTTTTACAGTTACTGTGATGACATTATATTGCAGAGTCTTGAGCTTGCCTACAGCTTTGCAGTTTGCTGTTAAGAGTATTCACCACAGATCAGTTCCTATGAGAGATTTAAAATACAAGTTATTCGATTCAAGAATATGTACAAGGCACACTTCAAACAAAAGGTAATACTGTTTAATCTCAGATCAGGAATAGAAGCTGTTGTACTTAGAACGGAAGAGATTTCAGCTGCTCATGATGTATGCAATGTCACAAATAAAGGTACAAGTAGCTTCTGTCTTTCACAGATAGTAGATAACCCTTACACAAATAAGTCTGCTGATTACGAGAAACAGTAGTTCAGAGAGGCTGTCTCTTGGCTTATTAAAGTAAGAGACAGGAAACCCATGAACATCACTGCAGAACTCAGCTGTTTTGTGTAAGTCCCTAACAACTTTGACCAAACCCCAAATGGTTCAAAGCAGAGCTTGATAGAGAAAATATCTCCTTTTACTGAACTGATGAGATTACGCAGTTTCCTATCCCACACATCACCAGGATGCAGAGACATCTGCGCACAGTTGCACTAAACCAGCCAGCAATCCGTTCCAGTTTCACACACGAAAATCAGAGCCGATTTTCCACATATAGCACGAAATCAGCCAAGCAGTTACAGACTGTCATTAACCCGACTCACACTGGGAAGCCAACACTCCTCGTACAAAAAGCTACAATAAGGCACCCCCGCCCATTCAATTAACTTACGTTTTATTCCTTCTTGGGTTTCACAGTTTTCACATTGGCCATTGCTGCCCTCTCTGCCTCTGCTTTGTACTGAGGCTTCATTGCCGCTCTAACAACCTGGGCACAGATCTGCGAATACCGGATGTAACTAAAGACAGGGAGAAAAGGGGGGAGAAAACGAAGGTGAGAATCAAACGCGCCCCAAAAGCTTCTGAGCCACTCCAGAGGCGCCCCTGTGACCCCCCCAGCTCTCCCTGCGAGGCCCACGCCTCCGGCCGTTACAGCTATCGCAAGCAAGTCGCGAGAAGAGCCTTGTCGCCGCCAGGCGGGTACCTGAGCCCGGCCTGCCGCCAGTACGCCACCATGGCTGCGGGCAGCGGGTCCGAGGGACACGGGGGCGAACAGGCGGCTCCGCTCCGGGCAAGGTCAGCGCCCACCGGAAGGGGAAAGATCGCAGCGCTGCGTCCTAGCCAATCAACAAGCAAGAATGATCCCTCCGCCAATCGAAATCCGAGTTACCTCAGGGAGGCTGACCAATAGCAACTACCCAGTCGCCCCTCCAGTCACAAGCGCTCTCCTCTGGCAGCGACCAATCAGAGAGCAGAATAAGGCACGCGACTCCCGGCCGTTCCTCTTGAGGAGCCCCCGCCGCGGACCGGCGCCTTCCCCTGCGTTGCGGGAGCTCAGCGCTGGCCCGCGGCGGGGAAGCTGGAGGCGGCCAGCGGGGCCGGGGTGCTGTCTTCCCGCGGGCACAGGGATATGGGCAGCACCACACTACAGCGACATGTTTCTCCCAGTCGTGTCGTGTCCCGCCCCCCCCCCCCCGGTAGGAACTGTTCGGGAGCAGTTTGGGGCCTTCCCTGTTTGGGAAGGCTTCAGCTCTGCCTCCAGGTGTGGCCAGCTGGGACCGGCCTCGGGGGTCCAAAAGAGCGTGTGTGTGTGTGGGGGGGTCTCCTGTCATTCAGAGCCGGGAATTTGCCAGAAACACAAACACTACACGTCAATTACCTAAAGAACAGAAATTAAAGCCTGACTCTTCTATGAAGCTAATGGCTAGTTATATAACACGTTAGGTATGTATTAACTCATTGTAAAGTAGTACTGTTGTAATCTAAGTATCCAAGAAAGTGGTTAAAAGCATGTTTTTTCCCAGCTAAATCAGTTGTCGTTGCCCATCTATGCCATCAGTTCTTAGCTTTTTCTAGCTAAGACTGTAAAGAAGAAAACTATTTACAAGCATGTGGAGCCAATGATTTTTATAACATAGGCTGTCTTCAGTTCGGAGTTTTAATCTACGTGTGGCCAAGCTGTGCCATATTCAGAATTTTAGCCCATCAGACATGATGCCTTGGCATGGGATTCTTTTGGATGTAAGACCGTTTATGCGTACACCTGAAATATATTCAGTCATTTGCTTTAAACAGATTGATAAAAGACAACCTAGCAAACTAGAAGCTATCATCATCTGTCAACACTTGATGGAAAAATCGACAATTTTCCATATATAAGCAAAAAGTTATGAGAAGACTCGAATCATGTTTGATAAGGAATCAATTTGGTCCTAATCTAATGTTAATTTAGATAATTAGGACTAAGGATTTAAGGAGATTATGGATTGGGTTTTTATTAAAATCCTTGCATTTAAGTATGTATACCTCTTGTCTCTATTCCTTCCGTCCAGAGCCAAACCACATCACAAAATGTGTAAGAATCCTCCAGAAGCTGTACAGGCCTTGAGGAAACGCTGGTGACTTTGGTCCTCTTTGCACAGAGGCCTTGTGACTTCCTGCCAATTTTGGTATCTGCTGAAGTGCAAATCCCTGGAAATCACACAGTGATTTCACATCACTACACAGTGATGTTTTCACTTACAGTACATTTTTTAAAGCACAGAGTAATTTTTCAGCTTTATTAGAGATCTCACTTAGTCCAGAGCCATTGCAATTAACAATCCACACGTCATAATGTCAGTATAGATCCACCAGAACAAACAGAGCAATTGTTCACCAGATATGTCAGAGTCTGTCTCCAGGATAGCATATGACAGTAAGAGAAGACTGCCTGTTAGTGTAATTAGTAGGAACACCAACCAGGAAGAAAGAGTGGGAAGATGCAAAGAATTTCCTGACCTTAATTTGCCTACTTAATACCTCTACTGAGATTACTGAAGACAACTCTAGTTAGTGCCAGTTGTGATGACATTTTGAAAGTGGACACTTTGGGATGCTACATTACACTAGGTCCTTCCATCTGGATCAACAACTTGTGAATTTTTTTTAATAACTGCTAAACAACTTTGCTTCCATTGAATTTGGGACTCATTTCTAAAATCCATGTATTACAATCTTTCCTACTTAATTTTAAAGAAATAACTAGTATAAATGAGGCAGAAAATAATTCTTATTTCATGCATTTATTTCCTTATTTATTTTTTGTGCGAGCCATTTTTGTCCTAATTTTGAGACATACATGGCATATTGGAGCAAAGCTTTCCAACTTGTAAAAATTAAATCAATTAAAAAATGCTTGTTATGACAGGCAGCGTTTTTAACACAGAAAGGGTGCCAGTGATATGATAGTGAAACAAAACACACTTGTTTTCTAAAAACCCAACTATAACAATGATAAGAAAAAGATACAAGAAAGCACCAAAGATTTAAGGAAGCCCCTCTCTCTATGCAACATATTTGATGCCACACAAGTAACTGCACTACTTACATATATTGATAAAGGGATGTTATATACAAATGCTGTTTTAGTGGTAACATCTGATCATTTGATAGGTAAAATAATTATCAATAAGGTTATTTAAAGCCTCATGGGCAGCCCAGGCTGCAAATATGTCTTGGCAGAAAATAATTATACTAGCAGAGGTGGACATCTTTCTTCCAGCTACCTGTTCCTCTGTTCCCGCCCCATACCTTCTCTGATTCCTCTCCCTACCCCCTGTCTCTCACCTGCTCTTTTTTTTCCAGTTTTCTTTTCCCACCACATCTTCTCTCTCTGTAACTCCACGTGAAATGCTTCTGCCAGCAATTCTGTGCAATGTACTCAGATTTAAATCCATAATGGAGATATACAACTTGGGTGCAATTATTTGCACATTTAGCTCTGTTTACTATTTGTTGATCTTGAAAGATAAAAATTCAGCATGAATTAAAAAAGGTGGACCTTTGGGAGAGGTACCATGCTGAGACAGAATGAAAATTAGATTAGTGACAGAAATTGTGCTCCACAAAAATTCCAGAATATATATTGATGTTTATGCAGCTGTAAACAAGGCACCATTATAGATTTGTACGACCTGTTTTCATGCCCAGTTCTGTTTAGATGCTAGGATGTATTTGTAAAGTGTAAACTTTCCTTAGATAAGAAGTTTCAGAACTTAGGAAAGAGCGCATAAAGGAGGAAAGTTTAGAAAGGTATAGAGAGGTTGCAGAGAGAAAAAGGGGTATGTTAAGAGGGTTAGATGCAGAGATCAAGAGAAGCTGAAGCAGTGCAATTAGCAACATCCAGAAATGTGAGGGTGGATAGGTCTGGGGGAACTAGAGATGTGAGATTAGAAATGTCCAAAGAAACTGAGGAAGTGAGGGAAGAAGCATCCTGAAAGGTGAGATTGGAGACATCCAGAAAGGGTGTAGAGATGAGATTAGAAACATCCTCGGAGGTTGATGAGGATAATTCAGAGGAGCCCTGAAACATGAAATAGTTAAAATCGGTGAGATCTAGTGATTCTGAAGAGGTTGAGGAGGTGTGCTCTGAGACACCTAGTGAGGATGGAGGGATTGTACAGGACAAGTCCAAGGAAGCTGAGGAGGTGTGACTGGAAACATCTAGGGAGGGTGAAGAAGTGAGACTGGAGAGGTCTAGAGAGGGTGAAGAAGGAGGACTGGAGAAATCTGGGGAGGGTGTAGAGGTGAGACTTGAGAGATCTAAGGAGATTGAAGAACTGTCGCCAGAGAGATCCAGAGAGCCTGATGAAGTGAGACTTGATAGGTCCAGTGAAATCGAAGAGGTGAAACTGGAGTGCTCCCAGGAATCTGAAGAGGTGAGACTGGAGAGCTCTAAGGAGATTGAAGAGGAGGTACTGGAGAAGTCCGAAGAGGCTGAAGATGTGAGACTTGAAAGGTCCAGAGAAGATGAAGAAGTGAGACTGGAGAATTCCACAGAGGATGAAGAGCTCAGACTGGATAAATCCAAAGAATCTGAAAAGGGGATTTTAAAGAGTTCCAAGGAGGCTGAAGTCTTGACACTGGAGGGGTCCAGGGAGGCCAAAAAAGTGAGACCAAGTAGGTCCAGGTAGATGAAGAGACGACACTGAAAAGCCAAGTAAATCCACAACATGACTGGTGTTAAATCAGAACTATTTTAAGCTAAAGATCCCTAATAACACACCAAAACAAAACAAAAGGACATAATGAACCGGAATAATACTACTTTGGAAAATAACTAAGCATACCATTTTAATCTTTATGTCTCTTAGCGGTTTCTCTTATGGTGCAGAAAACTCTAGTAATAAGAGCTTACAGACTTATTTAGAATATTGCTCCTTCACAGAGGACCAGTACAGAAGTACAAATACAGAATAATATGTACGGTAGCAGACTTTCTTCTGTCCTGGCATGTCTCTCCTTGTTCAACCAGATTTTAGCATCTATGCTAGCCTGACAAACAATACCCTCCTGTCAAATGCCATCTCCTTGTCCTGAAGGTCTGGAATAAAATAATAGTTATGTAATAGAATGGAAATTAAAATGTTTTTGTTCTTCTTGTCCAGATACCGTAGGATATTCAGATACTAGGCTGCTTACTGATTATGGAGAGAAATTTTAAAAAAATACACGGTTGTAAATGGCAACTACAAGTCAAACTGGGCCCCTGACTATAAAGGTATGAGGGATTATTTCCTTTTGATTCATAGCATCTAACTAAAAAATGTGGATCTTCCTGATGATGCTAACAAAAATGGCAAAGAAAACAGTATTTTTCTCTGCAGCATATGCAGGATTTATTTTTGGAAGCTAGCACTATGCTAGACTGATTCTGTCACTAAGAAATACACATTTCAGCAACATCAGTTCTACTTGTTTTTCGGATACAGAGAGATCTTATTTTATTACTTTTAATTTGTTGCTCTGGACATAAAACCTGTACTGTAATAACAGTAATTTTTAATTTGTGGTTAGTTTGAATTGTTTAATAAAAATATTCTAAAGAGAAGTTCTGATAGAAGGCAGACATCTGATTAAAAAGGGAACAGAACAGCTTATATTTCAGTTCATAAAGGTGCATCTAATTATAGTATGAGTAGATCAAGAGGCTGATCTACAGCTGCCCTCTCTCGTCTCAAGACTGTGCTGCAAAGCAGAGAGTAGTTGAAACCTGCTGTTGTCTTTCCAGATGTAGGCACAGGAACGCATGTAAAGTTTTTCAGAGAGTCATCACAAAAATATTTTATGGACCAAGAAAGTGAAAGATACACACATACAGGACGCTACAGCTTCTCAGGTGAATACACCCAAGCTTTCCCCGTGTTGTTACACAACTGACGTCCAGATGCATATATAATGGATTTAACATAATCACCATGGGTGGAACTCCCCCTGAGGTCACCTCTTAACTGAAGCAGGTGTCTGCTGAACATGGACTGAAGTTGACAGGAATGATGTCTTACTATGCAAATATTAAAATTGGGGGATTTAGCACAACACAAAAATTACCAGACTAAAAAAAAGCTGCTTATGTACCAATGATGAGACCTGAAATAGTTCTTGAACACACTTAATATTTATTCATAATGCATCTGTAATTTTAGAGCTCATGCAACATGGTTGTAATTCTATCAAGAGTACAATGTTTATAGATCAAAAGGCAAAACAAATGAATTTTTCTTAACCTGCATAATTTGTGATGAAATTACAAGTTTACTTGCTGACCTATATTCTTAATAAAACAACAAAAATAACTAACCCCTTAAAAAAACCCCCGTGCTATCTAACAACACTATAATTTTGTGACTGACTTTATCTTTCTTAAAAGATTCTCAAGTGCATTGTACAGGGGAGAACAAATAGTTACACAAAAGGCAAATTACAATATGATAAAAAGCCAGTATCAACATGATTTGTAACAGACTGTAAATTCCATCATCCCTTCACTGTGTTCCGTCTGCCTTAATTTAAAATGGCAAAGTTATTGCACATTTTCCTGTGAAATAACACTGTCAAGAAACATGGAATTATGGCCACTATTGTATAAAATGTACAGGTCAGTAATAATGCTTCCTACCTTTGATAGCTGTGGATTTATCTCCTTTCTCTGCCTGTGTAAGCCATATTGGGCTGTGCTGGTAAAGCTCTGCTGTTCTCTGCTGATGACCCTAATCTGTTCTACAGCTACTGGAAATCATGCCATGCTGATGACAATACAGGTCATCTCCTATTAAATCGCCTCTTGTCTAAGTACAGCACTCTGCACAGAGCACCAGCAGAAAACATACTCCGAAATCAGCTCTAATCTTAAAATAAAGTTGCAGTTCTGTGCTGTTTCCTATTACAGGACAACATTTTGAAGGTTAGTTGGTGAAGCAGATGAAGACATTAATTTTTAACTTTTGGACACCTGGATTCAAAGTAAAAATAATTTTGCAATGTCATCCAAGTTCTCAGCTGTCCATTCTACAAAATCTAGCATAAATAGTCTCTGGAGGGACCCAGGATCTGCAGAGCAGAATTCAGGTACACTCAAGTTTAAGAATCTTGTGCATTACTTCCTATTTTAATGTGTTTAATAACTTTTGTTAGCTGTGTTACTTTTTAAATGTTTTGATGATAAAATAGCATGATAATGTAAAACAATCTCTTCACAGTTGATGATAATATCGAATAAAAGTTTTAAAAACACCTAGGTGGCATCAATGGCTGGAGCCTGTTTTCAGACATTTTCAAGTCTCATAGGTGCTTATGCTTCTTTGAAAG
Source organism: Ciconia boyciana (assembly GCF_034638445.1). Classification (NCBI taxonomy): domain Eukaryota; kingdom Metazoa; phylum Chordata; class Aves; order Ciconiiformes; family Ciconiidae; genus Ciconia; species Ciconia boyciana. The sequence continues at coordinate 5,697,433 of NC_132947.1, read as the reverse complement.
ACAAGGGAGACTTAGGATCCTAGGTAAATATGGGCCATTATTGCATCTCGCTTTGCAGATAGGGAAATAACGTCATCTGTGCCTGCTTCCATTTGTTCTATCTATTTTTTCACAGGAAAAGCAGGGCCATTGCATAGCTTGCTGAATGTCCCTCAAAACTGGCAGTTATAAAAAGATAAAATAAAACTGTATAGACTATCAGGCTAAGAAGGTTAAGTGCTTCTAGTACTTCAGCTAGATTATTCAGAATATGACACAACTATAAAATATAAATAAATTCCAAGTATGGATTCCGATACACACTTCCTTACTCCCAATTTCACAACATACCTACTAGATTTTGTTGCAGCTGCCATATGTAAATGAGTTTAAATCTAGATAAACCAAAGCGGTTATCTCACAGGTAAATAATATTTATGTAGTCTCAAAAAACCCGTTAACAAGTACTCGCCCAAATGATGCTACTTGCCATATTATAAAACAGATTTCTTACCAGAGTATCCACAAAGTTGAACAGGCTCTAGTAATATTGAAGGTCACAGAAGGGGCAATTGTTTCATTTAATTTGGTGTAAAAAGGATTGGGTATACAATTAGGAAAATATTTACTACATATGTTGTTCATTTTATTATATTCTAGCTGATATATTCAGCTAGATAATATATAATCTATTTTTTTAGTTCAGTGTTTTTAAACTTTTTGATTAAAGGACTGTCAAACCTTTCTGGAAAGAAACAAAATGTAAAAAAGCCATCTTTTGTTGAACTTCTTGCGATACGTGTGTCCGAGAGGAAAGACTTTAACTTAACAATGTTACTGTTTTACAAAACTGTAATTTTTTTCTGTTATAATAACATATATTGTTTACAGCATCAAATACTCTTTCTAGCAGATGCAATATGAAATTATTGTAATACACATTGCAGAGGCAATGTAATTTCAGCCCACCTAATAGCTTGCTATAGATAAGGAGATCCTCCATTTCTCCTCTTTCAGTGTGTCTCACCTTGCTGCTAGCTGCATAAAGATTATCTCACTTCTTATAGTCATGTTTTTTTGGCTCAACAAAGGGTGTGAAGACCACTGTTTTCAGTGCAAGGGAAGAAGTAGGACAGCACAGCCAGGAACAAGATGGCAGGCAGACAGACACAGGACTGTTTCCTTTCACTGAAGGTAAGCAATTAGTTCAGCTTAGTTGTAACATGTAACCTCACCATTCAATTTTATGGCAACATATAAAGCAAAGCTATCAAATTATTTCAGAAAGAAACGAACAGGTCCTGTGCAAGTGAAAGAACAACCTTCACCTTGAGAAATGAAGGATTCTAAAATTACTCGGTGCTTTCACACAAGCTCTCTTTACCAGCACTCTTCAGTCCCTCTATAAATGTGAACCTCAACAGGATGCTGATCTTTCCTTTGAACCAACTATCTGTCAATGCCAGGGGGCTTTGAAAGGTTGCAGTTGCTAGGCTAGGCACTGGGTGCTTAGTTTTACCGTATATGACGTTTATTGGAAATATACTAGACTGTACAGTTTAACTGCAAATATAGACCACAATAGACAGCAATGTTGTAGGAAATGGTGGTTAAAGTTTTTTCCAAAACAAACAACTAGTTTACATTTATAGTTAACTGGTATATGACTGAACAGGTGCTGACACCCATTGTCAGCAAGAAGAAATACTTCTCAGGTAGATTAAGCCTTTTAAAAAGTACTTCATTTCTACTGCTGACTGAAGAAAGTGGTATTTTTTAGTGTTCATATAGACACAAGTCGTCTCAATGTCACAGTGAATTTTGGATTTTGCTTTCTTCCACGGTAGCAGCTTTCATCATTTCAGATTGTCAAAAGCAGTACCTTGCAGAACACAAGAGTAGTAGGCAATTAGCAAGGTGCACAAACACAAGTCTTTAACAAGTTTATAGTGCAGATGGGTACATGGAAGCTAGACAACTACACACCATTGAAAAAATGTAAAACCCTATGGAGCTGTTCGTCTTAGAATGCCTTGCAGTTAATGTAAAGCAAGTTAATCCATTATACAGCTGCTTTAGCCATCTCAAGCGTGTTTAAATCAAGAAGCGAAGGACAAGGTGAGTGTAATTTACAGTAAAAAAACCTTTACTAAGTTAACACCAAAATCCCACCACTGGTATGGCCAATTCTTAAACCTGAGGAAAAGTAATTTTTGCATTCCTTGTTTCAACTTTTAGATACAAATCAGGTAAGCAGTTTCATTCAGAATTGTTCCATAGGCTTATGGCTACGTCCATACAAATATCTGAGAATTCAAGAGCACTGTGTTTCCATTAGAACCAGCAGATGATGCAAGTGTTTAGTCTCAACAGAAGAGGGCATTAAGCTTGCCAAGACCTCAAACTTCCAGCTACTGCAATTTAAACTTGTGGTTTTAAATTAACTGTAATAGCATTTCTGGATGCAACTTGCTTTAGAAGGATGCTTTGGAGACTTGTAGCATGTCCTGGCAGACATCCTTAGTAACTGTGTTGGAGTACTTAAGGGTCACAGGAACCTGAGAAAGTCATAATTAAGACCATGAACAACAAGGAAACCTAATGATTCATTACTGAAAACTTCAGAAGGTGAGCAGTGAGAACAAAAGATTTAACAGTGCCATCTTAAAATATTCTCCAGGCCATTGAGCTTTGGATCCAAAGCTTACTGGCTTCTGTTCTATTTCTCAGCAAAGTTATATGGGTGAGTTTGAAGTTTTACTGATTTAAAAGCCTAAATCTGCAGGTAAGGTAAGACATGAATCAATTTAGGCAAGCTGAAGCAGGTAGGAATCCACCACAGACCGCACCACCGATTTGCTCACATCACATTCCTCCACCTCTGCCCCTTCCATCCCCCTCCCCCTCTCTCTTTTTTCTTTCTTCCTGGTCCTTTAGTTTTGTCCCTCCAGCTGTAGCTCCTTTCTCTTACCCACCTCCTCCATTCCTTTTAACCACTAGAACACACAGCTTCTCTGCACTACCTCAGGTCACGCTCACTGCAGTACCGGTGCATTCATCCATAGCACCCTACATTCATCAGAGCGTTGCCAGCCATGACACAGCCCTGCAGGGCACTGTGAAGTAGATCCACAGGGAACATACGACTTGCTGAAGTGGCTAGTGAAGAAACCATCTGAGTATGTATGCATACCGAGCACAGGGCAGGTATCTACTTCCTTCTGTGATGGGACAGCACATACTTTGTAATTGCTGCACACACAGTCCCCACTCCCCATCAAGCAAAGCTTCTTTAGGTGCAGTCTCCTATCGTGAGTAAACAGGCAAGCTGTTACATGACTGTATGGACCCAAACATTTTGTTCTCTTCTGCTCTTAACAACAGTAAGCATTAGATTCCACGTGCAGAGACAGGTAAATTGTAGCATACAAAGCTCAGTCCAAGTAGACTGAAAATCTTTCCACAGGATCTAGCAAACTGTGAAATCTGGTTGCTAGTTCATGTGTCAGATTTGCAGAAAAGCAGTTATTAAGAAGCAAAAAAGACCACAGCAGCTGTAAATGTGCATCTTAGGATATGCATGTCAATAAAAGAAGCTATTAACTCCAGAATATTTCTTCACCTTCACCCTCCTCATGTTAGGTTACTCACCTAGCAGTTAAAAAAACCCAAATAGGTCAGAAAGTTTCAGGCACTAGCCAGAACTCAGATAAAATTTTATTTAAGAAGTGCCACATACAGAAAGCCATACTCTCTGACAGAATGAGAATGCAGACACATAAATAAAATAGAACAAAGAAAATCATGACCTTTCAAGAAGTTGTTGAATGCTTGCAAAAATTGAAGATTTTTTCAGTGCAAGGGCAAACTGTGAGTTCATACTATACAGTCATTAGTGCACAAAAATTAGGAAAAGAAAAAATCAACTTTAAAATGCCAAGTGATGCTAATGGCTAAACAAACATTTAAAATCAGTTTCAAGCATTGCATTTTTATCAGAAATGATGGTACAGTTTTGCAGAAGTTTCACATACACTTTTTAAATTGAAATGCTATTTCAGTTGTAATAACCTCCTGTAAAAGCATGGCAAACCTCAATGATTTCAATTTATTAAGGTAGTCTCAAACCATTTATTTTTAGAAAAATATTTAGAATAGTTAATTTTTTTTAATACATATATATACACCTGTTCCCCGCCCCCCCCCCCCCCCCCAGTCTTACAGAAGATTGTGTTCCCATGTGTTTACCACTTAAAATAAGCTCTGGTTCTCTCTAGAGCATACACTAGTCAATAGGCAATTCTGATATAACAGAAATGGCATGCAACGTAAAATGTGGTGGAACAAGTGACATTACAGTTCTTAAAGGCTAAGAGAGAGTCTTGAAATTACTTGTAAGCTTAGAATCAAAATTCCCGGAAAAGCCTCTGGCACCAAAATACAAGCATCAGCTAATTCAGGGCTGTGTCTTTCCATTTCTCCTTCACACTGAAGGAGCCTCATGGGACAGCCAGCCTCTGCTGAAGTCAACAGGACTACCAGCAGACTGGTACACTATGTGAGGAAGGATGTCAAGGTCTGACCATTAGGTTCCGACAGCTAATGACTGGTGACAGTACCAAGAATCTACAGTGAGTACCAAGAAACAAACACAAACTGTAGAAAACTTTTTATTCTCAAGGTTTTCATTTAAAGAGCCTTGTATTGTGAGCAAATTAGTTCAAAAGGTAAAGGACGTTCTGGAACTTAGAACACTATGTTTAAATTAAAGGACAACACAATATTCAGTTGATGTAACAGGTTATTTTTGGAGCATGATCAAGTTAATGAGTGTATCGTTAACATTCTTTAATATCACTTCCTCTTATGTTTAGGTATCTCTTTAGCCAACTTCACAAAGGTTTTTAGTCCTTTAAGTGGTTCTTTGACATTTTGAAGTGAACACCTACTATTCTTAGATGCCCTAGCAGCTTGCAAGATTTTAAGGCTCTATGCTTATTGTACCCCTTTATTTAATGGGCTTTTAGAAATGGAGATACTTATCCTAGAAGTTTAAGATAAAATTTTATTTTAAGTTACTGCACGCCCAGCTCATTAATGCCACATTTAGGAATAGAATTTAGGTCTTAGTAGATAAGAGACACTTTGTATGTTTCACCTATATTGACTGAAAAACAATTTGAGTACCATGTTAGCTCAACCAGTCAAACAAGTTAAAAAGCTTATCAAAAAATACTTTGTACATTCTTTTGTATTTCAAGCGTCAAGTAATAAACTTTCTATTAAACCAAGTTGTATCACACAACTATCAAAAATTAACAAACAGAACAATGCTGGAACAAACCATTCTGCTTAATTTTGGGCTTGGTCCCAAAAGAGGTAGTCCATAAGTCACACAAAAATAAAAGTTCCACTGAAGTTAACCTAACATGCCAGCCTCCTCCACCATATGCAGCCTCATCGCTAAATGAGGCTATTTCATATCTGAAAACATTATAAGTTAGTGTTCATGTAAATACAGGAACTATACTTGAAAATTATTTCTTCATCTGTAACCGCAATTCGGTCCAGCTGAACCAATATATTAACTAGGCTTTGCGCATCAGCCTCATTAGTAAGAATTCAGCTTTTCTCCAAATTAAATTTGAAACATGCCTAACACACAGGTATGCCTTTAAATAACAAAGGATACATGTATTTAGGTTTGGAGAGAAGCTTCAGATTGTTAAACCTCGTTAGTAATACACATATATTTACTATCATTTCTCTACAAATGCTGCTGCTGCCATTGGATTCCTCATGGTTCCTCTTGCTGAAGCTGTGAACTCTTCAATTTCAGCATTCAGTCTATTAATTACCCATTCCAATGCTTCACGGCCCTACAGTTAAAGAAAAGTTTCTCAGTGTATAAATCTTAACAAATAAGTAAATAGGTTAAACCCTGCCTTACTGAAAATGACTGAAGACACAGTAGTTGAAAGAGGAAGAAAAGGTACAGAAATACATGTGCCTCTGATATTTTTTACTTCAATAACCAGAGTACTGCAGGAACATGTACTGCCTTGCATTTCATGAAAAAATTCCTTATGTCAGCGGTGCTCACATTATGAACCACAAAAGACTTTTTATCCAGATTGTTTTATCATTCTTGATGCTGAACTCAACACAACTTTGGATTCCCAGAGGACTCTCAACTAAAACACCACTTTGTTACTCCCACATAACTACTTCAGATCTGTCGTGATGTATATCCTTTGTCAATAGCAAAAACTAATAGATGGCATCAAGAGGGCAGCAAAAGAGTGACAGCGCCAGACTGTTAAGTGAGTGGAGATGTTTTTCCAGTCAAGCTTCAGAGAGCTTTGACAATAATAATTTATTATCTCCATTCACAAGGGGAAAAAAACAGAGAGAGTTCAGCAAGCTGAGCATTCAGTCTCTACAGTAAAGGCAGTGGAACTATGCGGACCCTTCCCAAGATTGTTGACAAAGCCAAAAAGTAAAATAGAGATTTTAATTCCCTTTGTCATTTAGCCAGTGGTCACACATTTTACACAAGGGTCATACTTACTTTATTAGCATTGGAGGAAATTGTGTTTGCCATTAGCCCTTCTAGGTAACTGCTGAGACTGACACCTTTTACAGCTATTATTGCTTCTTGTGTCAAAACAGTTCTGAAAGAGAGCAGGAAACTGAATTATTCTGAGCAGTTTAAAAAAAGAATGCATTACTGAAAGAAACTCGCTCCTCCCCAGCAAGTACATTCCCTCATCAGCTTTGTTGTATAACACAGAACTTCTTGCCCCATAAGCACAACCCACTTCCACAGTGCTTAACTGCTTTATGCTTCTACTCCTAAAATAAAAACCAAGAGTCCCCCCTAAGTCCAAGTGTCCCTTTGTGGCACTCAACTATTTCCATCTTTAGCAGCAGCAAGTTAAGAGTGGAAACAGCAGATTTGGCGTGAAGATATACTGGGAAAAGAGTATTAAGACATCCCCTTCAACAACAGGGATTTAACATTTCTGACTGTTATGAGAGAAAAAACCTCTTATGTTAGAATCCCTAGAAAGGTCCTTCAGAATTATCACTGGTTCCAGGAGTATATACGATGCAGCAAGCTCTAAAGTCACCTTAAAAAAACCCAGACAACCAAACACCAAATCCCAAACCTCCAAAATTATAAAGGCAGATAAATGTGCCTCTAGTGCAGGTTCTGTGCTGAGGCTGATGAAGGGATTGGAAATAAGGAGCCGATAACTGAAGACGTATGCAAACTCAGTTACAGATGGGACACAGGACAACTCCCTGAAAAGCACATCCAAACTGGGCTCCGTCATAGCATGACACTAAGTTTCCCAATAGTGCTCTGCAGAAGCAACATCACTGGAGAAAATGACGGTCTATTTAATTCTTTCTTAGACAAGTTACCATAACAAAGGGGATGTAAACCTCATCTTCTGTTCAAGGGAAACCATGGGAATTTTCAAAGCCAAAGTCTGCACTACTCCAGGGCAACCTCAGAACAGAGGTACTTACTTGTCTGGTTCGTGAGGGTGTGGTTTATAGACAAGCCTCTCATCTACTGACACTAGGTTTGTAAATGAAATCTGTAGAATATAAGACAAGATTACCCCTTGATAAAAATATTAAAGGAATGTAGTAAATACAACTGCAGATTCAAAACTAATGCTTATATCTGATTTAAACATTATACTTTTCCTGCAAGTATTAGGGTTGTAGAACAAGACAGAGAAATCTCCAAGTTCATCATTTGCAGTTCTCTTTCTGTAAGTTTTTGGATCATTTACCAAGATACATTACCACATTTACAAGAATGTTTCAACAGTGGGATCAGACGGATGGAGTAGTAGAGAGAGCAAAATGTTACATGATTAAGAAATGGTGACAGTGTACACCAAATGGCTTTTATATTTTTTTTTAAACACCCCCCGCCCCAAACTACTGCTACCCTGCTCATCAGTATGTTCAGATGCTTTGGTCCTGACAAGTTCCAGAAACCTAGCAGCTCTTTTCTGAAAAACAGAACTGGCCAACTATAAACGCATTACTTAAACCTTTAACTGGTATTGTTCTGATGCAATTTTTCAAGCCATTTTCAAGATTATTTTCCTCTTCAAATTTACAAGGAATTATTATAATTTGTAATCTATTTCAATTGCATAAACACAGCTACTTACATTACTGGATTTAAGCTCCATTGTTTTTTTCACTGGGTCAACAACAGAGTGCTCCTGAACATACGTCTTTGTCCTGCATGTGCCAATGAGCTAGAAGATAGGCAAACATATACGGAATTAATTCTGCTAAACAACTGCAATTTTTTTAGTGCCTATAAATGCATAAGTAGTGGTTATTGCATTGAACAGACACTGAGACAACAGAATTAGGGTTTAGCCTAAAATAAAACTATTAAGTTGAGGTAGATCTCATTTTCAAGACAGAAGCAATCTAAGATCTAGGCGATTTTTGGCTATCAGTTAGTCACTATGCATACTGCTATTGAGCTTTCCTGATGCATAAATGCTTACATTTTTGCACCACTAAAGTTATGAAATGATACACGTCTATTACAGCACCTGATTCCCCTCCCTCCGCCATCCTTTTCAAGCTCTGCAATACAAGACGTACCGATTTCACAATGGAGGGTATTCCCCATTCTGTACTGAGGAGTCTGTGGCTGTGCAACTTCCCACTAGCGTCTACGTGCCTGTCCAGGACATCGACTCCCACCACGCTGGGGTTCATGGGGTTTGGGTATTTCTGCATGGCAGCTGTCGTTACCGTTTCCCAGGGGTGACTGCCAAAACAGAATCAAGACACAAAGTTGTACATCTTTTTTAAACAGGATTTCTATTAAAACTGAACACAACACATCAATCGATTTATATTTTTTAAGCAGTTCAATTTCCAGTTCTCAACCCTGGAAATACCCTTCCCTAGAGGAAGGCATCTATTTTGTGGACTGGACAGTGGCAAATGCAAGTTAAGCGTGCAATACACCTGATTAATCAGGAATCCTGAGTTCAATTACCTTCTGGCTTATAATTTGATAAGAACGTTTTCCCTGTGACATAACGCTGAAAGACTGCAATTTTTTTCAGGTTTCGGCAATACTAGAGTAATTTATTACGCTGTCACTTTCCTCTAACTAGCATTTCCTTCGAATTCTTTTTCAACATAGGTGTTGTGGAGCACTTGGGCCCTGACAACACGAAGCAACTCACAACGCGTTGGCCAGCCCCACACCTGGACGGCGAGGACAGCGTGAAGACGATCCTCACCGCGGCCAACACCGCCGCTGGACCCCGCTACGCCGGTACGCCTCCCGCTTTGGTTTGTAAGGAGCTTCCACGGTCTCGCCGGCTGCGCCAGCTTTCTCCTCAGAAACCCCCCCGCTGACGGCCGTCACCCGCACACACTGCCCACCCCGCCGGCGGCAGCGGCGCCCACGCTCCGGTAGCCGGGCTGCACCCCCCGGCGGAGCGGCCTCAGAGCCGACAGCCGGCTCGGTACTGTGCCCGCCGCGGCCGCACGCCTCGGAGCTGCGCCCGCCGCGCCCCGCCACCCGGCGACCGGCTGCCCACGGCGAGTGACCCCAGGGCGGCAAGGACGCGCAGGCGGAAGGTCAACGGAGGCAAGGGAGTCGCGGCGGCCGGAGCAGGGCTGCGGCGCCGAACCGGCCCGGGGGGCAGAGGCCCAGAGGCGGCGGAGCCCCCTCGGCCCGCCGGAGGAGCGGCCGCCTTCCCCGAGGCCAGCCCTGCTTCTCCCCTCCCGCCGCCCCCGCGCTGCACTTACTCGAAAATGTGCTCCGAGGTCCAGATCTTCATGGCGGCGGGGATGGGATGGGATGGGATGGGATGGGGCTGGGGCTGGGGCTGGGGCTGGGAGCGGCGCCGCCGCCGCGCTCTCCTGGTACCCCTCCGCTCCGGCACCCGCGGAGCCAGGCGCTGCTGCCGGTTGACGCTGCGCCTGCGCAGCGAGGAGCGAGCCGCCACAGTGCCCTAGGGCGCGGAACGCCGGCTTCCAATCGCCGCGTGGCGCTGCGGTGACGTCAGGGGTCACGTATCGCGTGAAAATCACGCAGAGGGCCCTCGGCCGCCGTGCCCGAGCGGCGGGGGGTGTCACGCGCCTGCCTGATGACCCGGCTCGGCCTGGCCGCGCTCACTGCGCCTGCGCGCGACGGCGGCCCGGGAGGCGCGTGGCAGGGCCGCTTCCGCTGCCGGGGGCGGTGTCTCCTGAGGGCGGCGGCCCTCCTGTCTCACCAGCCGCGCCGTTCAAGGGTGGCGTTACGGCAAGAGCGGTCACGTTTCTCGAGTTCCTCCCTTCTGTGAGCTGAGGTGTGGATAAAGAGTGCCGCTAAGTAGCTTCCGTCAACTAAGAACGGAGTCTTAGTTACGTTTGAAAACGTCTCAAGTGTGTTACAAGACCCTCATTTCTTAAATATGGCCGGTTAGCTTTTGTGAGGCTTAATCAGTTAAAGTTGAATTTAATCCGCGTGTTATACTAACCCAGACCTTGAGGAGCACTTGTCTTACTGCCTTCGGTGAAAGGGGCCAACGTTACCGTTGTCTGAGGGCACCACGTATTGCACCGTGACGCCATTTACCGTTTTCGGGGTAAATCGTTACGGGGTTGTCGGTCACCAGAGGGCGCAGAGATCCTGTCAGTCACTGGTGTAACGGCATGAAAGTCAGGACACATGGAAGTGTTACATAACGGATGCACGAGTAGTCATACCCGTGACGCACCCGGGCCAGCTTACTGCTGTCCTTAGCCGACTTGTTTTATACGTACACTGCCTGGAAGTTATCTTATAACCAACAGTTACAAAACAGCCTCTTCTCTCTTCCCCATGTTAAGAAAGACGTTCTGTAACAGGCAGGCTGTTCCAGAATGAAAGGCTTTCAACTAACTGTCCTCAACTGTTTCTCGTACTCATGCTTAGAATAAAACAGAAGTGACTTCCAAGATTAATGAAGCAGTAAGAAGTAAGTTACAGCAAAAACAAACCCATGTGCATTTCGTGGCATATCATCAAGCCTTTTCTTCTAAAATTCTCAAGGTAACAACATTGAAAGCGCCTTGAGTTGTGTAGAAATTGTATTTTTTCCAAACAGGGAGACAGCAGGACAGCATTTCATGGACCCAACTCTCGACCAGTGAGTGACTGTTGTGTACTCATAACTGCACAGTTATGGCCTCACTGGAAAAGGTTGAGAGGGAAATTTCCCAGAAACGGGTTACTTCACACAGGGAAATTTCTACCATTGTTCTGCAGTGCCAGAAATCCTAGCCAGTCTGTGGAAAGACTCGGATTCAGTGAATATTCCCGTGTATTCTTGTTGTTCACACTGAGCATCAAATACAGAAGCCATTATACAGAGAAGCTACTATTTAATGATAAACTACCAGATTTTGTCAGTACCAAATACTTAAGTGAGAGCTGTTAAGAGAATAAATTTTTGCTGGAGGGACCTATCTTGCTCTTATTTTGCCTCACTCACTCTTCCACCTCATGGGACTACTCCTAAACATTGTTAACATGCTAGTAATCTATCATAGTGTACAAAGGTGTTTCTGGAAGATTGCAAGTCAGTTCTAAATCCATTGTAGTCTTAATACCCACTGAGTGATTTTTGCAACTGGAGAATTTTGCAGAAGATGTTAAAAATGCTAAGCATTTTGAGAGGTCTCAGAATGCAACACATAGTTGTGGAAGATGGTGGCCCTTAAACAGACATTGGCAATTCAGCAGATACCCATCTATCCATTAGGCTACCTGTAGCCTCTCATCAGTTTTTTCTGTAAAAGGAATGTTAACTAGAAAGCAAAGCAAAGTGACATCTCCAAGAAGGAGACATGCCAACATACAGTGCAGATTAGGAGCTAGATCTCAACAGTTCTCGCTCATACAAACTTCAGTTTATTTTAACAGGAGTTTTGTTCAAGGGCTGAAATACTTATAAACCTGACTTTTAAAAGGAATAATAAAATTATAAATAATAAAGCCAGACTTTAGGAAAATAAAATGTTCATTTTTAACTGCAGAGGAAAAAGTTGCACATCTTAAACATTAGAATTCTTTATGTTGGTGATGTTGCATCTTGAGAATATTGTGTCAATTTTTATGACCAAGAATTTAATACTATAAAATTCAATATTTTTTCCCCTATATGTTGACAGTGTCTGTCTAATATGAAATCAAAGAAAACATTCTTTCAGTTAGGCCTGTCCAGTCCCAGGTACTACCAAGATGATCACTAAGGACCATAATGGAAATCTACAAAAGAATACAAAGATCTGTGGAAACCCGTGGTGAGATTACTTAGTTCATATGTATCTTTCAGGGGCTGTTTGCTTATGCCTCCACAAAATGCAACTGATGCATGAAATGGGCCTCGTGATTATATGCTTCATATAGATTTTGGCAGAGCAGTCTCCCTGGCATGACTAAGAAAGACTTGAAATTGCTCTTGGAATTGTGTCTGAAAGCGGTCTGAGGTGCCAGTGAATTTATTTGCAGAACAAGGCGTTATGATTTTGTATTTTCAGACCCATGTTTGCTAGCAGGGAGGTGTGAGTTGTCCCCTTTAAGCCAGCCTCTTAAAATATCCATCATTTTGACTGAAAAGCATAAATGTCAGAAAATAGCTCACAAACCAAAAGTCACTTTATCTCCAGCATTAGGTCCAGATCATTCATGCACTCCATAATGGCTACCAAAACCCCAGATTGTCAAACCCTCTCAGGCTTAGACAATTATGGCTTTAGCTATTGTGTCACACTTAGAAAAGCAAACACCATCCTGGTTCAAAGCCCTAATCCCAGAGATCAACTAGACCACTCTGCAGTACAGAACGTCACGAAATTCTAAACTGAAAAGGGTTTGAGGACAATGGCAGTGATTCAAGCTGCACTTCTGAATGAAATGAACGCAAGTCAGAAGTGGCTTTCAGAATGGATCACCGCAACCAAATTTTACTGTGGTAAGATTGCAGATGACCGATACAGTGAAGAGTAAGTGGGAAAAACTTCGTATTTAACTGCTGCACTTCCTTGCAATAGGCAGGATATGAGCTCTGCTTGCTTACCCTGATTCGTGTCTCACAACACTTCACAGTTTTCAAATTACAACTGAGGCAAGTTTACTGTTTCATGCACTTAAGAAAAATGTATTTGGTAGTGTATTTTTTCCCCTGACATATTCTGCAATATAGCTAATGCTACAATAATACTGCACCAGTTCCTTGATCTGAAGTTAGAAGTTTTAATGTGTGTGAAATAATAGTATTCGCATGTAGTGTTAATGAAAACCATTCAAAGGCTTGCTCTTTTCTTGAGCTGGAAAAACAAGTTCCCACTCTCTTTGTCAGTCTGGCAGTTGTACTGGCAGAAAACTGACATTATCAATGTTTTCTTTTCCAGACATACCTCTTCAATGACTTTCATTATACAATTCTTAATGACTACCCCATCTATAAACATACTTTCACCATCAGCAGTCAATTCAGTATATGAGGCTGCTAGCACTTGGCTGTATTTTCCTGTATGTACTTAAAAAAGCATTGTTGGATAGCAAATCTCTCTTTTCAGTGCTTCCAGAATCAGCTCGTTAATGCCTTGCAAGTCATTCTGCACCTCTGTATGAAAAGGTCACCTCAAACTGTACTTTTAATAAGCAAATACCCTTCTTTTCAGAAAGAAAGCACAGCAGTATCTCAATGTAGGATAGTACTAACTGCTCTAGTTTGTGCTCATACTTTAACAGGAGTTTTGTTCAAGTAATTTTGATCCTTCCAGATTGCTGATTAGTATCAAAAGGAGATGCTAATGGGGAAATGCCACCACTACACAGTGTGTCACATCCTGAAAACATGGTGTTAGTTGCAAATGAGTTTACATGATGATACATTTACTGGGTCAGGACAGAGTGCAAATTTTATCATGGATTAGCATTCAGATGCTTCAGTGCATCTCTTCCTCTCTTCAGAGAAACATAGATGGAATAAAAATATTTCCTCTTCAATACTGAAAATGTGGTTTTATCAAAATAACCAGCATTCTTTACCAGTTTTTTCTCCTCTGAATGGCATTAGCAGTTCCACTGCTGATATTGACTCCTAACAGCTGCTTCCCGCTGCTTCAGCAAGCTGGTTTCCCACTCCAGAACCTTTCACCTTCCTTCTTCGTAAGTGATGTAGTCCCAAATTCCTTGTCACAGCTGAGGTCTGGACTCATCATTTGGCCCAGGGCAGAGGGAAGGGACAGGAATGCAGCAAACAGCATTTAAGACCACTGAGTTCTAATGCTGTCTTAAAGCTACCTGCCTCAATCAAGGTAGCTGCACTGTCAAACTACACTCTATACAACTGATTTCTCAACTTTTGTCAAAGCTGTTTAAGCTGGCGGGAACGGATGCCATCTGAGGCCAATTACTCCCATTCTTGAGCTGCTACTCATGTTGCACTGGAACAGCTGTTCACATGGCCAGGATGAGCACTATGAGGCAACAATGCAGCTGAATTTCTGTTTTCTGCACTGTGAACCATAAATGGAACTGAAAAATCACAGCAAGGCCATGCTAGTATTGCAGGGGAGGCAGTGAGGTTGCAAGAACAAGTGGTCAGGGCTCATTAAGCCAGTGCTGTGTACGCCCCAGAATGCCTACTGGAATCATAGCTTGGTTTTAGCTAGACATTCAACAGTTTTCGAAGTTCAGTGCATTTGTTCTTCATCCACTAACAAACACTGACTGGGTATTTGTTAGTATCATGCAGTTTGGTTCAACCCCAAATAAAACACAGATCGCTGTAAGACAACCAAATGCCTGTATTTGTTTCTATACTTTATCAGTCAACCAGGAGAGCCTCTTGGGTTTTTTTATTCTTTAGTATTTAGGGCTCTTCCTCCCTCAATTTGAAGAAAAATCAGATTATAGAAATAGCCAACAAATCCCTTTCCTCTAATCCCCCATGTCCTGGTGAAAATGTCTGTCAAGTTGCATATGAAATGCAAATAAAAATTTTTACGGATTGTCATTTTCTATCCTGAGACTAACACCTATCATCCCCTAAGACGAGGTGAAATAGCAGTAACCATTCCAACTTTCAGAGAAAAGTTGCAGGTATATATATTTTTATTCAGAAATAAGGTTGAATCGATTCATGCCTTCTGTGTGGAAAAACCACAAGAGGGGGCTAGATTTCCATGAGGTTCTCCACGTAAAGACCTGTTGGTTGTTACTCCATCAGAAGGACAGGACTCGTACTTGCCGCCTCACAGGCAAACTCACCCCGAAGTATCCACATCTCTAAGCACTGCCATATGAAGGAGGACAAGATCCCTACTCTGATCCTGCGTCCCAGCAGCAACCACTCTCAAGGGGCTGCCCACCCCTTGCATGTATTTCTGCAAAAATAAATTGTTCCCCTGCTTCCATGTTAAAATGTGATCCAGACAGGAATTCCTTGCTGGAAACAAATCAGAAGGATACATTCAGGCCCTTTTTGCAGTACTTCAAAAAGATTAAATAAAACTCAACATAAAAGCAATGAGACATTCCCAAATAAAAAAAATAAAGGTCCTTTTTATGTCCTCTAGTTAAGCCTGGTTAATTTGGCAGGAACTTAAACCTACGAAAAAGACCTGACTTACTGCTGGACTGGTTTACTGATATTACTGGTTGCTCAGCTGCATGACTTCAGTAGCAGAAAATGTAGGAGATAGGAACATACGGCCACAAACAGTCCTTTCGACAACAGCATGATCTTAGACCGGTTTAAATAATTTCTGAAAGTATAGCCTAAGTGGCCCTGCACATAGTCACTGTAGTATTTTACACCACAGGAAAGTGCTACCCCTCCAACATGCTAGTGATCTATACTCATCTTCTGCTAGTGAAAGGATAAAAGGGATTGTAATTGGCAATCTGATCTCTGACATAGGTAACCTACAATGAATAATAAACATATACATTGTTGTGGTTTAGCCCCAGTCGGCAATTAAGTACCACGCAGCCGCTCGCTCACCCTGCCCCCCCTGTGGGATGGGGGAGACAATTGGAAGGGCAAAAGTAAGAAAACTCCTGGGTTGAGATAAGAACAGTTTAATAATTGGAACAACAACAACAAAATTATAATGAGAAGGAAAACAAAAAGAGAGCGAGAGAGGAACAAAACCCAAGGGAAAAAAACAGTGATACAACCGCTCACCACCTGCCAACTGATACCCAGCCCGTCCCTGAGCAGCGATCGCTGCGCCCCGGGCAACTCCCCCAGTTTCTATACTGAGCATGACGCCCTATGGTATGGAATAGCCCTTTGGCCAGTTTGGATCAACTGTCCTGGCTGTGCCCCCTCCCAGTGTCTTGTGCACCCGGCAGAGCAGGGGAAGCTGAAAAGTCCTTGACCAGTGTAAACACCACTTAGCAACAGCCAAAACATCAGCGTGTTATCAATATTATTCTCATACTAAAATCCAAAACACAGCACTATAGCAGCTACTAGGAAGAAAAATAACTCTATCCCAGTCGAAACCAGGACATACATGCAAAAATCCATTGCTTCTGCCAGTGCCTTCCCAAAAGGACTGAAAAAACCCAGAAATTTTCAGGTAACATGTATATATGTAACAATCTTCTAGCATCTTTGTATGCTCACCTTCAACATTTGCCTTCATCACAAGGATAAGGGAAATATAGGCAGCAGGAATCCTGTGAGACTCTAAAGATTCAGAACATCTGGTTGCCTGGCCACAAAGTTTCCAAACCGGTTTTTTATGCCAGGAATTTAAAACACATGTAAACCCACGGAACAGAAATAAAGGACAGAGAAGTCAATTGCTCACAGGACAATATCAAACCCAGACTCGTAGAATTTGATTCTATGGACTATTGCTCATGTACACGTCTTATTGCAGAAATGAAATGCAGTGAGTACAAACCACAACGCAGA
Organism: Ciconia boyciana; assembly: GCF_034638445.1. NCBI lineage: Eukaryota > Metazoa > Chordata > Aves > Ciconiiformes > Ciconiidae > Ciconia > Ciconia boyciana. The sequence continues at coordinate 5,680,478 of NC_132947.1, read as the reverse complement.
AGTTTGTCTCAGACAGCTTTTCTTGTCTTTTGGGGGAAAAAAGATGACACAAAAGGTAGAGTGTATAATGAGAATTATTCATTCTCAGCTGCCATATTCTATTTCCTATATCATAAAAAAGGGGAGATATACTTTCTTCCTTCTTATGACTAAAAATGATAAGGTGCTAACTCTTTTCCACAGATTTATATGCAGCTTCAGAATTTGTTTTCCAATATTGATTGCATAAAAGGATTCTTGCTGGAGTTTCTTCACATATATTATTTTTCTACTGCTTAAATCTTTCATATATGTGTATGCATGCACAACTGTTATACCAAGGCCATAGTCAAAAAGTGCTGCTGTTCTCTAGCATGGTGATACAGGGAGCTAAAAAAAAAGGGGATGTAATTTCTTAACAATACTATTGCAAATCTATTTCCTGTTTCAAAATTATGCTCATTTCCTTCTCAGACACATTTAAAACAGTCTGGATCCCAAAATCATTTCTAAGCTCTAAAATAATATATGATCTTTTGAAAACCATCTGAGATTTGTTTGTGGGAAGAAGGTCTCCATCCTGGTGTTTCCACTTACTCAATAAAGCAGTCAAATTACTAACTCATCAACATTATCTACCAGGTTGCATAAATTACTTCAACACCGGACAATTACAGTGAATGTGGTTTGGTCACATTTTGCTGAGAGTCAATGAGTGCCTCTGTAAGGGTGAGAGCAAATGGACAGAACAACAGCACATCCTTCTCTTACAAGGCTGCAGATCTCTCTGACAGCTTTTTGTCATCTACAATGATTGGCTGCATTTTGGGTAGGTACCTGCCCTACAGAAAAGGAGAAGTCTAGAAGTAAGTCACACGCACTTCCTTTCCTCAGGTTTTACACACTAATACATTTGCTCTGCTCACTATCTACACAAAGAGTTACATAAATGAATCACAGAACTTTGCTGTCTGTGCCAGTAAGTTTGCATCAAGAAACCTAGAAGGGGTAAAAATTACATTTAATGAACTCACAAATATTTATTCATGCAAATGTGGGTGTCAAGAACCTGCAATGACAAATACATAATAAATTCCTAAAACTCAACAGATGGGTAATTTTTAACATAGTTTAAAAAATGTAGCTCTAAAAGTGTATGTGGTAAGTACGTAGCTACTAAGAAGAGGGAACTTTTGAATAACTGATAACATAGCAGTACTTCAAAAAGCCTTTTGAAAATCTAACGAGGCAGAAAGTTGAAATCATTTCAGTGAACGAGTAGTGTCAATGGTCTTACATTATCCATGCTGAAAAGCATTCAGAGCATCTTATTGATTAGGCTTGTAATCACAGCTGAAAAACACAGCTATTTTCTCTCTGTTGTACGATCTTTTTGTTCTTTGTAATCATAAAGCTAAAATCATATTCAACTTTGTTTACTATGAGGCTGACCTCATCCATCGCTAAAAAGCAGACAAAACCATTTTGCCTTTTCATTTGAACAGATATCTGAATCTTCTCTATCCAGTCAAAAAAGAGCTGGTGCTATCAAGGTGACACTTTTAAAACAATATTTCTGAAGCAGTCAGCTTGAATGCACTGTTTAATAACTATTTTTAAAGAAACTGGCTTTTTTTTTTCCTGTTCATAAGCATCTGATTCCTGCACCAAAGGATTGTCTTAAACTAAAGTAAACACCACTCACAATCAGTGGAATATGTTGGATTACATCTGTTGTCTATGTATTCCACTCTCTATACATGATGCCTCACATACTCAAGAACAGTCTTTTAGATTTCAGTTTCCAGAAGTCCACATCTATGATGAAGTAGCTTTTCTTTCCTTTGCAGATACTTGTTACCACATATGCAATTCTACTACGTAACTCTCAGTGACCTGATTTAAATAAAGCACGTACCATGTCTCAGGTAAAGGCGGACTGAGATTTCAAGACAGAAAAATCTGAGAAAAATCCAGAGTGCAAGCTTCTACTATAGTATATTGTTGTAGACATGTGCATTAAATGTCCGATAAGAGTGTTTGGTACTTTAACTATGGAAATAGTGAAGTATGCCTAGGATAGCATTCATAGAATGTAATTTAGTAAGCTCTTAACAGAAGGTGATGCATATTTCAAAAAGATTTAAAGTAGTCTTTTGTTGAAGAGAGAATGGCCTCTTCATCTTGACCATGGAATTGACTTTCCTTGGAGAAGCTCTGAAAGGCAGAGTTGCAGCCAGAAACTATATATGAAAGAGATGTATAGAAGATGATAAATCTTCCATCAGATTCTACCCTGGATCTTCCATACTACCCAGAGCAGGAATGACACACCCCAGAGAACCCCTTTTTAAATTTACAGGATATTCTGACTGAATGTCACAGGATCAGTAAGCAAATTCATTTACTATTCCACTCACACTTGAAGTCATTCTTAACAAGTAAAAAATGAAAAATTTGTGAGAAGAACTTCAGAAACCTGTGGCTATCTGACTGTGAAATAATAGCGTGGTATATGAACTGCTAATTGATGATACTGCTACGCTGCTGCTAAAGCACACTCATTTTTAGCTAATTGAAGCTAAGATCATCAAGGAGAGATCAACTTTTTGTTACCTAGCATTTAATGTTTCTCCCTTCCCCAGATAGCGCCCACACCTTGAAAAAACCCCCAAATCCCACTAACTTCCTCCCCCGCCCCCCCAAAAAAAGAAAGAAAACTCAAACCCAGACATTATCTTTCCTTCAGAACATTTAGTTTAAGTTAGGGTATATTAAAAATGTGCATTTAATAGAATGATCTGTCACTAGCCCTGGAACAAACATTTGATTTTCAGATCCCTTTTATTTTATTTTTCTGCCATAAAATGTCCTAAGAGGCTTAAAGCTGCACACCTTCAGAGTACTGTCACCTCATACGCAAAACTGGCCAAATACCTTCCTTATCAAGCATGTGATACTGACACTGTCTACACTAACTAGGCTCTAATACTGTTTATATAATTTGAATGCAAATAATTATTTTTCTTATCAGCTTTCTCCCCCACCTGACAACATACAAAATGTAAAAAATAAATGTACACACAATCACACACAGCTGGCCATCTCATTGCCTCATCATTAGCATACTGGCTACTCTTAAGGTTAGGTCTTCCACCTGCTATCTGTGGTGGTTTGTTTTAACATACTCAAATTGCCATAGTGAAGTGATATACCATATTATACAGGTGCACTTGCATTTATGTTTTGCAGCAGCGGTCTTAAACAGGTAGTAAGGTCCTTAAATGGCTTTTGGCTAGTGAATGATTTGGTTTCAAGTTAAAAACTGACTCAAAATTTGTAACAAGGTATGTGCTGTATGACTCATTAGAACCATGAATTTTGACTCTTTTTTTTCTTTTTTTAATTGTGCAATTTCCTTGACTTCCATAGTTCAGGGAGTTTGATTATGGCTATACAAACAGTTCCATCTTGTCCGTGTCATTAGTGGGAGCAGCAGCTGGCACTGGGTGTTTGACTTAAGTGCAGATACATGACGGTGTACAGTTCATGGATGCAATATGACTATTCTGTTGTCTGGGAAACAGTCTCTTAAACTCTGCATAATATGACAGTTACCAGCCAGATAATGTTTTTTTCTTGCAAGCATCACAAATGTGCATGTGATCAAGTAGGCAGATGATAATCACATGTTATCACCCACAACTCATGAGCAAGCATAGTAGCAGCACAATTAAAGACAAAATCACATATTTTAAAGTATATGAAATTGCTGATAATTTTGTGTTGTTTGGAAATAATCATGCTTCTCCCCTACATCTGGTCCTTGTTTAATTCTAAAAACAACAACATTTCTTATAAAAACACACCATGCTATCAAACATTTGTTGAATGCAACTGTCTAATGTAAAACCTTGAAGAACCAGCGATGACAGGTAGTGGTCATAACATATTACATGTTAAATCACAAACATAGAGTTACGTATTCACTCATGGTCTTCAAACTTTGCTCCTTGTATCCAAAATTTATATAAAGCCCATTGTTTCAGAAATCTTGTACTCGATCAGCTATCTTTTGACGTGGTTTAAAGAAACGGCAATCTGGAAATAAAAGTTGAGAATTCTTCATACACAAACTACTGCATGAAAGTGGCTACTTAGTCATCAGTGCTGACATCTTAACTATCACAGAGATAATTATCAGATCAATTATAGATCAAACAGTCTTGAGACACCTCTAGCTACACTACATCTTTCAGTGGCTGACCACAGAGCTATGGTCAAGGCAAGCAATTAAACCATTTTTGTTCAAAGTTTTGTGAGCCAGAGAACAGGTGGATCCTGGATTTAAGTCTATTTATGCTGTCATTAGTATTGGGATTGTATCTGCCACCTCTTTGGGAGGGCGAGGATCCAGTCTCAGCAATCAAGAGCATAAGACCTCATCTCTGGGACTACAGTCCTCAGATCTTTAATAGCAACAGCAACTTAAAGCTCAGTCTCAACCTTCTCAGCTGGGCTTGACAGCAGGAATTCCCAACTCCAAGCTGAGAAGACATTCTGGTGTTTGGATGGAACTGACAATCCACAGAGAAACAGCTAGCCTGAAAGGCAAAAACTGCACCACAAAATGGCCCTTCTCCTTCTGAGGATGAGACACTCCGACAGTTTAAAAGTTTTGATATCTTATTAGGCCAGTGGTAGTTTCCTGTTTGTAGCTTCACCGAAAATACGTATCTTTTCCAAGTAGTCTTCTGAGGGTTTATAATGAGTTTATTTCGTCCAACCTAAGGGATAAACTATAAAAGAAAAACAAATTAAAAATATTAATCAAATAGGAGAGTTTAAGATGGAAACATAATCAAGTGTCTTATATGCAAATAAAGTCATAGAATAATCTTCAGGTACAGTTGGGACAAAAGTATTTTCTTTCATGGTATTCTCTAATAAACATTTTAAACTAATAAACAGATTCCATAAAACCTTCATTAATGTAAAAATAATAGATTTCCATTTAGGAAAAATAAAAATCAAAATCAAAGGCAACGAGATGGTGTGATCAAAATTAAGTGGCAGAGTCCAGCTAGATAAAATGCCTGAGTCTGCACTGTACTGTAACCACTATCTGACACTTACTACAGGCTATGGATGTTTTTTTATACACTTAACTGTGAGATATTATAGCACTTAAGGAAAATGAAAGGAATATGTGGGAAAACTTATAATCTTGGACGTCCTGCGAAAGAACTCCACTGCATTCTCTAGAACTGTCCTGATCCAAAGCCAAACACATTTAACAGGCTTGTACAAGCCTGGTACATACAGAATAAGAAAATTTGAGTAAAATTTATGCAACAACTTAAAGAGGATCTAAGAATTTATTAAGTATTACAAGTACATATGAGCTGTTACAAATACATTTACAGAACAATACTCGAAGCGTTGCACTTTGCAAGAGTAGCAAGTTAATGTCATCACAGCCTTAACTCCTACCTGTGCATGTAGTATACCTGCAAAACCATACACTTGTTTTTCTCCATACTGTTACATCTTACTCTGTACCAAGGATGGGAAGTGTTCAGTGCACACGACAGTTCTTAGATACGGAATTTAGGCATGGAAACTCAGACTCTTCTAGGCCTTCCCCCACCCCCATTATTACTATTAATTTGTGCAGCTTCATTAGTGATGATTACTTAGAGAGCACTTTGGGAGACAAAAGCTTTTTCATCATCATACTACCTACACTTAATGCGATGCTGAAACTAAGCTGTATACTAAGCTGTCTGCAACTTAGTGTTTCAGCAAAAGCAATAATTAAAGGAATAAACAGCATGTATAAATGAAAAAAATGTTAAATTCAAAGTGCTGAGAAAGCATCAAACTTACCGTAGTATCATTAAGCCAACTTGGATTAATGCCATCCGTCTCTTCAGGATATATACATGTTCTCTGTTATATGCGTACAGAGTCCAAAATGTTAACAGCCACAAACTGAAGTTAAAAGTATTTTAAAAAGGAATAAATATTTGCAAAAATTAGTTTTAACAGTGGCTAGTCTTCACACAAAACAACCATTTTAAATGTAATTTTTCATAACTAGTTCTTGCATAGTGTACATGAAAGCACTTTCTTACTAGCTGCCTCAATTTATTTTTTTCTCTAAACTTGAGTAATTTAAGAACTACTTCAAGTTGCTGCACAAGTAAATAATATTTATATCAGTTCTATTGCACGAAATAAATAGGATTTGCATTGTTTTTCCAGCAGGTTCATGACTAATAAAATGGCAAAATTGGAGTTTGACCTTCTTGGTTAGTGTCAATGTATGGTTTTCATGCTCAGAAATAAGAATAGTTTTTATATACACTTTCTACTGGTGACAAATTCCCAGCATACAGCAGCTCTCTGAAATACATAAAATAGTGTAAATCAGCAATTATTAGAAATCAAGGTCTATAAAAAGGTAAGATGAAGAGTATAGGAGCTACAGCAGCTTTTCTTTTTCATCAAGATATGCATACTATGTATCTTCTAAGTAAGGGGCTCCCAAATGTACAGTGGTATGAGTATCATAGGAACAGAAAAAACAAATACTGTCTGAACAGCTGAACACTCCTCTGAACATACGGACTCAAAGAGGGACTGATCCTGCCAGATACATTAGCAATGAAAGCAGCAGGCAAGGAAAGTTCTAAGTAAAACTATGGTATTAATAAAAATCCTCCACAAAGCTTCACTAAACACAGAACTTGGAGACAACACAGTATCAGAAGAAACTAAGACTTATTTAATTTGGTTACTCCAAAATCCGTGTTTGTTCCTTTTATAAATGTGTATTTCAGTGTGTCATATATATCTTAATCCTTGCTGATATGCTTAAAATTAGAGGAGTACTTTCAAAACCATCTGAACACTCATAGAAAGGACCTGCACGGATTTAAACAAAAGTTAACTACAGCTACCTGTAAGAAAGACCCTTCTTTAGAAAAGTGATGAATATTCTTTTTAGTTCAATAATTATTCATCTGATTATTTAAATAATTGTGAGGATCAAAAACATGAAAAAAGTGTCTGCAGAATTAAGACTTGGGCAAACCTCAGGTGTTGAATCTCTTCTGTGCCCCCTTAGAAAAGGCTTTCTTCAAAAAGTAATTCCTACCTCATCTACTAGTAGGCTTTTTTTTAAGGCCTATATTGGTATGGTGTGTCACCTGTTTTTTAATTACTATATTTTGTTGTTGCCTCTTAGAGAATCTAGTCAGCACGGGCATGCATTCCAAAAACTGCAATACTAAAAAACAAATATCAGAGAATCTGTTTTCTGAAAAACATGGCTATAAATGGAGAGAAGGAGAACAACTGTCAGCCTCACTAAAACACTCACAATTTTTGGAAGATGAACAAAATGGGATTATACCTGTCAGCTTTGTTAGTTAACTTGAGCACATCAATTTATTCTGTCTTTTCAGAAATAATATGAGAAAGCACTGAGAGCTCTGACAGTTTATAGGGACTACTTACTAAGCCAACGGGGAATACCAGCACTGTGAAGATGGAATCTTTCACAGGTAACAATCTGGATAACAAACTCTTCTCTTTGGCAGTTGTGAATATAAGAACAACATACGACACATATCCCAAACAGCAAAGCTTGCAGAATCTAAGCAGTTAAAGAAAGTGTTAAGAAAAAGATTTTTTTTTTCAGTACTTTATTTTTGCCGTATTGATTTTCCAAGGGAAAAAAAGTGAAAGTACCTGGCAGTTGCTTGTCCTGGAAATAACTGATATTCCTTTTGACTTGACTTAAATCTACTTAAACATTTTCCAGGTTTTGGCACATTTATTTACTCATATTAGAGAGGCTGTAAATATTTTGAAAGAAAAAAAAAGTCATTTTCTTTGTTGACATCTCAATTGGCCTGTTACATATCCCGAAAGTGGAATACCAACAAGCTTCCCACTGACTGAGAGTTTTCCTGCGAGTTTAGCGTTGGCCTAGGAGCTGCGCCAGCCCTGACAGCTCATCACGTCTGTGCCTGCACTCTCAGACTGCAGACAGCCGTGCCTGTGCACAGAGCAGAGCGAGTTCTAGTTTGAAAACCTTTTTTGGGAGTGGAGATTTGATGGACTAATTTTTAATGTTCTTTAAGCTGAATTCAAGAACATGTTCTTTAGTAGTTTGGTTTAGAAAAGAAAAAGTGTCTAAATTAGAAGGACATAACAAAAACATTACTCCATTTAAATGATGATAAGAATATTGCTGAGGTATCATTGCATCACTGGCCTTATGAGGGGAAATTAGCAGGTTTCAAAACTGACATGTTTCTGAGTAGTTTTTGTTTTCCTGCTTCCCTGAAGCTCAGTGGAGGTACTTGAATTTTACCAAGGAATTCATTATGTTTGGATGTTTCATTATATATGTGAAAATGTTATCTGTAGTTGATATCTTTTCAGTTTTTCAGTGTTAGGAAATGTTCCCATTACAAGCCATAATCACTAGTATTTTGTGTAGGAATAAAGAGGTAGGATATAACCTTCTTGGTACAGATGATTTTGATTAAAAAAAAGATAGATAAAAGATAAAGATAAAAAGTGTGCATTTACAGTCTTAAATTGCAGTAACTAAATAGTATAATCATATAATTAGCCAGGAAACTATTCCGACAAGTTAAGTGATGAGTGACCACTAACTCAAATAAAAGCTTGTAATTGTGTCACAGATTCTTCAATGGCTTTATTCAAGAAAATTAAGAAATACTTATGCCCACAGAACTCTAGTGAAATAAGTAAGTAGTAGTATCTCAGATGTTACAAATATGAAAATGTTGAGGAGGTTTTCTCAAAGCTCTAGGATCAGCTAAGGACTCAATGCCTAGGAAAAAATTAGTGGGAGTTGAGCTTCCAACTCATATTTATCTTTTTCAAGATCTATCTTAGATGGCTTTCCCAAGACAAAAGAATGGTTAATCTTTGATTAAAATTTCAGAATTCACAGTTTCCAGTTCAGTCAACTAAGCCACATTCTCTCACTGAACTTTCTTATGTTCTTTCTTTCATTTCCATGCATGCATGCACGTAGGATGTGTATGCAAAGGAGTCCTTGCACAGAACACATGGCTTAAAAAAATTGTTTTCCTGAAGTAGTTTTACTAATGATTGTTGGGGTGGACGGACCATTTTTCCCCCAAACCTTTGCAGATGCTAGAGATTTGGAAAGGTAGGTAATTATTGAAAGGGCAATGTAATTTTAATATACATTTTGTTGTAATGCTGTATTTTTAATTTGGAGCAGCCTTGAGGTGTTTATTAAATTGCTAAATACTTCAGAGACTCAGTTTTTATTAAAATGAATCCTGAAAGGATAGCTTAGTAATGGATCTTTACAAACACAATAATTGAAATATATAACATGAGGACAGCTGTTAAGATGACTGTTTCCATAACAGCACACATCTACAGTAAGGTCCACAATGACACAGGATACTGTTTCTATGGTAATAGAATGTCTTAGCCTCAAGGACGCACAGAAATCCATTATGAAAAGTAGGAACTAATATTTTAGATTCAAGGGACTTCCTTGTTTATACTTATCTGTGTTTAGCCACTTGTTGTCACCTTTTTCTTATACGTAGATTGTAAACTTTTTAGGTTGGTGACTCTCTTTAGCTTGTTTTTCTAAAGAAATAGGTGCTATCTAGTAATTCTGTCTGGCCTCCTCTTACAACTTTTTAAACTGTTGGTTAATTTTAATCAAGTGATACTGTGGGACTGGTATAAGTCTACTGACTGGGACTCAGTAGACAGAGTGCAGAAACCCAGAGTGGTGACACCACGGGTAGGAAGTCCATACGGTCAGTTCAGCTGCTTTCTGTTTGGCCTGCTGCTTGGCCAGGCAGCCACAACTGGGGCTGCCTCCTAATTAGGGGATATGGGACAAGCCATGCTGAGTGTGAGGACAGGAGCAACTGGAGATACCAGAAAGGAAGGACAGGGTATAGAATATGCATTTATGGTGCTTTGTAGACACTTCAAATAGGCAAGTAAATTGTAACAAATACACTGGAAGTGTTAGAAGATGGCATGGTGACAATTTGAGCATGGTAGGAGTGTGCATACAGACACAGACAGACAGACACGCAGAGCAGCCTGTCTATGAGTTTCAGTTTTTGTCTTCAGAAAACGTGAGTTATGCCCCTGCTAAGTAATACCAGTTCTTAGCAACACTGGTGCTCTCAATTCTTTCTGCTCTTTCCATGTTCCTGTATCCAAAGTGTGCTAGATATTTGGCTGTAAAAATTCTCCCAGATGTTCTGGGGTCAAATTTACAAAGGATCAGTAATATGTTAGATGTTGGGGTTAACACGTAGCAGATTCACAATAGAGCCTCTGCACTTCTTTGCAGGTGCCCATCAGAAATTAAAACTAATACAACTAAAAAGCAGACTATTTTCAGTAATTTCAGCTCATATTTTGTGCCAAGATGAAGGCATTTTGGGACAGGTGTTTGGAAATTCAGCTTGTGCCAAATAGATGCTCATTCAGTACAGACATGGTCAGGGAAACTTCCAATTAAAAGTTGACTGTTACATTTCATTGTGGTTATTTAAGGGATCTTTAGTAACTTGTAACAGAAGAACAAACAGGCTAAATCTCCACAGTTTTGCATATAACTTACTAGCATGGACAGAAAAGCACATTTAAATACAACAACAGATTGCCCATTCCTGTTAAGAACTCAATGACTTAAGTCAGAGTACCACGTATAGAGTCTGAATGTGGGTGCAGTGAGTGTTTGGATGCTGAAGACTTTTCTTAGCATGTACCCAGTATTTCAGGACAAGGAGATAACAAATGTTAATAGCTGAAAAACTGCTGATACAGTTTTGGTGTCTGCTTTTGAAAATCGGAGCCATTAATGGTGTCAATAAATTACAAAAAGTCATGGTAATCCAATTACTGCTATTTTAAAACACTAAGGTTCCTTTGTAGCTATGGAAACAAAAATGCAGACATTAATGAGCAAGGGGGAAAAAACCTGGTGTTTCCTTGACAACAGATAAAAGCATAGCTCCATGAAACCCAAAGGAGAGAATGACAGAAATACCTTTTCCCATGACATACAACTGAAATACAAGTCCAGTGCAATAACATACTTCACTCTGCCAGGAAGCTACAGGTATTCTTTTCACACGATCTGTTCCCATCTTTATATTGAAGTTATCCAGGAGCATGAGGCATTCTGTATGTTTCATTGATCATCTTCATGAGGGTAAGAATTAAAATGGCATGGTAAAGCCTGTGATAAGAACTGGAACGCTTTTGTGGCATGCGTGGAGCAGGTGAGTGTTGTATACAGCATGCTGAAAGAACTTTTCAGGCAACGGGCATGAGACGTAAACAGTAGGTGCCAACCCTGAGATTGACCGAGTGCTTTGCAGAGTGGATGTGACTAGTGTGCTCTACAGAAAGCTAACCATGGGCAGAGTGGACACTACTATTTCCCACCCAGGTGTTGAAGAGCAGTTGTTCCCTGGAGTGCATCATAAATTCTGTGTACGTATATATGTAGTACCTCTTTTCCCAGTGAAAAACTGTGTAAATATTAGGTAAGATTATGACACAGAAAGGGATACAAGGAGTGTACAACTTTAACTTCATTATTATCCCTCGAAATTTAGCTGGAAGCTCTCACACAATCCAAAAATATTTTTGTCAGAGGAACCAAACATTGTTCAAAGACAATAAAATAAGAGAGGAAGTGTGATAGAGGGAAATAAAAGGACACCAGTAAGATTACAGGGCTATTTTTCAGTGGATAGCATACAGCATAATAGAATATTGACATGTAAAATAATTTAATAAAATTAATAAATAGAAGAGTTAATTGGCAAATTTCCCATAGGCATTTTGGAAGAACTGAATCTTCAAAAGAAGGTCTTCCTTCAACTCTATCCTGCTTATGGTATTAAGAGCATCCCTTCATAGTGGGAAGGAAAGTATATCAATCAGTTCAAAATCCTAAATTGTTTTGTGTCTATAGCAATGAAGAGCTGGATACTAAGCTACAAGAATGTAGGGTTTCCTTGACAACATGTTGAGAAAAAACTACATAAAAGCTTATGGAGAAAATAAAAAAAAATATAGTTGAGTTGGCCGAATGGTGTGGAACATGGGTTTACCTGCGTGACTGGTACTGGTCTGGGGTCATGGTGATGGGGATGCTCTGTTTCTACAGTTCTAGTTATCGGTGCTTCCTTTTACTGTTTTTGACATTGATCTGAAAGTTGGTTCAAATGATCAATGACCCTGTCAAATTGTAGTCTCATTTTCTGTAAAGTACATTCAAGTTAGTGTAGCGGGTGGTTTTTAGAACATTCCTGAATACTATCAGAAGTTCTGAAGTTATCTGTTTTTCTATGACAAATGAGAAACAGATGGAAAGATTAGTATGACTATACTCTAGTTTGTGCATGTGTAAAAAACAGCTAACCTTGCTGACTTTTTGAGTTGAAGCAACTGTTCCTCTGAAAGCTACATTGCTTTTAAGTGCATCATAATTGTAATTACTCATATTTATGATGTGATATGACTGAAAATACTACAGCTCATTACTCCAGCAATCTGAAAGACCTGGAAATACCCTTCATATTCCTCCTGCAAAACATCTGTTTTGTAGAAGAGGCACCATAATGTCCTCCACTTTTTAACCTTTTAACTGTCAGCAAAAGAATGACTTGAGCGAGGAGGAGTAATTGGAGGTCTCTTCATTACCACCCTATCACCTGGTACTTTAGAAGCAAAGCTAGACTCACATCTGCTTTTTCTCTCAGATGTCTTAGTTTTTTCTTGGATTGTAGACTATCATTGTGAATTAATCCATAAAACAGTCCTTTACCAGACCTGCTTATGCTGAATTAATACTAAAAAACCAAACCAAATAAAACCCCAAATCAACTCTGTATGATGATTCAGCATTTAGAGCCTTACCTAAAACACATTAAATCTAAATTTGGAAAAAAGGTCTGTGGGATTGTAATGGAAGATGGTTTGAGGCTAGGTTTTTGGTTTTTTTGTTTTTTTTTTTTTTCCTTCGGGTGAGTGTCTACATGTACAGCCCTGCTGTTGGGGTGTGAAAATAACCCAAGCACTTTAAAGAAGAAATTCAATTCTTAGTGAAACACTTAGGTTGTATGCACAACCAGCTGAACCTTTTCATTTTTGTGATTGCCTTAGCATTTTCTCAGCAGCCCTTGAGTCTTTTCCCTATGGATCTATTACTTTTGCCTTGTGTTTTAGTTTTTTTTCCTTGTACTGGCTTTTCTTTGGCAAGTAGACCTGTGTTTGCTTCTAACGAAGCTGTGTCTCTCCCTTTTGCTGTTTAAGCACATTTTTGTCTTTAAGTTCTGTTCTCTTGGACTTTTTTTTTGGTATGGTCTGACCAATATGTGAAGGTTACACTCCTCTTCAGGGTGGCGGTTCTTGCTGTCTCGACAAAATATACGAAAGTGCCATATGAATCTTAGTAGTTGTTATGCAGTATTGATATGAGGGTAATGGTTGGCTGTCCAATTTACTAGAATGCCTTCATTCTCCCTGCTTTGAATATTTTTTTATATTCATGTTTTTTCCAGATTTTTAATACTTGTTTTAAAAGATTCTGTCAATTTACAGAGCCGTGATCTTTGGGGGAAAAAAATCATGTTAAGTACCATGGTAGAAATGTGCCTTTGGTCAAATGAAAGTTGTGTAGGCAACCATGATTTCTGTACATTCAAACTTAAGAGTTCACATCTATAGAAGAAATATTGTTATTTGTGATAAACGATAGCAATATTATGTAATGATTCCTCATGGGGATTAGCCCTCAGAGGAGGATTAGGTGCATTTAGACATTCCAGATGTTACTTTATCTGCAGCAAGTGGCCAATACCATGGCAGAAATGATGAATGCTGCACTGACTTGGAAATACAGCTACTACAGAGTCACTATACATAGCTGTCAATGACATACTGAGACAAAAATGAGCAACATATACCTGTCAGAGTTACTGCTTCAAGCTGTGTATTTTGTTACTACACTTTTCAAACTGGGTCAAGAAAATTGTGATTAGCATTTTTTTAAAATATGAATGATAGGAAAAGATTCAAATGATACTACTCATTAATAATGCACAGTGTTTAACTGGGCAAAAAGTGTCTTCATTGAGCAGACAGTACACAAAGATTAATTTAGAGTTTAGAGAAAGACAAAGTAATAAAAAAGGTAAAAATCTGTCTTTTTTACTTCTATACACACAAAAAAATTACAATGCTAGGAAAATTACCAGTTTTACTGAATTGATTTAAGCAATTTCAGTTTGTAATCTACGTCATGTTGTACAATTGCACTCAGTCTGCATGAATGTAACCCTGCTGGGACCCGTATTTCTTTTCTCTCTAAACATGCGCTTTTCTGTATCAGCTAAGGCCACAGACATTTCTCTGCCAAAATTTTCCTGGAGCTGACCTCAGCCGTTAGTTTATACATGAAAGAAGAACTTAAGCTTCTACTGTGGCTAGTAGCCAGACCCCACTTAATACCAAGTCAGCCTGTACTTCTGTGTATTAGTGTTAATATATCTTTGACAGTTTTACCAGATAGATATAGAATTGAAGATCGTTTTTCATTCACTGTAGTGCGATTCGCTGTTTAACTACCTCTATCAGATTCTTTGTTAAAGGCTGGGATTAGTAGTCTGAAGTCCTCCAGTCCACTCTTGCTGTTTTTACTTACACACTGAATTCTGCTGATTTGGCATTCAGCTCTGGATCCTCCACACTGGGAGCTCTCAGCTGCTTGCTTCACATTGCGGCCAGGAGATGGGGTGAAGAACTGCCAGTGACACTGTGCGCTAAATAGCAATATGGGCGTCATGAAGTGTCTCCTCTCTTTCCCATCCCCCTTTGCCTAGGTATCCAGTTGCCCTGCCTTTTCTTGTCAGCAGAATACCAAATGCAATAGAAATCCTGGTTGATTGGGGGCTCATTTAAATATTTGAAAAAATACACACCTAAACCATTACACTCAAGAATGCATACGCTTTGCGTCCAAGCACATGATTTTCAAGCTGGATGTCTTCTCTCATACATACATGAAGATATGCATCTCAAGGGTGCTAGTCCCTTACCAAGGGAGCAGCCAAGTCATAAAGGTTCCTTGAAGTTTTCAAGCTCCTTTCTAAAACTGTTTTGTCTCCGTTTTGCTCTTTGTGGGCAAAAATATGTTTGAGAAGTGTTCTCACTTGTCTGACAAAAAACTTCCACCTGTCCCTCCCAACAACGGTGTATTCATAACCATTTATATTCACCTTCTCTCGTGCCAGCAATTATATTTTAGCTTAAATAGCATTTTCCTCTCATTCCCCATGATATTATAGAGAACAGCCCCTTTGTCTCACTCCTGTTGGTCTCCTTTATATCCAGTAGTTACAACAAACGTTCAAGCCTGTTGTCTGTCCGATTTGGATCAGTAAGCCTGATGCATTGCTAGACTACTGAACAAAAATGGGCTGCCAGGATATCCCTTTTTTTCTTGGCTGTGTTTTGTGGAATATTCAAGGGAATAGTCATAGTCTAAGATTTCCTACCTGGCTGGCTGTGGAGTGGCTGCTATGTCTATCGTACCATGCTACTCGGTGCCACCAAGATTTGGGTACCTATTTAGCATGTTCAAAGGCAGAAATACAGGTGTCCTGTGCAGACTTTTACTGTGGAAATCTGGATGCCTTTTGGAATATGGGCTCTTGTAGGTTAATTAAAAAATAGCAGCAAAAATCTTAACAAAGTCTTCACACTAGGTAAACTCAAAAACCTTCCTAAATACTTAATTTACCTTTTTTAATTCAGAGGCTGAGGAAGAAACTTGACTGGATTACATCTGTTTGTTAAGTTAAAAAAACCCAACAAACAAAGCTTAGAAAAAGATAAAAGGAAAAAAGTAATAATTTTTCATTTGTGCCTGATGGGGTTGTGTTTTTTTTTTTTAACTGTTTGCAAATCTTCAGTGTAATGGTTTGAAACCCAGTCGTGTCATTTCTTTACGCCCACACACAGAGCTGCAGTAGTGCAGACACTGTAGCAGGCAAACCATATTACCAGCATCGGCCATTAAAACTCTTCCCACACCAAGCGTGGGCTGACTTCACCCCCTCCTCTCTTTGCACACACCCCACCACCCACCCTTCAATTTTCAAATGCTTAAAAAAAAGAGAAGAGAAAGACACTGAAAAAAGAAAACAGAATGCTTCGTTTCAACGCTATTCCAGAGAGATCTGAACCTCTCCACCTGCCTGTGAATTGGCCACCTAAAGGTTAGCAAATGTTTTGTTATCATTTTATATAGACAGAGATATAATTCAATTCTAGATGGTAAGACAGAAATTTTAAAGTTATAATTTTTTTGATGTGATGGTTCTTTCACTTAGCAATGAGAAAGATTTTTTCCTAAAACACAGAGGATTTTAGTACTGGCCCCACTTCTGTTTTTAAGAGGGTTTTAATCAGTATTTTTTCATCATTTAGTCCAACCTCCTAAACTTTAAAAGATGGATTAGGGTTATTATTTTTCTGTTAGAGCAACCTGTTGATTACAGACTGCTGGCTGGAGGTTGTTAACTCTTTCCTAACAAGGGAAATGCACAGGAGTGAATTTGATGAAAGGACAAAAGAATGGAAATCCTTTGAGGTTTTTAGATTTTTTTAAGCACTAACAATCCTATTTTTTTTTCATTGTGAAGCCACCAACAGTGTTACAAAACCAACAGATGTGTTAGATGTGTTTCTTTTTAGAAAGAAGTGGTGTAAATTTAAAATAAAGACATATAATAAACTAGAAAGCATTTCTTATTACTGGAGCTGTGAAAAGTAGCAACGTAAGAAGTAGAATAGGAAATATTCTCTGATACAAATTGCATGAAGAGATCAAAAGGGCCAATACAATGTTTACTTACACACTAAAATATATTTTATCTAACAATGTTCTTACTGATTGAAGCCTTTTGCATGTTTTCATTTATGGATATTCAAGAAAAGGAGAATCAAAAAGATAGAAAATTGTATATTTAATAATGATCAAAACAGTTGGTGCTATTCTAGAATGAAGGAAAGGTATGACAGATCACATTCTTCTTAAAAGGTTTTAATACTGTATTCTGGTACAGAGTTTACAAAAATAAAAAAATAAAAAAATTTCACGGATATTACACAATTGTGGAAGTACAGTGTCAAAAATATTTGTCCTTAGGCTATGGTACAAGAATTTCAAAGTCCGATCAGTGTGTTTTGTAGTTGCTTTGTACTTTCATAACATATGAAGCAGGGCAAAACTTCAGGAACAATGACTTCTTAACAAGTAGCGAGATTTCCCAATGTCAGAATTTGAGCAAGAAATGTTATTATTGCAAGATTATGAGGGTTTCAGAAGATTAGGGAATTACACATTTTCATCCTGATTCGGCAGGGGACTGAGGCTCTCAACTTTGTTAATAAGGTTATGAGCAGTCTGCACACTGCTATTGGAACTTGCAGTCTTGTAAGATCAGACACATCCCTTAAAAGCAAGTGAAAAGGTGAAGTCAGTACTTCTGTTATGAGGCATTTCAAGGTATCAAGTCAAACTGAGAAAAGAGCAAAGGCAGAAATAGTTTTTAAGTAAAACAAGGTTAACAGTAATTTCTGGGCTAATCAGGAAATGCATCAGTTCCATTTTGCTAGTTTGAATTGAGGTCTAGAAAGCACCACAATTAGGGTATACTCATAAACTATTCTTTTTCATCAAACAAGCAGTGTTTAAAGTACGTGCACAAAACTTATTTCAGACCCTATGGTTCACTATTACTTTATTATACTAATATTTAACTAGAAGTTTTGTCTAGTCAATCAAGGGAGTTCTTTGTAAATATTGGCACCTTGTGCTAGCCATCAGTGGTAGACTAGCAACTGGAAGTGATAATTCCAGTATCTGTATCTTCTGCTGACAGGAAGATATTGCGTGCTGTTCTCAGCATCATTGTCCTCGTAAGAAAAATAGTTAACAATCCCCTAAGATACTTTATTTTCATTTAAGTATGTGAAATGCTTTAAAACATGTAGTTGATACCATCTTTGAAATCTATTTCCTTATTAGTATAGGAAGCATGCTTATTGCTACTTTCACTTGATCACATCTTTGAGTAAAAACCTGTAGGTATCTTTGAAGGATACGGGCTTTTAGACACCTGGGAAGGAGCCCTTTCCGCAGACACTTGGAACCTAGAACTGCTTACCAATGGTATGTGGGTTTATCTCCTCAAATCCTGATTAAGACAGGAACTGGGAGGGAAGTGCAATATAGCACCACATACTCCCTACTGTGTAGTACCTGACAATAGGTTTACCTTTATACATAGTTAAAATAGATATTTTGCTGTATATTGAGCCAACTGAAGTTAATGGGGTTTCTCTGAGCAGGATAATGTTTTGAACTTAAATGAATGTAAGTAATATTGCATAGAGATTCCAGCTTAGGAAGTGACACCCAAAAATAGATTGGGTAAAAAGAGAAAACAAACCCTACTTAATTTCAAATAGAACTAATGCAGTGTAATACTAGTCCTCTGTATTAAGTGTATCGTTCAAGTTACTTCTAGCCATTACAGCAATATGTTCATCCATATAAATGGGAAGAATCATAAGATGCTGTGGAGTCAGTCTGATTCCAGAGTCACTTATTCAAGATTTAGAGATTTTAGATCAAGCTTCAAAAGATTCTGCTAAGCTCTGAAACCTGTGTGATAGTGGCAGACATCCATGCAGTCACTTGCTTTAGTTGTAACTTGCTTTATTTAATTATTGCTTCTTTAAGCCTCTCAGGATAAGAAGTCTGCAGTTTTAGCATTTAGAATTTGATAGGCTACTGAGTGTTTTAAATAATGAATTTTAAAAGCTTATATATGTTTTAGACTTGTTACTAGTTCCAGCACGCTGCTGGAATTATTAGTACTGTTTAAAATAAGTGTCCCTTTTAAGTAAGATCATCTTAACTTAAAATAATAATAGTCAGTCTCAAAGTGGAAAAAAATATAACGGACTTCAGATATGTGATAAAACTGAAGAGAAACTAATTTTGACTGGTTACGTAAAGTGCCCATAATAATCTGTTTGTATGATTTGATTCATGCCAGTATACTATTATAAGATGTGCATCTTTTTTTCTCCGTTAGCTTGTTGACTGTAGCATGCAATAATCCTCCAGATCATCTCACTTCTATGTGAGAATCCATTCTTTTAGGAAAGTATCTCCCAGCAGAGCTGAAACTAGTTGCTGCATGTAGTTTTATCCATATGGACAGAGTGAGTCTGTAGATGCGAAGCATGAGTCATTGTAAAGCAGTTCACAATGTCAAGCAGTTTTCTAGATTCACTGATTTTAAGCATGTGCAGTGCCATTACCAATTACTGGGAGCATTTCAGGGTATAATAGAAACTAGAAGGATTTTAAGCAACAATACTAGGCCCTGTTAGGAGCTTTTTTGCCCCCTGAATAACTAAATGACAGGCAAGCAAGATAGGAAGAATAAGACAGAAATATTTCTCCACCTCCAAAATTAGAGGCCTACTAAAATAGGGTCCAGAAACAAACTGAAAGGAAGCCAAACAACAGGCAAAACTCTCCAAGATCAATAAAGCTGTGTGGAATGAAAATCCATTGACGCCTGCGTCATTAGTCTATCATCTGAATTACTAAAAGAAAGAGCTTCTACTAAAGCTTTCTAAAAGTGGATATTTCACCACTATCCAATTTACAAGATTGTGCTGGGTTTGGCTGGGATAGAGTTAATTTTCTTCATAGTAGCTCGTATGGGGCTGTGTTTTGGATTTGTGCTGGGAACAGTGTTGGTAACACAGGGATGTTTTAGTTATTGCTGAGCAGTGCTGACACCGAGTCAAGGCCTTTTCTGCTCCTCACCCCACCCCACCAGCGAGTGGGCTGGGGGGGCACAAGGAGCTGGGATGGGGCACAGCCAGGACAGCTGACCCCAACTGACCCAAGGGCTATTCCACACCATAGGACGTCATGCTCAGCATAGAAAGCTGGGGGAAGAAGGAGGAAGGGGGGACGTTCGGAGTGATGGCATTTGTCTTCCCAAGTCACCGTTCCACGTGACGGAGCCCTGCTTTCCTGGAGATGGCTGAACACCTGCCTGCCCATGGGAAGGAGTGAAGGAATTCCTTGTTTTGCTTTGCTTGCGCACGTGGCTTTTGCTTTACCTATTAAACTGTCTTTATCTCAACCCACGAGTTTTCTCACTTTTACTCTTCTAATTCTCTCCCCCATCCCACTGGGGGGGAGCGAGCGAGCGGCTGGGTGGGGCTTAGTTGCCGGCTGGGGTTAAACCACAGCAAAGATACAGGCTGCAGCTATCTGAATTGAGCAGATGCTCATCGCAGTAAGTTATAACCAGATTCAAAGCTGCATCTTCCAAAATATGGTGTTCCTAAGGAGTTTTTACAGGGCAGGTATGCTGATTTTGTAACATTTTAGGGAATGCATATTCCAGTTTGGGATTTACTTAATCTACTAGCAGTGGAGGAAGTAGCCACGCCAGCCCATGTTTTTAACAGGTGTTTGCATAAAGAACAGCTGTCCCCTTACCAGGACGCCTTGGCTCTGCTGACTGCTTTATCTGAGGACTCTTTATGAAGCCAACCCACAAACAGAATCTAAACTCAAAATGATCTTTTTGCTTCTCTTGACTGTCCCCTATCCTGTTTTCCCTACAGCTTTTCACAAATTTTAGGGAGGTTTGTTGAACCGGACCTAAACACTTTTAACATTCTTGAAGTATTTTCCCTCCTGGTTACTGCTTTCTACCCTACCACAGGGCACCATTAGAAGAAGCTGGTGGATAATACCCACAGTGGATGAGTTTAGCATTTCATATGTAGCACGTGTCTACTCTCCACCATTCTTTTCTTTTCCAACACATTTTAAGAGAGATCTTTAAAGTTATAAGCAAATTACCTTCAGGGGTATAAAGAAAAAAATTCTACCATTGTGTCAGTGTATTTCACTGAATGATACAATTTAATGCAGTGTACAAAATGCCTACATTTAGAAGACAGCTGATTCTGTTTATAGGTTCCTACACGAATAATGATACAGGATACGAAGAGATTGAAATGCTACTTCATTTTCTTCTGTTTCATCTCTTCCTGTTTTCTGAAGGTTGTTACTGTGACACCAATGTAAAAAAAAAGAAAAAACCAACTTCCTACTTCTAATCTGTTTCAAGTCTTTGTCCTCGTTTCTTTCTGCTTGCTTCAAGTATTGACAGAAATGAGACTTCTTTTGGTGAAATGCCTGGCTCAATAAAAGGTACGTAAGCTAAAATTATTTACAGACTAAAGAGGATTCCACGTCTGTATGCTCTCTGGTATTGTATTTAAGGTAGGGATCACCAAAAACTTTTGAAAAAGGCAAAGACTCTAGTATAATATAGTATATTATGTATGTTCAGAATGTTGAAAAGCTGCTTCTGTGTGGTTACAAAAATAAACTAACTCTATCATGTCTACAGATTACATCTGTAGACCAAGCCAGGGGATTGAGCACTGCATCTGCTTAGAGACTATGATGCTCCTCTCAATGGTGTGTCAAAAAATTATATGTAAGTGCAGGAAATAAGTAGTTACATGCTTATTTAATGATTTTATTAATAATGATGGGCAGTTGACAGTGCATTTACATGTGCCATGCAGAAGACAAAAATCTTTTGGTTGTATAAGACAAGATTATTATAACAGTGCTGATAAAATGAAGCACATTTTATAAAATATATTTAGAATTAAGGAAAAAATTATATAGAAAAGGGGAACACATTGGGTTCAAAATGAGTTTTTTATACCACCCCTCCTTATTAAAATACTTTATACTTATTCTTATATACAGAATAAGACAGTTTCTGCTACACTGATTTGTCATCTGAAACTACTCCATTTTTTGACGTTTCAGTGTTCCACAGACCTACCTATGGTGTGTACCTGAAAGTATAATTCAAACTAGGGACAAAATAGTTGTATTTAAGTAGTTTTGATAGCTTAAGAAACTAATTTAGAAAATTTTGGACAGGCCAAATCCTGCTTTTAGTTTTATTTATTGGAAAATTTTCCTTATCTAATTAGGATCAAGTTGTTACACTAGTCATTTGATGCTACAAGTTACAAATTGAGCTCAGAACATCAGGTAGATGCTCAGTAACAGAGCCTGGGGGATAATCAACAAAGGAAGTTTTTCTGCTTTAGAATTAGCTTGAGATAAGCTATTTTTGTCAAGGTACAAATAAATATAGTGGGTTTTTTGTACATAAACGAGAGATGTGAAAAGTATGATCATATTTGCCACTGTAGAACACAAGCCACAGAAGTTTCACTTAGGAAGAAAGTATCTTTTGTTTGCTGTGAAAAGCAGCAAACTACCACAGCTGGTAGAAATGTACTATTAAACTCTTAAAAGTAATGAGATTGTGTATCACCATTTAGTTTAATTGCTTAGCATTAGTTAAAACTTTCCTTTACATTTTCTGTAATCATTTAAGTATTTTCTTTGTAGAACATGAGAGAGCACTGAAATGCTTCTCAGAATTACACTGTATTTTGGGCCCCAGAAACTTAAGAGAATAAGCAAAATTACACAGAGAATCTGGTACTTTGGAACTACAGGATTCATATGAAAACCACCTGTCCACCGCAAGTCCTACTAACTTACAGGCTGGCCTTGAAGGGCCCATCAGCTACGCATGCGCACGAGGATATTCAAAGAGAGAACGTAGTTTGTGACCCTGGAGCAGGCTTATTGGAGTGGAAATGCAAATTCCGCATTCCCACACTTCTCTCCAGGGGAGGGTGGGGAGCATAGATACTATGACTTGTTTCGTCTGATGTAGTACTTGTTGGATGTTCTAGCTACATTGTATTCAGACTTCACTTTTCTTCTTTGAGTCTTGTCTCTGCAGCATATTTTTTTCCCCTCAACTTTTCTTTATTTTCACATCTTTGGAAAAACTACTGCATGCTTAGTTTATGAGTACCATTGGCTCATGTCTTATCACTTGCTGCTGTTTTTATTGTATGCTGTGTTTAAATTGCTGGAAATAAAGGTGACTGTATAGTTTAAGAACCATCTTAAATGGACTTGAAATGTCTATAACCTCACTTTGCAAGTTAGAGAAATCCACTTTTATCCCATAGTGTTAACCTCACTGCAGAATATGGATAATAATTCCTTTAACAAGCCATATTCTTTTAACATTCTTTTATCAATATAATCAATACCTCTATTACAAAGGGACTTAAGTGATTGGTCCATGTAGAAATCTCTGAAGTGGACAAGAGAAGTCCATGCTTGATAACTGAGTTTGATTTATAAAATTCATGAGAAAGGAGAAAAGGCAAAATCTAACACATTGCTCTGCGCAGATCAGTTCATTTTACAGGTTGTTTTCTGGGATTTTTATTACACTGAAATCTTTGGGTGAAGACAAAGAATCCCATCGGGCACTGATACCTTTCCCACAAGTGGTCTAACCCTGAACCCACTGCAGTTGGTAGCAACTCAGTTGCTTCAGTGGCTCATCAGCAGTTTTGTTGATGCATGTAGTGCATGCAGAGAAGCTAATGGCCTTGCTCGTGACCAGAAGGAAAGTCAGAGAACACATCCCAGGGATTGCATTGCTGTTTTTAACTCCACTTTTCCAATTCTTGCAATAAGCAAAGCAGATCAGAGAGAAACTGGAAGAAGCCTTGGCTGCGGAACATAAGTTGCCAGCCAGCAACAGAACTTCCAGAAGTGGTGCAGAGTGAGGAGCGCAGAGTAGTAGGTACCAGGTTCTTGGCACATTAGTTTTCTGTTGCTCAAGGAGACAAGTATTTACAGTTGCATTGTGAGCTACATATAGGGATGAAATAACCAGTGGGATTAAAGGCAATATCCTAATATGCAAAACCTTTTCCTTTGCAGAAGCCTGATAACCAAGAGGGTTGCTTTATCTTTCAGTTTCAATGGTGCATACATTTAATATGAAAACTACCTGAATTCCTAGTCTATTTATTGAGATGCTAATTACATCTATTACTGAGCACATAACTCACTGACCTTAACCTGTTCCATTTGATCATTAATAGAAAGTTATTTCCCCATGTTTTCATGTGACGTGAGCGAGACGCTATCATTTTCAGTTGTGAAGAAACAGAACTTCTCTTGGACCTCCATCCAACTTTGTATCAACTTACCAGCTTTATTACCTGCTCTTACAGTAACTGAGGAATACTCAAAAACAATGACATCAAGTTTTCCATTTCTCCTTTATGTGACTTATTTGCAAAATTCTCAGTAACTACATGCAACAGAGATTTTGCTTTGAGTAACAGTAACAGTGTGTGTCTCATATGGACCCAGTCCAAATTTAAAACAACATTTTTGAGTAATTTTTTTTACTGTTTCCCAGTAATGATTACCTATTAAAATGATCCAAGGAAGGTACAGGAAGGTACACCACTACAGATTATGCAGTAAGGCAGCAAATTGCAGATTTCACATTTTATGTTATGTTATGTATATAACATAACACTGATTATGTTATTTCAAATGGGGTTTTTATGACTGTTTGCACAAGAACAGCCTATTATTCATAACAGCCAATGGATACAGAGCTGTGAGTATAGCTGAATAAGAATTGGAATAAACACTCACAGATCACCTTCTAATTTCACCCAAACTGTAATTACAAGAGGTTATGCTGATGCCTCTATCAGCTCTTCCAAAAATTAATTTTCAACTAGCTTATTTTGATAGTTTCCTAGTTTGTTTCTAAGAAAGAAAAAAGACAAGACAAATTTTTCTTAAAATAAGTAGTCTGGACCAGTACCAACCCTGAATATATTTGGACAGATTTCATATGAATAGGTTCACTTTTTCCAAAAACTGTGTCCACAAAATGTTTTCACCTGGCATTGAAAGCATCTAAAAATAAGCAGTATACCATAATATTGCCTTTAATTAGACAAAATTAATTTGGGCTACACAAAAGACAGCTTTAATTTATCCCACTATTTTCCCATGATACCATCTTTTCTACTTTGTACATATTTATGTAAATCTCACTTATAAAACAGGACATCAGTTTCATTTTGTTCGCATATTTTCATTTTGCATCACTTGTTGCAATGTGTTTAGCCTTAGCTCACTTAAACTGGGTAAACACAGATAATATGCAGCCATGTTTAATCTCCTGTGTTTGGAACAGGTTGCCCAAAGAAGCTGTGCAGTTTTTATCCTCAGAGGTTTTCGAAGCCAGACTGGATAACACCCTGAACAACCTCATCTGACCCCAGTGCTAACTCTGCTTTGAGCAGGTGTTTGGACTAGAGACCTCCTGAGGCCCCTGCTAACCTTAATTGTTCTGTGTTTCTATATTAACATTTATTAATGTAAATTCTTAAATTACAAAACATGGTACTAATATGTAATGGGAATATTGTTCCAGAAAATTAAAATTGTATTATTTCTGGGGTGCTGAGAGCCTCCTTTTGCAAATCTGATACTCAGATTTGTTTTTAATACTTTGGGTACTTATTGTAGGTTTTAAGTGCAATGTTCAATGTTCTTTACACTGTACCAAACTTTAATTCCTAGCTAAGAAATGAAAGATGAATCAATTGGAAAATGAAGTAATTATTGTCTGTATAATGCCTGTATATAAGATTTGTGATATTCTTAATTGCTGACTTTCCCAGTCCAGCAGTTGAAAGTGCTTATTTGGCTATCTGAAAATTCCTACTTGTTTTGTTTCCCCTCCCTTGCAGATACATGAGCATATGGCAGATAACCTTTGAAATGGAGGCACAGAAGCAGTCTGGTTTTACAGTTGCACTAGCAGATCGACCAGTGCCAACCTCTTCTCTTCAGCCTGCACAGGGTTCTTCAGATCTCAGCCAAGGCAGCGTGATTCCTCAACAGGAACAAGCACCAGCTCAGCCTGTGTATCTAAAAGCCCTTACCATACCACTCTATCAGCCCGTCCAGGCAGGATGCTTTCAGCCAAACAGTCACTTAGTGACTGGCAGGAGCTGTGTGAATCTAGACAGCAGTAACATACCTCTAATCCTGAACCCACTTGTTCCTCCAGAAGGCACGGATCAGCCTCAGTCAGTTTTTCAGAAACAACTTGGGCAAACTCTAACATTGAACATAGTGAGCACTTTACCAGTTTTATCGTCACCAAATTCTTGTGTAAATGCATCTATTGGAAGCCCAGGAAAATCAAAAAAAGCTGGGAAATATATCTGCAAACACTGTGGACGAGATTGTTTGAAGCCAAGTGTCCTTGAGAAACATATTCGCTCTCACACAGGAGAGAGGCCCTTTCCATGCACCACTTGTGGTATTGCATTTAAAACTCAAAGCAATTTGTATAAACACAGAAGAACTCAAACACATGTCAACAATACCAGACTGCCCTCAGACTCGGACAACAGTGGCATATTGGAGCAACACGAGAAATCAACAGAGAGCATCACGTCACACCAAGGCAGCAAACCACTTAGTAGCACCTGTGAAGACAAGGGGATACAGATGAAACAAATGAGTTCAGAGACCAGTGCTGTAACAGACACTAAGAAACTTCTTAATGACCTTTCACTGCCGGCAACAAGCAATTCATCGTTTGCTTCAGAAAATCAAGAAACAACGAATCAGTCCTTTAGTTCAAAGGCTAATCAGGGGGGTCCTGAAAGAGAACCTCAAAGTTTATCATCTGCAGGAGCTTTGCCAAATGGTCAGTGCCAGAGAAAGAAGATACAGGAGCAAAGAACTCCAACCTCCAATAAGCATATTCAGTTGCAAAGGCAGCAAGCAACCTCTTCAGAGAAACAGTGGGATTACAAGCCATTGGACTGCAAGCTAAAGAAGTGTGAGAGCACTGACTCAGGGTATCTGTCACGCTCTGATAGTACCGAACAACAGATGGCATCTTCCAGCCCGTTGCATAGTCTCTATGAACGCAGCACAGAAGCGGAAAATGAAACTGCCTTCAGCAGCTTAAGGTGTACCTCCGGAAGCAGTGCAAAGCTAGATGCAGCTGAGAAAGCTACAGCCTTGATGCTAGAGAAAAAGAGGCTGGAAGAACACATTTCGAAACTTATTTCGCATAACAAAAGTGTGGTGGATGATACCCAGTTAGACAACGTTAGGCCCAGAAAAACTGTCCTTTCTAAACAGGGAAGCATCGACCTGCCAATGCCTTATACATACAAAGACTCTTTCCATTTTGACATCAGAACTTGCGATGTAAATAGGAAAAAGAATCTTTCCCTTTGTTCAGCAAAATCTACCTTTGCGCCCCTAGAAAAATGCAAGCCAATGTTTTTCCATTCAGTCCCCACCCAGTTCTCCACAACGATAGACACTGTGCCTGTTACACGCAGCAACTCCTTGCCGTTTGTGGAGGGCACAAGAATAGTACATGACAAAGCAGGTTGCTCAAAACCACTTTCTCTTACTAAGCAGTCTGTAAATACAGGCACCGCTAGTTTGCTGCCTAGCAACAATCTTGCTGCAAATTCAGTGGATTTTCCTAATAGCCATCCCCGAGCTCTAGTCAGACAAACAGCAGTGGATGATTTGCCACTAAGTAATGTGGTTGATCATCCTCCTCCCTCAGAGGAGTTGCAAGGGAGTAAAAAGCTTGGGGCTGGAGAAGTAATTAGTGCTAAAAATAAGAAACACAATCAAAGGAAGTTAAAGATGTTCTCTCAAGAAAAATGGCAAATGTATGGAGATGAAACGTTTAAGAAAATCTACCAAAAAATGAAAAGCAGTCAAAATGCCAAGAAAATTAAACAAAGGGGGAATAAGATTGCAGATATTACAAGCTTCACTCCTGATTCAAAGGAATCAGCCAGCAGTACTGAAATTACTGAGGAAAGAGGTGGCAGGAGCTCTGGAAGTGACAGTCTTTCCTCCCTTGTGACACCAGGTTTAAACACTAGTAAATCAGAAACCCGTACTAATGGTAATCATATTCTACAGAATGTGTCCTCCGAGGAAACTGCAGACAGTGTAACCTACGTAATGGAGACATCACATTCAGTAGACGCTAGTGCACATACCGTAATGAGCAAAACTTCCCAAGAGCTCAGTGGCACTGACACAGATAAATACACAGGTGGCAACAGCACATTACTGGCTCCAAGCAGTTCTGAGCTCAGGCTTCACACTACTCAGTGTCAGCTGAGCACTAGCAGAAGGAACGATGACTGCTTGCCAGTACAGAGTGGCAAATGGGAAAAACCAAGCCCTGGGAAAGAATCCAGTACATTTGAATCAGATTGTAAAAGCACTTCAAGCAATTATGGAAACCATAGCAGGAATAAGGAACCTGGCCAGCATGCCCTGACGCCCCCGTGGGTCCATTGCAATAATAACAGAGAAGCTGCAGGGAAATCCCAGAATTTACCATCAGAAAGAAAAAAGCTGAAATTTGAAGCGGAGAAGACACAAAACATTATTTCAAAGTCCTGCTCTAGGCCCAGTAGTGAAAACAACGCAGTAAATGAAGCAGAGAGAGTCTGTTGCACTAGCACTCAGTGTCTTTCCACAGCACCAGTGACATTCTCCAGTAAAGCAGAGGAGCAAAAATTAAGCACAGGAATTAATGAATCCACTGGAGGTACTGAGAATGTGGAGTATATGAAAACAATCAAACTCCCCTCAAAAGCTCTTAATTACAGTGATGTTAACCTTCTTGCACAGTCAGCAGGTATGTCAAAAGCTTCATTTGTGGGATCTTTAGGACCTGGATTAAGGGGAAGTGATTGCAATTCTTTTGCCTTGCACAATGCAACAGATAAAGATGTCAAAACATGTCTTGTGAAAACAGGAGCAAAAGTACCACTTTTCAATGACAGTGCTGTTGACGTGTCTTCTAAAATTCAGCATCTGCAATCTGGTCATTTAACTCCAGTCCCACAACAAAATGCCTTTTCTCCAAAATATATCCTTAAACTGCCGCGAGACAAGAGAGCCTCAGATTTGTCTCTTTTGCTTAGACCAGAACAGGAGATTACACCTTGCACGTCTGTGACAGACACCTCACCCAACCCCCCCTGCTCTTCCGACAGCGGATCACTCAGTTCTCATTCTAATGATCTGGTTTGGTCCCCTTTAAAATTCGAAGTGAGACAAAAGGCCAGCAAAGGAGAGCTACGATGGAACCTACATGCAAACTGGAAAACTCCAGTATTTTGTTCACCAGTCAATTCCGAAACAACAGATATCTTAACCACAGCAGATAACACCTTTTATAACCAAAACTTCAGGCAGCAGGATATTATAAGAGATGCTTGGAAAAACAAACAGAACAAAAATAAATTAAATTATCAAAGGCAAACAGAAGACAAGTGGGTGAGCATAACTACTTCCTCTACACAGACCCCAAAGAAGAAAATATGCTTTACTTCTCTGTATACAAGTGGTTTCTTCATATCAGCTGACATCAAAGAAGAGAGGAAAGTTTTACATCATCTTTGCTCAGGCAGTGACTCTCTGATAATGACATCAGCTTCTAGCAATGGCGCAGAGCCAACCATCATGGGACAGGACAGAGGGGGGAGTCCATGCATTCTTAAGGACATTTCATCAACACTGCAGGGTACGCAGCCGTCTCAGAGCTCAGCAGACAACCCCACTTACTTCTGCCATTCTTCTGGCACTTTTTATTGCCACACTCTCACCGCTCACTGTAAAGAATTCCCAGCGCTGCCCCACAATAATCTGATTTGCTACTCTGGAAGTTTAACAGTATCAAGCATGAAGAGCACCTTCCCATCACTAAACGCTGAACCTCGATTAACCTGGTGTTGTTTAACAAGAAGCCTTCCTCTGCCTGCTGAGCAGAAGGGGAATGCAGACTCTGCTTATTCCTCCATGCACACCTGTGTCAAGGAATCTAGCAATGAACGCACACTGTCAAAATACGATATTTCTATTTTCAAAATGAAAAATATTAGCAAGACTGTGGCATATGGCTTAACAAACAGGAGTTTAAAAACATTGGTTTCATCCTTTTCTAAAGGACAACAGATGCAGGAGGTAATATTAATAATCCTATTTCCTTTCTCAAGAGGTTGTAATTGGCTGAACCCCCCATTAGAAAAATAAAAGAATTATCAAAAGTATATTTATGGACATTTACAGGCATTTATCGATACAGAACTTACAATTTATGTTTTTATAACATAAGTTACATATTCATTTGATGCATGAAAAATACATACTTCTGTGTGAATATTTAAGTTTCTTTCACTTGGGAATTTCAGTAGGAATGCTGTCTAGTGAGAAGAGTGTATTTCTATTTCTTGATTTTTCCCCTTATGAGTGTATTTTATATTCTTCTGTAACAGCACATCTATTCCACTCTTTTCATTTTAAATGAATATTTGAATTAGAGTAGGACTTACGTAGACCATTAATGTCAAGACTTTATTATACTTGGAGATACTTGGAGTCAAAGACAGACTGTGTACTAGATCTCTCATAATTTAGATACACTGAAATGTCCACAAACCCAAATTGCATTTATACCCTGTAAAGTGTTTAAGGCTTGAAAGCTTTTCTTTTTTAGGTAAGTGAAGATAGACTAGTCTATCTGTACAGATCCCAGAACAGCTCTGTAAAACTAAGCTTACTTTTTATATAGGAAGAAGAATATGAAAGAACATACACGTATGAAAGAAGATCCACAAAAGCAGTGAGTCGTTTTAATTTTATTTTATCAAAGTAGATGGACAAAGTGATTAGAAAAAACTAACAGATAAATTCTAGGAAAAATTCAGAGTTGTGCTATTTAACTACTATGCTATTCAGCGCTACTTAAAAAGAGCGTAGATTTCCAATCTCTCAGTTAATGTAATTCACAATTTTCACGTACTTCATTTTTTTCCAATATTCTCAACAGTTAAGCTCAGCAGCTCCTGGTGGTGCTTTCAAAAATATTTCAGAGCAAAAGAAGAAAACAGTAGTTTGCAAAAAGGAAAAACTCTCAACAAATAAACTCAAGAGGAGCCACAAACAGAAAAAGATTAAAGTCACCCCAAAATGGTAAGGAATATGGTTTTCAGTTTCCCTAGATACAGACATAATTTTGCTAAAATGGGTGTAAAAAGTCCACAGAAAATAAAGTGTCATCCCCAAAGTTCAACCTTGTCAAAATCAGGGCAAAAAATAAATCTCTCAGAAAGAGCTATTCCCACATTGCAGCAGTTCCATAAAGGTAAACCATAAAAAATATCAATATGCTGTCTACTATCAGGAACAGACTTTTCTAAGCAAAGCAGACATCTACCAAAGAAAGATGATGACTGGTCAGTTGACCCTCACTATGCTTTAGAAATTATTCTTATCTGTCAAAATTGTCAGTGTTTACTTTTGTTTGATACTTCAGTTTTTAATCCTGTTACAGCTAAAAGCAGTGTGCAGGACCCTTTTGTCCTCAGAAGATCTATATCTTGAATGTGTATTCACAAGAGAATGCAGAAGAATAAATGTCAAGTTCTAACTCAAACTAACAAAACCATCTATAGTTTAAAGGATCATTTGGTTTAAATAAAAAGCAGGAAGAATTTGAGTATAAAACTATCAAAGGCACATTGTATCAATCAGCACAGTTTCTCCATATTTAATGGGAGTTCATATAAGTGGAAGATTTAGCCTCTAATCTTTCAACAGTGTGGGGTAGCAGAATGTCTGATGAATTGCTTCAATAAGAAACACATATTGTGTGCCTACATCCCTCTTATTTTATTTCATGACCAAAATCAGACAGAGTGACTCCCTTGTGGATAAATCCGTGTCAGTAACTTAATCACCATGTCTAGTTTGGCAAACTGCAATTTTGAAGGATCATAAGAACAAAAATAGAAGACTCAGGTCTATGTTATCCAGTCTAGTGACATTCTTCTGGAACTTTTTTCTGGTTTGGTTTTTGGGTGGTTTCTTGTTTTGTTTTGTTTTTTCTGCTGGTCTCAGAATTTATTTATTTGGCTATATCAAAGAGGTACAGGGACTCAATTAAGTACAGGGTCCTGAAAGCTCAGGTCATACATATTAGTAGCTAACTGGCCAAGCTATTAATCATTAAATGTAATATATTTTTCGAAGACACCAAACACCTGAAAAGCATGTCCTTTAGATTTACTTATTACTGTGTGTATAGTGCCTGATTCTATCGATATAGGAATGGGACCTTCCAATGCACTTTAGTTTCAATCATTAAGAGTTACTGAAAGATCTAGCTAGGGTAGAAAACAAAGCAGAATTGGATTATTCAGCATGAGTTTTCTAAGTAACTGAAATACTTACGTTGTTCATCAGTGATGATGAATAGGTAGCACATAAGAAGTGAAATGAAAAGTAAAAAAGCCAACAACTATGCAGTCTCAGGTGATTCCTCTGCCATTCAAGTCTTTATGAAGTATGTTGTTTCAAAATTCCAGATATAGGAAAAAGGATCTGTTATTCCTGAATGCTTTTCTCTTAGCAAAACAAGGATTTACAGAATCCTACTGAGGAAAAATGTAATAAAATAATTGTAGGTCTCTTGCCTAAAATCCTGATTTTTTTTTTTTTTTGAGTCTACATAAACGAACATC
The DNA here is from genome assembly GCF_034638445.1 of Ciconia boyciana. Classification (NCBI taxonomy): domain Eukaryota; kingdom Metazoa; phylum Chordata; class Aves; order Ciconiiformes; family Ciconiidae; genus Ciconia; species Ciconia boyciana. The sequence goes on along the minus strand of NC_132947.1, from coordinate 5,647,775 downwards.
TCCTTCACAGCAGTAAATTGCTGTTGGACTTAAATTTACCTGATGATGTGGTATTATTTTACTCTGGCTGCTTTTAAATAGCACATATTTGTTTACCTTTTCAATGCCATTGGCAATGCAGGTACAGAGGAAGGCATGTACATGGATATGCTCAACTGAAAATTAACCGACTAAGCAAGCGGCACTGTTTTCCAAATAGAACACCGGATACTTTGAAAAAGGGCTCTTTGTCACAACCTTGTAAATTTAATAAGAAGTGCCATTCTCCTCAATCAAAGGTACAAGGTAAGTATTTTGAATATTTTTTAATGTATTGAATGCTTATTTTTTAAGAGAATGAACATTAGCAGTATCTCTGATATGCACCTGTTCCACATGGAACTGCAAAACCACTTTTGTCCTTCAGTATGTTCTGCGAGTAAAAATACAAACATTTCACACATTTTCAGAACTGAACGCACAATGATTTTCATACACATATTTACATATGTGAATTTGATAATTAGGAGGGCATTTTAAAAAGAAATAACTCAAAATAACCTTCCACTAGAAGCCTAAACAGTTTTAAGATGGACCTCTACCAGTTTCTGAAACAAGCCTGTATGTTTGCAGTGTGAAATGAGTTTGGTGTGTTGACTTGCTTTCTGTGTTTCAATGACTACACCCCCCCCGCCTTTAATTAGCGGTATTAATGCAAATGATGTTTATGCCACAATTATCTTTGAAGCAGGGACAATACCTTGTGTTTGTTCATAGCAGATATGAACAGCTATTACTTTGCAGGACAGTAAAGGCCAATAAAAAAACCCCCAAACCAAACACATATACAGTAAATGAGAAAATGTATCAGGCCTAGAATAAAAATTTACAGAAAATAGTAAAAATATAGAAGTTTTTACCATTGTGATGTGATGAGAAATTTAGTAAGTTCTAGCATGTGGGGGAATAAAAATCAAAGTAAAAGTTTCTTCAACCTCTTTTCAATAGAAAATTACCTACACCAGCAAAATGACACATCTTGTTCCACCTCAGACAAGCCACTTTGCAGAAGGAAAAAAGAAGGAAAGAATAACTCAGGAATATTTTCCCATACTGAAAATCTAAACCATGTTAAACAAAAAGACAAAATGGATAAAAAAGTAGGTATTGTACCTTAATTCATATATGACTGTTTATTAAAAGAAAAAAAGATATTGGTAATTAAAACCTGAATTATATTCAGCTGCTTTAAAGTTCAAGTTGAGACCATTTTGTATCACAGATTTTGTTTAAAAATGTGTTCAAAGTATTTTTGGGGTTAAAATACTATGAAAAGTTACTAATGTTAGAATCAGCTTTTTTAAAAGAACAATTAGACTTTTATCAATTGAAAAGGGTATTTCTCATGCTTGCTGTCGGAGGATCGATTAGCACTGATGTCAGAGGTGCCAGTAGATGTAGCACAGAGTATGCTGAGACAGAGACAGCGAGCTTGAAACTAGAGAAGTGGGGAGGGTAGTAATGGCCACATAGCAGTGGGAGGAACGTGTATCCAGCGGCACAACTGAACTTCTTTAGCCCTTTGTGGAAGCCAGCACTGCTGTGGTGCATTAGCTAGAAGGGGCCTTAGAGACATCTGCTCGTGCTGCAAACAACGCTGTTGTATGCAGTGTCAGCACAGCTTCTGGGAGTATTCCATGGTTATCCTAATTCTTATACTTTTCCCTAGACTTCTGCTGGCCACACTTGAAGACAAAAGCTACTGAGCCAGACTGCTGTTATGTAGCATGAGCACTCGTTCTTCATGTAGCATAAGCAGTATCATATTCAGGAACCTAATCCTTAAAATGTTTTTTACTAAGTAATTTTATTTCCTACACATATCTCACCACCTCAGACATTGTGGTGTTTCTTACAGACTCATCACAAACCTTTCCCCTTACATTGCACAAACATCGTTGCAATATGTATATTAAAATATCTTAATGAAAAGAACGTCATCCTAGACAGTACGTAAGAATGCAGCTTGAAACCCCTAACCCCTATCATCCATAAATTATTAGCATGATCTGTCACCTAACCAAGAAGAAAAACACCTGAGGAAAAAAATACATCCTCTACTACACCTCCCACACACACTGGGAGAAAAAAGAGTTTTCTCATCAAAAGAGGGATGAGTAACTTGGTCTGCAGTAAGGAAAAAAAAAAGAGTGCAAATATAACCACAGTTGCATAAATAAAGGTTGACATTATGCTTAATTACTCAGTTCATATGAGTTATAGCAGAGGTAAATGTTTTCTACTGATATAGTCAACTTAGTTATCATTGCACTTTTATAAAGGATGGAATTGCTCTGGATTGAAAATTTTAAATGTAAATTTCTCCCCCCCCCCAATTTCTACAGGACATTTCTGGGCAAATCAGGGAACACACGAGAACAAACTTCTCTTTTCAGAATATTACAGCTCCTCTGGAAATACCTATGACAGCTCATTCCTTTTCATCCAAAGTCAATACAGCCATGCAGCAAGTCAGCAGTGATGTGGAAATCTGCTGTTCAGTGACACCACCACTTGTGCTTCAGCAGTCAGTCCCAGGGGAGTCGCAGCCAAACGTTCAGAGTGACTCAATGGCATCTTCTTGTTGGTCTTGCCCTTCTGATCTTACAAATACAGGTACAGGTGACCAACTTGACAGGACAAACTCAGAGACAACCGGTACTCTTTCCTTACATCTAGAAGCAAGCCAGGAAAACATACTAAATGTAGAGTCAGAGAGTCAAAGATTTGGAACATTAGACGCGGTGATCCAGGCCTCAGGAAGGGAGAAATCTCCAAATGAAGAAAACACATATTCATCTCCAAAAGAAAACTCAACTCCCAGTTCCCAGCCTGGATGTTCATGCTTATTCAAATCAAAAGCAGAGTCTCTTCCTGAGTCAGTCACAAGGGCTAAATTACCCAATATAGCATATACAGAGCGGGCAAACTTTTCTCAAAAAATCCTTGACCTTCACGGAAGTGCAGACAAGAATGGAACCCATCTGCAGTCAGCCAGCTACGGAAGGCCACACGAAACAGCTACTACTACCTTTAAAAAGTCCCCAATTACTCTCAGGTCCCCTGAGTTCAAGACTTACTCTGCAACACCTTCCAAGACATACAAAAAGAGAGGTTTAGAGATGATGAGGAAGCAAACCAGAGTTGAGTATGATGACACTAGCAGTGATGATGAAGATAGGCTTGTTATAGAAATATAGCAAATAGGCTGCTAACAAGATGCTTGTATGATGGCCCATCACGGAAGGAAATACCACGGATGTTTGATCTGTATTTCTGAAGCACCTTAAAATCAGAAAAGCCATTCCTCTGTGCAATAGACAGCATTCTCTTCTGAAGAGTCCCTTCTTTCAAGGGCTCAAGCTTTTTAAAAAAAGCTTATCTGAAGCAAAGAGGGAGCTGGCATCACACATTTAAATGCAAGAGGTAAACCTGTGTTTCTGAGGGGTTTCCAGCATTGTTAACATTCTTACCAGTCTTCTATTTTTCCCACAAGTGCTAGCTGCCAGTGGTTGTATTATTAAAAAGCTGCAGTGTATTTATTTACTACTAACAATACTATAGCGGCAGTATACATGAGCTAACCTCAATATATGAGCTAAGATTTCCTGGAAGGGTATGGATGTATTCTCTTCTATATACTCCTCTCGTCTTGTAGTCACTGCCATCTGTACTGGGAGGGATACACTGGCATTAAGGGGAAGATCTGTTCCCTAAGTATCCGTGATATTGGAAGAGTCTGGAAAAATGCTGGTCTTTTTCCATGTTGCACAAATGTCAATGCTTCTTTGTGACAAATGACACAAGCATGCTTTGCTTTGTGTTTTGTGCCTTTTATGCCAAGATCTACTCAAATATTCTTGATTTCTAGTTGGAGAATATGGGTGTTAGCTATTGATATTTCCTTGTGGTAAAATTTCTGACAAGGATTTTCTCATTATATTCATCACATTGTGCTCCAACCGATGTAATCTGGAATGTTTCATTTTTATTGTAATCTTAAGTTTAACTGCAATGATGCTATTTTATTGAGAGCAAAGAAGCTATATGGCATAGCTTGTTTTCTTTTTTTAACAAAAAGTTTTGTGCTACGAACCCCAAAATTTTCTGGTTTCTATGTGAATAAATAATTAGATATTTTAATTTGACCAAGTGTATTCACTTGCTTGATTAAACTGATAAACATTAAAAACATTCCACTTCTACATTATAGTAAAATTCTGTACTTAAACTTCTACTGTTCTTACATTGTGACTCATACATAGGGTTTTATGGATTAACCTACATGGGATATTTGGAATTGCTTTTACTTTAATCATGCACAGGTAAGCTTATATAGATCATGCTCACAAAGGAATCTAGTATACTACGTGAGAAAAATAAATGTATATGTGCAAAAAGATCCCAAAACAGCTAACAGAGATAAAACAAGTGCTAAGTCCCAGGCAATTCCTGTGTTTTCAGATGTCTTATGAACATGACAAAGCTTGAGGTCATCCATACAGAGCTCCACCTTTAGCCTCAAATTATGTTCATAAATTTATTATTGGTACAGGAAGCAAAAATCATGATGAAAATATTACACCAATTCCTAATTCTAATGTGTAAAAAAAAAAAAAAGTTAGGAAAAAAATCTACTCTTTCAGAATAGAGGATGAACCATGAAAGATATTTTTCCCTTTCTAAAAATGTTACAATATTACACCAATTACACCAATAACTGGAGTCAAAACTGCAAGGAAAAAATCTAGGAATATTAGTTTAAGGAATTATGCATTTTATTCTCCTGCTTTACTTCTCATTTACCAAGTGCTGGGGTTTTATAACAACTGTATTACTACTAATCTGTTGGGTTGTGATCAGAATTTGCAGCTCAAAGATACAGTGAACCAGTCTGTTCTTTTGCTACACCTTATGGTAGACTTCTGTAAACCTCAGTTTTATCTCCACATCCCAGACAATGAGAGGGATAAGGTGAAGAAACAGCCTCCTTAACTTGGGAAGCGTGGTACTTGGAGCTCAGCAAGCATGGGCATACAGTTGAAGAATGAATGGCATCAACAATGGAGGATTGTAAGGCACTGCAAATTGTATATTTTGTTGACTGAGATACAGTACAAAACCAACTATTTTGTTCAGAATGATACAGCTGAAAAGAATGATGCAGCTGTAGATTGTTTTTATATTAGATTTTTCTCTTTATACTGTTAAATTATTTTATCTTAATAAAAGTGAAACAGGAAGATCTTAGTACAGGCACTAGTATTATAGTTCAAGCATATTAATGTTTAATGATTTTTAGTAGCAATTATGCTAAATTTCTTCATCTACCTCAAACCTTAGCAGAACAACTATGTTACTCAGAAAACTTCTGAGTGAGATTATGGGCAAGAAAAATGTTGATAACATCACTAATATGACAAGTTTCACTAGGTTTGGTATTACAATGACAAGAAAGATGAAAGAAAAAACTGTCTTGAAATCTTTCTTGCTCTGTTCAGTATTTGTGCTCCAAGACAAACTGGAGAGGTATTTGAGTGAATCCCAGGTGCAAAGAATTTAAATAGCGTGAATTCAAAGAAGTACACTAATATAACTCCAATTTGGGAGAGAAAGAGGAAAAGAAGAGGGAAGAGGGAGGCAGAGGAGATCCCATCAGTATTGCCACAATATTGAACCATTCAAAGTTTTGGAACTTTTTTCTGATGGCATCACTCAAAGTTACAGCTGGATTCTGAATCTGTATAAAAAGCAGGAGAAAAAGAAACGCAGTGCTTACAGAGATACACAAGTCACAGTGTTCCCAGCAATACTGTTGGGCAGGCTTTATTAAAGCCTCTACGACTGCTGTTATGCAGGTACTTGCATGAATACGTTCATTAGATAATCATACTAACAAAAAAGCATATGCCTGGTTTCAGCTGCTTTAGCTTCAGATCTTTTTCCATCTTCATTTTCAAACTCCCTATATACCTTTGTTAATAGTAGTATGGATTACAAGAATTTTTTTTTTCAATTTTTAATCAGAATTCTCAATTTGTGCCATTCCATCAAAAAATTTGACAAAGTAAAATTTCAGATGTTTCAAAGTTCTGCAGTCTCTTAAAAATGTATACTCTTTTAGAGCTAATAGAAAATTTCCATGCCTATTGAATCTATCCGATCCAGCTGTAAAGAAAAGCTTTGACAAGCACCTTTAGAAAGCACAGTACAAGAAAGCCATTGCATCAAACCACACCAGCAGCCTCCACAGCAACTGTATTCACCTCTTGCTTGTGCAAGAGTTTTATTATTATAATTTATGGACTTGTAATGAATATGCTATGTAAAGTTTTTTGCATAATGTTTGCGGCTAAATGCTGTGTTTTAAAGTGGAATTTCTAGATCAGTAATTTAGAAATATTCTAAAGAGAGACTCAGAAGTGCTGTGCAAAGAAACATTTATCCTGTGTATATTTTACAGCCTTAAATATAGAAGTTTCTTTGTCATACTGCAGCTGTAGCTGGAAGAAAAATAGGACAATTTTAAGTTAGCTGAGAAAGTACATTTTAAACTCTATTTCCTGACAGAAGTAATCCTTGATATTTTAGCTCAGTATACAGTATAAAAATTTGACCTAACATTAGAGTTGAAAACCAAAAAATCATAGTTCTTTAAAAGCACCAGTAGATCTCCAGTGGCATTTTTAACGGTGTCACTAAAGAAGGTAGCAACTCCAGCACAAATCTTTTTAGCTGTAACAGCCCTCGGAGGAGTGAGGTCTGAATCACGTACATCAGTGTGTGAAGACTGTGAGAAATGTTCTTCGTTTAAGTTAGGGAACTCAAGGAGTTTGCATATCCAAGTCCAACTGGCCATATGGCAAACAGCATATTTTGGCTTTCCAGAAGATGCTGTATCCACAGAAGAACATACAAAGCTATCCAGACAAATTATTCTCTGCCTTTTACACAGCAAAAATGTCAGCCATGCAGTGATGTATTTAATTAATTCGCAAGAAGCTGAACATCAAAGCCACATGAGGGCACCAGGCACAGAGAAAAATCTTTTTCTTTATCCTTCAAAGTCAGCAGCAGTTCTGATGGATCACTGCTTTGCTATAAGCAAATCTGAAATTCCTTTGCACATGAATGCATCTTCATCAACTTTGTCCTCCTTCTATCGGAGGAAGCAAATTAATAAGGAATGCTGATCACTGGTAAGATCTATGTTCAACACCTACATCTACTCAAATAGACTGTAAAGAAGTGGATATTTCAGATTTTCTCTCTTTAGATGTGAACAAACTATTTCTTATTGCTTCAAACTTTTATATTAGATCTTATTAATTATTGAGACTTCACTGATCAAACCCCAACTCACACACAAGGGTGGATGAGAGGGGTGCGAACCAACCAGAGCAAGCCCAGAGATCACCAACAAATATAAAGATATGCCTTGAATACATCATTTATGAGAAAAGATAACAAGAGCTGGCTAGCTATCAGAAAAGAAAATTAAGGGAATATGCACAAAAAAGTTCAGTAGAAGAATGTGGGAAGACTATCACAATCATCTGTCTTCCGCATCCATTCTGGGAGGATATGAAATGACGGTCTTAATCTGCAGTATATAATCTAGGTATTGAGAAAAGCTTCCTATTTAAGCATGTAACAAATAACCCAGGGAGATTAGACTCTTTGTCGCTTGGGTACTTCAGTAACAGTTAAGGCAAGTATTTCTTATTACAGGTATAATATTATTTAGGGCTGGAACAAACTTTGTTTCCAGCCCTATTTTTTATTCATAAATTCTTGTTTGTCAATGCCCAAAACACAATGCCTAAAATAATTAGTACTTCTGTGGCTGTACATGCACTACTGATACACGCAGAGAGTGGTACCTAAACACATTAGTTTTGCATTACTTGCAATGTCTATCTGGTTTTGTATGTTGCCTATGTTTTATTTACACTACCAAATTTGTTGCCATTCATGAGTGTTTATATTATAATAATTTTCATGTAGTTAAGTAGCTTTGTTAAACCATTAATTTTACCTTAAGGATTTGTGTGGAATTATGGCTGCAGATTAAGACTCCTGGCCTGTATTTTTCATTTACCATCAGCATTCCACAAAAGTCACATGGATGAAAAGGTCAATTTTATTTTTTTTAGACTTTAAAATACTGTGAGATTTTAACAGCACATTTAAAGTGTCCTGGTGGAACCAGATAAATGTCACGTAGAAGCACATAACTTAAAAGCTATGTCTTCCAGGGAACTGTAATGTTACCACAGTTTGCTTGTAAGCCATTCTCTTAAATTTAAGCAGCACTTAAATATAAAAAAAGTGGTTTTCTTTCTGACAGTCAAAGTCAATGTACCTATTGACTACCCATGACAACTGCCTAAATATGTTCTGTATTTATGTAACACCTGAGTTTAGAGGAACCACAAGAGCCGGTTAAACAAGGGATGCACTCACTTGAACATATTTGTGGGTGCTTTGCAAAATAGTCAGAAAGGATTCTTGTGCCATGGGTGTATAGACTATTTTGGCTTTAAAAAAAAGACTAGATAAGTCTCATTATCAGTCCCTAATGATTGTTTGGGTTTAAAAAACAAAACAAAACAAGGTGATTCTAATACAGTCAATTAATTAATCCATAAATGTTTTTTTTAAGCATCACAAGTTTTGTGTATAAGCATTTGTAGCATGTTTTTGTTTCACTGACTGAAAAAACAAGCAATTTTAAGTACAACACTGGATATAATATTACTTAACATACTTAATCCAGCAATGACTGGAAATGTTTCAGAGTGAGCTAGTTCAGATATATTAGACTCTGATTCTTATCAAAGATTCTTATGCCATTAACAAAATGAGCAACTGGATGAAAGCCATGGGAGCTGCTGTGTTTCATTACCTACTGTGGTCTTGTTTTCCAGATGTCTTTGAATGCTACTTAGGTTCAGTAGTACTGCTGATGAGGTCAATCATTCTAGACAAACGTAGACAGCTCAGCCTTTATGGAGTCAGGCTTCAATGCCTCTTTCTGAATTACACTTAACCTCTGCAAAGCAAAGCCTCTTACACATTACAGAGGTATTTGTGGGGCAAAATTAAGGTCACATCAACAGCCCTCCCCACTCTTTTTACACTGATAGAGCTATAGTCAGTGTTTATATCTAAAAATCTTTCTGTGATTTATCATTCTTCATTATACATATCATATTCAGATTTTTCTTGAAAACATCCTTCTCATTTCACTGTACATTCCCAAATAAAACATTTTGTCTCAAATACACAGCTGGGAGTATGACAGGGTCATTCAGATGAGCTGCTGTTGTCCTCTGCTCTGTAAAAAGAAGCCATTGCAGAAACTTCCCTCTCTCCATCAAAATGGTTAATGCAAAAAGAAAAGAAGAAAATTTATTTCCGTAGCATGCTCTGGCAGCAACCTAGGTTAGCGACTGAAGAGGGGAAAGGGAGCCAGGGCTGTTCCTACCTATGTTAGGAAACCACAGTCTGAGAAGAGGAATACTTTACTGGGAAGCTAAGCCAGGGCTATAACAGATAATAGTTAGCCTGCATCTCAAAACCGGTATGTACAAATGTAATTACGAGATTGGCACAACTAGCAATTTAGATAGCTATGTGCACATACACGTTTATGTGTGTTGGCTGGAAGGAGGAATAGGGAAAATTACACCTCTTAAAAAGTAATTTGACCATTAACTCTACAATGCCTCTTAATGTTCCCATTGCTTACAGAGAATAATTTGCATTGAGCTCCTCAAATGGAAGGCAAAACGGGCATAAAACACATCATCACAGCCTCTGCAGCCCACGAGCCATTTTTATTTCAACTCATCTCTTATGAAGAAGCTTTGCATAACTTTGTTGATTCTAATTATGGCTTATGCTAGCTCCAAATTGAGCAAATATTCAAAAGGGAAATGATGCAAAGGTCTCAGACCTCAAACTACTAGTTGTCCAGAAGCAAGAAAGTAGAAATAGCTAAGTAAAGCATAAAAAAGCTGCCTCATCCTGTGCAATATTATAAAGCTTAAGAGATTATATAAAAAGGATTTACAAACTTTGATTTTAAAATAAGAACAAAAGCAAAATGTTCATTATTACATGTTTGATATGAGAAACACAAACCCTTTTTTTTATTTGTACCAGATGTGGATAGGCAGATTTGAACTGTTTGAAAACAGTCAGAGAAGTGGAATTAGGGAAATATCCATAATTAATAACATGCCTGTGGAAACATGTTCTGTGCTTCAAAAAGAATTCAGGTGCTATTAGAACTGGGAGACCCTGAAGAGAATGGCTTATAACCTTACTCTGAAGACGTTGACAAATTTGAAGAAATTCCAAGCAGGGAAAAAAAACCGATTAGGGAAATAGATTACCTATGCAGAAAGATTAAAGGAACCAATCTTCTGCTCTTAATTACACCATGGTTGTCCAATGAAATTCAGTGATGATGTACCAATATAACCAGGAGAAAAGCTTGACTGAAACATATAATATGGAGAACTTGCTTAGAAATGCTCAGAGGAAGAATTCCCTTTAGGAAGGAAAGGAATTGGTAAAATATTTCAGGGAAACAATAAGTCCGGTAAAAAGATTTAAACTGAAAAGAAGGAAAATACAGCCAGAGAATGTTCCACTGCAGTTACATCTACAAATACCTCCTCTGGGATATTTAGTGTGAAGCTAGAACACAGCCACTCACTGTACAAAATAATTATACACAGGAGGTTGCCACAGAATGAGACCAAGCAGTTCTTCTCTTAGATATCCCTGTCATTCACAGAATCAGACACAGTGTCTACATCCATTGTTTCTCTCCACTCTAATTCACATAGTAGTGACTAATGCATTATGAAAATTTATCCAAGCTGGATCAGTTACTAAAATGCAATTGCATTGCCTTTATGTGCTGTCTACCAGATGTTCTATTTTGTACTCATCAAGAACACACAGTGTAAGAAGAGCTCCTCCAAAAAAAAAAAAAAAAAAAAAATCACCATTCTTGGTTTAATTACAATGACACTGCAAAAAAACTGGGGCCAGAAGGAGAGCAATCTTACCACTTATCCTTGCCTCCTGGATAATATGATCAAGAGAGAGTTTCTAAGATAGATCTGAAAATACACACATTTGCTGGTATTTTGCTTTTGGAAGCAACAATAATGCTTGGCAGTATTCTAATTTACTAACCACTAGGCAAAGAGATTCAGAGCACGTGCACTTATGCCCAAAATGCATCAAAATTCTGCAAGTGGGAATACAGATAGAAATTTCTACCTGCATACAGAAATACAGAAGGCAGAAAAATGTTTGCAAACATTCATATTACTATTGTGTTCAGGGTTAACAATTGGAAATTTAGCCTCATTGTAAGAAGTACCCTGGCAGCAATCACTTAAACCATGATTTCATGGTTAAATGTATCTATCTGCTGAATCTGAAATCAGTCAGTCACAGTTCAGACATGTAACTATGTTCTTGATTCCATTCTTCCTCTTCCAACTTCCAGATTTTCCCCTTAAGATTCTTTCCTTCAGTCTTACAACTAAAATCTCTGTGTAGAGATAACAGCTTTTAGACAGAGTGACTAAGTCAAATCTACACTAGCGTGATGAAACTCATAAAGCAAATATGACTGTCTCACTACATTTCTTCGTAGACCAACATTCAAGATCCACATTCTCGTGGTAGTTTCTGTAGGCAGAATAAAACCCTCCATGAGGAGACAAGTGGACTGGATTACTTTTATTTGCTTAGATGTTATTTATTTCATAGAATCATTCAGGTTGGAAGGCACCCAAGGGCTTTGTCCAGTCAGATTTTGAAAACCTTTATGAATGGAAATTCACGAATCATTCTGAGAAACTTGTTCGAATGCGTAGTTATCCTCAGAATGATTTTTCCCCCCTTTTATATGCAGCTGGAATCTCCTGTTTCAACTTAGGACTATTGTCTCATTGTCCCAACATGCAGCTCAGTAAAGAGTCTGGTTCAATCTAGTTGGTAACTGCCTCAGAACTATTGGCATGCTGGTATTCAAACCCAAAGACATCTTCTCTTCTCCAGGGTGAACGTTATCTCAGCCTCACCTCACTGATCATGGGCTCCAGCCTCCAGATCATCTTGGTGGCCCTGCACTAAACTTGCTCAAGTTTACCATCTCTCTTGTACTGGGGAGCCTAAAACTGGACACAATAATCAGGATAGGGTCTAATGAGTGCTGAGTAAAGGGGCTTAATCACTTCCCTCAATCTGCTGGTTATCTTCCTATTGACACAGCCCAGGATACTGCTGCCTCATGTTTAGCCCACCAGAACTCCTGATCCTGTTCAGAAGAGCTGCTGTCCAGCCAGATATCCATTGGGTGAGGTCAGTCCATCCCAGGTGCAGGACTTTGCATTTGTCCTTGCTGAATTTAATGAGGTTGTGGTTGGTCCATTCCTCCAGGCTACCCAGGTCGTTCTAAACAGCAACGCTACCTTCACTTGTATTAACTGCTCCCTCCAATTTGGTGTCATGCAAGTTTAATCAAGCTGCATTCCATTTCCTTCTCCAGGTCATCAATAAAGACATTAAATGGGATATGGATGTTACACGGATAGGTCCAAGAACAGGCTCTCAGGAACTCCACTGGTAATGGGACTCCAGGTACAATATCAACTGTTAACTGATACCGTCTGAGCCCAATAGTCCAGCCATTTTTTGCATCGACCTAGTATTTCACCTGTCTACACTAACATCCCAAGTTGGAGACAAGGATACCATGGGAGACCATGTCAAAAGTCTTGCTAAAGTTAAGGCAGACAATATCCGCTGCAATCCCCTCATCCATAGATGTAGTCATTTCATCAGAGAAGGCAATGAATCCATGCTGACTATTCACAATCATGAACCTCTTCATGTGTCCAGGAATTTCTTCAGGATATGGCTGAGGTTCACATGCCAAGCAAGAGACGTGCTTTACTCATCTTACGAAAACAAACCTGAAGGATGTAGATCTGCTATTGATTAAGTGGAACAAAGAAAATGGGTAGCAAGTTAGCCTGATGCTATCTATATATAAGCATCCATATTGCATGAATAGGAATTCCAGAAGCACTGTGTTCATTGTACTTTTAGTTCAGCTCAGCTGAAACAAAGTTAGACTAATACCAAGCATTAAAAAAACAAAACATGTCTTACTCTACATGCAAAGCATACATCCCACGCCAAGTTACTTGAGCCATTCAGATGACTGTGCTACCTATCTCTGCAACTCTATAATGTTTCTGACTTCAGAAATCAATAGAAATCTTAAGCCAAAAAAGTAACAAAAACAAATCTGGTCTTTAGCATAGCAAAGTATCCATCTAAAATTAAATGGGATTTAATTTGCCTCCCAAGCTCTAGATGTGACAAATTTCAGAACAATGAAATACGAAACATTTAGAAGTCAGTACTCAAAATAGCATTTCTGATGGAAAGATTCCAGATTGGACTGTAGCAACAGTAACTATGTTGCAGTAAGGCCAAGTCTAAAAAAGCCACTAAGATATACAAAGAGAGAGAGCCATTTCTTCATGCTTCCTCACATGCATATTTCCACCACCCTTGATCCCATGCTACGTGACAATAAGAAAAAGAGTGCTTGAGTCAACAGAAAACTATTTAGTCAACTATCCCTAAGCTCTTTACATAGCTTGTATTGCTTTAAATATCTTTGCCCTCTGAAAAATTAGATTCATTCTACATTCTTCTGGGAAGACTCAGGGCTAGCGTTCCAACAGGCAGTTAACTTGGATGTTGAATTCCCTCTTTCTAAGTGTGTCAGATAATTTTGTTGAAAAAAGGAATATGTTTAAATTACCCATGAATGGATCTTTCAGTTATTTCCCATACTCTACATAAATGATAACACAGTAGCAAGCTACATGCCTTGTTTCAAACATCTTCTGAAAAGAAAGCCAAAAGAGCAGTTACATGCAGTAGTCACTTTACTAGTTCCTTTTCCTTAAAAAAACAGTCTCTTTAATATATGTACACCAATGGCAGAACATGTTTATAGCTTGCTCTTCTTTTGTCTCGCTATATGCATTCTACTGCTCTAAAATCTGCAATTTGATATTTTAACAAAGTAGTTTCATTGGAGACAGCCAAAACATTTGTTACTAAAAACAAACGTAAAATTTAGCAAGTTTTTCTCAACTAGTCTGTTCACAGCAAGTACTGCGTCTTCTGAGGGGGCTTTCAGGACCACGTTGATTTCTCACTACCGCATGTCTTTCCACTTCATTCCATTGTTCTCACTTCCCTTGGCTCCATTTACATGCTGGTTGGCTCCATTTACATGCTGGGTGGACATTCCTACACGCTTTTGGGTTCAGGAAGAACTAAGCTGGCTCTGTCCAAACTCTCTTAACTCGGGTTAATACTGGAAACATGGAAGATCAGAACAGACATATCCAATTGGCTGCAAGTAAACCAATTCAGAGTCTAGTCATGCTTATGTGGAGCTGCACCTAAGCCAATAAGCCCTGTTGAGAAGCCCTGGAACTTCCACAAGTGATGAAAAAAGGAATTTCAAAGCATTTACTGAATAGCCGTGCCATCAGACTACTTCCAACAAATCCTTGAAATCTGGTTCCAATGCAACAATTCAGGCCTGAGTATGTTTCTGGTCTACTCACAAAATCTCTAATTCACCAAGTCCATCTTCACTTGCCAAGTTAACATACTTGAGAGAACTGAAGAAAAAGCAGCAAGGGAACCCAGTCAGGTAGAGTTTTAATTAATTTGTTGGTTCTTTATTTCCAAATTCAAGTGGGTGAGGAGGGAAATGGCTAGGCTGTGGGTCATTGTGGCAAAAATATTAGAGGAAGGATAGCAATAGCTATCGGCCAGAAGACAACTCTTATTCAAGCAATCAAAGAGAGGAAGTACAGGAGCACTTCCTCTGGAGTGCATTCTGGAGCACAGGAATTCAGGACAGGAAATGAAGCACAAGAATGCCACAGCAATGGGATGCTGAAGGGAGGCTGGATGTAGTTGCAGAGCAAAGTTCAGGCAGAAAAACCTCTTATTCAGCCGTGGATGTAGTTTAGGGAGTTAATGCTGAAGAGCTACATTTTTAGGGCAGAGAGCATCAGAGACCTGGTGCTCTCCCTTGCTGTGAAAGATGGCAGAGGCACAGGCGATCAGCTGATGAGCAGGTGCTAAAACCAACAGAGATAACAGCCTGAAAAATGGGCATAGGAGCGAGATCAGCAGCAAATAAAGGAAAGCCATGAACATGAATTAGAAAGAACACTGCCCAGACACATGGGAAAAAGTGTAGGTTTGTGAAACCTCTCTCAGTGGCAGTACAAGCAGTGTCAGGAGGAGACTTGGAGCACCACAGTGATATCAGACCAACAAGATAAGACCTTCCTCTGTCTCCCAGAGAACTGAGTGGCATATATTAGTAGCCATTTGCATGCAGCACTTAGGAGGAGCCTGACAGAACTGAAATGTATTCACAGGTACTTTCCCTTCCTCCACCAAGTGAGAAATCAAAAGTATGCAATGCAGGGAGAATTAACATCATTTGGGAGACAAAGGCTTCATAGAATAGCACAACTTAAAACAGACCACAAGTCTGCATTAAACACACTCAACTCCAAAAAAAAAAAACCAACCAGAAAGCAGTAGATTGCTCCAAGGGTTCCTAAACCTACAAGTCTTTTTTTTTTTTTTGGAGAACACTAGCTATTCTGCTAAAAAGCAGAAATATAAAGAAGTCCTAAAAGCAGTGAAATCCTAATGGTCCTTTATCAGACTAAAAGGATTTAAATTCTTCCACTAAATCAATCAAGTCATAAGGTTAATTCAGAAAAATTTATACTTTACTAATGATGGTCTGCAGGATTATGACCCTGGCAAACATAAATGTTGTAGTCAATGAAAATAAGACTTGTTCTTCCACTCAAAGCTACATATCTGATCACGCTTCTGGTTGTTTGTAGAGTTGATATGTTCTGGTATGTTCTAGATGAAAGTGAGTCTGAATGTAGAGTGCAGGCTGACAAAATTGAACATTACTTGCAAATCATGATTTAGCAAAAACTGCTGTTTTCAAGTTTTCTAATTATGTTTTGGCAACATAGTAAATTTAGCATAATATTTTCCTCTAAGCACTGCCTGAAGGGGGTATGAGGTGCAAACAAATGTATATGGAAAGATTTTCAGACAGGAAGTAGGTACTTTTCTGTATAACCAATAATTACTTCAATAGATCTCATCTCTTTGGGATTGCACAGAAGTCCTGCCTCCCTGAAAAGATCTCAATGTGTTGGCAAGGTGTAATCAGCTAATATCTTCACTTTACCAATGTAACTTAGGCTTCACCAGTTTAGGTGGCACATTTACAGTCAATTTGATGTATTCTGCCTACTTTCTATTAGATTCACATTATACAAAAATGAGATGCTTTTCTACTCTTCTTTCCCCTAAACGGGAACGAAATGGAACTCTGGCAACAGCACATTTCACGAGAAAATGTAAAATTCATTGTTTGTGAATATTACTAGCCCATTTTGTTCAACAGTGGAACAGAAATACTTGGTAGTCATTGCAGCTAAACCGCTTTATAACTGGCCTAGTCAAAATTGATAAGAAATCAATTCCTTGTGCCAGCTGCATAATTTCATTTGCAATTATACTTCATCTTTTAAGTAATCTCAAAAGCCCTCAGGCCCTCCCCAGATGCAGAAAGAAGGAAGCCTGTGTTATTTTGTTTTGAGAATACCCTCAATTCCTAGTTTAATTTAACACGTTATGGATTTCTATACATCCTATTTTTTTAGGCTGCCATTGCAAAGCAGGTACTTTTACTCATAGGACAAAATTATCTGCTACAATGCAGGACATCTGACTTGCACATCAGGTTGCAGAGTAATTTTAAAATTTTCTATAAATATTTCTTTACTGTACGACCTTTTCTTTCAGATAATGCTGTGTACAGAATGGTTATAGCCAGTAGTATTTGCAGGCTGTTTATCTACTCAATGAGCATTTCTATTTCTACCTAACACTGGATTTTCTTTCCATGAATAGTTCATGTCACATGTATCACCACATAAGTTTAATCTTTATCTTAGTCATACAGGCCTTAGCACCTTCTATGGAATTTTATTACATTGGAAGAATATGATCCCTTATGAAAAATATAAATTACTTAATCCTTAATTCCAGAGTTATTAAAGTGCTAAGAAAGAACGCTCTTTCAATTGGAGGTAAAGGTTTTAGGCTTCTTTAAAGGATAAAATAAAAAAAACCTAGCATGACAGACATAATACTGTCCGACAATTCACACACAAACCACAAGTTTCCAGTTTTCTGTTGACAGAGAACAGCCATCCACAGTGTTAGAAAAGCAGTTTCCCCATTAGATGCCCTAACAAGGTTTTCAAACTATTCAAATACAGAGGCATAAATCAAGAAAACAACGCTGGTGCAAGATGTTACATATAAGTTATACTAAGACTTTAAAGAAAACCATCTGGGCATAAAATGTAAATACAGCCAGCATACAAAAATTAAGAGGAAAATAAAACCAACCACACATTTCAAATGCCCTAATACAGAGTCTTTGTTCTGTAAGATCACTGAATTTTATCTCCCAACATGTTTAACACAAACAAAACATTCAGCTTTCAAAATATCACTGAAACAGAATTCTAAAGCTTATGCAAGATGCAGCTTTTTTCAACTTTTTGGCTTACTTAAGATGTAGTTATTTAAGATGGGGAATAATCAGCATATCTTCAGTGGTAGTTATGAATCAAAGCTGGAGCTTACTAGAGGGACTTACCATTACATATTTTATACTTCAGTTGTACTTAGAGTCAAAATACAAACACCGAGGCACAAAATACGAGGAGAATTTGCCTCAAACTGCTTATAACCTAAATAGACAGGCCTGAAGAACACCACTTGCCCAGCTTGTAAGTTACTACCAGAAAGAGATGGTGACTTCCTAAACCATAATGGAAAATTTCTATCAGAATTAAACCTAAAAGGTTTGGTTCAGCTTCCTATATTGCTGTATCTTCAGTTTCTGAATGGTAAAGCAACCTGGACATGCTTTATATACCCAAGAGGTTATGAGTAATCCTGAGAAACAGAAAGAAAGAGAAAAAAGCAGATGGCTAGATACATACCCCAAAGACAGAAGGAGACTGCAGTATTGGAGGAAGGTTAGAAAAGAAACCTCAAAAGGCACTACATCTGTAAAGCAACTGTTTTTCAGAGGTGTCTAAAACAAACCAAAAAAAGAGATCTTTTTAAAACCAAAACCTAGATCTTAAGGGGATAAAATACCAGAACTGGATTTTTCATGCTGACTTAGTTCAGATCACTTGCATAAGCAACATACTTGAGATTTGATTACATAGCTAGACTTTTTGTTTATTTATTTACTTTTAAACAGGATGCTTGCTTGGGTTTAACTTAGTTTGGGGAAAGGGAAGTAAGGAAGATTTTGAAAACAAATTACTTACAAACAGACAAGTTAAAAAAAAAATAAAATCTGTTATGCCAAAGCTCCCCCTCTCTCTAGAGGTTGGTACCTTTGGATTCCCAGCACACGCCTCTTCCTTCTGAGCTAATGTAGTAACTGGTAGCACCCAGCAGTCTGTCACCCTTGACAGAGCCCAGCTCACAGATGATGAGTCTCAGTGTGTCACTGATTTCTGAGATAATTCTCGAGACAGGGAATCCTGGCTTCAGTTCCGATTCAAGAAGGGAGCACGTGATCCCAATTATAAACCATATTGTGAGCAGCAAATGATGTCTTAACAGCATTTATAGCTGAAGTTTAAAATACTCATGCAGTTTGTATAAAACAGATGTGAATTTTCAAACTAAACAGATTTTTACTAAGAGGAAAGAAGTTGAAGCAACAGAGGAAAGCACTGTGTCCTCCTCTGCTTCTCAGGAACCAAAAAGTGAATGATGGTTCTCTGACAGCTAATGTACCAAGTTTCAATTTTCCTGCTGATCTGGTTTTATTCTCTTTTTCCAAACAAGTATTTCCTATTCTGCTTTTCATATTTCTAGGAAATTCTAACTACATGTAACTTTGTGGATAGGTCTCAACTGTTTATTTAAAAATACATGTTTTTTTTTTCCCACAGATATGATTTTTTATTACAGTCTTCTGTGTTGAAGTTATTGTCTCAGGTATCGTATTTACTTGGGCCTTTTGCCTGGAATCTGCATCCTTTCTTAACCCGTCTACAGGAGCCCTAATGTATCTATAGTAGGATCTGAAACCACCAATGTGTTAGTTTTTTTCTCCCTCCTCTGCTAGACCACATAATGTGGAATAGTCTGGGCCATATCCTGGAAAGACTATATTTTCTAGAGGATGGATCAGTTTCTGGATTTAATTGCACTTGGCTTCATCATACTTTATGTAATAAAGAGGAACTGCTAGAGAATGCTCATATTGAACATGTTCTGTATAAAAAAAGTTACTGTCAGTTATTTATCCTGTCTGATGTCAGGCAAAGCTGTTTCACAGTATTTTCCTTTTTTAGTCAATCTTTTCTAAATCATCTGACCGATCACTGCCTTCAGTTTTCCAACTGTGCAAACCTACTGTCTTGACCAGGAACAATTAGAATGGAGGAGGTAGGAACTGCTTTATATGCACATGCAGTGTATCTAGCAATCACATCCTTCTTCTGTTTTGGCCCTTTAAGTTGATGCTACAAACCAAACATTAAAATAAAATAAAAAATAAAATAGCTTCATGTCATTTTCAGGGAGGCCTGTGTAGCCAAATGCTCTTACAGTCTGTTCTTTAACTCTGAAAAGTATATACTGAAAAATTTATACTGATCATTATTTAGCTGTGAAGTCATGATGAGTGTGAGGAAGGCAAGAGCAACAAAATAAAATAGTGAATAAAAGAAAAGTGTTCACTGAAAACTGGCAACTAAATCTGAACCTTAGTAGAAAACCACAGACTTAGAGCAGAATTTTCTTTATGCATTAGAAATAAAACATACCCCTTAGTTAACGGTTAACATGTTTCTGCCAAAGCATTGATGGTGAATACATGCAGAAAGTGCAATGGAGATTTCCAATGCCTGATGTGGCATTGCCTTGAGTGGTGCTGGATTGGAAAGAAGCGTTTTTTCAGAAACAATTTGAACTGTGACCCAAACTTTTCATGAACGACAATCTCAATGGGTTGAGACATTCTGAAATTACAGGAATTGTTTGTCTGAAAAAGATCTATCCAGAATATCAGGAAAACGACTTTTAATTTTTGGAGAAATACACGAGAAGTAACAATGGCACAGTGCGATGGTACCAGGACTCTGCAGAGCGAGAGTAGAAGAAATGCATTCAATTAACTCAGCATTCAAACCCCTCCCACCTAAACCTATGAAAAATAGCCTCTGGTTGTTGTAATAAATAATCAGGGGGGATTTACTACATATGAAAAGCATACCGAGTTTAAACAGCATCATGCCCTTTATCCCACTGCGAACTGCAATATCTGGACATTTGGCATAGCTGCCGTCCCTGTGTATGCTCACAGTTTGGTAACAGGAACTGCAAACATCGTACCTCTGACAACTGTAAATTTGTTATGTTATTTGTGTTGCTGCCTCATAACTTCTCCTCCCTGATCTTGCTTTCTCTACTTATTTTAGTGGCAGTAAAACTCAGTAGATTAATAATGCTATTAATACTTTACTTTCTCTGCCAGATCTTCTTGGGTGGCCAGTTTCCAGCAGTATAACTATCTCTGCTTGCTCACATCTCCTTATGCTCGATGCCAACTCTTTTTAACATTTTTATTATATTCTGCAAGTTTTAAGGTCCTGGTGTATTTTCAGAACACCAAATATAAACTATTTGAAGCAAATACATTAAAGCAACAGTTAGTTACAATTTATTAATAACTCATGCATCTTTTCACCAAGTACCTAAAGGCAAATAAAGCTATCTGAATGAATCTCTATCTGACCAGACACCTATTAGATTCAGTGAAAAACTATTCAGTGAAAAACAGTCATTACTCAATTCATATTTTATGCTATTTAACTGCAGCCTATAGTAATCTTCATCATCCTTTTTGCAGCTACATTATAGTAAAACAGTGAATTTCTGCCCATCACTATTATGCTAATGACGGACATATAAAATCCTTGCCCCTAGATTCTGATTCATCACAAAATGCATACGATTCCTGCGTCCTCTTCAGCTATATATCATTACAACAGATAGTCACTACCAGTCCAACTTCAACTTTAACTGGTATAGACATTAGGTCAATCTTTGCTTGCAAAATTGCAAATATCAAAAGCAGAAAGTCTGACTCCTAGTTCTCTATTCCTAGTCTGAGAAAAGATAAAACAGTAAAAGAGAAAAATGTCAAAACAACAATAAATTATTTCAGAGCCAGGGATAATAAATTTCATTATGGCCCTTCTAACATGTGAAGCGCTGTTATTCAAAACTCAAAAGGCATGGAAACAATTGCACTTCAGAGTGAGAAAAGTACGATCACAACTCTTTTGTTCTTCTAGTACAAACGTGTGTACACACGTGCAACCCTTGCTAAAAGCTGTGATGCATTCTGTCTCATTAGTTCAGCAAGGTATATCCAGACTTCAGAGAACAGCTTAAAGCATCATTGTTTCTTTGGAAGTGAAAGCCAATAAAAATCCTGACAAAGGAATGCAGCCAGACTGTTAACACAGTTGTACAAATTCTAGTCCTTCTTCATTCCCTCCCTCATCAAGTCCTTCAATCAATAAAACAGCTTTTTGAACTTTCCTTTTGTTCTAGTTTGCCTCAATATTCTATTCAATGCTTACCACAATGTATCTTCTAAAATATATGAAAAGTAACATTGTACTAAGAAATTATCTCAGATTGTCTCTTTTCTCCATGCCCTTAGCAACACAACCATGGCCTGAAAACGTTTGCAGCTGAAGAATTTTCGCCAGGGAAATAGCATAATACCTAGGAAGCTCAAATGACAATCAATTAATCTAAACAGCCTGGTGCCTGGTTAGCTATTTGCTTTTAAGAAGCACTCAGAGGCAAAAAGCAGAAGCAAAATCCTAGCTGTGCTAACTGTTAGAGGGATATACTTGACCCTCGGAAAGAGATTAGCATCTCATTTTCTTCCTCTACCCTGTTTCTTTATTCCTTTTCTCTACTTCCCCCATTAAGTCTCCTATTGTATTTTTTAACTTTTTGTTTATTCCTCCTCCTTTTTCCTTTTGTTGTCTTTATAGAGAAAAGGGTCTCCTGTGAAAAGCAAGTTAATTGACTTTCTCTTTCCCCCTTCCTTTGCCTATTGTTTTTTCCCCATTATCTTTCCTATTTTCCCACAAAACACTGCTACCTTCCCTGTCCCATTTTGGTTAATGCCCCAGTATTCTGCCCTAACAGCTAGGGGAGAACATTCTTTTGGCACCCACTCTTTTCTTATAATCTGATTTACTAGCACTTGCTTTACCAACCCTGATAAGGTAGGGTGAAATGCAGTTGTGGAAAACGTGAGAAAGGGAAAAGCTACATCAGCTGCATTCAAAACTGACATGCAGGTTGAATGGTGCACTTACTCTTCCGCTCCCTCTCTTCCTATCCTGATGTTTCAACCACAGAGAAGATAATATATGTACTTAAATGTACAAAATGTACAGAACTCCTGCCATGTCTAAAGTACTGCATTGCTATTATTCCCAGCCTCATGTTATTAAACTGAATGTGAGGTCGAGACCCTCCAGAATAAATACAATCATGTCAATGAGAACAGCTAAATAGATTAAGAATTCCCATGTTACATTAGACTTATGTTCATTTTGTAATTCTGTATGTTTATTTTGCAGACTACTGCCTCTTCTGGAAAGAGCTGTTCCTTTTGAACCATCAAGAAGGATGCTGCCAACTCTTGTTCTTCCAGCAAATCAGACTAAACACAACATAGCCACAGACATGAATTTCATAACTATGACTACCTTGGATATCTGTGCCATCTGTTATTTACCAACAGCATCTCAAGCTGAAAACGATGTGGTAATCTGGATCTGAATGGCAATTATCTCTTTGCCATAAGATGTGCTAGGCCCGCAACGCACACCTAAATGGATTTTTAGAATGTACAAAAATAGCTGTGCACCCTATATACACTGCAGAAAGGGTTAGAGCATAGCACATACACTTCGGCAATGCATGAGCTTCCTTAACCTCGTTTAGTTAAGCCTGCACCAGCCCTAGGCCACACAATCTGCACAGATGGTCTGCAGTTGTTACCCCAGATTTCATGCTACAGCCCCCTGGTCCCCATACACACAGTCTTTCTAGGTACTAGAATGATTTAACCTACTCAGCCTCTGCATCAGACTTGAATACTCCCAGAGGACTGAGAGTTAGATCACTCACAACACTGGTGCCCAACTTGGCCTTGTCTGTGTGTTCAGACATCTGTGTGATTTCATCCCAACAAATGGTCTGAAGAAAATCTGGAGGATTATAATATCATGCCATTGCAAAATATAATGTATTCACAAAGCTAGGTTCAGTAACTAAAGGTTCAGGTTCAATCGAAGCTTATCAACAAAGCAAGCTGCTCTCAGAGGGCTAGGTGTGAGCAGCACTTGCAGTTTGTCATGTCACACTGTTTAAATAATACAGGTTCATTTTTCATTTTATTTTCCCTTTACTAGTTCATACAGACAGACACTTGTTTATTTCTCTCTGAAAGTCTTTTCTTAGTGAGAGATAAGTTACTCGGGGAGAGGAAAGGTTATACATTCAAACATAGTGTCAAGGTTGTTGCTAGACTGATGAGTCTCAGCTGTGGATCCTCCAGAAAAAGAAATGGTCAGACCTGTGCTTGTATTTAAAATTGCATTTACCAAGAAGTTGCAATAAGGAGACAGTAACTTCATTAGTAGCTGGTAACAGCAGCAGAACCTTTATCTATACTATCCTACAAGGCAGCACCAGAAACATTAATTTCTTACTAACATTGTCAAGTACAAATTTGAAGAGATTTGCCACAGAAGAAAGGCAGTTATGACCAGCCTGTTTGGTTTTCATATAGGTGAATAAATGATTATCACACTCCCTCCCTCTTCTCATCATCCTCCAGACTGGCTTCTGCCCAAACTGATTTGCTTTGGTACTCGTGTTTTCTTCCTCCTGCCAGTGTACCTCCAGAAATAAGCTGTCCCTCCCAAGGGGTCTGCTTCTCTGCCTTCTTCATTTTAAAATGTGCTAAATTCTTTTGGCAAGACAGCCACCTCAGTTCTCCCCCTCTAGCTTCTTATTTGCTGGCAGCTCTCTGTCCATTCTTTACAAACACAAGAAGTGTTCAGATTGATCATATTTTGATATGGAATTCTCTTTGTGCAGTAACATGCCCAAACCTGAATAAATGTCAAGGAAAAGAACTGTTTCACCTACTAATTACAGAAAATTCTCTTCCTCTAAAATCCTGTTATTTTCACAAAGACAGAGACTGTTTGGATCCAGGAAGTGAGGTCAGGTTCAGATCCTGGGGAGAGTGGTGGGTAGTGACAGGACTTAGGATTTTTGCAGCATTCCTTATCCAGAGATCTGAGCCCTGTCTCCAGTATATTACAACAGCAGGATATGTTATCTTATGCAAACTCCTTCCTAAATTTCACAATAGCTGAAACAAGCAGGAATCATTAGATTTGTGTCCTATTGCTCTACTGCTATGAAGGCTGAAAAACAGCCATACAGTTCCTTCTTTACTTTGCTTTTATCTAACTAAACTGTAATATGGTCAGAGCAGAGGCGTTTGTCCTCTTCATTGTTTACCAAGTATCTACATTACTTTTAATGGTATATAGATATTAAAAATAATAAAAAGAATGGCAAAACAGAAAAAGGTAACAGAACTCTCCTCCTTTAAGCAAGTTACCCAATTGCAACCCCTACAAAATGCTCAGTTGCCCTTTTACTACATCTGGTTCAAAGGCCACTAAAAATGGGATTCTTTGCACTGACATCAAAGGGCTCTGAATAGGGCTGTCCGTAACAGGAGGGGAGACAAGATTAACTTCAGCTTTCTGGCTATAGAACCCAAGCAAAAAGTAACAAATAATAACCAGAAGATAAGGTTTTCTTGAGAACCTACTGATTTCAGCACATTTTTTCAAACATCAGCTGCCATCTATTAGGTTGCTTGCTTTGTGAGAGTGATGCAGAGTGCACTATTAAACACACAGTGTTTGAAGCTTAATATGACCTTTTCTTTCAATAACACTAAAGAACATTGTGATTAAGAAGGAAGCAAGAGAATGGGAAAAGAGATACGAATTGTTTATAAATGTAATAAATAGATTGGTTGCCTTTACTTAGAATCATATCTATATTGATCAGGCTTTCCTCTTGGCCTGCTGTGAAGCTGTAAGAATAGATATCAGTGCCAAAAAATTCTCCACTGCTCCTGAAACCCTACCGTACCTTTTAAATACAGGCTTTATTACTAGTGTAAATATATCCTAGAAGGTTAGCTTTTTAAGTGGTTTCTCTCAGTAACCAACCTTATTTAAACACATCTGGAACTTCTTTATAAGTCATAACTATTTTGTGTAGTCACCTGTATAATGAAGGTTAAATGCTGTGGAATTACTGCTAGGGTCTCTGATTGCTTCACAATCACATGAATGTATTTATGAAGTAGGGATACAAGGGGCAGAGAAGTACTAAACAAAACCAAGATTATGTTCCTAATTGAAATGGCAGTCCAGGGTCTTCAAATATAAAATCTGGAATCTGAGCTTACTTTTCTTAACATCATCTATTTCAGCTGCTTCACATTCCAGGACTCCTTCAGCCTTGACCTCATCTCTAAGATATATTCTCCCTTCAGTCAATTAGAAGTTCTCAAATATACAATATTTACACCTGGCAACAGGGCAGATCTGCTGATTGTCTTCCTCAAGCTGCTTGGGTAGCCCTAAGAATGAGGAAGTGCCCTAGCACAGGGGAATTCCTGTTGTGCGTGGAGAGTATAGCTGGCTCCTATAGCACTGCTGTGCTGTTCCTGCACAAGGGCAGGAAGGAGTATGGTGGAGGTGGGAAGATTAGAAGGTATAAAGGGAAGGATTAACTCCACACATTTTGTCCAGGGCTCTCAAGATTTTTGCAAAGTACCCATCCACCCTACAGATCTTGGAATTAAAATAGAAAAAGGAACCTACGAAGTTAAAACAGTTTTAAAGGAAAAGCTGTAAAATAGTATGAATTGGATCTCTGGCTTCTGATCTATGCCAGCTACCTCAATAGCTGCTACTCTATTTTTTTAACCAAATGAAAATATAATCCTTAAATAGATTTACGAAACCATTTTGCATCACTGATGCTGATATCCAGACATCACTTATTACTACCCCAACTCAAAATGGACCCTGGATTTTTACAATTTATTTGTTGCTCTTCGCTTAACCAGCATTCTTGTTTTGTGACTGCTATGTTTATTAAACAAAAAGGTCTCAAGTCATCGGGTAATGTGTGACACAAATAACTGGAGAATCAATGTAAATGAGAATCAGGCCCACAATGTCCAGAAGTATTAATTCCTTTGATGAGAGTCTCTTTCTTCCTGTAGAGTCTATGTCTTATCTTCTTTTAAAGCTTACATGAGGTCATTTGACCAAAACCTTGCCCTTCTTAATTTCTGGACCCTGATAGCTAATTTCAGAATATATTTTATTACTTCTTTTGTTTACACAGCACTCGGTATCAGTGCTGATATGGCCTCCCCTGGCTTTTCAGAGATTAAACAGCACACAGAAGAAAAAGTAGAGCAATGTAGAAGAGGCCTTCAAAATATCATTTTAAAAAACAGAACAATATTTTTTAGGAAAACGTGGTTAAATCAATTCACAACACAACACATGACCTTTTTTTGCCGTAACAAACCTATATATATGATACAGTTACATATTATTAATTTTAAACTTTTTGTTACTATGATAGTTTTACATCATTATTAACAAAAAAAAAATATGTTGCAATGAAGAAAATGAAATTCATAAATCAGAATTTGGACTCATGTCATTGTTACTTATCACACCAGCAACATATAACCAGTACTTCCTACTCACTGCAGTGAAGAGTTCTGTTAAACAGTAACTGCACAATAAATCTCTATTTTTTTCCTTTTTCAGATAAGTTAAAATGCAATCATAAGCATTTATCAAAATAAATCCTGTGTCCAACAGTATCAGGGTACAATATCTAGAACTTCCTGATTTGAAGCAATTAATTTTTCTACTTATGTAAGAAATGGAAATAACTTCAAAAACATTCTTTTTTCAGAGATGTTTTGTCACAATATTTTTCAAAATAGCAGCAGCTCTACGACTGTGAAGCCTAACTGTAACTCTGCTGATGCTTGGAGAGCATGACTTGAACACACGCAAACCCACAATCCAGCCAAGCAAACTGTATAAACATTCAGGTCACCGCAGTTACTCATCCTTAAAGGTAAGTAAGCACTTACTTTCCTAGATCAAGCATAGACTTCAATATAGCGCTAAGTTCAGTAATTTACATGGAATCTATTTTTCCCCCGCTGCATTAGGCATGAGAACATTAGCGACTGCAGTGAAACTATTTAAGATTAGCAGAACGAAAATCAACAAGGTACTTTCACAGTTCTGTTTCAGTGCTTGAATGTCAATACCTGAGCAAGCTACTTGCAGCTACGGCCTCAAGAACTGCACTCACTGCAGCGGGTACAAACCTTAGAAATTTACTGCAATCTTGTCTTTTCTAACCAGGTTTTGGAGATAGGGCATGATTAATGCTTCTGACATTTCAATTCGATATTGCAAAGTCTTGTCATTTGCACAAACTGTGCGAAACAAAAGCAATTTAAGTTTCCAGAGAGAGCCGTGGTCTCAGCAAAACTTGAGAAAAAGGAACTTTCTAGCTATTATCCTGTCTTTGATGACCATCGTGCTTTTGTTATTAGTTGGGAATATGATCAACTAAGTTCTCCCACAAAACTCTCAATCTTTAGAAGGTGACAGAAGGCGAGGTTTGACAAACTGACAAAACATGACATCTTAATGAGATTTTTTTGTAAGTGTTGTTACTGAATAGTCCACACCAGAAGCTGGAATCGGGGGCAGGGCTGGAGAAGAATGCGATGTGGTAGAGAACGGTGTTCCTCCTTCAGATCACATAATCTGAGTGATCCTGCCACTAGTCCTCTACTCACAAAACAGATTTTAGTGAATGTGTCAAATTGGCATGATACATAAAGCAATTTTGGCTGCAGCTCTTTCTGTTGTACTGAAACTTTAAGTAAAACATTGTGTTTTGATTTAAAATATCCACAATTAAATTTGCTGCCCTTTCTCCACGTGCTATCTATGACTTGTTTCTTATTACAGGATATATTACACACACTACTGTAAGAAAAGATATAGCCAATTCCCTTAACCCTTACCTATTATCGCCTAAGAGCTGGTATTATGACAGCAAATGGGGCCACACACAGGAGTGTTTTTCTAGGCACAAGTGTCAGGTATTTCACACAATGTGAAATCCTCTTTTACCTTCAATTTTGCACTCTAGGTAGGTTTGTCCGCAAAGAGGTGTTCATAATTAACTGGGGAAAAAGAAAGTATTAATAAATTGGTGACTTAATTTCACCTGGAAAATAACTGGCAGAGTCCTGGGAAAAAAAGCCCCAGACAATTCCCAAATCCGTAGCCCAGATTTGAGTCAAAACTTCGCACTTTTGTCACACAAGCACTCCCCCTGTCCTCCTGGAATTACGCACCGAACCACAGGATCAGAGCGTTGGGAGGTGATGGGCTAAGCTCAGCGCTAGCAGCCACAGAAGGGCCGTGCCCCCGCGCTGGGGAGCTGCTGCTTCCCCCCTGCCCTTCACCTGCGCGGGGTGGGAAGCGGGGGGCGGCCCGGGGCGGGAAGCGCGGGCCGTGGGAGGGGGAGGCAGGCAGCTGGGCGCGGGTGGGAGGTGTCTGCAGCTGGAAAACAGCAGCTCCGGTTTCTGATGGGATTTGGGGGTGGGGTGGGAGGTGTGTGTGGGAAAAGCCAAGCGATGGATCTTCCCTGCTTTTGACAACACTCTCGCCTTCAGGACTAAATCTGCGCTGGAGGGAAATAACTGCAAGGGAGAACCACTAATCACACCTCCGTGCGGGAGCTGACTCCGGGGAGCAGGCTGTGCCGCCAGCCCAGGACATTCCCTGCCTCCAACCTGAAGTGATTCCTCCTGGAAGGGGTCAGTCGCCCCCGCGGTTCACCTTTGCCTGCAGTTAAACAAGCGTGCGATCTGGGTTTCATGGAGCTGGGTTTATTGTTCCTCTTTGGACTTACAATTACATCGACTGCAGGTAACACGAATTTATTTCTTTCTTTGCCACTTCCATGCATGCACACAAAGAAAGGCTGGGGTGTTTTTTTCTTTTGTCTTCTTCTTCCAAAAGGCTGTAAGCAACAGCCCACCCCGATGCGCGGTAAATAACTAGACGCCAAAGACATCATTTGGCCGCACGTAGGTTTAAAACAAAAGCACTCGCTAGCGATGCACCCCAAGCCTGCGGGGGCTACCGGTGCAGCCCACCACGCTGCAGTAAATGTAAACATAACGGTGCTTTAACAGCGCTGAAACTTTCCAGGGGCTGGTGAGGGTTCGGCTCCCGCTACAGACGGGGCTGTAAGGCCCCGGGGGCGGGGGGCGCTCCCCGGGCGGGGGGTGCGCGGGGGCAGGGGCGCCGGGCTGGCGCAGGGGGAGCTGAGCGCTGCTCTTGCCTTCCCGCCGTGCAGGGTCCGCGCTGCCCCGGCCTCGCTCCCTGCCGCTGCCGGCCGGCGGCGAGCCGCGCTCGGCGGCGCTGGGGCAGAAGGAGCGGGAGGAGAGCGAAGCGGCGCTGCCGGCCGGCGGCAGGGCCAAGGTGGACGGCGGGGCGCTGCGGCGCCGAGCCCGGCGCTGCACTTGCTACACTTACAAGGACAAGGAGTGCGTCTACTACTGCCACCTCGACATCATCTGGATCAACACCCCCGAGTGAGTGAGTGAGCGAGTGCGGGCGGGCGGGCGGCGGGGCGCGAAATGGCGGGCCGGGCCGCGAAGCCCGCGACCCTCGCGGGCAGGGGGAGCCGAGGGGCCGCCCGGCGCGGGTCGCCGGGAAGGCTGTGTGGCGGCCCGGCCTCTGCCGCGGGGCGCTGGCGGGCGGGGGTTCCCGGGGGACCCCCCCCAGGGGGAGAGCCCGGGCGGGGGCGCCGCGGGCCCCGCTGGAGGCGGAGCCGTCCCCCGGCGGGGTCAGGGGGGGACGAGCGGAGGCCGCCGTGCTCCCCAGGTAGCCCGGGCTCCGCCGCCGGGGCGGAGCGCTGCTGGGGCAGGCTGTGCTGCGGGGCCTGCCGAGCCCCGGGGAGCGGAGCGAGCCCGGCGGTGTGGCGGGCCGCGCCGCGCCGCTCCCTCGCCGCCTTGACACCTGCCGGGCTCCGCCGGGCGGCCCGGACGGAGGGGCGCGGGGGTGCCGATGAGCCAAGAGAGCCTGGGGCAAACGCCTGCGGGCCCAGTCGCCTCAGCGCGGTAAATTCCCGCCACCCACACGCAGGCACGCACAGGGCCACGGCCGTACGTGCGTACCCTGCGGTACGCGGCATGCGCGTCCCGTGTGTGGCCTGAGCGAAACTGGGCACGGGGAAAAAAGTAGTTAGTTTGTAGGAGAAATCCGTTTCTAATAAACCCCTTTCTGGGAAAGGAAGAACAGTGTGTGTGTGTGCAACTACTGTTTTTGATAAAAGTTCATGCGGAAAAATACTTTGACATTAAAATAATAATTTGTGAAAACCTCAATATACCAGATTTAAGATGTTACAAAAGAACATCTGTTACAATTATGTTTTATGGGAATGACAAATGTAAGTTTTTGTTTCAACTCGTAATAAAAAAAATTCTTGAAACTGTAACATATCCCACGAATTGGAAGTTCCAAGTCTCACGCAGGTCAGTGGGGGTGGAGCACGTGTGCAGGAAAACAGGGTCTGGTGCTAACAGGACTTCATGAGAAGAAGTCATCCAGGAAGAGCGACACTTTGCCTACATCCGAAAGGTTAGAGGCCTCCTTTTCCTAGACCATTGTGTATATCCTGTCGCTCCAAGTAACTAAAACAGTCTTAAGGATTTGTAAAATATTTTCATAGGCTAATAGGTTTCAGTCCTGTAGCAACTACAGTGATCAGTTCATTAAAAAATAATTGGGAGATCAGATTAATCTAAAAGCAGATTTCTTTTCAGAATCTTCTTCCAAGAATTAAAGATCTTGGGACTGTATGACTGTGAACTTCTACACACACCATCAAGTATTCCACTGACTACAGTTTGGGGCATTTGTACTAACTCGGATCTGCTTTTGAATCAATTGCAAAGCTTTTAATCAGATTAAAATAACAAAAGGAATAGAAAAACAGAAAGTAGCCATAAAATAGGTTAAGTCAAATGGGGTTTAGGGCACTTAATTTGTAAATTCACGCGTGTGTCCTGGCTAGAGGCCATGTCTGATGACAAGTCTTTTTAACTTCTACCAACCTGTAAGTATCATGTATTCACACAAGTCATTCAATTCTTTGCGTTCCATACCTGCACTAATACACCCCAGGATTACGTAGAATTATTTTAGCCAAATATTTATAACTCAGTATATTTAAGTCAGAGCTTACCAGTGAAAACAGGGGAAGGACATTCCTTTTCCTCTACACACTGAATAATAGAATTCTGCTAATTTTAAACACACCCCCCCCCCCCTTTTTTTTTTTAGGATATCCTGAGAATTTTTTCCTACCTGAAACTTTTGTGCAAACATCACCAAAGAAAGAACAAAAAATAGAGATTAAAGATATATGATATTTGCGTGATACCTGTAGTATTAGCAATGAAGTATGTATAATAATACAAGTATTAAACAGTTAGGGCTGTAAGTCTCTGCTTTCTTAACTGAAGTCAGTTGTACATAAAATAACAGCAAAGCTCTTAGATATGTAAAGTCTACCCCCACTGCCCAGTGTATAGGTTAGCCTGTGACGATTCAACATGAGTTCTAGGAGATTCTGATTCTTATCACACATAATTTTTATGCCATTTGAGTGGACATTTCTATGCAAGCTACAGAATGAATATATTAAATTTCAATATTCAATCTGAATATTAAATATTCACATAGAATGATACATTTTAGCTACTGTGCTCCAAAGACTTGAACCTGTATAACCTAATAATGCTGTTGGAACTAGGTGAATCAGGATGCTGCGGGCCCTCTGGGGTTGATAAATAGTGAGTGGATAATGGTGGAAAGTAGGGGAATTAATCCAGTAGGAACTGCATTTTCTGGAATCTGTAAGTGCTCATTAGAATTGGAGAAAGGGGGTCCTCTCAAAGTTAGCTGGCTGCGGTGCCTAGAGAGTGGTGCACTTTGGCTGGAAGAGCCCGGTGTCTGATCTGGGCTGCCTTGCTGTCCTGCTCCTCTGGCTGTTTCTTGAGACTTGCCTGGTCTGAGCCAGCAAGGCGAGCAATGAAAGGAAAAGCTCTGTTTACAGGTGTGGTGGGTATACGAATCTGCCTCTAAGTTGAAAGAGCGCAGTCTCGATTTTCAAAAATCGTAGGATTCTTCTTCAGAATGCTTCTATATATGAGGGCAGAGGTAGTCACTGAAATAAGTATGTATGGAGATATTAGACATTTAGGACCATGTTCAGTGCAACAGAAGCAGGATTAAGATTTTGTGTCACACATCTGAATGAACAGGCACTAATTCTGGCCTAGTGTCCTACCTGGAACAATGTCTCAGTAAGTCAAAAGGGACTTCTGGACGTAAATGAGAGAAATCAGGACTGCTTGTGCAATTTAATATCCCAAGAAAGTTATACTACTTCTTTTAAATGGAAGTAACCACTGGGTCTGTACAGCCTGGCTGTTTGTAAACAGGGCTTTTATGTTGCTGCTGCACGCATTTTGTTGAAAGTTTTTATATTTACAAAAAATTTGGCTCAAATGCAACTTTGAGGACCATACACACAATGGGAGTCCAGAAAGATGGTGTTAAAGATAGAAGTTTTCCTGACGTCTGTTGATTCTGATCTTTTTCCTGCTTATTTACTCATCACATCTTTTTTGGTTTTATTTCCTACATCAAACACTACAATTGCTTTTTATTATTTTTTTTCTTTCTTATTTCCCCTGACTTACATCCTTCACTTTATCATTTGTTAT
Source organism: Ciconia boyciana (assembly GCF_034638445.1). Taxonomy (NCBI): domain Eukaryota; kingdom Metazoa; phylum Chordata; class Aves; order Ciconiiformes; family Ciconiidae; genus Ciconia; species Ciconia boyciana. Next base: position 5,614,438 of record NC_132947.1, on the reverse strand, counting down.
TCCCATCACAATTCCTTAATATTTTCTGTTTCCAGGTTACTCTCTCCTCCATACTTCAAAGTCAAACTTTACTTCCTCCTCTGGTTTCTTCTCCCTGCTTTTCCCAACAGAAGATGCTGTTAAGCATTGTTGTAATATATTCAAAACAAATCTTGGCCATGGCCAAGATTTCTCCTCCGCTTCTGGAAAAGTGGTTAAAGTTTTTATTGAAACTGTTGGAGGCAGAGTGACGATAGAGGATCTATTCCTATCCTTGCTGAGAAAACACTTGGATCAGCTGGGTGACAGCTGTAGAAAAGCACGAAATTGCCGAACATGCAGCCTCTGACTGTTACATGATAAATTATCTCTCCACACATGTTTGAGTATTGCTTTATACTTGTCCATGAACCACTGCTGTTAGTCCAGACCACTAAGCACAGCAGTGTTATTTTGACATAGTGAGTCTTTTATGCTGGGAACAGTGAGAGCCTTAAGTGGAAGAGACGACAACCTAAAGCAAGTCAGGTAAGTCAGAATAGAATAATGCAATTATGTGGTGTAGACAAAGGTTGCATAACAAAGATAATTAAAAGATGGTAAATTGTTCTCACTGATAAGGTTTATTACTCAGGAATTAGTTTGCAATATATTTTTTTTGTCAAGTCATTAATTATGCTTTTCGTGATCTATAGCTACAGATACATTTTAAAGAAGAAAGAATGAATTGTCTTTTAAACAGTACCCGCTGAGGTAATACAGCCACAACTTGATGCTTAATTCTGTAAGTTAAAGAAGAAAATATAGGCAAGACTACTTTTAGATCTGCACTTCTTCAAAGGGGTCCTGTATTTCAGTATGAACTGAGCTTGTGCATCCGACAGCAAAATGCGGTTCAATTAATGACAGTAATGTTGCCATGTGAAGCTTTAGAGATGCTCAGAATGATTAGTAAAAGATTAAAAAGTGACAACTATAAGAAAGTGATACTATCATGAGGACACAATATCAGATACTCAAGTGGTCTTTAATTATGAAAAAAAGTATAATGAGAGTTTATAGCAATAACCCAGACACTTTCAAAGGAGAATTAGCATAGATCCACAATGGTAAAGTTATTTCCTCACTCAAACCAAGCACCAAAAATAATAATTTCTTGAAGTGTCCAAATCAAAGCAAAAGTGGTTTTTTTTCTAGGTGATATGTCTTATTTCAGTATCAGCTATTATGCTCAAAAGAGGAGTAACTAAGTGAATTTCTGTGACCATGTTATAAAGACCAGCTTACAGGATGATCCACCAATTACATGAATTTCTGAATTAGTAGAACTGGATGGACAAAGTGAAAGGAAGAATTTGATCTAAGATCTTTGTGTTTGTGGCTCTGATCCTCTCTACTTGCACAAGTTCTGTGTCCTCAGTGGAAGGACAAGGGCATGCACTGACTTGTAGTCTGTTGCTTTGCTCTGTGGGATATATTGGTAGAGGATATGGTGTGTTTCACAGTGTGTGGTTACATGATGACACTGCAAGGATGTAGTGTTTTGTCACTTTATTAAAGAAGGAATTTGTTTCTGTAACATATGCAAGTCAGATGTTCCTAAGTGGCCATAAAAATTTAGCACGAGGTTGACTCCAGAGAGTTCCCCTGTAGAAATCCATTTTCCTGACCTAATGTGACCACCTGTTGGCGTGAGAAAGGCTTTTCATACACTTTCTTTTTTTTGGTCTTTCCTGAAAGTGCTGACAAGTGGGTCTGTTAGGGGTCCAGGACTTGTCGGAAGCTAAACAGACAACAGCAGCTGATTCCACATACAATAACTTCTCTAACAGTTAATGTTAATGTTCAGTTAATGATCTTTGCTCACTACTGGCTTATGTCACCATCAGAAAGTCAATTTAGAATGGAAACAGTTTGTACCCTATCATCGCTTCACTCATAGTTTTGCTCGTATATAGAGAGGAAGTGATGCCTTGGGATGTTGTTACAAAAGAAAAAGACTTAAGACAGCCAATTGGATACTCTTGTTTAACTGTATGCTCTGCTGGCTAACTTTTCCTTCATAACATCTTTTTGTTACCTGCATCTCACTGATGATTGAATTTTGTTGAACAGAAGCCCACATAATGTAATTTAAAGTGCTTTTCATCCTTATGGATATTAAGTGGTATTATAAAGTATTACAGTTATCCCATTTTTTGAGAATTATTTTCATCATTAGTTAAGTATAGATGATGTCCCGTGTATTACTGGAAATAAAAGTACACAGCTAAAGATCTCTTGTTTGGCAAAACAATTAAGCATGTGCTTATAATCTTAATAGATCAGACTGAAAATACCTGGTAGCCAAAGGCATGATGATAAAACATTGGCTGCAAGCCAGGCAGTTCAACTAAGGAAGCTGATCTGTCGGTTAAACAGTGCGCATGGTTAACCATCAGAACCAAGTGCCAAAAGTGAAGTAATGAATAGTCTGTTGAGTTGATTTTCTTTTTCTGAATGAAGTTTGCCCTGCATTTTGCAGACTTTACTATCCACGTGTTCACTGAAATCTATTTGTCTTACATGTGTGGATGCTACCAAGATTAGACTATGTGTATGCACTGCATGTCCTAAGGCAGCCTGACTGTTGAAGGATAAAAAGAATCATCTTAACAAGCTAGTAACAATTGAAATAACTAAAGCTATGGAATCTATGGTCATACTCGCTGGTCAAAAAAAGTAGTATAAAGCAGATAATCTTACTTATCTCCATCAATTCCTTTTAACTTTTTCCTTTTTTTTTTTAGTTACAAATTTTATGGAAATTTAAATGACATTGTAAATATCTCTAATCCTAAAAATTGGAGGATCTTTGGTGTTAAAAAGCTGCACAAATCTTCACATCAAATGGAGAGTATTTCAAATAGATTTATTGAACATAGTAACAGGCTTCTGCTGTTATTGTTATGTTTTATCATGGACAAACTGATTTGATTTTTAGGCCTGTTATTCAAACATAGTTCTTCTTCTTGCACATTTAAATCGTGTACTGACTTCACACTTTCAGTGTCTTACTGTCTGAAACGTGCACAGCTTGCATGCCCTCCACAGTCTAAAAGTAGAATACATCCTCTTAGTCTTCCTGTAAAGCTTATTTACAGTACTCACAGTATTGATGTTTTAACAGCAGTATTTTCAGAAAGACTTGAAATAAGTTGGCTCTGCAGACTAAAATCCCATGTCACTGCAGGAGCTGGCCCTGGAAAGACGGGGTCAGGGATGAGACACACTAGTAGCTAGTGCCTTGAAATTTCACTACTGCTGCTCACGTTGGTCTAATTCTAAGAATAAACAGTCTCGAGGGCTGTCAAACCACAGTCACTTTCATCAGTCTTAAATTGTAACACCATGTGTTTATTTTCCCCCAGGTTTTTGTTTCATTTGTTTTTAAACCAGCAGTGGATTTTGAACTATACACACTGTGGGGAGCAGTAGAAAGACGCATTAGAGTGTGTGTTCTTTGTGTGCACCGGTATGGTGGCTTCAGACGCTAGCAATAAGTACTCTGAATTTTAGTTTGAAAAAGCTACAGTTTGACACTTAATTTGATTCCTTTCATCCATATTTTCCAGCTGCTCTGCCTTTTGCGATTTACCTCAGTGTATTTGCGTTAGAACCAGCCCACTTACTAATAATACTCCCTGCCAGTCAGAAGAAGAAAAACGAATTATGGGAGTTTGAGCCTCACAGACAGAAAATGCTGCACAGGATTTTATTTCTTTATTTAAACTAACAATCATATATCTTGGCACAAAACTGGGAGCAGATTAGGATTGGTATGAGGTACTGAAGGACATGAGCAGTGTTGTTTTGAGAGGTATTTCTGTGAAACAAGGGCTCAGTTTATTAGGACAGGTGAGCTCTACACAGCTTCTCTGGGTATTTGGGGTGTTAATGGAAAAATACCCCCCCTCCGCTTGCTTCATATTGCTTACCTCAAGAAGTGTACCCCAGCTTTTCACTCAACAACTCAGATATTTTTCTGATCATATTGGAAACAGAAAACATGTAACGTCCTTTTGACAGCTACAGGAAGAGGATGACTAGTGATGAAAAGCCGTCAGATTCTCTCACAGTACTTAACTTGGGTACCATGAAGTCCCAGTAGGGGAGAAATCAAAGAACTCATGTGGTCAGTGAAACTGCATGATGAAGCAGATGTGTGCAATCCTTAGCTTATTATCTAATTTAGCTACAACTAATTAACTATAACTAATTTGGGGACCTCACAAATTAGCAAGTATTACTTAAAGAATAAGACTGGGGGGTGGGGGGGGAAGTGAAGGTTAAACCAGATCTAGCAAGATCATGGAGGTACCTCTTTTTGGATAACAGTAGCCTGTTAGGTATCTAGAAACACGGACTACTACTAAATTGAGGATGTGGAAAATAAAGGTGTGGTTATAAAGTATAACAGTTTGTTTCCTCTGAAAATAATTTTAACTGCAAAAAGCTACTCAGAAGAAGTACAGCTTCTGTGAAGGGAGCATGTGGTTAGGATGACAGAACACCAACAAGTCAGGCACTTCTTTGAAGAAGGTGTTTTACTTCTTAAATGATGAGGATGAGAAGGAAGGGATAATATGGGAGGTACACCTTTTGTGAACTATTCTGTTAAAAAATACGCCTGTTACAGAAAGAGTTGTAGCCAACTTTCAGAGCAGCCAATGATCTCTTCATCTACAGAGCTACACAGTATTACTGCAGTAGCTTTATATGAAAGTATACACAGAAATATCTGTTATTTCCCCCAAGCATCTTTCCTTCTGGAGACATTTTGTTTCACTTGGAGGATGTTAAATTTTGCTTCCTTTCCATGTTCTTTGTTCTCAGTGGTCCTTACAGGGATCTCATACAGTTTAAGATTGTCTGAAAACACTGGAGACTGCTGGGAGCCTTGCCGGCCTGGATGCATGCCAGAAAATACATTGCTGAATACTGAAATCACAGCATCTAAGATGATTGCTGCAACCCCCTCATCCCTTTGTTTTGGCTGAAACTCTCAAGTGCCCTGGAGGTATCTACTGTGTTTAAGTGGCTGGGAAAGTAGAAAATAATAGCAGCTCATAGGTCAGTTATAACGTAGCATGAGAAACTCGGCCACATGTTATAAAAATTAAAATAAACCAATTGGATTTGTCTGCCTGAATTCTGAACATTCACTATAGTATAAATGAGGAACAGCAGGACTTAGGCAAATCATACTATCCAGTTAGACTCGAAGGTAGTAGTCATTCAATGGGCAGTTTTTTTCTGTGGGAAAGTTTCACTGATATCACTGGTTCAGAATGGCTGTTTCATGATTACTTGGTACTTCGTGTCTTTTTCAACAAACAAATGCCTATCTCTGTTAATTTAATGGCAAAAACTTGCTTCAAGAGTTAGACGACTTTTAGGGGGAGAGCTTTTATGATTGTAGTTTTGTGGACACAAAGTACATAAATAATCTAGGCTATTTCAGTATCTGAGTATCCAATCCGCAGATCTACACTTTTTTTCTTTTAAAATTCTGGGAGAAACACTGGCTGACCTAAAGATTGCTGTGTGTTCCTTCCATTGCAGAAATCAAAAGTATGTTTCAAGTGACAAGAGCACACTGTGCTTTGATTAGCTTTGTGCTGCTCTGTATTATACATGGAATTATCTTCAGGTAACAGATCTGTTGCACTGACTAATCATAATTTCACCATAGGGAATAATTCCAGGTACTGGAGAGTTGTGTTAGCATCTTCTTTTTTTGCATACAGAAAAAGAACAAATAGCTTACACTGAAGAAGAAACTATTTCCTTAAACTCAGATCTTCTGTAATTTAGAAAATGCTTTAAAACTGAGCATGCAGACTTTTAGGCACCCACTCCCTGGCTGCAGTAATCATACTGGTAACTGAACTCTACAAAAGAGGGTCACTTCCACACAAATCTCAGGTTTGTATGTTGCCACACAGATAGTAGTTCAAAGTCGTACCTTGGAAAGGCTGATCCAGAATTGCATAGGTTTGCTTGTTCTCCACTTTGTAGAGGAGAGAGGCATAAAGGACACGCAGTACACATCAGCTCTGAAATATGTGGAAACCCATTTCACTGCTTCAGGAGAATTTTGTTCTCCTAAAGGAAGAAACGATGCATACTGAGTTAAAGGTCGGAAATTAAAAATTTCTTGTGAAATATAAATGTTAAGAAATTTTAAAAATCTTTGGATTTTGCATAGAAATTTCCAAAAAGTCTGTAAATTACTCTTAGCCAGGACTTTGGCCATAATGGTCATAATGGTAAGGAACATGGTATAAGGGAACTGGTTGTTCAGGATCCCTGGAAGCCTAGCAGATGACTAGGCAACAAATCTGCCTCTGCCTAGTTCAGCTGTTCCTCATCTTCACTGGGGGACACAAACTGCTCTGTGTATACTAAAGTCATCAAGCTTTGACTAAAGAAAACAGATGCCTCACCTGAAATGGAAAGCAAAGAGACTTCTTAGCAACACAAATGCTTGGTGACAGTTACGTGTTGACAATAATTCCCATTCAGCATGTAGAAATTGTGATTCTACTTACTTCCTTTTGAACCTGAGCATTGCAGCACCATAAATAAATAACAGTAATAATAAATAATAATAAAAAGCAGCATTTGTTAATCACATGTAACAATCTAAGATTAAGCATGCTGCTAGGCAGATGCTTCTGATACTTGTTCAACTGAATCTCTTTGGCATTTCCTCTCACTTCTGAAGTGCTGAGAAAGGCATGAACTAACTTGAAATACTGACATTTTCAGCTGCTGGAATGATAACCATACACACACTAACATTTGCATAAATGTTGTGATTTATGAGTTGCATCAGAGTAACTGACAGGCAAGAAAACATCTGCTATATTTTTTAGCTCTTTCTGAATACTGTTGGAAAGACTCTGGATTGCTATTGAAGTTTATCTGTTTTGGGTTTGAATTTTTGGATTAGAAATCAAAACCAGGCATATTGTGAGAATTATATTTCCATCTCTGATTAGCAGGTCTGCACATTAGCTTACATAAACCCTTTTGCTTCTAGTTAAAGTTCTTGCACTTGAAAATGTCATTGCATTGGCATGTGTTTCTGAACCACTGAGAATGAAGTGGTCTTGAATACATTTTCCAAGCTATGAAGCATACTCTTACAAGCATTATAAGTTTCATAGAAAGAACATAAGGCACTTCATTAGAAAGATCAGAAGCACTATCTAAAATATCAGTCTCCTCCTTTGCTTAGGGCTGTGATTCATGGTTCTTATCACTTGTAATTATACTATATTCTCTACCCCTGCCTGTTTGCTGGAATTTACTCTCTCTTAGGAAAGACAGCAGACTGGTAATGGGCCCATTCCTCAATCATTGTATGTACATACTGATGTATTAAGATAAAATTGAAGTTGATGACAATTCTAGTTGTTCCATTAATTTGCAAACTGTGGCAACTAAGGAATAAAACACATGCCCTTCTTCCTTTCTGGCTATTCAGGCAGAATCTCTGACACATGGCAAACTGCAAGGCAAACTGCAGCTCAGGCCCACAGTGATTCCAATTTAGAGAATTAGATTAAGAGAAAACAGTATTGTATTTTGGAAAAGTGGACTTTTTAACAAGGAACCACTTTAAATGATGAGAATAACATACTACAGTATTTTATGTCTTGTTAGCACAATGTGGGATGACATCTGCAAAAGCTGTGCAAAGCTTCTTTGTCCCCTGGCAAGCTATCTGCCATGAAATAGGGATTTCATGTTTAGCTAGACCAAGCAAAATTCATCATTTCATTTCAGCCTAAATCTGAGCAGGAAGTTGAATAACAGAATTTTACCAGACAGTTTTCATGGAGAGTTTGCCACTTGTAAAAATACAGGAACTTCCTCCCGTTCCTGTCTCTAAATACCAGCCATTACTTCATAAAAAACCATGAACGTATCAAAAAGTATGACTATACAGCAATTATTTATGTCAGAAGTTACCTGCATTAGCCATTTATCATTCATTATTCTAAAGTAGATGGCAGTATAGAATTATTTATACTCTTTCATTATAAAATGGGACTCACCCCTAATCCTGAAGACAGCAAAAAGCTTTTTAAATGACTGAGAAGGGGGGCCAAAGTCAAGTCCTAAAGTCTTTTAAGACTAGTATGCATATTCTTGGTCTCTCCCAGTGTCTAGGCATAGCCATAGAATGAAGGAACTAGTGAAAATATGCAACAGTTTCTGCATATAGGCGAGGCAGACCACCATCTGCTGGAGAAAGATCATCTCATGGTCTCTGACACAGAAATACTGCTTGTGATTTTCTATCTTTCAGTATAATTTTATGATAAAGCTATATATAATAGGTGTGCTCTGGTTCAGGCTGTGAAAGGTGAGATGCACTGTTAGAAGCTCATATGTACTATAAGTGCAGAGGTTTGAATAAATTATTTGCATCAACTGTACTGATGTTACATCACAAATTATTGCAGAGATGAGGAAAATAATGTTTCTGAACCTTTCAGCCCACCATGAGTGTGGTGAAATGGAAAATTTGCAGCTTTCCAATTAATAGCCTAATGATGTTTTTATGAAAGCAAATGAAAGAAGTACAACTATGTGAAGTTAGTGGTTCCAGACTGATTATTCAGGCTTTGTTTTGTAACCTTTCTGTAACTCTTCTAAGATCTATTCTTACTTCCTCTCCCCGCCTTTTTTTTTCCTCCCCTCCTCCTTTCTTGCTTTTGAACATGAGATTCTTTTCAGATTTTTAGAGTTTGTGGATTTGTGGGTTGCTTAGCTCACCCCTCAACAACACAGGAACTTTTATGGGTCTCCAGAAGTTCCATGTGGTGTACACCTGCTATCGATTGAGATTCTTTAACAATTTGTAGGAAAATAACTTATGGCATCAGTCTAAACTACCTAATGCCTTTTGGGGATGTTAGCAGGCACGGATGAAGCATGTCCTTTTCTGATAATAATATTAACTATAGCCCCTTAAAGAACAAAGCATGCCAGACTGCAGGGAAATAAATAGAACTACCTCTTAGTATTTCTTGGTGTGCTGCAGTACAGAATATGATCTCTCGTAGAAAACTACTAGTAGATACATACGAGGAAGATTATCTAGCTGTTTCTCACATTTATAACTCCACGGGTCATGTTCCAAACGTGATGCAGTAAACAAATCATGCTGACAGTTTTTCCTATTTCTCAATGATAAAATTAGTGGCAAATCAGGCTCTGAATCATGAAGATGACAACACCAACATGATGTTACTTATCTGTTGGAAATCAGCACAGCTCCTTTGTCACTTCATATCAGCTATGGCACTGAACATTACAAATTTTGTGCATTTGTGGGGGATAACCAACACAATCAAGGACTAAGCAGTAAAATAAGCAATAACCTGGGGATGCATTTGTATCAGCTGTTAGGATCAAATCAAAATTTTTTTAGATAGCCAGTGTAGCTGCCAATTAATTCTGCCAGTTAAGCTGATTGTCTGCTACTTTATAACTTTGTGAAAGCCTGAGTTTTTTGAGCAGAAGTTGTGATCTGTTATAGGGAGAACTTCTAACATAAGCATAGGTTTGATTTTTGTGCTGCTATTTATTGCTTTGCATCAAAAGATCTATTTTCTAAAACAGAAAAAATATGGAGTTTCATTTTAATTGGCTCCTAAAATATACAATATTTGCGATTCTCACAACAGGAGGACTGTGCCATATGGGCTATCTAACTACAGAGGCAGTTTTAGAGGTAAAAGGTCTACCGGCCAGATTCAAAGTACTTTCCAGTCTTCATTTCGGTGTTCTTGTTTGGATGCTCATGACAAACAGTGTATGCAGTTTTGCAGAAGAATGCAAGACAGAAGAAGGTGAGTATCTTTTCTTAATATTGCAAACTGTCTACATGATTTGACTATTTCATGGAGATAAATTAATCAAGTTTCATGTATCAAATGAAACCGATTAGCAAATACATTTATTTTAAATAAAATTCTCATTTCCAGTTGTGGTGGGTTAACCCTAGCCAGCAGCCAAGCACTTACACAGCCGCTTGTTCACTTCCCCCTTAAGTGGGACAGGGAAGAACAAAAGCAAGAAAACTCATGTATCACAATCAAGAGAGTTTAATAGGTGGAAGAAAGAGGCTGGACCCAGCCAGTCCCCGTACAGCACTGCTTTGAATTTTCTTTTTGCTGTTTCTTTTTATGATGTGGTATCTTTGAAACAGCAGATCTCCTGTCCGGTTAGGGGCGTGCGTAATATTGAACTATTTTAGAATGTTTTAGGTTTTATCTAGTCTAATGAAGAGCATGACATTGTCATTTTATGAATGGCTCTGAAGGGTAGTTGATGAGAACACAGTGACAAACTTAGAAAATCTCTCTTCCCCAGAAATCATGGATCAATGAAAAAGACAGAGGAGAAAGACCAATGCAGGGAAGAGGAACACACTTTAATTCAGTAGCACAGAGAGTTCAGAGGATTCTGAACAGTCAGGTATGCTACAGATGTTTAATGTTGAAAAGAAATATTAATTTTCCATAACTTTTGTTTGTTTTTGCAGAACTCTAAATTCATTCAACTGAATATTATAACTTCTTGCTAAATAAGTGTAGAATTTGGCCCATGAGTTGTTTGTTTGGTTTTTTTAAATTTATTTTTTAAAATAAACTTTAGTATACACAGAACTACTACAACCTTCCTCCTGCTGATATAGTTCCTTCAAAAGTTGGATTCTTTGGCTATAAGCCAATACATATTTTGGCAACAGTCCACCCTTTTTTCTTTCATTTTTTTAGGGCAAGGGCTGTTCCTGTCTATCATCTTTTTGCTCATTTAGCACTGCAACAACTTAAGCTACATGTCCCAGTGCAGTGCTTCAGTAAAAAACTTAAATTGTCAAGGTAAAGAAACAGAACAAACTTTGTGGAAAAAGTATTTTAAGGGAAAAATAAATCTACTTTAGATGTCAGATATAAAGAGGTTACTGTGACCTAGTAGCCAGTTTCAAAAAGTTCCAAATCTACCCTTAATACTATTGCTACATATGAAATGCAAAATGATGTCAGGATAAGCAAATGCTTGTAGTTCTGGGTAAAATGAAGCAGCCACTAGAACTAGAAAAGTTTGTTGTTTTTTTTAAAAAAAAGTCACACTATTACCCAAAATTTTTTGCTATGAAGGGAAGCACTTGGATTAGAAGTCCCCAAGCTGTGATTGCTATGATTATTTGATCAGAGCTAATTAGACAACTGGGTAGCATTCACTCTGTGTACACATAATCAAGGAGATGAACCATAGTTCTATCACGTAATAGGGACTTAGTTCTGAATAATTAAGCAGTTTGGGTTTTTTGTTTGTTGTTGGTTTTTGTTTGTTTGATTGTTTTAAAGCTTTAACTTTTATTTGCTGAAGCTCAGAAGCAAGAACTTAAACTGCAACTCTCCCTTTAGATGGACAAACTTGATGCTTCAGTCTGATGCCAGTGGAGAATTCAGCAGTATGCAACACTTTCATTTCAACAATGCCACTTTGAGGGCATGTGAACCTGTATGAAGAAGCTTTCTCCCATGCTCCCCTCGCGAGAGTCTCAGTAAAGGATAATCTTTATCATGTAACCTGGCAGGGAATGTATCACCGTTGAAGAAAAATTCAAAGGCAGATCCAAACTTCAGCAAAACAAAGTTTCAGGAAACGTTTTTCTATGTGAGTTAAAGAAGTACAACAGAAACATACTGTTCCACTTACTGCTTGCTATAGGTCTGAAGAATCCATCCACAGCTTTATGCAGGCAACTGTAATTGGAGAATGTGATGAGTTAGAAAGAGATTGCCTATACATGAGTTCTCATTAAGAATAAACAGATACAAAATATTTCTCTTGTTAATGTATGCAAGCCTGAATCATCATATTGTAACTTTGTGGCAGATGTTTAAATGACAATATCTATGCAGAATAAATATGAATGGCTAATATAAATATTATTATAAACTATAGCAAGTTAAGAGTATACACTGAATATTCAATAGATTACCTAATTTAGGCACAAATTATTCCTGCACTTCAAAGTTCCATTCAAAAACATTTCCAATGAGTATTTAAGGATGCACTGTAGTTGATGAACAGAACTCCAATTATTCATCCCAAAGAATTTCCTAAAGATGAAAGGGTAGGACTGTGGAACTTCAAATGAACCTTCATACAATTAGAATAACTTACTGTACTAGACCATTTGCTAGTCTAAGCCCCTACATACGCTATCATCCACAGTACATACATTCATCTTCGCTAGTACTATAAATCACATTTTTATCTCTTCATTGAAACTTCATCTCTGAATAACTTGGAAATTTGGCAATAAGGATTATATCCAACCCTGGACGTTTTTCAATGTAAATTTTTTCTTCAGCAATGATGGACTTTGTTTTGATAGGAGGATGCAAGAGTAAGTTAGGAAAAAAAAGAGTAACTTTTGCAAATCCTGTTCTATATTATTTAAAAAGAATGAGAGGAAATCCCGTACTTGTGACGTTACAGATATTTTTTTGGTTTGACTGACCTTCATGCAGACTTTCCCCAGGGCACATAGGTTAAACTGTAACTCGATGACATTAAATTATATTTTATCAGAAGAAAGATGGAGACCAAAAGAAAAATGAAAAGAAATTAACAGCAAAAATGGTTATATAGGCTTAAAATGGTGGTAATAGACTTTGCTGAAACAAGAAAGGGAGGTTTTTGCCAAAATATATATGATATATTTTATATATTTGTGGATATATTTCATAAATAAATTATTATAGTTATAAAATTAAGTATATCTTTCAGTTATTGCATTTGTATTAGTTTCTTACTTGCTGTACAAATGATTTTGTACATTTATAGAAAATAGATTATTTATTGTATAAAAACACTTTACATTCTATTTTCCCATAATTTTTAAAAGACACTGTATAGTTTTGGTGTTTGTAAAAAATAATCAAACTTTGTTATCAAGTATGCTTAATGTTCATTAATAACCACCAACTGGCATTTTTTTTCCCCCCCGAATGCAGACACCCAGGTCATACAAAAACTTGCCTTCTTCAAGAGATTGATAGTTCTCCTAACAGTTTGAGAATTGAGTATGAAAACATAACAAAAAATTATTTGATAATAATGACACATAAAAAGTTACATTTTGATTTTGTATCCCTTTTGCTATAAATGTAGCCTAATCTGGCCTAATTTGTATCCTGGGTCAAACGAGGAGGCAGTGGTCATTTGGATGGTGAGTTCTTTTTACAAACAATGTTCACTGACTTCAGCTTCAGTCATTACATATTTTTTTCTTTCCTGGAATTGCAGACACATCCCAGTGCTAACAAGGCTGTTAGTGCCTCCTCGACTGATACAATTCAGCTTTTAGATGAACTGCTCAGTCTATGTTTGGATTTCTACTGTCTTCCCCCACATTAATTCAATTTAAATGTTGCATTTGAAGATGGATTCACACCTTCCCCAGTCCCACATGCCTTCACTCTATTTTAAATGTTCACAGAAAAAAAAAAAAAAATCAAATTGGGTTCTTTCTTTGGCATGCAAGTAGATTTAGCCCATAAGTTGTGGGCTACGGGTTGTTATTGTTGTGCTTTTTCCTCAAGAAAGAAAAATCCAACTTTTTTTCTATGTGAATTCCACTTTCAAGTAGTTTGGTTTTGGGACTCTACACAGTAGCTGAAAACATTATGCCAACGTACTGCTAACAGTTAATGTAAAAATCAGTCCGTCATGATTACAGTAAAAGAAAGAAAATGAGAAATAACTGTTATATCAAACCCAGAAGAGGGAAAATCTAAAAAGTTTACTGTAGATATCTCCAAATAAGTCTATAAACCACAGCATATACCTGAAAATTATGTGTGTGCTGGGTTCATCGAACTACCATTATTCTGTCTGGGAATAGTTAACGGCCACAAGATTGTTTTTACCTAATTTCATATGTTTATAGAAAACGCCACCACTAATATTCCTCAGCTCTTTGGGACTCAGTTTACCTATTTTTAAGTAGAAGATTTTACGCTAATTTGAAATCCTATTCTTTAAAAATTAAACACAATTTTATGTACAACTAATGAATGTTTCTAACTAAGAAACAACTCTTAAAATGTGATAAATCACAAAATGATTATTTGCAGAAGTTAGAAATAAACATTTTTTCAACATGTAACATTAGCATAGTTAGCTGTACTGCAGAATTATTCTTGGTCTGGGATATTATTTTGAAGACACTTGTGTTTACTTTTGTAACAACAAATTAGTTCTGGTTCTTACTCTATTCCATGTATACCATTTATACCATACTCTATACCATTTATATATAAATCTGCTCTAATTCTGTCGGAGTTGCATAGCTCTCATTCTAGTTCCCATTAATAAAAGTTTAGTTTTCAGTTGTTAATAGCAATAAGGACAGTAAATAATCAAAAGTCTAGAAAACAATGTAGAAGGGAGGTTTGGAAGAATTTCAGTTTTTTAGCCTACAAAGGAGAAGGAAGAGAGGAGATGTGAATGCAGTCGTCAAATGCAAAGGGCTGTGACGGAGAGGAAAGCAGTATTTTGTCCCCCGTGTTCCCAGAAGGAAGTACAAGAAGTAGGGGCTTACATTACAGCAAAGCCATTCAGGTAAACATATCGGAAAGAATGGTTAAGTGCCATGAAGACAATGGTCTCCATCACCTCCTCCACCTCTTATTCCTTGGCTGTGCCTTGTGAAAGGCATAGGCTTTGATGTCAGAGTCTAAGAGGGCAGTCAAAGCTGTGAGTGTGAACGGGGACACCTATATCTTCCTACAGAGTTAGGTGACTATTCCCTGAGCAGAGCTCATGTCTCGTTTCCTGTACGTTAGAATAAATGGCTCCTTGCTTGCTGTGCTAGCTTTTGGGGATACCATTCTTTTGCTTCTAATTCTTCCCATATATTATAAAATGCTTGTAAAATCTGGGAGTCAAGTTCTTCTGTAGATCCTTCTCCTGTTATCTCAATATAGGGATGACAAAATAAGCCACGTAGGAGGAAAAGAAAGTGATTTTTATTTGACTTCACTAGGAAAGATGTTTCATTTTTATAAAGAAATCTACACAAATTAAAATAGA
Organism: Ciconia boyciana; assembly: GCF_034638445.1. Classification (NCBI taxonomy): domain Eukaryota; kingdom Metazoa; phylum Chordata; class Aves; order Ciconiiformes; family Ciconiidae; genus Ciconia; species Ciconia boyciana. Next base: position 5,599,282 of record NC_132947.1, on the reverse strand, counting down.
TCCTTGATTTATTCATTTAATTATCCTCACCCTTACTAAGGGTTTTTTGTAACACACTGAAGTCTACCAGATACATGAGTGGGAGAGGCGATACATTTTTAGGGTTATTTTGTCATATAGGCAGAAGTAATTTTCTCTTGGCTAAACTGTGATGACTTAAGTCATACCTCACCTACTTTAAAATGGTATTTACTGTATGCTCCAACTATTTCTTAAATACAGAACTGATTTTTTTTTTCTGCATAATAAAACATGAAACTGCTGGCGTGATGTGCCAGCAGAGACTGAACGAAATGCTTTTGGTGGTTTTAAAATGCCCAAGTTTGACATCTAAGCCTTTCTCTCTCACAAAACACAGCTGAGCAAAAAGAGCTTGAGAATTTCTCTTGTTACAAGAAAAGAATGCAAGTGTTACACGCACTATAATACGCTTTTTATAATGACTAAGAGAAATGGTGGCCACAGTTCTGGGATGTGTTGTTATCTAATCCTTTTAGATACCTAGCACTCAAGCCTGAAAGATGTTCCCATTGGCAGCATCTAGCATCTTTCACACATACTCAAGATGTTGCTTTTAGGAGTTGGTTTTCAGAACAGCTAGGCAAAAATAACTCTGATGTGAAAGATTGCTGAGGACAATTTGGTTCAAGGTGATTTAAGACGACAAAATTGTGTGTCTTGATAAAAGTAAAATGCAGGCTAACATAAGTAAGACTGAATAACGTAGCTAAAAGTTATTGTTAGAAAAGGAACAAATTCTAGCCATATGAACATTAAATCTTTAAATCCACAGCTTGAAATCTATTGGAATAGTAATCAAGCAAAACTGTAAACAGAGGAGATGATTGGAAACAATGTCTGTTTTCACTACTGGAGTTTTACAATGGAAAACATATACTTATAACCTGATCTGGAGAGCTTTATGCTACAAAGAAATGTCAGGATTGAGAGACTTAAAATACATTAAGGAAGTTAAACAAAGCATATTGAACTTTGTTTACCTTGCAGTAGTATCTTGCCAAACTTTGTTTAAAAGAACATTTTAAAAAGTATTTTGACTTCCAAGATTTTCAGAAGTGCTTTGGAAGACAGGCGTGCCTTGGTTTGCACTCCAAAGGTATCTCTGTAGCCAAGTGACCCATGCTGACAGTAGCACAGCCGAGCTTCAACAGAGGTTTGGGATGAGGTTCAAGTCTCAGCTCCTGTTCTGCTGTGGGAAACACCTCAATGAATCCTTGGGCTCTTACTTGGTTTTAGCCTAGAGTCACACCAGTATCCACATTGAACACCCCTCCCCCTATTTAGGTCTTCTAGCTTAGTTGTCTCACTTCATTTCAATATGTTCCTTATCCATTTTATAACAGACCAGGTTGCTAGTCATTTCCTGTATGCACCATTTTTAGAAATGGGGCAGATATGTAAGCCCATCTAAAAACTGCTGCACCTCTGTGTTTCTTTAGGCATCTAAACATCTTTACCATGTGCTATCATCTGGTCATCAGTAAATGGATACCTTGACCCAAACCTCCTGCAGATGTCTCTATCAACATAAAGGAAATTGTATTGATTTGCAAGAGCTGAAGTTCTAGCTCCTTAACAATGAGTTGATTAGAGGTCTTTGACATTCAAACTCCATTTTTCCTATGAATGTTTTAAAATCCTATATGGACAAGATCATTTAGACACTAAAGGGCCAGTATGTTAAACAATGAAATAATCTTAGAGAAGACGAGAGTTTCCTTTTTACTGGTTATAATGGATACTCCATTAGACAACAAATAATTTATTAACTAATCATTTCTATTAAAGCTGTTTCTCAGAGTGTGAACCAGCTCTCCCTTAAGTTAGTGAGTGTTTATGCATTTCATGAATGGTAATTTTGCTGTACTTGTCCAGAAATTATTTGTTCTATTACAATCAGTTAAATAATTTTCATTGTTATTTTCATAGTCCATTTTGATTTAGCTGTCTTATTTTTATAATTACTCCCCTCACCCCCCCCAAAGAATTGACTAAACAATTTGGAAATGTTTCAGTGTCTCACTGTGTTTCTCTCTAGTGTTCCAGGCATGGCAATCTATATTGCTCAAGAGGTGAGCTGCCTTCGCTTACCACTGCGGGCCCTTAGCTATGCAAATACTTTCAATGCAGATGTGAAGAGGGTTGGAGCCTTTTGTCAGTAAAAAAATGAATGTGCAAACTATTGTAGCAATATAAAATATATATTGAATGGCTAGTGGATTAGGTGAACTACGTAACCAGAGTAAAGCAGATGTAAAAATCAAAGCCCAGAGTCTCTTCTAGAAGATTCCTGTAACTATGCATGTATTTACGCAATTCTGATACCATTAAGACTCAGTTCCCAAACAGCTGGTTTTTAAACTTGTACTTTGTTTCCCTGTATCTATCCCAGAAGAGAATTCCATTAATTTCACAATGAAGCCAGTTTACAGCTCCTTCTGGTGTCAATTTGGATAGTCATGGGTCAGTTAAGGGTCATGTTTTCAGTGTTTTTAAGACACTACAATTAAGAACCAGATTGCACCTAAGCATTTGAATTCTTAAATGTAAAACCTTTCTTTATACAAATCTGATCATGAATTGAAATGTTCAAAACACCTGTGCCAGATTCTGAGGTTTGTCTTTGATTAACATCCTTTCTTTAAGCAAAGTTCCAATGAGATTAGATAATTTAACTCTGTATTTGGAGGAGCACAGAAGTAAAAAGAAAGTTTAAGGAGAGAAAATGCTGCATTAGAGTTCAGTAACCCCCGAATCATAATTCTGATTCTGCTACTATCTCATTATGGGATCTCAGATAAATTACTTAGGCTTTTATTGCATACACTAACACAAGAGCAAGACCAAAGGCAAGGTCCACGTTAAGATCCCTATGGGCCCAGCGCTAAGCTGTGTTTCTCTCCAAATAACAATTGTACTTGTAAGCGCTCTGGTCGTGTTGGAGAACATGTGAAGGATCAATGTCTTTTGGTGGAACTGTCACTGTACCTCTTTGAACATTTTCAAGTAATTGGTCACCTATTGCCTACCAGAGGGAAGGGAAAAAAAAAGAAAAAAAAAGGGCAGTCCACAAAACACTACCATGTACCTAGAGTAGCATGCCCACATGAAACTAAGTGTTTGGTTCTGGTGGTGATTCAGAGCAGAACTAAGGCATATAGAAGGTTTCAACAGCTGTTCCCTTTGGTTATGGCTGCCTGCACATTCAGGTATATATTGGTTGTCCTGAAACAACGTTGGTATTGCTTTGGCTGGTTGGTCCCAGTCCCCCTGCATGCTTTCAACCAGAAGGGTTAGAAACATTTTTAAAGGAAAGCTGACGTGTTATTACCATTATCTAAATTGAGGAACTGTAGTATTAGGTAGAAACCTAAAGAAAACTAAGCAAGGGGCATGAGGTATTTGATTAGCAACTCACTGGCAATGTACATTCCATGCAAGAATCTTGGGGAAAAACAGTCCCAGAAAGTAAACTAATGTACATGGCGTTCACTATGCCAACGTGCTCAGAAATGTCTCAATATTGCAACATCTGTCACTAGTACCAGAAATATTAAAATGCACATCCTAGTTGCCCGCATCCAACCCCCGAGGTACAATTTTGTGTACGATTATGATCTTGCACATATGCTTAAGGGCAGCATGCAGTGTAGCATGAGGCAAGCTGTTCCATCACGTGCTTTACTAGAGAAGATGACAACGTTGGCACTGGGCCCTCTGTCTTGAGATACGTAACTATGCCACCCAAGCAAAGGATTCCAGAGGAGGGCATTTTCCTGCAACCATTATTTATTTCACTGATGTTGCAAATGTGTTCTCCCAAATATCACAGAGTAAACTGAGTAAGCATGTTTTACCAGTCACATGTATTGTCTTCATAAATAGTTCTCAAAGCCTTTATTTCCACATATGCAGCACTATTAGTAATTTTTTTTTCCGAAGGCAGTGCCTGTTTCTAAACTGCTTCTACTGTGCCTGCCTCACTGTGTGAAAAACAACAATTTCAAAACAAACACTGTCTGTTGGAAGAAACAAGTTCCAAACTCCCCTTTCCTAATTTTCGAGAAATGCTGGTAAAGAAAGAACATGGCACAGCTACGGTTTCTGGAACAGAGGGGCCTCCAGCATCTGTTGCCTCTGCTGCAGCAAGAGTAAGTTCAGTACAACCTTTCAACAACTTTTATTTTTTTGCACAACTGCCAACATTTTTTATAAGTGTGGTTTTTTCTCATCTGGCCTGAATAAGGTATGACTTTTTTTTTTTTTTAAAACAGTCTCTTTAATAGCACTTTTATAGTGGGCTTGTCTAACAGTACAAATTGGAATATTAGCCATCCAGAAAGTTCCTGTTAGTCAACTTTTATTTTTCAAGTGTTCTTCTGTTGGTACATAAAATAGTTCTCACTACTTTTTGTGCTTCATCTGTTTCTCGTACTGCATATTCCACTGTTTATAGATTTCATTTATGGAAAACAGCCTTAAGATGTTTATCAAGCTCGGTTTTCACTTAAAAGCCACAGGAACATTGTATGTTGTACAAAACATCACAACATCACTTCCTTGAAAAATTCCTCTGGAAATTTTTCATTTCTCTGTCAAACATGCATATTTACTAATCTGTGTGCATCCACCAAAGGCTTTTCTTAAAATCTTGTTTCTACCTCAGAGCTCCTTACCATCCTCCTCACACTGCTTTGTATTTTATACAGCATGCATATTAGCTCAATCCCTCATAATTAAACAATTACCTTACTGAGGAACCTCACTTGATATGTTGTTAGCATTTGAAATGTACTTCTAAATAATGAACTGTTGTAAATGTAGACCCATTAGAAAGACATTATTCATATTATTTATTCATGTTTTCCATTACTCGCATCATATGAATGGTATTGCAAATCAGTTATTGTTCCAGTGTCTCAAATACAAAGCATTCTTTTCTAAACTACACAGACAAACCCAATTCTGCTAACTGTCCACTACTGTATCATGCCCACTTCTATACAAGCAAAGAGACCTCATTAAAATGCAGGCTAAACATCACTAAAAAAATGCCTTACATATAATTAAGGTGGGGAGGAAATCCTAAGTGACATCACTCAAAGTTTATGTATTACAGCAATATGAACACGAAACCATTAATTCTATGAAAACAGATCAAAAGAAGCACGACATCTTATGGATTTGCCTTTTTAAAAATAAACTTTTAAATTTAATTGTACACAATTTTCCTGTTAATTCCTCACATATCTATACAACTCTGTCCTTTTTCCCCCTAAAAACCCTTGGTTCTTCAGAGGATTTTGGTAGAAACAGGCAGACTGCCTTGAATGATTACAAACATTGGTGGGTGGGTTATTAAGGACAAACTTGTGAATGAACTTTCTGTTGCCTGATGACTTGCTTATGCTGAACGTCTAGGCATGTAAGTATGTCTAAGATTATTAACTCCTCCAGCCATCTGTCAAAAGTGGTTGTAAGCAGCAGAAAGTTTGAAAGGTTCAGACACTCACAGCATTTACCTAAAATGCAAAAGTTTGCTTTTTATAGGAAGTAAGTTAAAATGCTTGGAATTTCAGAATTGTGCCAAATTAAATGTAAGTATATATAAAAGTGTAACATATTACCTAACTAAATAGCTTTTTACACAGTCCTTCCCTCTTAAAAACAGCAAGCACATCTGAAAACTATAATAAAATAATTTTTTATTTCAGTTACAATTTCATGGAAAACAGCAGCTCAATCAACATAAAGGAGGAAGTTTATGGTTGAGAGACGCTGTCAAAAACCCCCCAAGACAGATGGTTCTTCTGTAACGCTATTGAAACAGCAGTTGCCCAGAGACTTCTCTCTTGTAATTGCCCATAAATATGACACACCACTTTCACTGTTTGACCACCTATGTCTTGGCATTCTCACTCTACACCTTCCTACAGGTAAAGCATCTACCCTCTGGCATTTCCCTTATTGCAAGACAGGCAAAGTTCCCCACCACAGATAAATGAAGTTCCTGTGAGAGATGCCTCATTGACAACAAAAATTCCTCTATGTGGCAGCAATAGCAGAAATGTTGCAGGGTGTCTTTGCTGTTCCAAAGTGTTTCATTTGAAAGAACAATTCACATGAATATTGTTTAATTTCTGTATTCCATTGTCCCTTTAATCTGACACCAGCACCGCAGGCTAGAGGCAGTCCTGGGCTGTTTTAATGGAGATTTATTTATCATACTCATGGAAAAGTCCTCATATGGGAATGATTTGTTGTCATGAATGATCTGATCTGGAATTAATTGATTTAGAGGTTAGTCCAAGAGTTGCAACAACTATCCAATGCTTGTGAGAGTTACTTTCACATGTTGTTACATACCCACTTCACATGTTCTGTTACACTGAAGATAATAAAATTTCAGTTAGATTTAAGACTATAATACCCGAGCTAGGCAGATCATGGTCTGTAGCTGTCTGGTAATAATAGCTTCTCCGTATTTTTAAGCCTTGATTTTATATAACAAAGTTTTGCTATGCCAAAGTTACTAGCTGCATTGGCTTCCACATCTGTATCTTTTTCATCTAAGGAAATTAATTTAAAACTTGTGACTTTTTTTGAAAACCCAACTTTTGCAATAATTCTTGAAGTTTTAAATGCAAATTTGAAGAGTGGGAAGGGGATGTTAAATACTAAAATTACCTTTATGATTAATATTTAATTAAAATGTTTTTGTCAACATACAGGTTTTGGTCCATTTGAGATTAGTCTCTAGAAGAGGACAAAGATGATGACTGTATTCCATTTTTCTATTAAGGGCAATTATCTTCAGTTACAGTCATATAGTCTATCCAACCCTTAAGGCTTCACTCATTAGATTTTGTAGCACACCTTACCCTCAAATACTCAGTGCTAATCATAACATTCGTTGGAAACAATGGCACTACTCCAGTGCTTAATGTTAAATATCTTTTCTAGCAGACAAAGATACACAGAGGAAAGCAGAAATGGCTGTTTACTTTTGAAACATTGCCAGCAGTGAACCTATTCAGCTTCCTTGAGGACTGCAGAGATTCTACCGTCCAGGCCAGGAGAACAGTACTATCCCATTCTTACATGTCCTAATTTATCCACAGCTCTCAAAGCAATTCATGGAAGTCAGTAACTTCATTTCTGTTTCACCAACAACAAACAGGCTGTAAAATGGGCAATGTCTTTCCCAAATTCACCAACTGGCAATAAAACCCTTCCCCCATAAAACTCCACTCCTCTCAATCTGTGAGGCTATCCCAGCATTCTAGGGATCAGTTCCATCTTTCTATTTTTTGATTATGTGATATCTTGCAGAATTCAAGTTCACTTTGCAAATACTTCTGTATTTATATAGCCTCTCCTGAATGCAGCTAGAAGAGGGCATACTCCACAAATACTACCAAAGCATGGGAAAAACGCTGCTCTTGAGAACTGCATTTTCAGAAGAATAAACAATAGCATGTAATTACTCATCTGCAAAAGCAGTGGACAAAGCCAAAGGGAAGTAAGCTGTCCTGAACAGTTCTGTTAGCTTCCAGAGCAGAACATTATGACTGCAAATGTTTCTCAGACATGCAACTAGCATGGCACTGTACCGACAGCACTCCCACATGGACTGGGATTACAGAGGAGTTCAGAAGAAAGAGCAAATATTAGCAAAACAGTAATCAGTCTTGAACAGAAGCTTTAGAAAGAAAACTTAATAGTAAACAGAAAGGGAGCTCTATTTCAAATTAATATTGCAAGAAATGTTGAGAAAGATAACCAAGACTTCATTACACTATCTCACTCAACTCTTGCAGTAGCACAAACTCCTATTGTGTAGTTTGGAGGGGTGTGAAGTTGAATATAATTTCACAGCTGCAATGAAATCCCTGACACAATAATTAAGGACTTTGGAATTTAGATTTAAGGTGAGGTTTTTTTAAGTCCTTTTCTGATTTCCTAAATACTTTTCATTTATTCTGAATAATCTGTAGTCACTGGAGCTTGGTGCTAAAATTCCAAAATTGCACTAAACTTGAACAGATTATCTGTAATTCTTACACCGTGCTGCTGTCACAAAAAGGTAAGTATGAACTGCAAGAGGTACATTTCTACCTTAAGAAACTTGAGAGCAGAGAAGCGGTCGAATGACTGGGACCTGTGCTTCCTAGGACTAGAATTCATCTTCCTCCTCTGCCACAGACTCTGCAGGTGATTCCGAGTTGTTTATGCAATTCAAGGTTATGTACATTGATAGTTTTTGAACTGGTGTTACGTACTGAAGTTGTATTGGTATATATCCCTGTTCAGACATTGTTTTTAGCAGTTTTGGTTTATTCTTGATGGCTTGTTTAAACCAATTTCCAAATCATAAACAATTCTTAATCAACAAAAAATAAAGCAGAAAGAGTATCTCTTATTAAAAAAACCCCACCAATGCCCATATATGGAGTGATACTTGAATAACAAGAGTGAGTTAAATTCAAACTTTTGCTTAGGTAAGGAAATTAAAAGTTCTCCTCAACAATTTTCATATAACCCTTGTTCAGGTTTTGAATTGAAATACAGCACTCGATTATGTTGTGCTAAAACAGGAATAAAATAGCTATTTGTTTATTCACAGTGATCAAAGCAATGCACTAATGGGATAGAAGTAGTTATTGATTTAATTGATTAACAATTATAAATGCTACTAACATAGTTAATCATGGTACCTTGGCATAAATAGTAGAAAACTAATTAAAAATATGTTTACATAGAAAAACAACTCTGTGGTATTAACTGGAAAAACATGCACATACACTTTGATTATGAAAACCTTTAGTCTAAGCCTGATGATGTCAACTTTGTGCATCGTAAGAAGTTCTGAGGGCAAATACATTCAAGAAATAAGAGCTTAGAGACTATGGAAGAAAGGAAGGTGCTGTGATGGTGCAAGGGACAAAGAGAATAGCCATGTCAGTGTCATCAATACCTTGTATTTGTGTTGTTTAGGAAATTTTTCCTTATTGGTGATTTCCATGGAATAAACTTTCCAAATATAGGAAATATCAATCTATATCTACCATAAGTAGTTCCTTAAATCTTCAATAACAATGACATAATTTCTAAGGCCAGACGCAGAACCTTCTAGTGTTTTCACTGAACATAGTAAGATTCAGACATCACTAATTAACTCATTTCCTGAGCAACCTTGACTGGAAGGGAGGACCTGTGTTTATAAACACTCTTGATAAAACAAACACATCTCTCTCATTCAGTAGAAGTGAAATGACCCTTCTGGAAGAATTCTTCTAAGATGAAGTAGTTGAAATTGCTTACACCCCTTACACATTGAGTACCAAAATTTACGTTCAGGTTCAGTCTAGACTTGGGAATTACTACCAAAACAGGAATGCAAATAAAATTAAGAAAAGAAAAAAAAAATCCATACCGTCTCAAGATCTGGAAATTGTGCATTTCCCAAAAAATAGACTACCAAAGCCCAAATTCTTCAGTTTTCTCCTCTTCCTCAATCTAGGAAGCTAGGAGAATACAAAATTTGTTTTTATATAGTATTTTTTTCACAAGTTTTTTAGGAATGTGAAAGGAAGCCAGCATTTCTATTCCAGTTTTATGGAAAAAAAAAAAGTGATGGCTTAGTTAATAACATCGAAATGTGAAAGGGCAAAAGGGCACATCATTCCATATGTAACTATGCTTACAAGAGCATTCAGACTGTCCCCAACACACACACACATTCTGAGAAAAACTTTGGTGTTTACTATCTAATAAACAGGACAGACTAGCAGGAAAGATACGTAGATGCACATCAGAGGGGTGGGCCTAACCAAATAGTCCACAGCATGGACTACCAGAAACAAAACTACTAAAGCCAAAAGCAAAATTGTATTTGGATCCTGTAACTTACTAGTGACATTACCTTCTCTTTCAGCCAACCAACCTTCATTTGTATCTTTGAAAACCTCTCTTAAAAGTAGCAGTTACTTTAGGCTCATTGCCAGCGGACAGTTACTGTATTAGCCCCACGACTGCACTGTGCATGCATGAAAGACTCTAAGCAGAAGCAGTAACAGAGGAGAATATATATTTATCATACTCTGACTTTCTGTCATTCCTATTTCTACGTGCTTGTTCTCTTCCACTCTGGTTTGGGGGAGGATTAAGAAATTATCTACCTTTGCTAGCACACAGGGATAAATAGCCATTTAGTTGCGTTTTCCAGCTGTACTTCTGCTAAGGCTTAGTTACTGGAAGCATCACTCTTTGTAGTGCTAATTTTAAGGACAGCATCAAACCCCAAAATCACAGATGACAGGAAGAGCTACCAAGTCCACAGCAGTTTTATCTCAGCATTCTAGCGCAATGAAATAGCTATTCCACTCCAAAGTGTAATGCTCCCAGGCCTGCCACTGCCAGTATTCTGTAGGTTTTTTTGAAAAAAAGAAGAAAAAACCCTCAGGAAATGGCTACTTCATCCACTCTTCTGAGCCAGTCTCTCTTTTCAGCCTTTAACTGTGAAGATGAGAGAGGGATGAAAAAAAGGGGGAAAAGGATGAAAAAAAAAAAAGTTAATCATACACTTAAGAATGACTAAAAACTGTTTCAATGAAGGAAAAAATTATTTTTTATAATAAGGCTGACAAAATTTTTCACAACTTTTTTTTTCTTTTCTGATCAATCATAGGAACTTTGCAACAGAGCTTTTAGTTATCACAGCAATTCAGTCTACTACTGAATCTCATCTAAAATAGAAAGTCATAGCATGATGCTGGGGATTGTATTCTGCATTTAATTTATTTTGCTGTAAAATTAAAATAACTCCACAGATTTTAATAGGACTGCATTGGAAAACTACTGAGAAACTCTCTTTTCTATGATGATTTTATTTAAAAATAAACTTATGATCAAAAGCCTATTTTTGAGCTTGCATTTGTGCAAACTGCTAAAATGAACGCACTTCTACACTGAGAAAAGATAGCCATGAAATGGACTCCTGAAGATAGCTTTCACCTCGCTGCATTTAGTTGCAACAACTTCCAACACTTCCAGCATTTCATCTCCATGAGGATCTGACATCAGTGTGACTACTGTTTTTATTTATCTCAAGTAAGTTCTCCCAAGTAAGGACACAAACTAGGACAAATTCTGCTCTCCCCCATAAGGTGCAGCAGCAGAACAGACTTTTGTCCAGATGTAAACATTTGTTACCATAACAGACAAAAGCACAGGCAGACAACACCCCAGCATCACTTTATTGTAGACTGTGTTCATGAGCATACCAGTAAAGACATCTGGAATATAACAGTTCAGAAGTTATGATTTTGAGTCACAGTGTAGGCTTTTTAATGAGTCCTGTTATTACTTACAAGAAGACTCCACATGTCCTGCATTGAACCCTAGCTTATTAAAGTCCAAGAACGACCTAAAGGCTGCACAGACACTCTTTGATTTATTACCTTTTTTAAAAAAATAATTAAGATTAATATTGGGAACTGCTAGTAGTTACGACAGTTTTTTCAGTTATTTCCTTATTTCTGCAAGGATCTTGATAAGCCTCCCCACATACTTACCTACATATGCATTCCATATGTGCTTTCTTCCCTTCTCAAATGTGATTACTGCAGTATTTTTTCTATTTCTGTCTGTCTTTCAAATACAGAGCTATTGGATTACACATTGCTGCACTTCTAATTAAGATGTACACACTGGTGTGATTGATAGAATAATTTATCACAAGGAAAAATCATTTATGACAAGGAAACATTTATCAGAAGCCAAGATTAAGATTTTGATTTTTTTGTACCATAGGTGGGACATGGACTTTTGATGCTGATCAACCTGGCCTCTGTACATGGCACTGATCTATCATACCATTCTTGACTTTCCATGTAGAGCTCTCAGTCCCTAGATGATATCTAGATTTAAGCAATTAGTACTGCACAGGATGATCTTTGTCTGATCTCTTGTTCCCATACGGCGTCCATTAAGAAAGGGATCCACAAACCCTTAGTGGTGTGGCGGTGGTCTTGGCATAAAGCAAGAGTCAAGGACAAACGCCAGGAGTGCCTGGTGACACGCTCCCACTTTCAATGTGTCCAGCATGTAGGAGGCCTCCTTTGACTGCTACTTTTCTCCCTTTCCATCCTGACCTTTTTTTTCATGTCACAGTTTACTGCTCCTACAGCTGTGCTTGTGCAGCCATTTGTGGGACCACATGGTGAACCAGGTCGGTAGAAGGAAAATCTTTCTAAAGATGCTTTATCATACATTGCACATGTTAGAATTATAAAATAATATATATTTTAGAGGAAACCTCTGAAGATCATCTGGTCCAATTCAACAGCTAACTTCAAAGTTAGAGAACATTCCAAGTTTAGATCAGGTTGTTCAGGACCTTGTCCAGTTGAATTTTGAAAATCTCCAATCTTGAACAACTTGTCTCAGGCTCTATTCCAGTGACTGAACACCCTCACTTGGAAGAATTTTCTCCTTCTGTCTAGTCAGAATTTTTCCTGCTGTGACCTGTGTCTGTTGCTGGTCATTTGTGTGCCCCCAAGGAGAACCATAGTCTGTCTTCTGCATAACCACCCATGAGGTCACTAAGACAGCCCCTGCAGCCTCTGCTCCAGGCTGAACAAACCCAGCTCTCACAGGCTCTGCTTGTATGTTTAGTACTTCAGGTCCCCAGGCAGTAGCTGGCCCTCTGTAGGAGTTCATCTGTATCTTTCTTGAGCTTGGATCCCACTCAAGCCCCCAAATGTGATCTCAAGTGAATACAGGCTATAACCACTTCCTTGGCCCTCTGGCAGCTTTCTGCATGCAGATAGCCTTCAGCTGCATTGACAGAAATGAAAGAGCAGTAAAATTCAGATGTGTAGGGATGCCTAGAATGTAAGTTTCCACTGACACTTAATTCAAAACTTACTGAAAAACAACAGAATCTTTCCTGACTTTACCCAGCATTCATTCAAATCCTCACTAGGGCCAAATCCTGCATGCCCTAGGGCATAGCTACATGAATGCATTTAACTTGGAACAAGATGCAGCAAAGCAAAAAAGTACTTTATAACTGCTTTGATCAAAACATGTCAAAATGAACTATTGGTGTTCACTTTACCACAAATCCTACCTCCCAAAAAGGGGGTGGATTTTTCCCTAGGGACATGAAAGCACTGCAAAAGGGATAGAAGGGATTTCTACAGTTCTTTGTGTTGCTACCACCTCATAAGGTGGGAAATAACTGGGCATGGTGGCATACTACAAAGGAGAGTCTGGGGCTGTACCTGATCACAAACTGAACCTGGGATAGAAAACATCACACTTGCACCAAAACAACAGCAGCGTTGATAGGTTTGGATAATAGTATTGCTTGAAAGGTGCATAAGTAATCCTTCCTCTTCTGCAGTACTAAAAAGAATGCTCAGCAAGTAAAGAAAAAACACAGAAGAACAATGAAGATGGTCAAACATCTTTGCAAACACGCTTGTGAGAGCGCAGTGAAAATTTGGAGGTGTTCTGTCTATGCTTTTCTGCATTTTCCAGTCCAAGAATCAGCTAATCCTGATGCAGAATTTCTTGGATTTATTGTGCGATGTTCCCATACTAGTCTCCACTTTCAAGCAAATAAAACTTAGACTATCTTTAATTAAGTTTAATTAATACTGTTTCTTCCTCTCTGTTTTGCTTGCTTGCGTGCAGATGAATATGTGCATACCTGCTTTAAATATTGGCTACACAATTATTTCACAAACTGTCCGCAGGCAGAGAAGAGCTGGTTTAGTGTAAAGAATGAAATGTAAAATGTAATGAAATGTAATGTAAAAAATGAAACCAGTCCTCAGCTATGTTTAAGCTACTGCAAAAAGACAGGTAGTAATTGTTTTCGTGTTGGCTACTAGAATGGTCTTAAATTACAACAAATGTTATTCATGTAAAATATTATCTCAAGGCTTCTCTCTTCTCATGAACCTGGATGCCAATAAGCAAGTGAGCAAGAAAGATGAGTTTTAGGAGGATGAAGACAACAGAATCACAATGAAAAGAAATACTCTTTTTGGTACAGCTTTACTCTGCGCTGTGCTGCTTCTGGGTCTGAAAAATGAATGTGGCCACCATGTGTTATAATGCTTGTCACACCACATGAGATTACAAACAGTTTTTCATTCACAAGCTTAGGGAAACTGAAGAAATCCATAGTTGTGCTTCCCTCTTGCATGAAGTTCATAAATGGAAAGGGAACAAAGATTTCAGACTTTGGCTAATCACAGTAGGTTTGTTAATCACAAAGCAGCTTAGTCTAGGAACATTTAAAATACTAGAATTTTTGAGACATCTCAATAGTCTTCCCTAAAAGAAAGTAAGATGGCTGGGCAATAAGCCATACGGTAATAAAATCACCTGTTGTAAGCAGATTTGATTGTAAACTGAAGAACTAATTAGAACTGCCATGATTAAAAAAGCCTTTGTCTAGACTTCTGGTTCACATCAGCTGCAGGGTGACTCAAGTGTGACTGCAGGGGACTGAAATGGAGAAACAGGGTGCCTAATGGAACACCTGAAATAATGGGTCTGTATCTGCTATGTATTATAATGATATGTTTGCAGAACATCTGCAAGAATAAAGAACAGCACGTCACTGCAGAGCAGGACACAGCAGCTTTCAGTATGGTTTAAGTATCCTAAATGCCATGTGTGGAGGCTCATTTTTCCCCTTAAAAGAGCCTTGTCTGGTAGTGCACACATAGGTTTCTGGTAGCGTCATGTTAATTCTGCATGCTCGTTGGTCATCTGATTGTTTTAAGCACAGCAGAACCCAAAAAGTAACTAGGGTTTTCTGTATGGTGGACACGTGTATAGTATGTATAGATGTTTTCTTAAAAGTTAAGTACTGTGTTTTTAAATTCTACTTTTGAAATAGAGATAGGAAAAGAGAAGGAAAGAGGGAGGGGGGACAAGGAAGCTCCTTTTTCATAATTCTTAGGTAAGTAATTTCACCTTATGGATCCTGGCTGTCCTGATATTAGTAATCTACTTCAAACACTTCCCTACATTTCTCCTTCAGTATGAGACCTAGCAGAAGTTTTCACTGCTTAGGAAGCTTCCTTGGTAAGAACTTTGACTTTTGTGCTTCTCAATCTTCGTGATCTACTTGTGCTCCCAATTTGCCTATCTAATCTAACATTTTTTCTTTCCATGGCTGTCTATTATGTGTATTCAGGACAGGAAGGTATTGGTCTACTGTACAGCTGAAGGCTCTACAGCAAAATAATCTGGCTTTCTTATTATGAGTCCCTACTATACAATGCTTTCATATCTGATGCTTTCAAATTTGCTGGGACAGCTCTTATCTTTTCCAAATATGTATTTTTAGTAAATCTTCTTTCTATGCATTTATAAGATTAATGCATAGAAATACATCAGCACAGAACTGCTGGATGATCTTGGTTACAATGACATTTATCTTCCCATTTTGTTTTTCATAGTTCTTTGATCCTACAAACACCTGTGTACATACTTTCTTAATATGAATAGTCCTGTTGAAATCAATAGGAATAGCTTCATATATGAAGCTATGCATCAGCCTGCGTATTTGGAAAATGAATTCTGAAAGATTCAAGTTGCCCAGAAGCAACAAGTTAAAATCCACATATGGCCTCTTTGAAGAAATTAAAACCATCTTTTAGGCCTATTACAATTATATTAATTTTCAAAATATAAGCAATGACTTCTAGAATACAAGGCTCAGTTGAAATTGAAGTACATAAAGGTACACAGCTATGTAGAAGACAGCTCTAGGATATTAATAGAATTATTAGGTGAATACTTAGAAGCATTTCAGAATTACAGTTTGTTCAAACAAAAATCCTTTCCCTCCCCCCATACCAAAATATATCTAAATTTAAAATATTTTTGTATGCTTCATTATAAGCTGCTGTTCTCAGCAAAATTCAGCATTGCACACGTAAGCCCCATAAGCCCATTACTTCCTTGGCAAACAGTTCAAAGACAAGATAGGGTTTACTTCTTTGTTTCAAGTCAGACTGTTTCACCTTTCATCTTGAAAAGAGATTGGAAAGCTGATAAATGTAATCTGCTGAAGGAGATATTTGTGAATATTTTTTTGCTCTAAAGCCACTGGAAGGTTGCTTGTTTTCAGAAGCATCATCATGTACCTTTTGAGGAAAAAAAGAGACTGTACATGAAGATCTTAAAATGACAGGCACTTCAAAAGTTTAAAGAAAAAACTCCAGTTACAGTGATGGCAATTTGTTCTTATACCATGCAGTCTCTGTTGCTAAGTTTTATTGAAAATTAAACACATATTACCTGCACTGGAACCTGAGTCAGTCATCCGTCTGGAAGGACTCTCATCACCTCTGGCTCTACAGAATATTCTACAGTAGAGACAGCTGGAACTGAGGGAAGGACTTGAGAAAGCCTCATGCCATCTCTTTGTTCTGCCCACAGAAATTTCCCAGGAGAACATCACAGCATCTACTAAGCACCCATGGAGGGCTCGAGTGCAGCAAGGAGCTACCACAGCATATTTAGGAGCAAGGCCAAGGATCACCACAAGTAATTTTATAGACATAAAATAAATTGTTTCAGAAACTAAAACAAGATAAGCAAACACACAAAGAAAGTCCAGAGACAGCCCCAGCCCCAGATGGCTGATGTGTGGTAATGATCACTTTCAGTACTCAGCAGTGGGGCAGACTCTCTTTACTTGGCAAGTAGACATTTAATTATTCAGTATTTTACCTCTGGTTTTGTTTGAGTTAAGTTCTGTGCTTACAGTTTGCTTAAAATGCTGTCTGCTCTTCAGCCTAGGGATGGATGAATTAACCTTAAAATTAAAGTTAACTAGCTCAAGTACTGAAAGTGGTTTAGCCACAGCAACTCCATGTCAGCCAATTTACCTTGCACACAAACAGACAGATAAAACTACTTTTTTGAACAGTGAATTAGCTTCCATGGTGTTACACACTACTGTGTCTAAAACTGCTGTATCCAAGCTGATAGATTTAAAACTAATTTGGTCATCTCTACACTATATTTCATAGTCACATAATCATTCATCTAAGACTACATCTGCAAAACCCTACATCTGCAAAATCAACTGTTGAAAGTTTGAGATTTATTTTATACCAACAAAAATAGGATAAGTGTAGAGTTAAGCTGTTCAAAAGCTGAATCTCTTCACATGTGGGGGAACTCCCCCTTACCCCCCAAGAAACTGTGTCCAATTTTGCCACACAATTGCACCTTCTTTATGGGTTTTCCTCTGGCGTTCTACATCATAACACAGAACCTTGCAAATGTTACAGACTTTCATGTCATATAGGGACGTTTTTTCCTTTTTTTTAATTAGGAGGAATCGTCAAATATATTAACTCACAATGGCATTCTTATCAATTTTTAAAGGCATAACAAAGGACAGTTAAGAACAGCTCTGTAACGTCTTTATTACAAAGCAAAGAATCACTTAGAAAAAATGCAAGCTTTTAAAAATGGATAGCCAAAGCAACAGTGTTCAGAACAAGCTTCAAGGTAAACAGAAAATATTTATGAGATTGCAATTTGTCAAGACAATTTTAGAACAAATCAACAGGCTGATTGTCTGCTGATTTCTACATATTGGAAGACGTTCATTCAAAATTTGTGATAGAGAGTGATAAAACCCATACAACCTCAAAGAAATTAGTGACATGGAGTCTACTGATTTTTTGCTATTAAATTCTCTCTCTTTTTAAAAATTTATTTAAACATACAAATGTATTAGCATCTTGAATAAAGAAGGTTTTCCTGATGAAATTTGAGGGCATAGGAAGACCCTAAAGCCACATCCTTCCCCTCAGGGACAAGAAGTTGCTGAGATCATTACAGCAACATGTATTGTATTTGTTTTCCAAATAGTTAAAGAAAGAATCCTTCAGGAAATGAAGACATTTGAGATATTTAAAGCATGGTGATAACAATAAAAGATGAGATGAGTCTTTCAGTATTTCACCCCCAACCAGGAGAGTTGAAGGAGTGATTTCACTTTGTTCAAAACACCTGACATAGCACAGGACTTTAAATTTACAGAGGGAGAACACTGACTTGAGAAAGGTGGATGTGGAGACATGTCAGACTCATTGCTCTTTTAAAAACTGCTTTCTCTGAAGTGTTTCGTTTTGAATAATATATTGTTTTTCAGAAATAAGATGTGTACTATAATGCTGCAGAGAATGGAATTGCAGGTGTTGACCTGACCTGTTGAAGGAGATCGCAATGAACAACAAAGGTTTAGAGCCTAAGGCCTCAGATCGGAATGAGCGCGCTATGGAACTCTATACCAAGAAAGGTAATGGCTGGAGGCTTAAATGAGGTGCCCTAAAGAAGACCATGAGCAGGGTCAGTGAGGCAATTTATTTAGGAATTGTCACACTACTGACCAATATTTGTTAGGGGGTAGAGTAGACTCACCACTACTTTGGCAATTCAAAGTCTCTAAAGTATAACAGCACTTCTACACACTCTTCTGCCTTGTGATCAGCATCCTGTCAGTGCAAAAGCATGACAGGGGACTTCCCTGCATGATCTGCCTATATGGTCCACAAGAAGCAGTTTTATGGAAAATCTATGAAGCACTATAACCAAATCAATAAGACTTCTTTTGATTTTTTGTCGTGGTTTAGCCCCAGCTGGCAACTAAGCACCATGCAGCCGCTCGCTCACTCCCCCCCCGGTGGGATGGGGGAGAGAATCGGAAGAGCAAAAATAAGAAAACTCGTGGGTTGAGATAAGAACAGTTTAATAATCGGAACAAAATAATAATAATAATAATAATGAATTATAAGGAGAAGGAAAACAACGAGAGAGAGAGAGAGAGAGAGGAAGAAACCCCAAGGGAGGGAAAAAAAAGAAGGGAAAAAAAAATAAAATTATACAACTGCTCACCACCCGTCGACCGACGCCCAGCCAGTTCCCGAGCAGCGATCCCTACCCCCAGGCCAACACCCCCAGTTTATATACTGGGCATGACATCATATGGTATGGAATAGCCCTTTGGTCAGTTTGGATCAACTGTCCTGGCTGTGCCCCCTCCCATTTCTTGGGCACCTGGCAGAGCATGGGGAGCTGAAGAAAAAAAAAGTCCTTGACCAATGTAAATACCGCTTAGCGACAGCCAAAACATCAGCGTGTTATCAATATTATTCTCATACTAAAATCCAAAGCACAGCACTATACCAGCTACTAGGAAGAAAATTAATTCTATCCCAGCCGAAACCAGGACAGTATCCACCCCTTATTCTATACCATTTACGTCATGCCCAGGTTCTACCCTTTCTAATACAATTAATCACCACCACTTTTCCTGTCTCTTGATATATATATATATATATATATATATGTACACACAGTTATCATTCCCTTGGTCTATGTGCCATCCTTCTAAAATGTTTATTAAGTTCATTTATTCCATGACTTTGGGCTCCATCTGTCATAATAGTCCTTCATGGCAGAAGAGATGGTGTATGGTGCTGGATTGTTGCATGCTGAAGCCAGTTCTGGTTCCATCACCACTGCACTTTGCTTGCTTTCATCAAAGTTCATTCTTCACTAATCTGGGTGATCCTTATTGAAATACCATTGATATGGTGTATAGTAACCATAAAAGTGATGACACACAGTATTATATAGCAGTTAACATCATACCATTTAGTTCATTGGCTATTCTCACCCAAAATCAAATCCCCTTGAGGTACACATCGGAATTCCCCATCCTTTCGCATTACCCACCAAGTGCACCCAGGTCCTTGAGCAAAAGCAATCCCACGAATGGGCTTGCCTTTGCCTGAGGCAGGAGTAACCCAGACTGTCTTCCCCAGCATGTTTATGTGTACTACAGGGACCTTATCCCCTTCTACAGTGTGTAAAAGTTTTGATTGGGCAGGGCCAGCTCGATTGACAGATCCTCTGATGTTGACTAACCAGGTGGCCTTTGCTAAATGCGTATCCCAATGTTTGAATGTCCCACCACCCATTGCTCGCAGTGTAGTCTTTAACAGTCCATTGTGTCGTTCAATTTTCCCAGAGGCTGGTGCATGATAGGGGATGTGATATACCCACTCAATGCTGTGCTCTTTGGCCCACGTGTCTATGAGACTGTTTCAAAAATGTGTTCCGTTGTCTGACTCAGTTCTTTCTGGGGTGCCATGTTGCCACAGGACTTGCTTTTCAAGGCCCAGGATAGTGTTCCGGACAGTGGCATGGGGTACAGGATATGTTTCCAGCCATCCAGTGGTTGCTTCCACCATTGTAAGCACATAGCGCTTGCCTTGGCGGGTTTGTGGGAGCGTGTTATCATCGATCTGCCAGGCCTCCCCATATTTATATTTCAGCCATCGCCCTCCATACCACAGAGGCTTTAACCGCTTGGCTTGTTTAATTGCAGCGCATGTTTCACATTCATGGATAACCTGTGCAATAGTGTCCATGGTTAAGTCCACCCCTCGATCACAAGCCCATCTATATGTTGCATCTCTTCCTTGATGGCCTGAGGTGTCATGGGCCCACCGAGCTATAAATAATTCACCCTTATGTTACCAGTCCAGATCCACCTGAGCCACTTCAATCTGAGTAGCCTGATCCATTTGCTGGTTGTTTTGATGTTCCTCAGTGGCCCGACTCTTGGGTACATGAGCATCTATGTGACGTACTTTTACAACCAGGTTCTCTACCCGGGCAGCAATATCTTGCCACAATGCTGCAGCCCAGATGGGTTTGCCTCTGCGCTGCCAGTTGTTCTGCTTCCATTGTTGTAACCACCCCCACAGGGCATTTGCCACCATCCATGAGTCAGTATAGAGATAGAGCACTGGCCACTTTTCTCGTTCAGCAATGTCTAAAGCCAGCTGAATGGCTTTTACTTCTGCAAATTGGCTCGATTCACCATCTCCTTCAGCAGTTTCTACCACTTGTCGTATAGGACTCCATACAGCAGCCTTCCACCTCCAATGTTTTCCTACAAGACGACAGGACCCATCAGTGAACAGGGCATACTGCTTCTCATTTTCTGGTAATTTATTGTACAGTGGGGCCTCCTCAGCACGCGTCACCTCCTCCTCTGGCGATATTCAGAAATCTTTGCCTTCTGGCCAGTCCATAATTACTTCCAAGATTCGTGGGCGATTGGGGTTTCCTATTTGAGCCCGTTGTGTGATCAGTGCAACCCACTTACTCCACGTAGCATCAGTTGCATGATGTGTAGAGCGGACACTCCCTTTGAACATCCAGCCCAGCACCGGCAGTCGGGGTGCCAGGAGGAGCTGTGCTTCAGTACCAACCACTTCTGAAGCAGCTCGAACCCCTTCATATGCTGCTAATATCTCTTTTTCAGTTGGAGTATAGCGGGCCTCGGATCCTCTGTATCCCCGACTCCAAAACCCGAGGGGTCGACCTCGAGCATCCCCTGGTGCTTTCTGCCAGAGGCTCCAGGTAGGGCCATTCTCTCCAGCTGCGGTGTAGAGCACATTTTTTACGCCTTGCCCTGCCCGGACTGGCCCAAGGGCTACTGCATGGACTATCTCCCGTTTAATTTGTTCAAAGGCTTGTCGTTGCTCAGGGCCCCGTTTGAAATTGTTCTTCTTCCGGGTCACTTGGTAGAGAGGGCTTACGATCAGACTGTAATTTGGGATATGCATTCTCCAAAAACCCACAATGCCTAAGAAAGCTTGTATTTCCTTTTTGCTAGTTGGTGGAGACATGGCTGTTATTTTGTTAATCACATCCATTGGGACCTGACGACGTCCATCTTGCCATTTTATTCCTAAAAACTGGATCTCCTGTGCAGGTCCCTTGACCTTACTTTGTTTTATGGCAAAACCGGCTTTCAGGAGGATCTGGACTATTTTCTTCCCTTTCTCAAAAACTTCCTCTGCTGTATTGCCCCACACGATAATGTCATCAATGTATTGCAGATGTTCTGGAGCTTCGCCCTGTTCCAGTGCAGTCTGAATCAGTCCATGGCAAATGGTAGGGCTGTGTTTCCACCCCTGGGGCAGTCAATTCCAGGTGTACTGAACGCCCCTCCAAGTGAAAGCAAACTGTGGCCTGCACTCTGCTGCCAAAGGGATCGAGAAAAACGCATTAGCAATATCAATTGTAGCATACCATTTGGCTGCTTTTGACTCCAGTTCGTATTGCAGTTCCAGCATGTCTGGCACGGCAGCACTCAGGGGCGGCGTGACTTCATTCAGGCCACGATAGTCTACTGTTAGTCTCCACTCTCCATTAGACTTTCTCACTGGCCATATAGGACTGTTAAAAGGTGAACGAGTCTTACTGATCACTCCTTGGCTCTCCAGTCGACGAATCAGCTCATGGATGGGAATCAGGGAGTCTCAGTTGGTACAATATTGCCTCCGGTGCACCATTGTGGTAGCAATTGGCACCTGTTGTTCTTTGACCCTCAGCAACCCCACAACAGAAGGGTCCTCCGAGAGACCGGGCAAGGTAGATAGCTGTTTAATTTCCTCCATCTCCAAGGCAGCTATACCAAAAGCCCACCGGTACCCTTTTGGGTCCTTGAAATACCCTCTCCTGACGTAGTCTATGCCAAGGATGCATGGAGCCTCAGGGCCAGTCACAATGGGGTGCTTTTGCCACTTATTCCCAGTTAGGCTCACTTCGGCCTCCAATACAGTCAGCTGTTGGGATCCCCCTGTCACTCCACAAATACAGATGGGTTCTGCCCCGATATAGCTTGATGGCATTAGGGTACACTGTGCACCGGTGTCTACTAGAGCCTTATACTCCTGTGGGTCTGATGTGCCAGGCCATCGAATCCACGCAGTCCAGTAAACCCGGTTGTCCCTTTCCTCCACCTGGCTGCAGGCAGGGCCCTCCTAATCCTGGTCATAATATTCATTACCCATTTCTTGTGTATATGAGTCAGGAGTTTCTTCATTAAAATCAGAAGTAAGATCAGCCCTTTTACTCTGTCTGGGGAACTGTCCACTGGAAACCGGAGCAGCAATTTTCCTGGAAGAACCTCCTTTGGTGATTGTTTTTCCTTGCAACTCAGGTACCCATGCCTCTAGGGTTGAGGTAGGTTTTCCATCCCACTTCCTCATGTCCTCTCCATGGTCACGCAGGTAAAACCATAGGGTGCCCCGTGGTGTGTACCCTCTATATCCTCTCTCTTGAGCAGAAGAACGCTGACTCCTAATAGCTGAGACACTGGTCCGTATAGGTGGGGAGTAGGACATATCTTCTTTGAACCATTGGAACTCCCGGGACAGTTTCTCCACAGCTGAGACAAGGGAGGAAGAGATACTTTCTTCATATTCCTGGAGGTTACTAGCAGCTTCATTCACTGTTGGACCGTCTCCATCTTTCCAGGTCAGTATTGCCAATGAGTTGGCACACGACGATGGTGCGTTTCGTACCAAATTCCGCCACATAGGTCTTTTGCACTGGACCTCGTCTGGATCTGTGGGTGACCGCACGTCGTCCAGGTCACCATAAATCACTTCCAGCACAGCTAATTCCCTCAGGTACTGGATACCTTTCTCCATGGTGGTCCATTTCCCGGGGCGATATACAACATCTTCCTTGAAGGGATATCTTTCTTTTATAGCTGACAGGAGTCGCCTCCAGAGGCTGCGGGCTGGTTCCCCTTTTCCAATTGCTTTGTGAATGCCCCCTTCCCTAGAAATAGATCCCAGCTGCTTGGCTTCCTTACCCTCCAGTTCCAGGCTACTGGCCCCACTATCCCAGCATCGGAGCAGCCAGGTGACAATGTGCTCCCCTGGACGACAGCTGAAATCTTTTCGCATATCTCGCAGCTCACTCAGGGATAGGGATCGGGTGGTTTCTGTCTCATTTACGAGTTCTTCCTCTTCCTCTCCCTGTGATGGCCCTGCTCTTTCATCTTCCCTTTCTAAACAAGCTGACTTTCGCTTCCAGGATTTCTTTTTATGTATAGGGGCGACTGATACTGACATGGGTTCGTTCTCTGTTTGAACCGCAACGCTTGTAATGGAGTTGTCCAGAGCAGCTGCAGCTGCAGTGCCTGTTGCAGGCGCGGCTGGAGCAGCCGCAGCGCCTGTCGCAGGGGTAGTCGGAACAGCCGCAGTGCCTGTCGCAGGGGGGGCTGGAGCAGCCACAGTGCCTGTCATTTTGTCACCAGATCCTTGAGGGTTTTGAATAGTGTTGAACAGGGCTCGGTAGGCATGGGCCAGACCCCAGCACATTGCAGTGATTTGTGTCTCCCTAGAATTGCCAGGGTGACAGCATACTTTTTCCAAATAGTCTACTAATTTTTCAGGATTCTGCACTTGTTCAGGGATGAAGTTCCAAAACACTGGAGGTGCCCACCATCCTAGGCATTTGCCCATGCTATCCCACACACCCTGCCACTCATAACTATCCAGCCTTGGGGCAGATCTCTGAATAATATTCTTAAATTGCTTACTAACCTTGGACAAGATCGAAACAATATTCCCAAGCAATACCAATAGAAGTATCTTCACTACCCAAGGTTATTCAAAATACTGAAAAGTTATTGTAATGAAGGAGGAAGCATTGTAGAAGAAAGTAGTGAAGGTACAATTCTGCATTTCCTCCATAAAAAACCTGCCAGAGGAAGAGGTATAATTGCGAATTGTCTCCATAAGATGATACCCGACATACAATAACGGTTTCAGTACAGCACTTAGATACCAAAATAAACCCAAGGTCACTGTTTTAATAACAAATCTCACAGGCAAAACATCACCAATTAAAGCAGAGCACAACAAACTGCAAAAACCAACACCGATCTTTAACACGTACAGCAAAAAAATGAGCATGGTGCAGATCAGGTAAACCAATGCTAGGAACAGATGGATCAATATCACATCCCACAACTACTAACAGATCTGAATTCCTTAATACGCTCTGGTTAATCTGTTATTATCTCAAACCCTTGGTGCCCCATGCTGGGCGCCAAAAAGAACCGTCATGGTTTAGCCCCAGCTGGCAACTAAGCACCATGCAGCCGCTCGCTCACTCCTCCCCCGGTGGGATGGGGGAGAGAATCGGAAGAGCAAAAGTAAGAAAACTCGTGGGTTGAGATAAGAACAGTTTAATAATTGGAACAAAATAATAATAATAATAATAATAATAATAATAATGAATTATAAGGAGAAGGAAAACAACGAGAGAGAGAGAGAGAGGAACAAACCCCAAGGGAGGGAAAAAAAAGAAGGGAAAAAAAATTAAAAAAAAATTATACAACCGCTCACCACCCACCGACCGACGCCCAGCCAGTTCCCGAGCAGCGATCCCTACCCCCCGGCCAACTCCCCCAGTTTATATACTGGGCATGACATCATATGGTATGGAATAGCCCTTTGGCCAGTTTGGATCAACTATCCTGGCTGTGCTCCCTCCCATTTCTTGGGCACCTGGCAGAGCATGGGGAGCTGAAGAAAAAAAAAGTCCTTGACCAATGTAAACACCGCTTAGCGACAGCCAAAACATCAGCGTGTTATCAATATTATTCTCATACTAAAATCCAAAGCACCGCACTATACCAGCTACTAGGAAGAAAATTAACTCTATCCCAGCTGAAACCAGGACAGTTTTACAGACTTGTCACAGGTATTGGCATTATACCAATTCCAAGCCATTATTCTAACAGGACCCAGGAGAATTCCTCAACAGCTTTGTTCTCATAAAAATGTTATTTCCAGGACTTGATTGCCACTGTGAGCTCTGAAAGGTTGATCAGGTTATAGGGTATAGATGCACTCCCCATCCTTATATCTAGAACAAACAACTCTTACCATAAAATAGATTTAAATATATATAAAATGGTAGATGCAGCTGCCAACACTTAGTTAATCATTTTTACTTTGGAAATGAACCAAAACCATCTCTGTTTGTAACAATACCTGCCCCTCCCCTAAAACCATAAGACTAGCTGTAACTCAGAACTGAGAAATGCATTCATTAAAAAAGCAAAAAGCAAGAACACTTACAGAAGATTAGATGTAATATAGTGTAATGATGAAAAAGTACTGATTTATATAACAATCTATCAAGTCTGTTGAAAAGCATTTTGTTATTTTTCCAATGCCTGATGTTGCAGAATATGTAAAATGCAACGCCTTGCTCTTTCATACTTATGATCTGATTTCAGATTAGTCTACTGAGAATCACTAACAAGCATGAACACATGAGAAAAGCTAGCTTTGTGTGGAGGAAAGCAAAATAAAACATATTTTCCAGTACTTGGTACTGAAATGTTTTGGCTGGCTATGACTAATTTTACAGGAACACACACTCAATGTTTTAGAAAATTCCCTCCAGAAGATTATATCCAAACATACACTCTGTTAATCACTCAAGAGAAAATTATTATATTATTTAGTTTACTTTATCAGGATGTTTTTCACTACTGTACCCCTAGAGGCACTAAATGACTAATCTAGTAGACTTCATTGAGACTCCTTGTACTATTCAATGAAAGGAAGGCTCCCAAAAACTACCCCAAGCATTATACTCTGCAGAGTCAAAGTCCCTTTTATTTCAGTGGGCTTCAGATCAGAACCTGAAAACTATATTAGTCTCTTCTAGAAAATTCATAGTTCAGTAACTATTTTTAGTTATTTTGATATGCAGTCTTCACCCAGATCCACAAAGATTTTCCTGTGGAGATACCCACGTATGTTTGCAGATCTTAGTCAATGTTTTTAATTTAATTCCAGGAATTTTCTGTATTTTTTATCCTCTTCTGCACTAAAGGAGTCCATTTAATCCAAATGATGGTCCAGGCAAGTATCTATCCTTACAGTTAGGTTCATACATGCAATGTGATTTTCAAAAGCAGCTAAGGGATTTGGGAGCACAAATTCCTTGCGCTGTTAAGCAACGAGAAGTTTTGAAAAGTCCCTCTCCTGAAGCCAATGTTACCATAACATTAACATCATAAATAAGGCAGTGCCTGGAAGTTCCCCAGCAGCACCTTTGAAGGGAGCCTTAAAAACCCGCTGTGTCACAAGAGCAGCTGCAGTTAGATTTTTAATTTCTTTTTTTTTTTTTTTAATGTACAATATCTGTTCACTCGATAAACACATCTAACGTAACTGGGAGTGTTGAAAAATGTGGACATATATTGCCCAACACGATTACTATCGGTTTGTGTACAAGAGATTAAAATCAGCATTCAAAGACAATTTAAGGTGATTAAATTATGTTATTTAGTCATAATCTTAAAGTGGCAAATTGAAAAACTTTTTTTAAAGTGTTGCAAAGGATTTCAGAAAGTTTAAAATAAACAAAATTAAAATTTTGGATTTGGAAAGAACATGCTCTTGTGCTAGAAGTGTCAAACTCTTTGACCCTAGAAGGAAAAAAAAAAAATCAAAAGTAAATACAAACTCTCAGAATAAAATGTTACAGAACATTAGCATCTACAGCCAACAATATCAGTGATAGCCTGCATGGATGCAACCAAAGAACAGCTGTATGGAATTCAGTACCACCGAGTCTTTCACATGAAGAACATAATGCACTTCACATCACTGATTCAAGACTGAGAATAATCTGCGTTATAATTTCTAAATACATTTATGAAATACTCTGTGAAAAACATTTATGGTGTTATTCCAAAACATTCATTCAGAGCTTCAACTAAAGTACAGACATGTCAGTAACACAAGTCCACGGTATGCACGTGCATTTGGTGGACAAGAGGGTTTTTTTGCATTTTTGCCGAAGGAAAAAAAAACAGAGCAAATAGATTATGTCAAATTGCACAGTGGGATTAACTGAAAAATGAATAATAATGAAATAAAAGTTTCAGACTTGCTGCCATTGGCCAAAGTAGCTTTCAATTCCATAGCAGTCTTACAACAGTATATTATTCCAATTCACAGAACAAATATCTACAAAGAATTCTCCCCCACACAGAATTTATGCCTCATGGGGAAGACTCTTCTCATGAACCAGTCCAATTCAAACCAAATGAGGAAGCAGGAAATTAGGGTCAGAAAATTATAATAGAACAAGAAAAAAAGAACGCTGTACTGTAGACTCCATCCCAATTCATTTATTTTTACAGACAGACCTAAACAAACACTCAAGGAGTTTATCACTAAATTTATCGGGAGATCAAAACAAAAAAGTCCTTTTATCAGCCTGCCACATTTAAACACCCCTTCCATCCTTACAGGAATCCTGAGTCACATTGCTGTTGGAAACTGCTCTGTAACTGCTTTTGGAATCCTAGTTTTGCCAAAGGTTTGGGACTAGTTTCTCTGCGAGAGCTGCTGTTCCCACTGCTACAGGAAAATAATTTCCTTGGCTAACTGCAGACATCTTATTTTCTTAATTCTGATATTTTTGGCTACATCTCGACCTGCCGCCTTCTCTCTGACTACTCAAGGTAATGTTATCCATTTCGGCTTAACAGCAGTGCAAGGAAAGTAAGAGAATCTGACTAACAACACAGTGAAGCCTTTTGTTCAAAAGTTATTTATTCTGTGGAAAAGATAGGGCTGAATCCCATAACCTTTTATAGTGGGATATTCTGAAGGCTTACGTTAGAGTACAGATAATCTCTTCCACTTCAGAAAAACAAAAAAGAGTATAGTAGTGAGAAACACTAGAAAGGAATATTAAAAGCTTGGAATACATTACAGTCACTTTCAAAGACTACACATAACCTAAGGTAAAATTTGTTATGAAATGAAATCCAGTGACTTATCTGCAGTTAAACAAAATAGGTTTGTTTTATGCTGTGGGAATATTTATGAATGATGGACACAATGCAGGCTAATACTCGACATACTGATTCAAGGAGAAAGAACTTACCAGAGAAATTTGATTAAAATTGTGAAAAGTCATAATTAGTGCTAGATAATTCAATTAGTTTGTCAATATCTCTGAGAAGCCTTGATACAGATTCACCTCACCTTAATCAGAAATGTAGTAATGTCTATACAACATTCATCAGAATTTTCTCTAACATCTGGATGATGATCCAAAAATTGGAGGATCCACAAAATTCTTTGGTTTTGAGAATATGAAATTGGATGAAGTACCTTGCCCAAACAATCCTTCAGTAGGATTTAGTGGTAGAGAGGAGGGGGAAAACTAGTTGGTTTTAGTTGTGTTTAGCAGAAATCAATCTCTTTTTTTTTTTTTTTTTTAATCTTTGCTTCAATCTTTTGTGAGAATAGCAATTATAAAAATAAAAAGATTGAGCTGTCATTCCAACCAAGTCCTAACAGTTGCTTCTCCATTCTTGGGTCTCACGTGGCTTTTAGAGAAAATTTCTCTTTTTTTTGTGGTAGAGCAGGTCTGGAAAAGGGATTTTCTACATGCTTAAGATCTTTAATTCAGCCAAGCCTGTTAATTGCATTATCTTTGTTTGTGTTTAGATTCTGATTTTTCCTCACTTTTTTCTTTAAAAAGTCCTCTCTTAAGAAGAATGCTTCATCATTAATGAAATATTCACAGCTTATTAGCCTGAACTCCCCCCCCCCCCTTTTTTTTCTCCCTTTCCTTCAGATCAGGAGATTTCTCACACCTGAATAAAATATTTTCTTTGAAAGTAAACGCTCTAAATTACACCAGTGCTGGGAATATTCCTGCTGTTATTTTCACAATCCATAGCTGTAAGAAATCTACCTAGAGAAGACTGGGCATGCATCACAGAAACAGTAGCTGGGGGCAGGGGCTTGTGTAAGTTTGCCTACAAAGCTTGTTGCTTTGGGAAATGCATTTCCAGAGCATTCTGATATTTATTTTTAAATCCTCCTCCCTGAATTTTAATGACAACCCCTCTTGCTTACTTTCTTCAGGCCCAATTCCTTCCTGAAATATTATTCTGCTCACTCTGATGGATTTCTACAATGAATCAATGTGGCCATTTCACAAAGCCTGGATTCTTTGTATAGAGTACTGAGTAGCAGCCTCTGTGGCACCCAGCAAATAAAACCTGCAAGCGGTGAGTGGCTTTGCATCACCCTCACGTGCATTGTGTTGGTCTGGGCAGACACTGCATGTATGCAACACAGACATAGGCATTGACCCAATGTATGATGTGTATGTAGTACTTTTAACACACAGAGAATACATTATTCGTTAGAGGAGTGCCCACCTTTCTGAATACCTGGCTGCCATACTTCCAGCAAAGCAGACAGTTGATTTTTTTTTTCCATATTTTCATGACATGTTACATATACTTTCTGCAATGTGTGTGCACCCTCTGGGTATCCTCATTGGATGCAAAAGTGCCTTCCTAATTTTGTCCCTTTGTATAATATAGGAATTCCCATGCTGCATCCTAGCACTAGCTGATAGGTCACACAGCCTCTTTGAAATGTAGGCTTGGGACCAGGCCCTGTTTGCTTACTGAGTTTTGTAATTTTTGCAGTTCTTTAGTGTCAGATCATCCCTTTAGGCAGTTCAAACATGTTAAGCTCTGCCTGTCACCAAGCAATTACCTCCAGTGCTCCGAAACAAAGCAGTCTTCAGCTGCTGCTCTGTGGCCGTGGGAAGAACTCGGTAGTAAGCCATCAGTGTCTCTTGAAAATGAGCTTCTGCTTGCCAAGGAGGTGCACAGAGGCAGAAGTCAAGTGTGATTGAAAATACAAATGCACCTGCAGCAATAGTTCTCTCAGTTTTATCATCATCATCAATATTGATCAAAGTTGACAAATTCAAAGAAAAGAAAAGGAAAACCTCTTAAGAGATGCAAAATGGAAATACAGCTTTCTGGGAGAACACTGCAACAACTCTATATTTTAGCATGCAAAAATTTATGGGAGGCAAGCCCTGGAAATGTCCAGGACTGGTAAAGTGATACAAACCCAAGTTTTCAAGAGTTTTGGGGGTTTTTTTGTTTGTGGTTTTTCGGGTTTTTTGTTTTTTATTTTGGTGTTTTTGTTTGTTTGTTTTTTTTTTTTTTTTAAACATGCACCCTAATAGCTGCCACAAGATTAAGGAACTGACCCAAACCCAATTAAATCAATGGATGACTTCACAAGAGTTTAGACCAGGATTTACATCTCAATTCAGTACAGCTTTTAAAGTGTGAGTTTAGCTTTCACAGAAGTTCCACCATTTGCAGCAAACATCTAAGGTGACCTTGCTGAACTGGAAGTCATGCTAGGCTATACTGCTAGAAAGGAATGAAAAGATACCGTAAGCAGCTTGTGTATTGTGTAATGACTACATACTAAAGAGCTCTGCAGCCACTATGCAATGTGAACTCTCGCACTGCTTTGTCTAATTCTTCATGATCAACCTCAGCAGCTGACAGACCACCCACCAGGCTGAATCACGGACAGGGCAGGAAGCAGCTCAGGAAACCATTCAGACACTTCTACGTAACTTTGCAACTTGTTTTTTGTAAAACCTGAGACTGTTCTAGGTTGAGTAGTAGACAAGTCAACAAGAATCACAAATTTTACCATCTGAAAGAGATTTGAGGACAAGAAGCAATTTGCAGAATTTTTCAGTTTAAATTAGAGATAACCCTACAGAAATACAAATTCCTGACAATGCAGTGGGCCTGCTTTCAGGGAAAACTATTGTAGAGAAGCTTTTGGGGTTCAAAGAAGAGCAGAGAGCTCTTCTGTTTCAAAAGGGAGATTCAGAGATAATAAAGGCACACTGTGACAGACACAAATTCTTCCAAATACATTCCTGATCCTACGTTAATAATTACATACGGCTAAATGATTCAAACCTAGAAAGAATTCTTAAAAAATCAATACATCTATAGATTGGTTATATCACGTAGTTTACAGACAACAAAATTAATGTTTGAACTGAGGCACAGCTTAAATTTTATTCATGATCTAGATACTCCAGTAGAGGCTTGCAAGTTAAATAATTGGTCCCAGATAGCTTCCTGCTAATCTGTTGTACCTGGCTGAATTTCAACCACAGAAATATTAGAAAAATCATAAAGGAGTCTTGCTCTGTCTCTAGACTTTCTGGTAGGCTCTACAATCAAAAAGCACCATTGTTTCCTTATTTTGTGAACTGAGAATCTCAAAAGCTGACACCTTGCACAAACTGAACTTCTTTCTTACATCCCAATTCCTCACTGCTCCTCTTCCCCCCTCTCCGCAAGTAGGCATCCTAAACTGAAAGCTCCTGTCAGAGATTTGCTGCTTTTCTCCTATTTTCAACACTAGTACTGAAAGATCTTTCTTCACATTCTGTCTCTGATTCCAGATTCCACTTCATAGATCACAATTTTGTTAAACACAACAATTCATACGGCTGTTTAATTCTTCACATACAAACAAATAAGAGATTTAATAACAGCATAATTTTAGCCATTTGTACTCTTGTGCTGTGATTTACATATTCCTTGGTTTTCATACAATCTTTCCTAAAGGAACTTCATGTAACAATGAACTGCCATGCTGGCAAGATCTAACGCTGCAGAGATCTGCAACTGGAAAGTGAAGGGCAGTATATACGAATGCCTGTGTTATCAGTGTATAAATATAATCTGTGCTATTTAGACTTTTTGAAGGAGAACACAAGACTAAAAATTACACATAAGACTATCATAAAATCATAGAATAGCTTAGGTTGGAAAAGACCTTTAAGACCATCAAGTCCAAGCGTTAACCTAGCACTGCCAAGTCCACCACTACACCATGTCCCTGAACCCCACATCTACACGGCTTTTCAATACCTCCAGGGACGGGGACTCAACCACTTCCCTGGGCAGCCTGGTCCAATGCTTGATAACCCTTTTGGTGAAGAAATTTTTCCTAATATCCAATCTAAACCTCCCCTGGCACAACTGGAGGCCGTTTCCTCTTGTCCTATGGCTTGTTACCTGGGAGAAGAGACCGACATCCACCTCACTACAACCTCCTGTCAGGTAGCCGTAGAGAGCGATAAGGTCTCCCCTGAGACCTTATCACACAGCAGTTCTTAGATCTATGGTATTCCTTATTTTCTTTTTAAGAGGCTTTAACATGTATTTTAATACAGAGAAATTACTGTCTAACATCATTATTGTTTTAAATTCTTAAGTGACACGATCTCAAACAATGAGGCAGCTCTTCTACACCAAAGTAATCGAAATATATGGGGTAATTTAGCAGACCTAGTAAAAGAAAGCTGCCCCTCAAGAACCGATGGAAAGCGGTCAGTCATGGAGTGGCAAAAAAAATATCTACTTATTAAAGAAAACTGTATTTAACCAAGACAACTAACCCGCACAGACTTTTTAACGGCTTCTCAGCATTCGACCCAAACCCGCCCCTGCCGCCTACTCTACTGTCCCGGCCTACGTAACACTGCCACCTAGCGGCCCGGGGAGCTGCGCGGGCCTGCCCGGCTCCCGGCTCCCTGCGGTGGAATTAGAACTGCATCAGCAAAACCTCCAGGTTATAGTTTTATAGGCTAAAAAGTCAGGAAACGGACATCAGAGATTTCCATGAGATAATTACACTGAATAAAGAAAACCTAGTTTTAGCTTCAGATACGAGCATGCAATTCCCACAGGAGCCGTTTGGAGCTGTATGAACAAGTCTGAGAACTGAGTGTTATACATAAAGAAAGAAGCTTTTGCACACTGCCTCTTTGGTGAATCCTTGCATTCTTCTACATGTACAATAGGGATGATACCAACTATAGCATAGTTTAGTATAAAAACCTCAAGTTACACATGCTATCCTAGAAACAAGACTTACGGAGAACT
The DNA here is from genome assembly GCF_034638445.1 of Ciconia boyciana. Lineage (NCBI taxonomy): Eukaryota > Metazoa > Chordata > Aves > Ciconiiformes > Ciconiidae > Ciconia > Ciconia boyciana. The sequence continues at coordinate 5,565,540 of NC_132947.1, read as the reverse complement.
AGTAAGGTGGAAAAATCTTAAGCTTCTAAAATTCATTCATTTTCTAAAATACAAACCAGCTGTATTTTTAAAACAGTGTGAGAGAAGTCACTATTGATTAAAACTAAATTTCTCAGTTTAGTCATATGGTATTAATAGAAACACGATTAACAGGAAAGTTGTTACTACCTAGTGGTACCTTGCAGTTTTGGAAACACATGGTTACCAATTCAAATAATTTTTTGTATAATTGCAGGTAGATAAGCAACCAATAATGCTGAAGGTAGATTTCTACTAGTACGTTTAGACTGAGGTTTTACTTGAGGTCTGCTTCATTCTCATATGGAACTTTCCATTAAATGCTTGACTTCATCTTGATCACATGCGCAGATCTTCAGAATCATGTTAAGATCACAGAATCACAGAATTGTACAGGTTGGAAAAGACCTTTAAGATCATCAAGTCCAACCGTAAACCTAGCACTAACAAGACCACCACTACACCATGTCCCTAAGCACCTCACCCAAACATCTTTTAAATACCTCCAGGGATGGGAGCACAACCACTTCCCTGGGCAGCCTGGTCCAGTGCTTGACAACTCTTTCGGTGAAGTAAAATTTCCTAGTATCCACTCTAAACCTCCCCTGGCACAACTTGAGACCATTTCCTCTTGTCCTATCCCTTGTCACCTGGGAGAAGAGACCGACCCCCACCTCGCTACAACCTCCTTTCAGGTAGTTGTAGAGAGCGATAAGGTCTCCCCTCAGCCTCCCTTTCTCCAGGCTAAACAACCCCAGGTCCCTCAGCCGCTCCCCATCAGCCTTGTGCTCCAGACCCTTCCCCAGCTTTGTTGCCCTTCTCTGGACACGCTCCAGCCCCTCAATGTCTCTCTTGTAGCGAGGGACCCAACACTGAACACAGCATTCGAGGTGCGGCCTCACCAGTGCCAAGTACAGGGGCACAATCACTTCCTTAGCGCTGCTGGCCACAATGTTTCTGATACAAGCCAGGATGCCATTGGCTTTCTTGGCCACCTGGGCACACTGCCGGCTCATATTCAGGCGGCTGTCAACCAACACCACCAGGTCCTTCTCTGCTGCGCAGCTTTCCAGCCACTCTTCCCCAAGCCTGTAGCGTTGCATGGGGTTGTTGTGGCCCAAGTGCAGGACCCAGCACTGAGCCTTGTTGAACCTCATACAATTGGCCTCAGCCCATTGATCCAGCCTGTCCAGGTCCCTCTGTAGAGCCTTCCTCCCCTCAAGCAGATCAACACTCCCACCCAATTTGGTGTCATCTGCAAACTTACTGAGGGTGCAACTCGATCCCTTCTCCCAGATAATTGATAAAGATATTAAACAGAACTGGCCCCATTATTGAGCCCTGGGGACACCACTTGTGACCGGCCGCCAACTGGATTGAACTCCATTCACCACCACTCTTTGGGCCCGGCCATCCGGCCAGTTCTTTACCCAGCGAGGAGTACACCCATCCAAGCCATGAGCAGCCAGTTTCTCCAGGAGAATGCTGTGGGAAACGGTGTCAAAGGCTTTACTGAAGTCTAGATAGACAACATCCACAGCCTTTCCCTCATCCATTAGGCGGGTCACCTTGTCGTAGAAGAAGATCAGGTTGGTCAAGCAGGACCTGCCTTTCCTAAACCCATGCTGGCTGGGCTTGATCCCTTGGTTATCCTAGTAAGATTGCACCATCAGGTTATCCCTTGTTAACCAAGATCCCTTGGTTATCCTGTAAGATTGCACCATTCATTGCTTAACGCAAGATGACCCTATTATCTGAAGTAAAGGTAAAAGTAAGGCTAAATGAGAAAAAAAAGTTTCCTGTAAAAAAAAGCCAAGAAAGAACTCTCAAATACCACTAGAGTAAGGAGGTTTATCCCAGTATAGAGGTGTCGTGGTTTAGGCCCAGCCGTCAGCTAAGCACCACGCAGCCGCTCGCTCACTCCCCCCTGGTGGGATGGGGAAGAGAATCAGAAGAGCAAAAGTAAGAAAACTCGAGGGTTGAGATGAAGACAGTTTAATAGGTAAAGCAAAAGCTGCGCACGCAAGCAAAGCAAAGCAAGGAATTCCTTCACCACTTCCCATGGGCAGGCAGGTGTTCAGCCATCTCCAGGAAAGCAGGGCTCCATCACGTGTAGTGGTTATTTGGGAAGACAAACACCATCACTCCAAATGTCCCCCCTTCCTTCTTCTTCCCCAGCTTTATATACTGAGCATGACGTCACGTGGTATGGAATAGCCTTTTGGTCAGTTTGGATCAACTGTCCTGGCTGTGTCCCCTCCCAGCTTCTTGGGCACCTGGCAGAGCACGGGAAGCTGAAAAATCCTTGACCAGTGCAGCAACAACTAAAACATCTCTGTATTATCAACACTGTTTTCAGCACAAATCCAAAACATAGCCCCATACCAGCTAATATAAAGAAAATTAACTCTATCTCAGCTGAAACCAGGACAGTATCCACCCCTTATTCTATACCATTTACGTCATGCTCAGGTCTCACATTATCCAATACATTCTCATTAACCACCATCACCCTTCCCATCCTTTGATATAATATGCACATATCATTCCCTTAGTCTATGGACCACCCCAACAAAATATTTGTAAAATGTCCATAAATGTCCACAGAATGTCCACTGAGTTCATTTAGTCCATGACTTTGGGCTTCATCTCTTATGGTTGTTACTCAGGACAGGAGAGGTGGTGTGTTTCTTGGAGTTATTGGGCACCAAAGCCAGCTCAGGTCAGGTCACTGCTGCACTTGCACTGCTTCTTGTAAGGCTTCTCCTCCATTGGTTCAGGTGGTTCTGGCTGTAGTAACTCCTATAACATGCAACTCAAATCATGGGTTACAACAATGTAAAGGTATATCCATTACACTGTCCACCCCTGGTCCTTTTGGGCCAGGTTATAGGGTTTAACATTGCAATAAACTCCTCCCCTTGCTCCTACCCTGGCGAGCAACAAGGGGTTCCTGCTATAGTAATTCCCACAACATGCAACTCAAATCACGGGATACAACAATTTAAAGGTATTTCCATTACAATCTCCACCCCTGGTCCCTTTGGACCAGACCATCAGGTTTAACATTGCAATGAAGTCCTCCCCTTGCCCCTGCTCCAGCTTGGACTTATCTACAGAATGTAGTACCTTCAGAAGTAAACTTGCTCCAACATGGCCTCATGCACAGCCACTGATGCTTCAAGGTGTACCTGCTGCAGCATGGACTTTATCCACAGCCACAGATGCTTCAAGGTGTACCTGCTGCAGCATGGACTTTATCCACAGCCACAGATGCTTCGAGGTGCACCTTATCCAGCATGGACTTATCCTTGGGCCACAATCCCTTCAGAGGTATACCTGCTGTGGCACAGACATAACCATGGCCACAGACGTTTCAAGATATACCTGCTCTGGCATGGGCTTATCCATGGGCACAGACGCTTCGGGGTGTCCTGCTCCCACATGGATTCATCCACAGGTCACAGTCCCTTTGACTCGAGTTCACACCAGAGTTCCAGCCTGTCCAGTGCAGCAGCACAGCAAGCAGTGAAAGCAACAAGCAGCCACTAACGAGCCCTAGACTCTAACATACAGTAAGGCAAGCAAGCCTATGGCAAGCACAGAAGCCTGCTGACTAATAGCTAAACAGCAATAACAGCTATAAATTCTATCTGGCACATTCCAATCAAATCTGTCATTATCTCAAACCCTTCCAGCCCCACGTTGGGCGCCAAAAAGGACTGTCGTGGTTTAGCCCCAGCCGTCAGCTAAGCACCACGCAGCCGCTCGCTCACTCCCCCCTGGTGGGATGGGGAAGAGAATCAGAAGAGCAAAAGTAAGAAAACTCGAGGGTTGAGATGAAGACAGTTTAATAGGGAAAGCAAAAGCTGCGCACGCAAGCAAAGCAAAGCAAGGAATTCCTTCACCACTTCCCATGGGCAGGCAGGTGTTCAGCCATCTCCAGGAAAGCAGGGCTCCATCACGCGTAGTGGTTATTTGGGAAGACAAACACCATCACTCCAAATGTCCCCCCTTCCTTCTTCTTCCCCAGCTTTATATACTGAGCATGACGTCATGTGGTATGGAATAGCCCTTTGGTCAGTTTGGATCAACTGTCCTGGCTGTGTCCCCTCCCAGCTTCTTGGGCACCTGGCAGAGCACGGGAAGCTGAAAAGTCCTTGACCAGTGCAGCAACAACTAAAACATCTCTGTATTATCAACACTGTTTTCAGCACAAATCCAAAACATAGCCCCATACCAGCTAATATAAAGAAAATTAACTCTATCTCAGCTGAAACCAGGACAAGAGTAAAGATGAATTACTTGGATATTCACTGTACGTTTTACCTAAAAGAAGTCCTAGAAATCTAACAGCCAGGGAAAGAAAATAATTTAAGCCTTCTGAACAAGAAAAATGAATCTCTACCAACAGTACACATAATTAATAGCATATGCTTCTGGACAAATACTATTGGTAGCAAAACAGGAGATCAGTAATCATTCCCTTTTTATAGTGTAACAATAAAAGTGCATGTGTTTTATGTGTTACAAAATTTCCAAAGGAAGAAAAAAAACCTCAGAACCAAAACATTTGAGCTTCATTTCCTCCACTAGAATCACTGCACAGGAAATGAGACATTTTAAAAATCAATGAAGTCATTTAGGCTGTTCTTAGAGATGGCTATGGTTACCAAAACTACTTTTACCTCCATATTTTTACTAGATTTCCACTAGAACCTCTTTAATGTGTACATACACTTATTTTACTCAACCTGTTCCCCTAAGTGGCACAATAACTCTGTTTCGGCTTAAGAAATGAAAATGAGAGAAAAATACTGAATCATGTCAGAAAGGAAATAATCTAACTGGAAAAGATCCCTGATTCTAAGCTTCAAGAGTATGGAACAATTACACCATGTGGGACCCTACATATACTGAAGGGTGAAATAATCTAGAGTAGGAGCAGAAACCAGAATTTTCTCCCAGAAGTACGTTTCCTTTAAACTCTTCCACAGTTGTTTCTGAGCCAACAATATTTATGGAAATAGTTTGTACTAAATTCCTTACAGAAACCATTTTGCACATGGTCATTGTCAACCAAGTGCCTTTCAGACAATTAAATCACAGTTGATTAGATATAAGATCTTAAATGGGTTGATAAAAATATCTCCATTAATACTCTCTAATGATCTATCTATCTATACAGGCTTTCTACTTACTTAATTTCTGAGCACACTATATAAACTGCCAGTCCTTTGACTTCATCTTCCCTTCCTCCTTTTCTGAAGATACACGTGGATTTTTTAATTAAGATTACTTACATAATCATAGAACCAAACAAGGTAAGTGACCTCTATTATATTTGAGATAGGCATTTAATTCGTAAACTCCATTATAGGTCATGCATAAAATATTTAAGATCAGGAAAAAAGCTATAGCCAGCATACTGGTTTGTTAGCCTAATTCTACAGTCCATATAAAATTGTAAATATCCATCTAAACTCCAAGCCAGAGAAACCACTGGTGCAATTTGAAGGTTTTCTACGGACTCTTCTGGAAAATTACTCTTCTCTTTTGAAAAAATAGTCTTACAATTAAAAAACTTAAATATGAGTCAAAATCTGATTGTGTTTTCATTTGTAATGGTTTTCCACCAGGCAAGAAAAATCAAGTATTTAAAGAAAATTAGCATCTTCAAATAAGACCTTTTACATACCTGAAAAATCATATTTTCATTGGGGAAAAATGTTACAGTGTCAACCTGCATTAGTTGTAAACATCTATTTGACTTGAGATTTGGTTTGGTTTGTGACGAATTACCAAAATTGGAACATTTCAAAAGAGCTTCCATTCAATAAATCAACATTTGCACTTTGAGATTCTCAAAGGAGGTCTTCAGACCTGCACGATTAACCCTAATATGGTAAAGTTGTCAGTCTCATCCTACTGAGAAAGTAACATATCATGGAACAGGAAAAGATACATGTCACATCTTAATTGTAAGGGATTTATCTGAATGCACCTTTTTCTCTGCACACAGCGGTTTTGGATCTAAAAAAAAAATTTTTTTTATTTTAAGTATGTTACTTTTTATTAGAATTTAGAATTCTGGACCTTTGATATAATGTACTCTAGTGAAAAACAGTCTACATTCTCTATATTGGCTGCAATAAAGTAGACTGTGCTACAGCACAGTTTGAGATCATTTAAAAATAAACTACTCCAAATGCCACAGATTAATAGCACAAACAATAGGCACTACTTTGTCTGCGAGACAAGAGCTGAGAAAACCTCTCATAATTCTTCCACAGTAAAGATTAAAAAAAACCCAAACTGAAAAAAACCAAGAAAAGCTCTAGCCCAGAACTGTGCTAACATCACTGACCATACCATATATTAAACCATATTAAACCATTAAACAGGATGTTTAATATAAAATGCAACAAACCACACAGTAAAATGACTATACAAATCATTATTTAATGTTATGAAGTTGTTTAAAGAAATCTTAGTTTTTGAAACATCTGGAAAAATACTTTGCACAAATAAATATGAGTAGTCAGAGTCTGAAAAATGGATGGATGTTTTCTGACTACTGCCACAAAACAAAAAATGATGGAAAATTTGCAGTAATATCAGTAGGATGGGGAAGAGGGCAGAGTAATTCTTGTGCCTCGGAAAATAAACTTAATCTAAATCCTCTGTAAACTTTATACAGTATATGAAGCAGCAATTTTGGAGAAAGGAAACCTATGCTTCAAAATTTGCAATTTTTGCAGCCCTCCTGAATAAGTTTCTGTTGATTAAACTCTTTCAAAGTTGTTTTATTGCTTTTGAGTAGCAAGAGTAAAATATATTATATATTATATTTATATTGTGTATTTACTGTATGTAAATGTTATGCTTTATTTCTAGACTTTAATAATAACTTACTAGTTTTTCTATCAATCTTGTATTTTTCTGTGTGTGGTAACTCAATTTATCAAAGATTCCTTTAGGCTTACTGGCAGATGCAACCAGTTACAATATAAGATCATTGTCTTTCATCAAAAATAGCTTTAACGCATAGTACCATCTATATTGAAAAGTCTGAAATATATAAGCAACATTCATAATACCATATGAATACTCCTTGCCAGATTGTATGAGGCTTTTAAGAATAGGATACAAGAACTTTTCCTTTCTTTAGAACTGACTCCAGTGCAGAAGAAAAGAAGATTTTATTTCTGTTCTTGAGTCTTTTGCTTAAAGGGTCACAAAAGAATCAGATAGCAAAGTATAATTACCAGATGAGTAAAAATAAACAACAAATAATTTCATTAAGACTGGATTCATACCATTGACTTCAGGGAGAATATGCATGAGCACAAGTTAATGTAAATAAGATTACAAAACCAGATGTGAAACATGCAGTTTTCTGACTAGGCTGTATTTTTGGCATAGTAAAATTCTAATACAAAATGACAAATTTATCATGTAGTCTAACACAAAAAGCATACCAGCATATCAAAAGCACAAAAAGCATATCAGCAGCTCTGCAGTAATGCAAGGTCACTTACTCTTTCCTTCCCCAAGAAAAAAGCTACTTCAAGTCACATTTTCATCACGATACTATGGGGGGAAAAAATTATCAAACGGACAGTGACAACAGAGACCATTATACTCTATAACTTGTTTGTTTGTAAAGATTTGGTTCCTGCACCTTATTGGCACATCATTTTACTTTCTGAAGGCACTGTGCTATACTAATGCCATACAGGTTTAACATTTGAGTTAGACTTGTACCATGTATTTTCACAATTCTAAACTCCATTTCAGAAGGATACAATGATAACCAGCCATGGATGATACAGATCTCAGAGAGAAAAATAAGCTCCGTTTTCCAACTTTTACTTTCACTGGCCTGGCCCTTCTTTGTTTTTCTAGGATAATTAAAGCTAGTAAGCAGTTGTTTGAATTAAGTAGTGTTAACAGCTGACCAAGCATAACAGTAGGAAAGTGAAATAAAGGCTGCTTTTCTCACTGCGTTAAGTCATGTGAAGGTCAGGCAACGATAGCCTCAGCACACCTCCTATGCACCAGGCCCACACTGCAACCCCCAGAGGGTACACAGACAAGAAGCAATATTAAACTGCCTGCATCAGATACTGAAAGCCCGTAATTTTTCCCCTGCAAATCCATGATATGTGGGCCAGCATAACTAACCATTCACATGATCATTATCTTATGCCATCATTGCTCAGCTATCACAGATGAGATTCAAGCGGCATTCCAGGAAATATATAAATATATAAAATATAAATAAATAAAATAAATATATATAAAAATATATAAAAGACCTATAAATATAGGTCTTTATATATAGATAAATATATATATATAAAAATATATAAAAGACCTGTTTTGCCTTTTACAGTCTAGAGGCAGGCAATAATAGTAAGTATTCATTTTACATATATAAAACTGTGGCACAGAGAGATGAAGTGATCTACCTGCTTAGAGCCTAAACTGGAAACTAAACCAAGGCCTCCTGAGACACAGTCCATTGCTTTAACAGTAAGGGCATGTCCATTCTTGTTGGGTTCTCCTAATAAATGCAGGAGATTTTCAATTGTATCATTTGGTCCCTAGTTAGTTTTTCATTACTGCAGCCAGGCAGAACAGACAGAGAAAAGGGAGCTTTCTGAGCTTCCTGAAATTAAGCCAATATAAAATGAATGGGAAACAGAAAATTATAAAATCTAACTGACAACAGTATACTGTATACACATTTATACTTTGGAGCTCTAAGCCTGTTTTCTGAATTCTCAGCTCTCCCTCAACACTCCATTTTCAGTTCCAAACTTTAAAAAGCAGCAAAACACCTTGCTTGATATTGAAAGTTTTTCACCTCTATAAGTAAATATGAAATATTCTTTGGATTGTAAAAAGAAAAGAGGAAAAAGAAAGAAAAAAAAACCATAATAAATCACTCCCTTAGCCATTACCTTGATTACCAAGGTTTGGAAACATACTGGACCAAGGAGTACTTTGAGCATTCTCAGTTAAGCCTGGAACAACTCAGAGACAATAGTAATAGGTAATGATAGACCTTATTTGGCTTAGACTTGCTTTCTATTCTGTCTGCTTTACAGATTGTAATTGCTGACTTTTTCACCATAAGGCCACCACTGATCCTTATTTTTCAGCATTCCTGGTGTTATGGTTTAACCCCAGCCAGCAACTAACCCCCACACAGCTGCTCGCTCGCTCCCCCCCAGTGGGATGGGGAAGAGAATCGGAAGAGTAAAAGTGAGAAAACTTGTGGGTTGAGATAAAGACAGTTTAATAGGTAAAGCAAAAGGTGTGCATGTAAGCAAAGCAAAACAAGGATTGCTACTTCCCATGGGCAGGCAGGTGTTCAGCCATCTCCAGGAAAGCAGGGCTCCATCACATGTAACAGCAACTTGGGAAGACAAACACCATTGCTCCGAATGTCCCCCTGTTCCTTCTTCTTCCCCCAGGTTTATATGCTGACCATATGGTGTGGAATAGCCCTTGGGCCAGCTGGGGTCAGCTGTCCCAGCTGTGTCCCCTCCCAGCTCCTTGTGCCCCCCCAGCCCACTCGCTGGTGGGGTGGGGTGAGGAGCAGAAAAGGCCTTGACTCGGTGTCAGCACTGCTCAGCAATAACTAAAACATCCCTGTGTTACCAACACTGTTCCCAGCACAAATCCAAAACACAGCCCCATATGAGCTACTATGAAGAAAATTAACTCTATCCCAGCCAAACCCAGCACACTGGAAATGTGTATTAACACACTAAAGACTTCTGAAAGCTTGAGGCAAAGCTGAATGTTACAGACAAGAATGTTTGCTAATGAATTTCCATTTATTCACAGTCTTTAAGACCAAAAGGTACTTAAGACATCTAATCAAACAGTTTTCAGTCTTTTTTCTCCACAGTGCTTGTCCGAATACAATCCTTCATTCTCTGTACATGGCCTTTATAACTCATTCTTAGATACATGTTTATTAGGGAACCTAATAGACTTGTGTAACTATCCCACCCTTCCTAATTATATACTGTTCTACGAATCATTGTAACCCACAAAGGTTGTTGACACTAATTCTGAAGTTGCTCATGACTGGCCTAGCGCATTGTTAGAAACCACAGGAAGCAGACGGGTGTGGGCAACCCTCACCCGACAGTCTCTTCCCCTCCTGTAAAACGAACCGCTTCTGCCCGTACTCCGAACTACTGCCTCCTTCCACTCCGACCCCCCACCTCCACTGGTAGCGACAGCAGCAGCAAACACCTAGAGACACTAAGACCCAACCAATGGGAACAATAATTCAGCCATTGCAACAGCAAACAGAAAATACAAAGAAAATCAAATATATAAAACCTACAAATGTCTGAGTTTTACCAAATGGCTCTAGACTCACCTTAACTCTGCTCTAGGGACTGGAAAAAATTGGGAGGAAAATCCAGAAACTCAGCTAGACTCTTCAATCTCCAACAACTTATTCTCAGTAGTAATTCACAAATTAGGTGTTTTCTTCCTTATTACAGTGTTGCTAACCCCATTCCTAAATGGATATTTTTTTAAAGTCCCAATTACACAAGTGGCCCTGAAAAAACAACATCCTAGGTCTAAATCATTCTACGTGCAATGGTCATCGGACAGAGTTTGTCTACAATGAAGACTGAAAACAGAACTGAATTGTTAACACTGCATATGCCTACAAGCTGCAAAAGCAGAGCTGCTGCTTACAATTTAAACAAAAAATTAGCTATAGGCTTTTCAGAATACTTCAAAATGCAAATATATTATGCAAGATGCATATGGAGTTATTACAAATTAATTTGCACGATTTTAAATGTTTAATCTCCTTCAAAGCTAAGCCAAAATTTAATACCATCCCCTTTTTTCTAAATAGATTGCTACTTTGCTAAATGTAGTAACTGAATGGTTTATGTGCTGAGTGGTATAGGAATTGTGCAATACAAGATTCTTAGCACGTGTAAGTATATAGTAATTTACATACAAAAATAAAGTCTATTCACTGTCGTTCTTATCTTTGATTCAAAAGAATTTACCAGTGACAGCTGCATAAAATGTACATGAAGTTTACTAAATTATTCTAGTGAAAGGACTTCATACTGGCTCATGAATACACAAACTCATTTCTCCTTTTAGGCAGTAAGCCCATGTTGGTAAAGTCTCCCAAATAACTCAATGTACTCATTTCAATTATACACATCTTTATGACCTCAGAATAGAGGGCTTAACACTAAAGATGATAAATACATTAAAGATCATGAGGGCTTTGAACGCCTGTGTACTGGGGCACTTCAAATTGCATGCGAGTAGCGCCTTCTCTTCCTGGCTTTGCCTTCTCCAGTTATGAAATGCTTCCTTTGCATTTTGTTCCAAATACCAAAGTCTGGAATTCTCATCACTAATGGGCTCACCCCGAGGATAAACATGTATAACCCAAATATAAACAAACTCAGTCCAAAATCAGCAAAGGACTTTTGCTGAAGACTGAGCTTCTTACCAGACAGAGAACTGGATCTGTGCTGTAGGAGTAAATGGAAAAGTGTGAGGTGTTTTGTTTTGTGGGGTTTTTGTTTGTTTGTTTTTAAATAATGAAAAATATGGACAGAGGGTTTCATCCACTTTTCAGCTCCTATAAATATTCTGCTGGCTTGTATTTAAATTCAATATTTTTTCATGGTATTTGAGAGTTCTTACATGAGGATACTAATTGCTTCAGATGCATTAGTTTATGTTCATTTCTAAATAGATGAAGAGTGAATGCAATTAACACTTTGCAATTTTATCTAGATAGCATGAACTATGTTACAATACTACTCAGCACTACACATTTCAGAATGATTATTCAATTGTACTGCAGAAGCTCAAACTCTACATTGTCCAGCTCTGTGGCAATAAACTGTTCTGCTGCTGGCCTGCTGGACAACCTTGGGAAGGTTACTTCACATCACTGGACCACAGTTATTCCAGCAAAAATGGGGATGCTGATACGACAACATGATAAAATGCTTTGAGACCTACGTAGGGCAGATATCTCCTAATTGGTAGGTACTTTTATTTATTAATTCACTAAGGTTGAAGATACATTAGTTGTGTATCAGACTGAAAAGCTATTTATCACAGAAAAGATTGTTATTCTTGAAGCCCTCATTTCTTTTGTGTATTTTTTGAAGTGATCCACTTGATCCATTTGCTGTTCAAATGTCAAACTACTTTTAAAATACTTAATGCACAGAGTCTGGACTCATCTGTTAGTAAAGAAATTATGTTTTCATTTGTTAAAGCTAATAGGATATTAATAACATTTGCTTTCATTTTACTATTATTGCTGGTGCTTTTCTATTCATAGTATGGCACATAAAAATAAGAAAACTAAACTCATACTAATCCATGTGTCCTTTGCACTAAAAACCCCCACAAACCCCACAACAAATCAGAAAGAGCCTCTTTGCCCATGTTTGAGAAAAGGCATAACTCTTTAAGGATGACTTTGATTAATCAGAGTCTTGAAATTAAAAAAGCTATGCCAAGAAAATGTGCAAGTACTGGGACAGACCATAATGTAAACCCAAATCCACTAGCTGAGCAGGGAACAAAACAGACTAAATCTGCATATGACGTAAGCTGATTTAGCTACTTTGCCACCAATGACAATATATGTTCACTGAATACTTGGCCCTAATTAAGATACAGGCAACAACCTTTTCGAGCAGCCTTTTTCAAAGAGTTGACTAGCACTCCGACAAAACTGATTTAAGTAAGAGACAATAGTGTTGAGAAGGAACTGAGAGAGGATTTTGGAACGAGGCCTCAACTACAAGAACAAGTTAAGAACAGGCTAGGAACTGACTGGCTAAGTAGCAGCTCTGCAGAGAAGGACTTTTGGATCCTGGTGCAAGACAAGCTGAACAGGCATCAGCAGCGAGCCCTTGCAATGGCAAAGGCTAGCTGCGCAAGTAAACGCATAGCCAGCAAGTCAAGGGAAATGATTGTTCCCCTCTATTTGGCACACGTGAGGCTACATCTGGTTCTGGAATATTGTGTCTCGTCTTGGAACACTCATTACAAGACAGAGATAAACAAACCAGCCAGTCTAGTAGAGGCCACTTACACAATTAGGGGACTGGAGCACATGACGTACAAAGGCTGATAGAAGTGGCTTTGGTCAGCCTGGTAAACAGAAGGCCAGGGAGCAATCTGCAGTCTTCACTGCCTAAAGTGGGTGGGATACAGAGAAGCTGGAGCTAAACTCTTTGTAAGAGGTGCATGGTGAAAGGACAAGACACAATGATCACAGGTTGCAGTAAGGAAAATTTTGATTGGATATATGGAAAAAAAATTCAGAATGAAACTGATTAAACACTGGAACAAGTTGCTCAGAGAGACTGGAATCTCCATCCTCAGAGATTTTCAAAACATGACTGGACACGGTCCTGAGTAACCTGATTTAACTTACAAAATGGCCCTGCTTTGAGCAGGAAGCTCTACGCCTGGATAACCTCCCCAAATCCCTTCCAGCCTAAATGTTTTTAGGGTTCTGTGATTTCGAAAGAGGGATTAGATTTAAATAAAAAAATATATACAAGAGATCCTTGAAATGCAATCATAAGATTGCTGCTTTTACATTTCAGAGAACTAGTAAGAGCCAATTAAAACATACAGCCTTTCACTGTGTGTGAACTTAGAATGACCAAGCATACTTCTTTATAGGTAAATAATCACTGAAATTCTTTCAGAACACAGTGTTTTCAACTATTTTAAGAATAAGAAATGAGCCTTTAAGAATAAGAAATGAGCCTTTAAGAATAAGAAATGAGCCTTTCTTCTGAGCCTTCATTCTGTCTCTTGCTGGTGGAACAACAATAGACCCTGTTGATAGCCTAAAATTTGCAAAGGAAAAAAACTTCTGAGGACTAAATAAGGTAAAACTAGAACAGAACACACAATACGCAGAACTATCATGACATTCAGTTAAGAACTTGCTTGGCAATCTGGCTGCCTAGCTCCCTAGAACTGATGGAGTTCAGCGGGTCACCTTCAGCAGTGTTACACCAGGACCAAAAGTAAACCTGAGCTGGGTGGAATGCTGACTGGGAGCTTCCCTATCACAAAAGAGGGAGTGAATGCATCCCCCTTACAATTCAGAGAGACAGGAACTACTGTCCTCTTAACCTTTCCTTTACATAACTGATGCTAACTATTTTTTAAAAGCATTGGCTTAATGTCTTTTTAGAGAAGGAGGATGTTCTTGCAGTTCCATATACAGGTAAGAACATTGCTTCAGCACAACAGATTCTGCCAGGATGGACAAACACAGAGGTTCTTGGCCATATGCAAGCTATTTCATAACCTGGGCATGGAGAGAACAGTATATTCCATTTCTTATAACCAGGGCGTTAGAGCTATTGCATATACCAGGGATGCAAATTGTATTGCGGATTCACTCCCCCACTCTTCTTTTGCACTAACCATGGAACAATTTGATTGAAATTACATATAGAAAACCTGCAGAGCATTTATTTCTGTTCTTTACCCTTTCCTATGAGTTTTCAGGGCAAAAGGGCACAATGTACAAGTAAAGTGCTACATGAAAGCAGAAATCATCAGCGTGTTTGGCTTCTTCATAATTAAAAATTACTCAAGTTCATTTTCTGATAGCAAATTTGGAGGATTTTTTTTTTTTATTACCATGCTAATGTGTTGCTGTTTTCTACATAAATTCTTACTTTGTCTAAAAGGCAAACTCTTTATCATCAGTCCATTTATATTCCATGCTTACATTCATCAGGTCAGTGACTTGCTGAGACTGATCTACAGAAAACTCATTAGTTTAACAGGTTTATTTTTATTGCACTTTGGTTCCTAAACTAACAGTGTTTTCTCTGCATGAAGTAAGTAGCTGCAGTTAGGTAATAAGAATTCAAAGGGTTATTGCTGGTATGTAACACAGGAAATTAGTAAGATTTGCATGGTTACTGTCCCAAAAAATCACTGCTAATACAAAAGTTTCTTCATACTGGGACATGAAAGTAACACAATAATTTAACAGTACGGTGCAGCACATACATATTATTGCAAACTTTCTGTATCATTTGTGATAACCAAAAGACTAAAGCAAAACAAAAACACCTATAAAAATCTTTTAACTTAGCTTTATAGATAAACTATTCCAGATTACTGTCCTACAGGATATATAAACACTTAGGGCTAAACGTCCCAGGCTTTGAGACATGTACTTATGCTAAAAGTTAGTATTTGTATCAGTTTATTCCTAGGACTCCTTTCTTACTTCACAGATGGAAACAATGAACAGAATGTTCATGAAATGAACAGTGAAATGTATTTCACAAAGCTACTGTCATCTCCCAGATGCCTCATCAGTTAGCATAAGCCTCCTGGCAGGCCAAACAAATTGGGGATGTTCTATTATGTGAGTCGAGAAGGGGATAAATACATTAATAGTAGAGAACTTAGCAGGGAACGTCAGAGCTAGAAGATGGAGTACTGGGAAAGCGAACGATGAAACATCACATTGTTAACTCAAAAACCCCACAACACTGTTAAGATTCTTTATTAAAGGGAACCCATGGCCAGCCACTGTTGTAAAGTCTAAATAAAAAAGAATGAAACAAACTTGAGGTTACTCTTCAACAGGCTCAGTTGAGTAAGATTTAAAAAAAAAAATATCATTATTTGGGTTTTAACACTGCAGTACTGACATATGACTGAAATTTCTAACATTTGAACTGCAGGAAGAAAATGCATGCTTTTAAGACAAAACAATATTTATTATTCTAAAATCGTATAATTTTAAAGCAAATACTTTAAGTCTTAAAGAGGAAACTGTATTTCGTAAGGTGTCTTTACATCTTTATATTTCCAATCTAAAAATAAAAAAGGAAAAAAAAAGGTGTACCTAATCGTGCTCTCCATATATATCACCCACAAACAACCTTTGATTTTTCTGGCCAACTTAACTAAAATTAATAAAGTGGTAGAGCTGGTTTTTTTAAATTTAATTGTTTCTAGAGGTTTGCGGAAACCAGTTTCTGGTCATAGGTGCTAGAAATAGTGCTGTCTGTGTGTGAAGGGGAACATTTAAGTATCTGTAGGTCAGTCAGAGTATAGGCAGTGTGGAATGAACCAGAGCAGTAAGTGTTTATTGCCAATCTGCTAGTTCAGGAAACTCAAGAGGGAGTTGTGAATAGAGTGGGGATATTTTGTGGGTAAGCAAAGAAAACAGGAGGGGGTTTGGTCACTGAAATGAAAAGGATTCGATAATGAGAGGCCAGAGAGCTAGGTAATGCCATTAATACAGTTAGTATGGAAGTGAACAGAGTAGAACTCTACACGAAATTAGACCGTAGCAATTCCACTGGTTTTGGAGCAATTCACTGCTTGTGTTCACCCTATTGTGATTTGGACTGCAAACTGGGTAAGCGTCAACAGAACAAGGAAAATTAATTCTACAGGCAGGAGGTCTACTACAAAGAATTGGAGACCTGCTAGAGAAATTAAGATCACTGGCTGATAAGAAGGCCTTCCAGATCTCCTTAGAATGCAACTTTAGCAAATAAATTCTGAGTTTTACAAAGCAAGCTTCCTACCTTTAACTGTTCTCCCTTTAATACACAGTCTACCCTGTGCATAGCTGAGTAAACTAAACCTCACCCTTGCAAATTTATAGAAGACATTAGTATTTTCCTGCTTTTCATTACACAGTTTTGTAATTTGTGTTTTGTTTTTTTGTTTGGTTTTGTTTGTTTGTTTTTAAAAACACACACTAAACCTGGCCTAGGCATTGACAACAGAGATCCAGACAGTTCTGCATTTCATCATGTCAGTAAACACATTAAAAAAAGTGCCAGTTGGCCAATTTAGACAATAAAAAGCCCAACACTGAGAACCGAGCAGAGTGTAATTTATACGCTGTCATATCATTCATCACAAGAACATTAACCTTTAAACTGTGGCTAAAGCAATTCCAATTTCATTACTCCCTCGATGATTCACCTTGGTAACTCTGCAACCCCTCTGGGCTTTTCTGTGTAGATGCAGGGGGTCTTCCTTTGATCTTTGTCCTCAGTTCTAGAGGGAGGGCAATAGCCACCGCACATTTTATGACTGACTCACAGCATTAAGCCCAAGATAGTTCTAGCAACATGTTTCCCCTTGCATTATTGTTTTTAATCCTATTTCTCATCTCTACCTCCTCTGATTCATCTTTGTCTCCCCAAAGGAAACTGAATTGCATTTTACCAGTGAAGAAAATGGACTTACTTAGAAATTCTTACATTACATTGATGGTAATGAGAACAATGGAATAAGATTCAATATAGATAAGCTTCCTTTCTGAAGCTGATTAGTTGCTTCATTTCTCAGTGCATACAGAAAAAAAAAAAATCACCTCACAAAGGAGATGGGCGAATACCGCTGGCATGAGGGATCTTCCTCACTTCTTCCTCTTTGCAGCTTAAGTCAACTTGCCAAAGATGGCATTTCATGTTTAGAGATAGGCAGCTGTCATCAAAAACTGTTTTGATGGCATCAAATCACCACAAGGACTTCTAGCACTGCCTCAAGTTTGGGTGAATTGGTCCTATACCTAGTCTTTCAAAGTATTAGTTCAAGATATTAGTAATTCTAGGAAATGACAAAACTGTGACAAATAACTATTTTAAGACTCCACTGCGTTATAGCACTGTTTTTTATTAAGTGATTGCATGTGACTGAACTTGTTTCTTGATTAATTGCAGTGGAAATCTTGATGATACTGACTCAATTTCATAAATAAAGTACTGAATTGGCAGTTTGCAGGTAAGAAACATTACTTACTGCCTTTTGGCTGTATACAATACGTTGAGACCATTTCTTCTAGACTCCAACAGTTTTTCTGTGTAAATAAAGCCAAACGGGATTCATAATGTAACCTCTAGGACAATAAATCAACTGTTTTCCTCAAATTTGGGAAATAAAGCATATAGAGCATGTTCTCAGATGTGTATCTTTGATAGTTCACCCAAATGTCTGCCTTGAAAATTACTATGCACGTTCTTCAAATATTTAATACATTCACCTTGTTCAAAGACAACAGCAATTTAAGGTATTATACAAAGTATTTTTGAAACATTTACCTTTAAAAGTTTCAGACCCCCCATAAAAGTCACTCACATTTGTCTTTTACGAAGGGCCAACTTATTTTTCTTTTGTAAATTGTAAATTTTCAGTAGTTTTCGTTAAGAAGAAGGTTTTCTTTTAAGGAGAGGTTTTTCTTTTAAGAACATAAGAACAGTGATACTGGTTCAGACTGGACTAATTTCCAGCAGCGACCAGATATGGACACACATGGAAGAATAAGAACACCAATACCTCCTCTCCGAAGTCCAACTCTCAACCACTTGCAACTTTGGGACTGATCCTGATGCTATTTATGTATGTCAAAATCCCCAATACCCTTTTTCCAAGTTCTTACCTAGTGTCCCCAGAACTGCTTGCACCAATATCTTCCTTAGCAGTAGACACAAGCATTTTATAGTCATTCTTCTCTGGTATTGGCTTACATCTTCTGGATACATAGTAGATATTCCAACTGTACATCCATAGTTCACTTCTATTTGACAGCTATGTCCCAGCAAACACCATATTTCTTGAGCAAAATTCTGTTTAAGTTACAGAATTCTCTGGAATTCTGTTGGAATACATCTGTAAAACACTTAGAAGTGTTAGAAACTAACACTGGACCTCCTTCTGATTTCATACTGATTTACAGCAACAAAGACTCCCTTCAGATATTTCCTTTTTCTGTTTATTACAGATAGAAGGAATAATTGTCTTTGGTCAGTGCTGCAAGACTGTAAATATTCATATGAATCCTTAATACTGTAATGTACCTATAATAGGAAAATGTACCTAACAAATCAAGATTTGGTGCTCAGCTTGGTAGCATTCTGGAAAACTTCGAACAGTGAGATTTAAACTGAAGAAAAGATTAAGGTTCTGACAGTGTTGCAAACTTAACATCAACTCTTTTACCGTATTTTGCTCCTAGTATCCTCACTCCCTTTGGGGCCATAACCTGCATACAGTTGTATATGCAAGCATCAGCTCTCAGAAGAAGGAATGAATGTAAGTGTTCACAGGACTGTACCCTTTGAACTAAAAACCATGTCTGGCTTGATGTAGTTAGTTTCCTACTCCAGGAGATGTTAGTGACAAGGATTATTTGAATTAGGTGTTCTCAAGAGAGTTCAAGTGACATGACAAAGATAAATCAGGGATAAACATCATACCAACTGATTCAGCCTCATTACAAACGTGCAAATAAAGAATCAGTGCACTAAGCCTAGTCAAACTACTCTGGATTTATCACTGTATTTGTTCCTCTTCATTAAAATCTTTTATTGGTTAGAAAGTTGTCGTGGTTTAGCCCCAGCCGGGAACTAAGTACCACGCAGCCACTCGCTCACTCCCCCTCGGTGGGATGGGGGAGAGAATTGGAAGAGCAAAAGTAAGAAAACTCGAGGGTTGAGATAAAGACAGCGTAATAGGTAAAGCAAAAGCTGCGCACACAAGCAAAGCAAAGCAAGGAATTCCTTCACCACTTCCCATGGGCAGGCAGGTGTTCAGCCATCTCCAGGAAAGCAGGGCTCCATCACGCGTAACGGTTACTTGGGAAGACAAATGCCATCACTCCGAATGTCCCCCCTTCCTTCTTCTTCCCCAGCTTTATATACTGAGCATGATGTCACGTGGTATGGAATAGCCCCTTGGTCAGTTTGGATCAACTGTCCTGGCTGTGTCCCCTCCCAGCTTCTTCTGCACCTGGCAGAGCACGGGAAGCTGAAAAGTCCTTGACCAGTGCAGCAACAACTAAAACATCTCTGTATTATCAACATTGTTTTCTATATAGAATATAAGAATAAGAATATAGAATAGAAATAAAGAAAATTAACTCTATCTCAGCTGAAACCAGGACAAAAGTGTCAGTTAATTTTAGCATCATTTTAAATTTGACATCACCCTGATGTTGAAGTTATAATGAAGGTAGAAGCTGTCACATGTAATCATTCTGTCTTACAGTGCAATAAACGTCTAGTGGCTAGTAAGTACATGACAAACTTACACTTAATCTACCTTGCACTGATTGTCCCATTAATAGCTCATGTATATAAACTCTTAGGTTATAAATGCAACATATCACTTTTCTAATAAAAATGTATTCAAATAAAATCAATCTAAAAACATCAATTAAAAAATAAAAATCAAAACTATCTCAAGCACCTACATCTTATAAAAGGGAGAAGTGTCAAGAATATATCAAGTCCCAGAAGGATATTGCTGTTGCTATCAAGTTTGGAAAGTTTAGCAAATTAAGTTGACTCTCCAGAAACCTTCCAGTGCTGAAAAGGAAGATAAGGATTGCTGGAAAGCAACTCCTTTAGACAGGTAAAGGAGATAATTTTTTTTTTTGATGGATATATGGCAAGTACATCCTATACTTAATGGTGCTAATGAGTAGAGGCAATCCCCCTTATCTTCCCAGGATATCTCTTTTCTCATAAAGACACCTCTGTGGTCTTCATAACCGCATTCTCTGAGCATCTCTCATAGATGTCAAAATATTTATCCTCTGATCAGCTTGGGAGAGATTTATCATTGCATCTATTCTGCAGATCAGGGACTAAGACACAAAGACTGTCTTTACTGTAATAGAAAGTGCAAACTCAAGAGCAGATTTATGCAACCCAATCTTCTTGATCTTATGTGCTTTCAGAATACAGTACTGTTTGTAAGCTTGGCAGAGAAAACACCTACATCTGTCATAGCTAAAACTGAGCTCAGGATATTTGCTTGGAGACCGATTTTTCTTCATGCCTGCTGTGCAGTCCTGCTTTAGTCCTTTTGCCCATATATGGCCAAAACTTCTCTTAAGGCAGTGAGCATACTTAGACTTCTAGAAGACTGCTGGATTGAACATGGAAACCTAGATTGCAGGGAAAACTATGCCTTGAGAGCAGTTAAAGAGCAATACATTCAGAGATGCTTGAGCTAGGTGAGGAAAGCTAGCTCCATACCTAGTGTAGACACATCAGCCATGTGCTATGCACAGTAACTAACTTGCCCAGAGTGAGCTACCGCAGTGCTAGCACAGCACTGCCCTGTCCAAGGTAACGCACATTCTATGCAATTCGCTGAAGTCAAAGCAAGCCACTAGGCTTTGATTTCAGGACCTTAAAAGAATGACTATAAGCTCTTTGTAGCACACATCTTACTGGATTTATATGCTAAGTGTAGCATGGTGCGACCCACTCTGATGCTAACTGGTGTTTGTAGAAGAAAAAAACCCACCCTACTGCTGGAGGGGTTGCTTATATTTCTCTTTTTTGGCTCAACAGATAAAACTTCAGTTGTGAATTTTAGTTTATTTCCAAAGGAGTGAAACATTACTTGTGCACACCTGAGTTCCCAAGATCAGATCTGAAGTTTTTTCAGTTTTATAGTAGTAATGATTTCAGTATAATTAATATGTCAGAGAGAAGTTCCATTATTTACTGACACTAAACATGCCAGATGTCTTCACTTAACTTCCATTCATGGAAATATTAAAACCAGTGAAAGGTTAAACAGGATATTAAAACTTTTCCTCTTCTCAAACACACAAGGAGTTCAGCCATTTGATTAGGGTAATTAAAGTGACAAAGAACAGCTGAGCTCAACTGAACTAGTCTGGAGTATCCCACTAGTGAACAAACACAGAAAAAGGAACATCCAGTAGAGACTTAGAAGCAAAGCAGTGCTTGCTTTCAGAGACAGCTTGTCCATTTTCTTCAGAGTTTAATACAGCCCTTCTTGCACTTTGACACTGAAAATACAATTCCAGTTAACTTCTATCTGAATCAAGATTAGACTAAATATTCGAAGATTTGAGAATCAGCTGTAACGCAAGATGCTTCCAAAATGCCACAAACAGTTCTCATGCTATATCAGACAACCAGAATCCAGAAGCAGAAACAGTTTTGGTTACATGCAAACCATGAAGGTGAACGTCACAAGCAACAAGCATATTTGAATGAACTTCAGTTACTGTGCTTCATAAATACAGCATTCCATGTCCGATTAGACTGAAGTTAAATGCTAAAGTACTTGATCCCACATCTTAAAACTTAGGATTGTCTTCTTTATAGGACTGAAAGACACAACTCCCTTTAACTTTATCAGATAGTTCTATTTCAGAGTAGAAAGCAAATATGAATTTACCTTGTAAAGGTATCTATTGTACTTCCAAGTGCATAGATGGCGTTACACTATTTTCTCCACTTTCTGAGTGGGAAGTATCAGTGATGGGCAGAAAGGAACACAAAAGGGCACAATGAAACCTGAAGATGATGTGCTGGCAGAGAGAAAGTAAAATGACTCTTCCAGCCCATGTCAGTTACATCCAAACTCAAGTTTTTGGAAAGAAAAAAAAAATATGGCTTGGAGACACTCTTTCTTCTTTATGCCCAAGCACAAATAAATCTTAAATCTTAGAAATGAAAGTACTTTTGCCACTCTTAAAAAAAATTTTAAAAAAATTGTTAAGTGGCATAGGTCACATCTTGTCCACATTGAAATTGCCAGCAAAATTTATTCTGACTTAAATGAATTTAGGAAGTAGCTTTTGAAAAACAGGGGCGGGGAAGAAAAATAATCAGAAGGTATCTCTGTAAATCACAGGGCTATGAGATTAAAACTGGCAGCAATCACTCTGAAAGCATCCTGCAGCAACATGCAACAAAATGAAGCTGATGATATGATGAAAGAAATCCCAAACTGCAGAAAATGAAAGAGAACAAGCTATTGAGGGACTGAACAGTAACATTTCCACTCTAAACTGAAGCTGCAAGAGCTGCTCTACAAGTGAAAGAGAGCGTTTCTACCACTTCAGGTCTTCCATTGAAATTAATTATTGCTTTCATATATGTGTAACAGGATAGTGAGGTCTTTGAAGGACTCTGGATCATAACCTACAGAAAGAGAAAATATCATATCATTTAGAAGATTCATGCATCACAATCACTAAGCTACAAGTTCCTGATTTATTCTAAGTCCTGTCAACTGGATGGAAAAGCTTTGTAAGGTTTCTGTACTTAGTAGTGCAGCACATTTCATCAAGATTCATAAAATACAGGAATAAATCTGATTTAGTTGAACCGTGAGAAACTTGGACCAAATTTCACTTTCAGTTGTATCATTATAGATCTATAATTTAATTGTATGAATTACATGTTATACAGTATCAGCCTCTTGAATTGTCAAGATCTTCAATGTCTGGCTATTTTAAGGTTAGGTTACAAATGAAAGAAGACTGGTAGATTTGTGCATAAAGACAGCATCAAACTCTCATGTAGCCCAAGTTGCCCTCTATGTCAGACAGGAGAGCAAACAAGATTATTGTCATAGCAAAAGTCACAAGCTGTATTGTACGTAGGTACACAAAAAGTTACTAAACATTAGAAACGTTGTTGCGAGAGGAAAAAAATGAACAACTGAGTGGCTACGTAGGTTGGAAGATTACACAACTGGAGCAGAAAACAAGAATTCAAAACAAAGAAATATAGGGCAAGAAAAATTCAAAAATTAAAACCATTAAGTTACCAGAGTTGTAACTCATTTTGTTTGAAGCAGCAGCAGCACTAATTTAATTTACAAGAATCATGCATAACATTTACCTTAGTTAGTACGCATCATTAAAAAACTAACAAGAATATGACTGTATTGCAGGTTGGAAAGTTATGCATTATTCTGAAAACTGCAATAACCACTAGCATCCTTGCACAAAAGAAAAGTTAGCGTCTTCCAGGAAGGAAGTATGTGATGCTGAGCAGAAAACAAATGTAGTGAGTTTTGCTCAAGTGTCTGAAGAAAAAGAGGTAGAAGTTGTGGAAGAAACTTAAGTGTTCTGGCTGTACTGACCATGAGGAATGTGTGGCAAGCAAAGACCCCAGATTCATTATACTAATACAGAACAGGCTTCTGAATACTTTAGAAAGGTTCCTGAAAAAGTAGAAAATTATATAATTAAAAAAATCCTGAGATTAAGCATTTAATGGATGCAAAAGGCATAACAAAATCCTATTCCATGCTTACAGTAAGGAACTCCTAAAACTTGTAATGTGGTAAATATACTGCTGTGACAACAGATATACATGTAAAGTGACAGATTTTATAACTTTTCCTCCTCCATAATCCCTCTGACTAAAGAGCAGAGAGATTTTTGTGTCATGTTTTAGTTAAGCATATATTAAAGAAAGTGCCATTACACAGGAAAAAAGCATTCTTTTTCAACACTGATATTTTACCCAAAAGGAAGAATATTTCAAAAGGAAAAAAAAAAATTACTTTGAGAGGGTAAAAAGTTTGAAAATTTCTAGTTGCCAAAGTTTCTATTACTGAAATGTTACAGGTTTTCAACTAAAACAAGGAATGATTTCATGAAAAAAAGAATAATATAATTGAAAACTTAGTTGATAGGGTAATAAACAGACTTCCAAGAAGCTGCATTGAAAAAATCCAAGAAACAAACCCAGAAGGATCCTCCCCTTTGCATCCATAGCCTAGCATGCTATTTGGCATTCCAGAAGGGATTGTTCAATTCTGCTGCAGCAAAGCAGCTGTGGGATAGATTCTTCTCTCCATTGGATTGAGACAAATCAGAAGTAGCTTGGCCATCAATGCATTTATGCAAAACCAAAACACTTAAATGTGTTCAAATTCAAATGTGTTCAGTTAAATTGTACAAATCAGGCCTTCAGCTGCTACTCCTAGTAGCTTGCTTTTATACTAGGTATAATTAGATAACTACAATTAGTGCATTTGCCATCCTTCACTTACAGTTTCCAAGACAACTGTAAAAGCTCTAAAAGGCAAAGCAATATTAAGGTAGAATCAAGAAGAGTTCCTTTGCCATGAGTGATAACAGCAGGAAATACACACAGAAAACTTTGATTTACAGGGAATGGACAAGTGGCCCTAGCCAGCCTGAACTGTTGAAAGGCTGTTGGGGAAAAAGATGCCAGGCGATTTCAATCCACTGTCTGCAATTGTGCTGCAACTCATTTGGCAGGACAGTTGTTTGGCCGCCTGCAGCGATTTGTGGCCTTAATTTGTATTCATTATCAGACCCATCAAAACATCCATCTGATTGTCTAGCATATGTATTTGCTTAGGAACAAGCTGTCTAAATATTTTGTCAACTTGTACTGCAACTGGCATGAGGACAATTTGGCTTTTTGATTTCCTCCTGTCTTAGATAGTCTTAAAAGAGAAGAGAGATTGAAGGGGTCAGTAGATGTTTGCATTTTATTCCTAGCAGCATTTCTGTATCAAATCACAATTAGTTTATAGTACAATTATATTTTATCCTTAACAACTACCACAAATGAAGCTTGGACGGCAGGAAGATGCGATAGCACATAAAACCTTAATAAATACTGAATTACATATTACTGTACAGGAAAGAAAGAGTGAATCAACCAAATATAAAGTCAGCAACCTAGCCCAAAGTATAACACAGACTAATGTTCATTTAAGAACTAGGAAAACAACCCCACAACACATTATGCCTACATAATTACATTTGCATAGCAATTCACAAGCCAAAAGACTTTTATACTGTGATTTTTCCAGAGGTCATTGAATCAACAACCTATAATTCAGTTGTATACAACAACATAAATGGAAAACAGTTGCTCAATTTCATGATCTAAAGTTTGCCCTCCTGTATTGCAGTTCTGTGGGACTTGAACCCAGAAAACTTGCCTGTTTGCATATTTAGATCCCGTGACTGTTGCATGAGATCAATTAAGCCAAAATTATTTACCAAGATATCATTGTCCCCAATAAAACATGCACTTACATTTTAAAATAACAAATGCAAAGTTCAAAAGGACTCCTGTGGATATACAAAATAAGTATAGGATTTATGAGAAACTGATGGGAGGAAAAGATGTTTGTTTAAGTATCATAGGATGAGATATTAGCATGTCAGCTACGCATATAACAACTAAATTTAATCAAAAGAATAGCTCATAGTGTTTTGTTACTTTACAAAAAGGAGCAACGTTGCAGATGATTGAAGAGATATTTTAAACAAGTCAAAAGCAGCAGCTGGAAAACAACATAATAAAATAGGTAAGAGCACACTGTTCTTGTGAAGCATTAGCAATCACAACAAATAGCATACCAGGTTACTACCATAACATAAAACAAAGCAAGTGCTACTAGGATATATTCAGCAATGTTTTTGCACTTGTCCGTACATTATTACGGAATATCAATGTTTTGTCTCTCTTATTTTGTCTTGAGAATAAGAAGCACTAAAAGGCAACATTGGTTGTTTGGTACCTTGCGGAAACCCTATTAGCTTTAGATGCACAACACTATCTTAGTAGCCAGGAATGCTGGTTAAATTTGTAACTTCCATTATGAAGAAAATCTGAATCAGCAGCATAATCTCTGAGACAGAATAGGACACCTCCCCCCCCATTTTCAAGTCAAAAAATCCAGCATGAGAAATACAGTTTCTAAAAAACCCAAATATTTTAAATAGGTTTTTTTCAAAATAAAACTAGACAGCCAATTGCCCTAACTCCAAGCAACTACATGTGACAGTCCTAATTCTGAGAATAGCCTCAGCTGCTCCAGAAGAGATAAGGACATTCTACAAAGTCCTCTTAAAGTTAGGGCAAGCGCTATCAGGGAGCATAAAATCCCAACATCCCCACTTCAACCCAAAGGTGCCAGGCCTATCAAACTTATCAGTCCTTGAAATGCATGGCAGAGAACCAGCAGGTCCCATGAGCCTTCACTTAAGATGGGGTTATTTGTGCTTCCATTCCAGCTTTGAAAACAGAATTATGGAATATTTACAGGATTCTGGCCAAGAAGCCACAAATACTGAAAATCTACAATTTTTAGCACCCTGCAAGATAACCAGGCAAGTTTCTGACAGATACATGACTGATCGTTAGTGGAAGTGTCTTGCAATAGGTACATTTTTGCTTCACCAAGCCAGTATTTTTCAAATAAAACTCCACCTATTTGATTTAAAATTTTCCAAGCTACCTACCTCAGAATATCATAATCACAATTTTGCTGTATCACAAGTATCTTTGTTTCCAACTCTTCCACAGAAATAATTTTGCAGTTTCACATCAGCTCTCACTAAACTAGATTTCCAGTGAGAACTCGATTGGCCCAGGTATTTTCCAAACAAACAGCACTGATACATTCACACATTACAAATCTAAATCCAAATATTACTTACATGCAGGAAGTATTTTCTCCTAGTATCACAAAACAGATGATGGCATCTTCTCACAAAAGAAAACAGCAGTTCTGCAGAGGCTTAGAGGAGTTTCCCAGTGGTCACCTCGAACCTGTTTTCTAATTTTGCACATTTAGAGTGCTATGTTCTACCAGATGTTTGCTACCTCCCTCATCAGTGAGTCTTCACTTGCATTTTAGAGACAACACCTTCCACCTGGAACAGAAATCCTCCAAAATTCCCAGCTGCCTTGCTCTCCATATTCCAGTCCCTCCTAAGGGCGCTCTCATCCTCTACTCTCCTAATCTTAACTCGTCTCATGAGAGAAGATACAAATACCTGGCATAACATATAAATTCCCTTACCATTTTAGAAGCAATCATTTTTCAGTTTATAATCCTTTACCCAGCAGCCACTTAATTATAAGATTTTTTGTTTGGGGCTATTTCTTTGTTTTTATGTTCCTGTTCTCTAGCCAAATTAATAATAATTAAAAACTTGATTTGAAGGCTCATTCTGGAAGACTGTGTAAAATAAAGATAAAATTAAATAAGTCTTTAAAGAACAGAGTTCAGTCCTTCATATCTAGGACTGATGGTTGAGAAATTCTTAAGGTCAGTCCCTGATATCCAGTATAAATTTGAATCTTCAAGTGTTCAAATATTACCTTTGCCTGTCTCCTGTATCAAAAGTCCACACTCATGGCTCAGCATTCATACGTACTCTCTTCATACAGATTTGTGTTGCCACTGATTTTAAGGTAGGACACATTCTGATAAAGCTGGGCTCTGCCCTCTTTGGGTTTTTAATCTTTTGAGTTGGTTGCCTGGCTTTCTAGAATAACTGTTTGTGGATACTCGCTACAAGAGGGGAATGCACGTCAAACTATTTCTTATAAAACCAACATTCTTGCACAAGGGGTCCATACTATTCCTCTTACTCATGTGATCTAGCTACTCTTGTATAAACAGTCTCTTAAAACATGAGGAAGAAGCCTCCCAAATTGTGGCTGAAGTATGTTGGTCACAGTTCACGTTTTTATCACCTTTATACACACTTGGTTGTCAAAAGGAAAACTATCAGGTGATGACTAGTTACTAAAGCACAAGCAGCAGCGTGTTGGGCACAAAGACTTTTCTCAGCTGGTTAAGATGCTGCTGACATTGGTCTTTAATCCCCAGTTGTCTACGGGCTCCCTAATCAGACTCTCTTCCCATCATTCACAGCACTAACTAGCCACACCAGTAACAGCATGTTTAAACTACTTAGCTGAGGTTTAATTATTGCATTTGATGACACCTGCATGATACAGTTTCACACTGTTATGAAATATTAACTGCTTTCTGTACTATAGAATATAACATCTATTCAAGAGTGGAAAAAACAACACTATTACTGTCTTTACAGTGTCTTTTTTTTAACCAAAGATTTTAGATTATTTTGCACACTATTGCTAAGCTAGCGAAACAAATAGCATCAGTTCTTTGCCACGTATTCTACACTGTCTTGGGCTGAAATTTGCTAACATAAGCTTCAGCCATCTATACAACCAGCAGATATCTAGTGTTCAGACCTTTATCTCCTACTGAAAGTTCTTGATTCAGTTGGAAGGACTGGATTGAGGATAAGTCTTGGTCTTTTGAGATCAAATGAACACATGACCTCAGTTAACAACCTGCATGTACCTTGGCTGTACCTTGTTAGAATACATGATGAAATACATTCTTAAGCTTTTTTCCAAATGGGTAGAAGTTAATCTCCTCCTTAAAAACTGAAGTAAGTCTATGCACATACATTGCAAAGCCACATGTTAAATAGTGGGTTGCTATGATCAGTAGAAATAGCGGTGCTTGGTTTCCTAAGGAGTTGTGCCTTACTGGGGTGCAGCAGTACTGATGGTGTCGCGGAATGGAGTGAGCGTGCACTTCACTCGTAAGAGAGAAGTAAAAATATAGTTTATTGATACAGAATAGGGAGTTAACAAAGTTCAATGCGACAGTGTTTTAACAAGATTCGATGGCGAGGCACACTTGATTATTTACTGCATAGAGGACAGGGTCAGACAAAACTGTCAGGGAGACCCTCCCGTTGAGTCATGAGGTTCGGAAGGATCCCCTTGCTTTCTAAACTCCTTCTCAGAGAGGAGTCTAGGTGCGGCTAGATCCAGTCCTAGTCCCAGACTTGGTCACCGGTTTATGTCTAAAGGATTATATATGCGCAATCAATCCTTTATATCACTTAGCTAAGATTTCAAAGTTTAGCATGCTATTAGTCACTTACCGAGGATCTGTTGCGGCAAGGAATCTCTCAACCTCGAGGAGTAACCTTGAGAGGCGTCCCTGCTCAAGGGGAGATCCTGGCGTGCAGCCCGCTGCCGTGCAGGAAAGCTCAAAGGGCTCTTGGGCTGCTCCCTATTTATGGGGATAAGATGATTGACCCATAGTCATATTTGCATGCCGACCACAGGTTTTAGTTTCTTCGGTGGGCGCATTGCACAATAGCCCTAGGCTATTGTGTTGTTATCTGTCTCCTGAATTCACTTTGAGCTGATGCAGCCATCGTGACCAGATGCATCCATTACAATCACCGCTGGTGGTTATCACCTAAGCAGGGTTACAGGAGATAAAGGTCGGGGGCAGGGGAAGCACACCGTCACACTCCACCCCGTGACTATAGTCAATTCATCTTATTCTCACAGAGTGGTGGTACGGTCACCTCTTGCCTCTGTGCCATAAATAGTATATTGATAATTTATGCACTTATAGATCCACAGTAAGTAGACAGTGAAGCACTGCTATTTGTTATGCGTTAATTTGTATGTTTTGGGTGGTTGAAGTTGGGTTATTTGTTTTATCATGTGCCAAACCTTTATATACAATATAATTATAAGCAATAGACACACTAATGTTAGAGTTAGTAAAATAACAACTGGGTGAAGCATAAGATTAAACACTCCCGTTGCTGTCGGTGACCATCCAAGAAGAGTCTCCCACCAATAGTGTTCTCCATCCTTCTTTACTCTTTCCAAGACGTGGTGTATCTCTTCTGCATCATGATGAACGGTGATCAGAGTTTTGTGTCCATTGTTTTGTATGCGCTCTAGCAGTTGACACAGGTCATCGTGTTGTAGTAGTTTCTTCACCAATGTAAGATTCATTCCGATGGGGGTAGGCAATAAATCTCAACTCAATGTATAGTTAGATTGTAACAATTGATAAGACGTAACAGGAGCTGAATAAATGAAGTCACATCCCACAATTTTAGTAAAGTTACAAACACAAATATTTGAGCGATTGCTTGTATCTACAGTAACGTTATCTACAAATATAAAATCACAAAGGGTTCTCATACAAACACATACAAGTACAGTTTCAGGGGCTTCATCAGATATGACAAACATTTTTGTTCAGTGTCAAGACAGATGTCTTGGGCTTTGAGGGTGTTACTCTCACAAATAAATCCTTGTTGTTCCCGTACAACGCATGCATTAACATCAACAGTTTGCCATTTGTTTCCATTTTGGTGGGCCCATACTCTATGTTCTAATGGATAGAGTACAGTTCCATTGTGATTTAATCCCAACACAATGATTGGGTATATGGTATATACCGAAGCATTGTGTGTTGTTAAGACAAAAGCTGTGGCCTTATTGCTAATGGGGTCATAAGTGAAATTGACAAAATACCACCAGGACTGGAATTCTTTCTCAAATTTAGTTGCATTATCCAAAATTACCTTTCGAATTTCAGTGGGTACGGTGCCCTCTTCACCTTCTCTTATAATTGCTGCTACCATAGATTGCATCCACAGTTGAGCTTGGATACAACTAAGAGCTAGAGAAACATTGGTTTGGGCTACACCAAGTGCATCCACAATCAGTTGGTGGTCCCTTTCATTAATTCTTTTCCACTGAGGTAATATATCAGATAAGAGCCATTGGTTAGTTCCCAATGCTAATAGAGAAGACCATAATGGGTGTTCTAATTTGTTTAAATCACTTGTTGTTGTGCTCAGTTTGTTCCCGAGTACTTTGGCATCAATACTATTTAAGACTCCCAATCCTGTCCCTATGATACCGGTCACATCTCTCCTTGTTCGTCTTGGAGAGCTGAGGGTTCGCCCATGTAACCATGCTAACCATCCTGCATAGGACGTACCTAGGAATGGTGAACAGGTCGGTTTGATTGCAGACATATTAATTTGCATCAGTAGTTCTACTCGTTTAAGAGACCATGATGGATTAAATAACACTTGTTGTTGGCCTGTATTTTTGATCACATATGGTCCAACTTCAGAAACTTGTGGGGATAGAATTGTCTCATCCTTTACAGTCAGGGCGGATGTTGTGCTAGGCTTAATAATGTCTATTTTAAATTTAAAGGATAATCCCACACGACGGTGAGCCCAGAGGCAGACTACAAAAACAGGTTGTACTAAGGTAAAATTTTACCAACAGTCCAGTTTTTCAAAGGTGCAAAGTTTCGTATCTTTGGCTATTGGCCTTGATGTAATGTTGTACACAGAAATCTGAGATGCCTTCTCATGGGTAGACCCATTGATCATCCGGCATCCTATTTTAATTTCTTTCCCTGCTGTTCCTTGGAGCCGGGGAACTTTATCATCAGCTTCATCTTTATCTCAGCTCCATTCGTTTTCTAAGTATGTTTCAGTTCCGTGCATGACCACGGTGGAAGGCTTTAAATCCCCCTTACTAGAGTGTATTCCCATACTTCCAGTGTACTTAACACGAGCTTGGGACCATGGCCATTCTCAGGTTCTTTGACCACACGCTAAGAAGAGCAGCATTGTTAGGGTTCGGAATAGTAACATGAACACAGCATTTCCATCTGCCACCCTGTGGGGTGCTGTAAGAGAAAATAGAGACTTGTTTTGGTGGGGAGAGTCCGAACAGGTTACCCCATTAAGAAGAAGGAAAAATCCATCGTGAACTAATTCTGTGTTTTGCACCACTGCTATCAGTAGCTTCCCAGGCAAGTGGGCCACGAGGTTTAGTTAAAGTCATAGGCACAGTACCGATGGATGGTAAATTGACCATCACAGGCTGTCCTGGCTGTAATGTCATTGGATATTCTCTTTTCCTAGTAGGTGGAGCGCTAAGCTCAGTTTTTACAAAGAATGCTCGGCTTACAGGGCTTCCAGTAGGCCCATATCGATTATTTAATTGATGGAGTACTTTGGGAATTCTCGTATCCCATTGAGTTTCCTGTGGTTTGAGACTCCTTTTCAACAAGCCATTAGCTCTTTCTACCATCCCATTTGATTGAGGGTAGTATGGTGTGTGGAATACCCATGTAATTCCCTCTTGTTTTGCCCAATCTTGCACTTCCTTACATGAAAAGTGTGAGCCATTATCACTCTGGATAACATCAGGAGTAGGTAGATTTGAGAACCAAAATGATAGCCCTCGCACTGTATTTCGCCCATCGGCTTTCTGACATTTAGTCGCCATAAGCAAGCTGGAGACTACTTCCACTCCTGTAAGGATGAGCAGTCCCCTTTAGGACTGCTTCTAGTAAATTAAATGGTCCTCTAGTTTGCACAGGTTGTCCCTGATGTCTTTTCTCAACTTGTTTAACTGCTCGGACTAAAGATAAAAGTCCCTTTTCCCATTCAGAGTATCGTTGTTCTGTTTCTTTAAATGCGGTTGAGCTAAACAATAAAGGTCTTTTTGGCCCATCGGGCCCAGTTTGGAACAGGTTACAGTAAGTAGCATGTTCGGCGAAACCCCGTTCAGCTATAATAGGGTCGCGGGGGTGCACTGGTCCCAGTGACTGATATGTTTTTAACTCTTCAGTTAGAGTTTTGACTGCCTCTTTATGTTCTAATTTCCACTCCCAGGGTTTGCCTTTCCGTAAGAGTGAGTATAAGGGACGGGAAATGATAGAAAATCCAGGCACATGTTTCCTCCAATATCCTAAAGTTCCCATTAATTGTTGTAACTCCTTCCTTGATTGGGGCATTTGCAGCTCTTCAATTTTTCTTAAGGTATCTGGAGGAATCACTGCACTGCCTGCTATCCACCAAGTACCTAAAAATTTTACTTCTTTGCTTGGTCCCTGACATTTTCCAGGTGGAATCTCAATTTCTGCTTTATTTAGTGCTTGCCATACTGCTGCTGCCGCTTCCCCAACCTTTTCAGGGGAAGTTCCTCCAATCAGAATATCATCTATATATTGGTACAGTTTCACTTCTTGGGGGAGTAAGATTGTCTGTAAAAGTTCAGCAAGCGCAGCATGAGCAATCGTGGGTGAATGTTTATACCCCTGTGGGAGTCTGTGAAAGGTGTATTGTATTCCCTCCCAAGTGAAAGCAAACTTCTCTTTATCCTCCTCCTTTAAGGGAACCATAAAGAACATATCCTTTACATCTAGGGCTGCCATCCATGGGTGTGCAGCTGCTTGCAAAGTAGCTGTTAAGTTGGCAATGTTTGGCACAGCTGCTGTGAGCGGGGCTGTATTGGTGTTCAGGCGCCGATAATCGACAGTTAAACGCCACCTCCCGTCTGGTTTGCGGATGGGCCAGACAGGTGAGTTATATGGGGAGTGCGTTCTGGAGATAATTTGTCGTTTCTCCAAATCAGCTATGACTTCAGAAATTCCATTTCGTGCCGCAGCAGACATGGGATATTGCGGTACGTCAGTGATTTTTGACTCGGGGAGCGCAGGGGCTGCGCGCAGTGCCCGCGCTGCAGCCTCCCGGCTTCTGCTGGGCTTGGGATCCATGTTCGAGCCGAAGGCCCACACGCTGCCGTTCGGCAGGCGCCAGGTTCGTCCGTTTAAAACATCGAAACCTAAAACATTTTCATGGTGAGCTTTAATTGCAAAGCGAGTACTCGACATGTGCTTCTCGCCCGGGAGCCATAAATTGACCTTGGCAGTTTGGCACTGAACACTCACTCCGTTCACGCCGGTAATTTTAACTCTTTGCCGTCTGGGTTGTACACCCGGCTTCTCGGCATCTTGTTGTGTTAATAGTGAAATTTGTGCTCCCGTATCTATTAAAAACTTTACCAATTGTCTTTGAGGACCAACTGGAATTAAAATGTATGGGCCGTTATCACTTATCCACTGATAAGCCTCCACTTTCCGGACAGGCAGGCCCAATTGCCTTCCGGACACTACTCATTTTTTGACTTCATGCCCTGCAATTCCTCCCTAAGGGGGAGGAAGGGGTTGTCTCCCCTTCTGGGGTGTGGCGCAGGAGGAGTTGAGATACGCTCCTTCCTTTCACCGTTATCTCGTTTTTGAAATGCTTCAATTAGACTCAAAATTATGCCAGTAGGCTGACCTTGAATTGCAGCTCTGGGAATGCCTAAAGCTAATGCATTCCTCCACAACTCATTCCTCTGTTCTTGAGATTCCGTTTGGGGGTTTTTAAATTTGTTTCCCTTCAATCTAGTTTCTGTTCCCCGTTTTATGGGTCTTACTTTGTGATCTCCTCCCCGGGGCTTCAGGTTTTGTTTTTCAGCTGGTGCATCGTCCCAGCCCATCTCACGGCTGTAGTTAACAATGCCATGCATCAGTTCTGCCCAGGTAGGGAGCTGCTTGTGGGCATTTTGAGCGTTATCACCTAGTCCCTCATTGTGCTCTGTGTCTTTCTTGATCTCATCTCGTTTTGCAACTAAATGGGATTTAAGAATTGCCGGGGCTCCTCTAATCAGTGGTTTTAACATTGCGAAATCTACTGTAGCAGACAGTGGGACATCATGGGACCCTCATTTGTGCATGGCTTGTATACAGGCGGCTTTTGTGATGGCTGTAGAGAGCTCACTTAAAGATTTAATGGGAATTATGGAAGGTTCACCTCGCTCCGTGCTGTCTATTCCTCCAGCCCAATAAGCTACTCGGCTGGTGATAGAATGAGGTGTATTTGTCGGGTCAGGTCCTAAATTTAAGAAAACTCCCGGACCCCAATAGCCACTTGCTTCATCCTCAGTCAACATTATTCGGTCACCGCCACTGAGGCATACTCACCACAAGTATTCCGTTTCAGTTTCACCTGGTTTTCTGCTATATCTCTCTTGCAAATTTGTCAATTGCAACGGATCCCAGGGGATGGTTCGCGTAGTATGTCGCGGATGACCACCCCGAGGACCCACAGTTCTTTCTGTTTTAACAATGGGTCTGGCTTCATACTCAGGAGGATTTGTGGGGAACAAAGGGTCGTCATCTTCTGGCTCGCTGTCATCGGGATCACCCCAGATGTCTCCATCCCAGTCT
This sequence comes from Ciconia boyciana, assembly GCF_034638445.1. Classification (NCBI taxonomy): domain Eukaryota; kingdom Metazoa; phylum Chordata; class Aves; order Ciconiiformes; family Ciconiidae; genus Ciconia; species Ciconia boyciana. The sequence continues at coordinate 5,529,951 of NC_132947.1, read as the reverse complement.
TCAGGGGATACTATTAGTTTCCTAATCTGTACGATGTCGGGGGGGCGGGGAGCCTGTATAAGCATCATCTTGACCTTTTCTCCCAACTTTTGTCTTTTTTCCTTTTCCTCCTGTAACTGTTTCTGCAGTTGTTCAATTTTAAAAGATAGGAACAACTCAGTTGCCTTTCTACCTTCTATTTCTTTCTCTAGGTCCTGCTCCTTTTTATTTCTGTTGTCTCTTTCCTGATGTGCAGCTTCTAAACAGGCACCTAGCATCTTGCAGATAATTCCTTTCCCTTTTCCATCTTTTGTGTGGCCTCTAGTTACTTTTAGGTGTTCTTCAATGGCTTCCCAATTATGCCAATTGTCACGAGTCCATTCTGCTGAGAATTTGGGACTCAGATTCACTCCATGCCTCCGTAAATAATCAGTGATACTACTTGCCATCCTGCCGACTACACCAATTTGTCGCGGAATGGAGTGAGCGTGCACTTCACTCGTAAGAGAGAAGTAAAAATATAGTTTATTGATACAGAATAGGGAGTTAACAAAGTTCAATGCAACAGTGTTTTAACAAGATTCGATGGCGAGGCACACTTGATTATTTACTGCATAGAGGACAGGGTCAGACAAAACTGTCAGGGAGACCCTCCCGTTGAGTCATGAGGTTCGGAAGGATCCCCTTGCTTTCTAAACTCCTTCTCAGAGAGGAGTCTAGGTGCGGCTAGATCCAGTCCTAGTCCCAGACTTGGTCACCGGTTTATGTCTAAAGGATTATATATGCGCAATCAATCCTTTATATCACTTAGCTAAGATTTCAAAGTTTAGCATGCTATTAGTCACTTACCGAGGATCTGTTGCGGCAAGGAATCTCTCAACCTCGAGGAGTAACCTTGAGAGGTGTCCCTGCTCAAGGGGAGATCCTGGCGTGCAGCCCGCTGCCGTGCAGGAGAGCTCAAAGGGCTCTTGGGCTGCTCCCTATTTATGGGGATAAGATGATTGACCCATAGTCATATTTGCATGCCGACCACAGGTTTTAGTTTCTTCGGTGGGCGCATTGCACAATAGCCCTAGGCTATTGTGTTGTTATCTGTCTCCTGAATTCACTTTGAGCTGATGCAGCCATCGTGACCAGATGCATCCATTACAATCACCGCTGGTGGTTATCACCTAAGCAGGGTTACAGGAGATAAAGGTCGGGGGCAGGGGAAGCACACCGTCACAGATGGGCAGCTTTGAAATTTCACAGAGGAATCCCCACTGTGTCAATGTCAGCTCCCCTGCCTCGTCTTCCACAGTTCTTGTTCTACTGCAGTTGCTTCAGCTTCTCACCACACCTCAGCAAGTAGCACCAGGTAAGTAAGGAATTAGCTATGCTTCTGAACCATGGTTCAAACAGCAAACAGTACAGCCAAACGGTGCAAAAATTGAGGGAGGCAAAAGATTTAACCAAATTCACACAAATGCAGTGGTACAGGCCAGAATAGGACCCAAATCTCCTGACTCCCAGTCCAGTGCATGAACCAAACATTACATACTGCACGTTTACCTTGGTAAGAGATAATCATCTCCTGAACTCTAACAATTTAAAATAGAATATAAACAAGTGAATATTAAGGAAGTGACGTAGCTCTATTAGTGCTATATGTGTATTATAGCTTCTATCAATAAGTTATTATTACATAAAAGATACTAAAGGTTACTGTCACTACCAAAAAGAATAATTAGGAGGATGAGTTTAAATAAATTATAAATAACATTAAAATTGTTTGTGAGTAGTTCAGCAAGAAATGCATTTCTTCCCCATATACCAAGGTTACAAGAGTAAAGTACGTCAACATGCATCAAGCAATATTTCTTGGATGATAACTGAAGGAACAAGTGACTGAAACCACAGGGCTCACCACCAACTCAGCAAGACACTTCCCAAATATGAAATTTCCATTGTGTTCTTGGGCTGCCTTTATATTACCTAGTGAACATCCTTATCTGAAAACCATTGCATTTCTTTTTCATCCCTGTGAAAGTGAAATCCTTAATGTTTACAGTCCACTTTCAAAGGACCAACACCTAAAATGATTACACTGAAGTAAAATGGTAAATTATATAATTTCATCCAGAGATTAAATACAACTTTAACTTCTTTCCACCTATACACTTGACATTTTCCTAGACTTTCTCCGGAATACATATGATAATGAAGATAAGGAAGAAGAAAGATTTGTCTAAAAAATTCTGTATGTTTTCCCTGAAAAAAACATGCATGTTACTCAAAGCCCTCTTTACCTCTTGGCCTAAGAAGAAGTTCCATTATTACTAGAACCATACTCCACTTTCACCATCACCTTCTGCTACTCAAGGCAAAAAGATGGAACTATTACTATTTATCATGTCCCTCCATGTCTCACAAAGAGAAAAGTAATTTTTCTCTCCTAAAAGATAAGCAACAGTTATTTTTCTTTGTCCCACATGCTGGTCATTCTCTTCAGAGTGATTGCAATCTTAGGTCACTCCCCTTGAGAGCTGATAATGAAGTGATAAGAGAGAAAGGTTTACTTTATGGAAGAGTATGTGCAATAGTTTCCATTTTGTCAAAAAGTAATTAAAAAAAAAAGAAAGAAAACAAAGTCCATGGTCTTAAGAGGAGAACATATTCTTCAAACAATTTCAGACAGCACCACTCTTGGCAAATATATGTTTAAGTATTACAAGAGATTTATTAAATGTATGCAGTACACACATTCAAGGCTAACTTTGAAGGTCAGCTGCTTAAATTTCCTAGGGACACGTCCAGGCTCAGCTACAAAGAAAGAATATTGCAGAACATGTACCAGTATGTAACATGTAAGGTGTTCCCTTAAGACATGGTAAAATCCATGCCATACTGAAATCAGGATGAATTTTAGGTATTGACAGTGGGGTCAGGATTCAGTGCTCCGTTTTCAGCAGGCCACTCTCTACTTCCTTCTCATTCATATAGAGGAGATAATGGAAGTATGATTCACTCCAGCATCATTACAAATTATGGGAATCCCTATATAGTTACTATAGCAAAGAAAACCCAAGAAATTGTGCATGTAATATTCCCTCTCCCGCTGACTTGCCTGTTCAGTGGAAGGAATAAGAAAGCACAAACGATCTGAACACTTCTGCTCTCTGGGCAGAGTCTGCTGGGCTAGTCTTTGCAAAAATCTAGACCACAGTGATTCATGGGAATAATTTCAAAAAGTAATTAGACCAATCAATAGAAAGTTACCGTAAATAAAGAGATCTCTATCTCTACTTAAAGGTGAAGAGGGAACATTCTTTTGGAAAATGAAGTACTGATATTATGAAAAAGAAATATTTGTCAGTGCACTGACACATATGTGCATTTAAATAAAAAGAATATGCATTATTTGCCCCCAAATAAAGTGAGTTTAATATTCCAAGACTGAAAGGGAAAGGGCAGATGCATACATCACATTTGGAAACAGATCATTAGCCAATACAGGTTACTGTAGTTTCACAATTGAAGAATTATTTTGATGCATTTTTTTATCCTTCAAGGTATTTATTTCTTAGATAAAGGAGATGAACCAGTGACAGGCATACCTGGAAATAAGTATCTGGAATATTTTCCTTCAGGGTTAAGATCCAATCTATAAGACTTTCATAGCCAGAAAAAAAGAAGAGTGTTTCTCAACCAAATAGAAAAAAAGATAAAAGTTTTGGTCATACTGAAACACATATCAAATATTGTATGCTTTGAAAAAAGATGCAATAAAGTAGGCTTAGACTGGGTGGGAAGGAAGTAGAACAACATTGCAAATATATAACTGGATAACAAATGAAAAATAAGTTAGGTAACCAGACCGAGGTTAAATAACACATGTGGATTACTTCTTTAGTACTTACTGTAATTTTGCTAAACTTAAAGTACTAGACAAAGTGTTACTGACTTTTCTCATCTCTCTTTTCCAAGTGGGAAAAAAAAAATAATCCTACCACTAATTCCAATACTATGCAAAAAATCTTGTTTCATTCAAAAATAATTAAGAACTTAACTGTATATCTTGACACGGATTTTTAGTTGTAATTTTTTCTTATAAGAGAGAAAAGCAAAAATATTTTCTTTCAAGAAAACAATTTCAATTTGGAAGGGGTGGACTCATTTTGGAATAAAATCAGTTAAAAGAACCTTTGCAAAACAGAATTTTCATTCTCTTCTAAAGTGGATTAGTAATATCCTTGGAGACATGTAAGAACTCCAGCCAGAGGCAAGCCATGTTGGGACAGAGAGAACAGACATTAAAAAGGAATGATGCCATCCCACTTAAAATAGAAAGTTTTTCACATTGAGAATTTTGTTTTAAGAAGAACAGATACAGACAGATGAGAAATGTGAACAACTAGACCATGAGTCGAGTAAGGAAATCTTACGGAACAAGCCAGAAGACATGACGGAAGGGAAAAATACAGAGAAGGAAAAATGCCACATGTATCAGAGGATAGAATCAAATATTTACAGACACCAAGGGAAGGAAGAACATTGATAAACATTTCTTCTAAAAATATTTCCACTGAAGATAAGGTTGGTAACCAAGTTCATAACCTTTCCAACAGCAATTTACAAAACACAATCTAAAATGCCAGTTTTGTTTTATGGTAAAATCAAATTAAAAAATTATGAACAGAAGCCTTCCGCAGACAGTAATCTAAAGAGTTTGTGAAATAAACTGAAATGCCATGGCTATGTTGACTAGAACAATAATCTCTTGCTGGCTTATATCTCAATTATATTTGAGACATTTTCAAGCACGTAACAAATTAGCGTATTTCTTTCAAAGCTAATAGTTACTTCTGATGCCTATGAACAGCACAGGCTGCAATTTAATTCTCTGATAGCATACCAAAAAAGTGCTCTCCTCCTCCCCACCCGCAAACAGTGAAGCTGTCCACACAGGAAACAAATAAGAAATTATGTTACTGTCTCAGGATTTCTCTGAACATTTGAGTGAAATCCCTTCCTTTGCAGTCACGTTGACAGTCTTTCTAATCCAAACCTCTTGACTGTAACGCAGAAGGAAACAAAAAATGTGAAATTCTATAGATATCATTAGCTTAAAATGCTGAGAATATACTACCATCACTGAGCGTGCAAAAAGCAGGAAAGCCAAGTTCGGAAAACCAATCAGCACAAAATAAAAAAAAAATAAATAACATGTGGACATTAAGTCTCCATAAGGTGCTGTTCTCATTTGCAAAACAATTAATAGCACTTGCTTTATATTCTGAAGAAATAAACAACTTCTAGAGGTCAGCCTATAATGAACAGCTTGTAACATTCCTTAAACCAATGGATCCCTAAGCAATATCCAGTTTACAGAGTATTATGGTAATCATTTCAATCTCTTTTTGATCTCAGCAATTGCTATATGCAGCTGCCTACAAACAACTACTCAGGAAGCTCACGTAAGTGTCAAGATATGTCAAAATAAAAACAGTTTTGATAAGACTATGTGACAGGACAAGGCCCTGAGGTACCTAAGCTAAATCTGAAGTTGAATCTAACTGCCAAACAGCTTTGAGCAGGGGTTTGGACCAGATTACCTCCAGAGGTCGCTTCCAACCTAAATTATTCTAAGATTCTGCGTAAACTCAAAATTATTCCCAGAAATTATTTTTAAAGGATTACATTTCTGTATGGTGTCTAAAGTGTTCAGAATACTTGAAAACCAGGCCACTTATTTAGTTGCCTAAAGATGGTCTCAGAAACCTAGCTCCACACATAATTATTTTGAAATATTGAGATATAAGATGTATTTTTTCTATTTTGCTTCTGCTAGCCATTTACTAAGAACTGTCTCTTCACCAAAATAAACCAAGGCCTCAGGGAGTTCTTCCAGTATCAATTACATGGCATTATTGGGTCATCTTCATATAAAAGCCTCCAAATAAAAAAAACCTCTGAAGGAACTATCACTGGATTTCATAAACCTTCCCTAGTCAACAAGCAGCTAAGCATAATATGGGCAACTTGTTTAATGCAGTTGAAGTAAATTCAGTTTTCACTACCATCAAGTAAACATTCAAATTCTGTATTTCAAGTTGCAGTCCCTCTCACAACAAAACAACGAACAGTTCAAGACACTATACAGTTAGACACTATACACTATACTTTAGACACTAACAGACCATATCTGAACACTACATAAGAGTACCAAATTTATTCTTTTAAGACTTCCAGTCTGAAAAATATAATAACACAGACTAATGATCAGTACTCAACTGCACAATCTTACTAGGAGAAAAGCTTGCATTTTTCAAGACAATACATGCAAATACTTCTGAAGCATTAATTCTGCAATCTGATGCAGTCATGCCCTTATCCCATGTCTCTATGTACAAAAAAGCACAACTATTTCTGAAATTCAAAAGATTCATCCTCCAATTCCTAGGTTAAACTCTCAGTTTTTCCGTATTTTACTCCTAAAACTCTAGTATCTAACCTGTTTTCTAGCACCACTGAATCACCATCTCGATCCCAGGTACTGCCCCTTTCCTAGGATCAGGGAGCAGGTTCACCTTGTGGCATGCTTACAGAAAGCAAGAAATCTTGGTGTGCATGAACCATGCAAATGACAATTTTTTTCAGTCTCCCAGAAAAACAATAATAGTTCCAAAACAGTCACTTCCATGAGACTTCTCTTCAGAGGTGCCAAATATTAAAAAAAAAATAAATAAAAAAAATCTTGAGATTTGATTAAAACTAAAAAATGTCATTCCTGTTCTTTCATATTTAGTAGATAATATTCAAAATATCCCTTGAAAAATAGAAACATAATCTTACGCATAACAAAGTAAAGCTAAACAGAATGACCTCTATTTTTGTGAAGATGAATACCTGAAGAATCAAGAACAGAACAGACCAGTTTGAATAATTCTAAACTGACAACAGGGTTTAGCTGCAACCAGTCACTTTAAGAATACCCAGCAGATTTAATTATTAGTTGCCCTAGAAAGACAATCTGATTTAGGCATGATTTCTGCTGCCTTTACTCTTTCAGTCATAGCAATGAAGACTTGAAAATGCAGACAGAAACAAATATAATAAGGCTGGCTTAAAACAAACAAACAAACTACACAGTTCATCCCATTTTTCTTTTAAATTCAACAGAAATTACCACAGTTTCACACTTCTACAAAGGTACACCTTTTAACAATAACTGAAAAAGACCAATTCTGCCAAATTGTGCTTTTGCATAAGTAGGTTCGTTTCTGGGCAGTCAACTTTACCATACTAAAGCTTCCAGATTACAAGAAAGTGCTGAGAAATTATCATAGGAAAATAGGGTTTCTTAAAGGAGCTGGATACATGTAAACAAAAAGAAAACCCCTCCTTTTTTGATTTTAAATCTTAACCAAGTTATTTACAAGCATATAATTATTAATTTTAATTTAGTCCAAATAGAAACCACACACAAACAAACATAAAATAAACTCAAAATGGAACAAAACCCCCACAAAGACAGCACGCATTCAGACGCTTAATCATGCACATAATCAAAAGACAAGAGCAAAAACATCAACCACAATGAAGTCAAAATGTATTAAAAAAAAATTACCATACCTCGAATTCTTTTCTAGGCTTTGTGCACAGCTTAGCTGGCCCTCATATAAGCTCACCCAGAAGCTTAACTGTAAGGAAGAACACTTGATGGCATCCACGAGGCCATCCCAGGAGGAGCCCTGCTCTATGCAGAGCCACTACCCTTTCTCAGTTAGCGTGCTTGTCTTATGCTTTTCACTAGCTTTTTCCAGAGGTCCTTTTCAACATATTTTCAAGCCCGCTTTGCAGGACACTCTTTTCATTTCCTCCTCCTGTTTTTTCTTTACATGTGTATCATATGTCCAGGGGCATGGTATGAAGACAATTGCTGGATCCAGGTGCCACTTGAACCAAATCAGAGAGCTGATTACAGGAAGAAATACAGCTGGTCACATTCACAATGGAGTTAAAAACCAGCGGGATCCTCATTTAAAAATCACACTGACAAATAATCCCAACCCTGCCTTAAATTTAAGATTTCAAAATTTTTAGCATTTGGTGAAGCATTTAGATGAAATTGTCACCGAAATCGGGAATCAAACTCCTTAACACCAATGTAGTATTAAGAAGCAGGCATTCTTTATTACGGCGCCGGAGGCACGGGGGATCGTTCCACCTAGCGTGCATACCGCAGGTTACATCAGCCAAAACTTATATTGTCCAGTTACATACATATGCATCAAATTTCCTGGAATGATCATGCATATTCATTCTATTTCCTGGAACTAATTATCCTATTTGCATGGTCATTACGCATGCGTCCTTGAGCTCCGAGGGGCTTCCGTGGGGGTCTCTGGTGGTCCTTGGTGGTCGTACAGGTGTGTCCTTTAGTTGGCCCCTTCTTCTGGACCTGCGCAATCCCACCTTGCTTATGTAACTTGCTCCCCTTCTTCATGCTGCATGGTCCCTAACAATGATTTGGCACCCTTAACACAAACCAATTATTCTAACCACCCTCGACTCTTTGTCAAGATGGGCTGGGGCTGTACTGGGAACATAGCAGCATGTCCGTACTACTCCTTGTCCAATTGTCTTTGGGCATAGTAGCATATCCATAGCCATAGGTGTACAAACACAATATTAAAGCATTGTCTAACCTGCTCCTATCTCTATGTTGCTTAGTTACAAAAGAACAAACTAATAATTTTGGTTACATCTGGTTACATTTCCCCCCTTTGGAAGTTTTGAAATAATCATCTTTTCAATACTTCCACTCTTAATCTTTCATAACTCAACATAAGCAGGTGGCTTCTCTCCCGGCATTGGTGTACGATGCTTCATCGCTGATTTCTGTGTCAACATTTTCTTTAAACATTGATAAACCAAACAAATCACCAAAACAACTGTAATCAAAATGATTAGTGTCTGTAACAACTCAGTTATCCATCTTTTAAGAGGAAATCCAAAATGTCCCAAAATTTGGCCTAACCAATTTGTTTGCATTTCACTCCTTAAACCTTGAGTCTGCTGTGCCACCCTCTTCATATCATCTATTTGTTCATTCAAAGCAGCTGCAACATTTGGGATGTGCACACAGCAATCTTGATTTCTGTAAATCCACAATCATCACTTCAATTCCCCCATGTGTTTCTCTCTTTTTTCCTCTACTATTTTATCATTATTTGTGGGGTAACTATGACTTGTCTGGTGGATGTTACTCACCTCATTTTCTACTACTCTCAACTGTTCTGCCAATAATCTATCCAATTTACCATAATTTGGTTTCGGGGTTGGAAGTTTTACCTGTTTTACTGGTACCAGGGCAAGGATGCTTTGCTCCACTGCCTCTCCAGCAGTTTTATCAGCCAATCGGTTGCCCACATTTACCATGGTTTGTCCAAATTGATGTGCTTTACAATGCATTACCGCTACTTCCTTGGGCTGCTGGATGTCCTGGAGGAGTTGAAGAATTTCTTCCTGAGCTGACAACAGTCCTCTTTCCTTCCAGGTAGCTCCATGTGTGTGAATCTGCTTTCTGTGCTGATGTATTCACAGGGAGAGCTTCAGCTTTCATCACTTGGGGTGGTGGTAACCACTGCATACCCTGCCATCCGTTTTCCATCTCGGACAAAGCTGCTTCCATCCATAAACAGCTCCAAATCAGGATTAGGCAATGGTTCGTCCTTCAGGTCCTGTCTGCTAGAATATACCTGTTCAGTAGTTTGCAAACAATCGTGGTGTAAAGACTCACCCATTTCCGAGCTCAAAAACATTGCTGGGTTCGCTGCTGTTGTAGTTTTAAGTTCCACATCATCCTGTTCCAAGAGAGTGACCTGGTATTTAAGCATGCGGCTTGGGGACTGCCATTGCCCCCCTTTTTGCTCCGAGACAGAAGTTACCATATGTGGGACATAAACCGTAATTTTCTGCCCCATGGTTAATTTCCTTGCTTCTTCGATTAAGAGTACAGTTGCTGCCACAGCTCGCAAACATCCAGGCCATCCCTTGCTGACATTATCCAATTGCTTAGAAAAATACCCAATGGCTCGTTTCCAAGTTCCTAATTTTTCAGTCAACACACCCAAAGCAAGATGTTATCGCTCATGTACAAACAATTCAAAAGGCTTTGCTAAATCTGAGAGTCCTATCACAGGTGCAGACATCAAAGCCTTCAGATTTTTAAAAGCTGTCCAACACTCAGGTGTCCACAACGGGTAATTCTCCTGGGATCCTTTCAAAGCTGCATAATTGAGGATCCACAATCGACACCACCCGACCATACCCAAAAATGTCTGCAATTCCCGTATCGTTCTGGGTTCTAGAACTTGACAAATTGCTTCCTTTCTGCCTGCTCCCAATCTTCTTTGTCCTTGCGAAATTTCAAAGCCTAAATATGTCACAGTCTCTTTCCCAATCTGGGCCTTGCTTTTTGATACTCGGTATCCTGCTTGTCCCAAAAATTCAACAAGCTGATGGTCACTTGTAAACAGTCCTCTCGAGTCTCTGCTGCTATCAAAATGTCATCTACATACTGCAATATTATTCTTTTTTCCACACTTCCAATTCCTTTGCCAACTGATTACCAAATATTGTAGGACTATTTTTGAACCCTTGAGGTAGCACTGTCCAGGTGAGTTGTGTCTTGCATCCAGTGGTGGGGCTTTCCATTCAAAGGCAAATATGCCTGGATATCTTTGTCTGGAGGCATGCAGAAGAAAGCATCCTTGAGATCAAGTACAGTAAACCACTTCTGTTTTTCTTTTAAGGATGTCGGCAAGGTATATGAGTTAACTACTACTGGGTGAATGTCTTAATCTGATTCATGGCTCTTAAATCTTGAGCTAACCTGTATTCCTTGCCATTCTGCTTTTTCACTAGCAATATCAGGGTATTATATTCTGATTCACATTCTATCAATAATGCATAATTCAAAAATTTTGTTATTAATTCTTCCAACTCCTTTCTAGCTTCCCACTTGGTAGGATACTGTTTTGTCTTACCGGTTTAGTTCCAGATTTTAGAACAACCTTTACTGGTTCTGCCAATTTAGACCGACCTGGAATTCCACTAGCCCATACCAAGGGTGTTACTGCATCCTCTACTTCTGCAGGAATTTCTTCCTTCGGTCTTGGTGTGTTCTGTAACATAAAAATTCTTGCTTCCACAGCTTTTGATTCAGGTATTAACAGGTGAGTCTCCCCATTTTTAAAAATTATTTTGTGCATTCAATTTACTCAATATTATCTCTTCCTAACAAAGATGATGGACATTCTGGCATATACAAAAATTGATGAGTTACCCATTGCTTTCCCAATTTGAATTTCAAAGGTTGTAAAAACGGCCGATTTTCTTCCACCCTGCTCCCCCAACAACACTTATAGTTTTATGACTAAACCCCCCTTTGCATATATTTAATACCGAATATGTTACCCCTGTATCAACTAAAAATTCTACTTCATCATTCCTCAGCTTTAATGTAACCAGGTGTTCAGCTGGGTTTGACTCCCCTGGTCTCCTTCAGTCCTCATCATTCAGAGTCATCAACTTAATTGCCTGTAGCGAAAGATCCAATTCTCTCACTTTGGGCCATTCCCTTTTCCAATGTTACAGGCAGAGCAACATCATCTTAAACTCTTATTCCTTCCCTGTTTTTTTCCAAAGTCAATACCATAAAATCTTACTGGATAATCCCACACTGTTTTTGCCAATCCAGATGATTTCTCAAAGCAAAAATAAATACCTCATAAACTATTTCATCTCATTTACCTTCCCTTTTGCAAAATAACATTAATTGCAAGATGGTATTATATTGCGATGGACTATTCTTTGGCCATTTCTCCCCACCTTCCAAAGTATACATTGGCCACCAATGATTGCAATATTCAATTAATTGTTTCCGAGTCAAAGGATCACCCCCCAGATCTTTCCAGTGTTTTAAAATATATCCCAAAGGTGTTCTTTGTGGGATGGGTTTCTTGCTCGGAAACGTACCCATCTCCCAAACGACTAGTGGTTGTGATTGTGCACTATCACAAGCACTAGTCAGAGGGACCCCAACCCTTGTTGGAGCTCCCTCTGGGATTCCAGCCCCCTGCCAGAAATCCCAACCTTGGAGACTTCAACCCCCTGTCGAAGACTCCCCCTTGGGCCCTGCTCCACAGGCTTTCGCCTAGCAGAGACTTACCAACCGAGGTACCTCTTAGCCCAACCCTGCGTAGCTTTCGCCGCGCCTTACGAGCAGGCTTGGTGGGACTCTAACCCACGTCCTACCTTTGGTGGGACTCTAACCCACGTCCTACCTAAAGTGGGACTCTAACCCCACGTACTGCTCAAAGTGGGACTCTAACCCACGTCCTACCTAAAGTTCTGTTACCCGTTAAAAGAATGCCTTATTACCTTGTTCCAGGGGATCTTGCTCAGAATTCTTCGGTCCGGGGATCAGAGGTTCTCCCCGAGAATCCCTCGGTGCCGGCTGGAGATCCTGCAATCCCTCGGATCCGTCGAAATTCAGAAGCAGGGTCCCATCTGGGTCACCAAAACTGTCACCGAAATCGGGAATCAAACTCCTTAACACCAATGTAGTATTAAGAAGCAGGCATTCTTTATTACGGCGCCGGAGGCACGGGGGATCGTTCCACCTAGCGTGCATACCGCAGGTTACATCAGCCAAAACTTATATTGTCCAGTTACATACATATGCATCAAATTTCCTGGAATGATCATGCATATTCATTCTATTTCCTGGAACTAATTATCCTATATGCGTGGTCATTACGCATGCGTCCTTGAGCTCCGAGGGGCTTCCGTGGGGGTCTCTGGTGGTCCTTGGTGGTCGTACAGGTGTGTCCTTTAGTTGGCCCCTTCTTCTGGACCTGCGCAATCCCACCTTGCTTATGTAACTTGCTCCCCTTCTTCATGGTGCAGGGTCCCTAACAATGATTTGGCACCCTTAACACAAACCAATTATTCTAACCACCCTCGACTCTTTGTCAAGATGGGCTGGGGCTGTACTGGGAACATAGCAGCATGTCCGTACTACTCCTTGTCCAATTGTCTTTGGGCATAGTAGCATATCCATAGCCATAGGTGTACAAACACAATATTAAAGCATTGTCTAACCTGCTCCTATCTCTATGTTGCTTAGTTACAAAAGAACGATCTAATAATTTTGGTTACATCTGGTTACAAAATGATGGCATTTATACTTCTCTTTGCACAAAAATCACCCCAAACCCTTTATTTGTAAAAAGAGTTTCCAGCTTGGTATGGAATGACTGCTGTAAAACTGTACTATTAAGAAACTGCTTGTTCTCCCCCTCCCTGCCTTAAGAATTAGAAGCAGCCTTGTTATGGCAGGCTCAAGCAAAACCTCTCCCTGCCAACATGGTTTTCTGCCATAGCTTTGTCAGCTCCTCACCTTTACAATGTACATATAATCCTCTTGCCAGGAATGGCTGTCAGTATAGGAACTGTATGTATCTCCTGCCTAAGACAGCAGACTGCTGTCAACAAAACTGGCCTTGGAAGGGACTGTATCCTGCTTCACTTGTACTACATTCCTGCAGAACCTGGATGGCACCTTTTGTCACTGAGGTCAGATCATACCAGGTGGCAGCGATTGGGGATGGGAGGGAGGAAGAAAGAGAAGTAGCCTTTTTTTTTTTTTTTCCTCATTTTCTTTGAGCAGCACAATTTACTCTTCTACCCAAGCAAGCCCCACCCTCCAGGGTAATTAGTTATGCCCTCAGGCTTTGGATTGCAAAATTCTCTTTTGTCTGCAGAGCTGAAATTGTTTTCTTGCTGCTACCCTAGAATAAGCACAAACAACAAAGCCACTGTTTGTCCATAATGCTCTTGAAGGATATTACTAAATCTACTTCGTACATAGGAGGTGGATGAAAAAACTGGGAGAGAAAAGAAACTTCAGGAAGTAGGTTTTCTGTAAGATCCCTGGGTAAGCTGCATCAGTCTACACCAGTGAAAATTTAAATTTCTTTAAAAGCAAGCCAGGCAATCAAGGAAGATTTATGCTTTTAGCGCTTAGAAGTTTCCACTGACTGATTTTCTGCTTTATGGCTTCTCTGTTTTGCGAAAAGGAACCAATTAAGATCAGTGCAGAATACTGACCAGGCTCTTCCACTGGTCTCCTCAGGAACATAACTCTCTTCTCCCCAGAAAATGTAGGGAAGAGGGAAAAAGCTGAAAAGGCCCAGCAGGCTAGGACATGTTATGCACACCCCTTTTGCCAAGCAATCAGTGGTCAGGTGTAACATGAAATCTGAGCTGGTTAACAGCTCTACCTCACTGAAAACATGTTTTCCTCCCTTAGTATGCAGACTCTGAAAGGATTAAAAATGAATTAGAATGCGCTAGAAGCTTAAATGTATTATTTCACTCAGGGAGGAAAAGGTAACATGCTTCTAGTGACACTATGCAGCCCATAAATTTCAGTGGTATCCGAACATTACCAAGTTATTTTACTTTACATTTTATCTTACGTTTACATATATGCAAAATGTGTACTCAGTGCAGAAGGCTATTTTAATGTAGCAGCAAAATTTGAAAGTGACAGGCATTGAATTTGTGCTTAAAAGACATGCTCATTTCCACGGATCAGACATGCAGCTGGTCCTACTCTTACTCACACTCAGACCTAAAGGCTGTAGAGCTATGCCAGGTTCAAGGCTAGTGACACTGAAGGGCAATGAATTCTAGCCGTTCTATCCCCTTGATATAAATGGGGATGACTTCTAGTATCTTTCATTAAAATTTTCTCTAGCTATTCAACCAAATGGCAGCACCAAACCAGCAAAGGCTCTCTGGGAACATAAATAAAGCAGATACCAATAAAGACACAGAAAGAGCTAGGCAGTTGGATGTACGTGGCTATACTAATTGCCTGCACCATGATGTTTTGTATATGGAGTTTTGCAAGCCAGCCTGGCATTTTAGCAGTTGGAGAACTAGGCACCGAATTATATACAAAGCTTTTAATATTCAGCTTTCATACAGAATTAGAACCCCAAATGCTTAGGTCATAGTCTACATCTGTACTCCTTATTTGTAAAGAGTGTCTATGCTTGGGTTAGAATGTGCAAAAAGTATTTAGTCTACAAATATGCTTCATAAAAGAATCTCAGATTTTAAATAATGCGTTTTTTTCTCTCAGATGGAGAAACTGAAGGTGCAGTTCCATGATACTGCTATGTCAACTGAACACCTAGTTTCAGCCAAAAGAACTAATCTTCACCTTCATGCCAGCGGCACTCTGGCCGTTTCTCTTGTATGGGATATGACTCTTACTTATACTACAGCAAGATAGTGTAGGGAGCTAAACCAGAAAAATAACCCTGCAAAACCCCCTGCTTTCAACTGAATTCCCTGAACTAAGCATACAAACACACACCTTCACTTGTACAAGGAAAAGGGCAAGAGCAGAATCAGGATCACGTCAGTGGTTGCTGGTTATTAAAATGGCTTAACTTTATCATAAAAGCTAAAGTGCAACCATGTTTGGGGTGAAATTTTTCATGCAAAACATTTTTTCTCACGCAGGGCGCACACTCACAAATGAAATTAAATAGAATAGAATTAAATAAAATAAAGTTAAGTTCACTGAATTATTGAAGAATCTGCATTCGAGGAAGTTATGTAAGGGACAAATATTTTTAAAAGAGCTATTGAAATTATTTTTTAAAAAATTACCTTCAGAAGTTAATTAGCATAGCAATTTATGGTAAAAAATATAAGGGCCTTTAATTTGAGCAAACTGGAAACAAGGTACCTTTAATTTCTATTCTTTCCACTCAACTGGTGAACCAGGAAAAAAAAGTTATTCCCACAGCTTTAGTTATAACAAGCCAAGACTAGAAACAAGCCAACATAGTATGCTTCTCTGATTCCTAATCCATTGTCATATCATTTATATCTTATATGTAAAAAAGGAATTATTATACCTTTTCCACTTTTATCTGGAGATCTTACACTACTTTAACAGACTTATTAAAAACATTATTTCTTCTTTATGCACACAAAGAAAGATGCAGAGGATAAGAATACACAAAGAACTTTCTGCACAGCAAGCAAGGGTATAAACTTGAAGAGCTCCAGTTATTCCATGAGAAATAGATACATGCACATCCTTATCCTAAAAAGTACTTATTTCAAAAGGGGATAAATTCTTGTCTTACCTCAAGAGGTAAATGTGAGGTGGATGATCTTCTTGTCCTGGGGTAAGAATGTTTGTTTGGCAATACTGCCGAGAAGCTGATGTATTTCAAGTTCACACAGCAGTTTGCCCTAAAGTAACTTCTTTATGTGTCCTTAATCAAAGAGACTTGCCCAAGCTCAGTGACAAAGCCAAGGCAGAATGGTGCCCTGCAGCTAGCTGAATGAGTCTTCATCACAGTGGGCCAAATATTACACTTTTAAAAGCATTTTACACAGTTCATCAGTATTACCTGACAATTTATTTTTTGATAGCTTTCCGAGAACATAATGTAACTAACACCAGTTATTTTCAATTTGCTTTTAAGAAATTTTATAAACTCAGTTCAGGACATTTCAAGAATCCTCATCATCACACTGGAGACCATTTTGCTACGGCATTATCTAGGGGCATTTTTACAGCTTCATTAACAGATGTATCTCTTACTTTATGCACACTGAAATGTTGTCAAGAGGCTGTAAAACTTCCATCATGTTAGTATTAGTCAATATAGTTCATACAGATGACTGAGAATTTTTGAAATATAAATCTTAATGCAATCAGAAATAATTATTTTGAGAAGATGCCTGATTATCCTTAATTGAAATTCCAAATTAATACATAATTTCTAAAATTATATTTTGCATATAACCCTACAGACTGAAATGCCAAAGATACTTTATGGGACAGAGCAGCAGCACAGAGGTGTAGTTAATGTAGTAACTGCCTTACTTAACATTTGCTATAAATAGAAAATTTTTGTAGGCCTTCAGTTCAGTTGCTATCAGATGCTTCCCATCTCTATTATTTTCTTCCTGCCAAAAAAGATTTTAAAGTAGGGTTCTTATAAAAAGGAAATAACATAGATGATATAAAAACTTCTGCTCTTGAGGTATTTGATCTCTTTTCCAGTAGCTTAAACAGTTGGATGGAGAAAAGAACAAGGAAATATGGAAAATGAGGGTGATGAGTATTAAAGTAAACAATTTAGCTTTGTGAAAAGTAGGTTTAAATGAAATTGCTTCATCATCAAGTCTTAAAAAAGGCCAAGTGAGTAACTGTCTATACTAGCACTTATCATACAGCTAAGTACTATAGACTATTTTGGCCCAAAGTCATGGTAAGTTGTTTTAGGTCATGAGGAAAGTGTGAACTTCAATGTATTTCACCTCACAAGGCAAAAACTTCTGCTGCAGAATTTAGACCCTGGCTACCATACTGGAAACAAAACTCAATACTGAACTCACAGCTACTTTTTTGTGTGGAATTTTTTTTTTTTCACAAGCTGTTTAAACCTGCATGTTTTATGTCTTACTCCAAAGCAGACTGGAAAAGACCTAGTCATAAAGTTTGTCACCTTTTATTGTAGCAACCACATCATATACTAGTATTAAAAAAGAAATAAAGTTTCTGCTCAGTTTTGTATTTAAACTTGATTTTTTTCAGTGTCGTTATAACCCCTTTTGTATGTGTCCCTTGTGTTTCTACAGACACCATCATGTCCTCTGACAGCTTCAGTTCAGTACACTGAGCACAAGGCCCTTTAAACCGTTCCTGAGAAATGCTCTTTGATTCCGTCCTCATTGCAGTAAAACCACTGTAAAACCTTGCTGGCCACAAATGTCACACAGTCCACGTGGTCTACATGCTAAAAATTGTGAACAAACCAAACTCTCAAGCAGTAACTATATTAAATGCTTATGAAGTATTTCAGTGCATCCAAAGGGAAATCCAAGCAAATGTGAACTAATCTAATCTCGTTTATTCAAGCTGGGTATCTGGACTTTTCCCTTCTAAGGAAAGAAGCTGTGAGCTCAAGTAGTACCATCAGTTCACCCAACACCACAGCAATAATAGGACAATTTACATTAGATTATCCAAATATTTTCAAATTAATCAATTTGTGAATTAAAAAAATAAATCTTGAAGACTGCATCTTTTAACTTGAATCAGATGCGTGCTAAATGATGAGAAAGAATAAGAAACTCAGTATTCACAACACCAAGGTGGACATAAAACAGCCTTTCTCAAAACTAAAAAAAGAATGAGAGGATCACATATTTTTAATCCATGATAACCAAGTGTTTCCTTGCATCAGTCAACTAAATATTTCTCTGACACAAAAATCATGATCCAGTTTCCAAATCACTCATTTCATATTCTGGGATAAGTTTTGGCATACTTACAGGAATTCTAGAGTTCTTTTCTAGTAGATGTTCTGTTTGTCTACTGTACAGAAGAAATAATTGAAGATTCTATCAACAAGACTTTTCACTACCATGTTACACAGCTTTAAAAATGTAATTTCCCTCCTTTCTAATGAAACTATTTTGAAGATACACAATTTGATATAATTTGAATTCTTAACTGTGTGTAACTTTTTCTCATTTCTGACTAAACATTGTACTCAGTGTCATTAATTCAAAGACTGATAACTACTCTTTAAGCACTGGCTCCAGGCAATAACAGGCCTTTAGTCCAATACCAGCAGGCCTACAGGAATGGCGTTCTGCAGTTTTCAGATGCATTTTGAAAGAGCATGATGTAGTCAGATGCAGGCAGATGATGAGAATACACTCAAAAATTCTCTCTTCAGTTACAGACAGAAGAAACTAGTAGGTAGTTCTCCAGAGACTGACCGCAGTTCAGGTATGAAACTACTGAGCCACAAAGTTCTAAGCAGTTTTTATTCCTTCTGTGTTCATGACCACCTCATGCAGTTTCCTCTGGCTGGCAGCATACAAAAGTCCAACTCACAGCACAAGGCCCCCTTATTCCAGGTGCTGGGCAAATGTAAATTTAGCCATTAGTCACTCATAAGTGACAAGCTCCATCCCAAAGAGTATTTTCCAAAGTGCATGATGAAAATCATCTGTGTTAGCTTTGAAGACGAAAAGTGTTCAACACGTACAAGGAAAGTGATGTTACAACAGATACTGCAGAGCTAACATCTGGACTGATCAGCAGCATCTTAATTGCAATATGAAATTCCCAGCACCATTAGTGTTCGGTTAAAAATTCCACATCAAAAAGAGTAGAGGACTATCCAATTTTAATATTTCCCCTCTTTATAATATGTGGGCAGATATCTTTCTGTACCCTTTCTTGTAGAGGTTTTGCTTGGCCTTTTAGTTTAATTTGTTTATTTCAGGACATGTCCAAACAGCTCATATAAAGCAATGAATGAGAGTTCTAGAATCTTAATTTCCAGTTTGCTGCTAGATATTGCCTGATTGCAGCAAGTAAAAGAGAAAACACTAGATGATAAAACAGGAAAAAAAGAACTAGTTTTTTTTTATACTGTAACTTTTAGATCTTAACCTACCCAAGTAAGTTGCAAAAAGTTCAGTGAGATGAAGCACCTGTTTGAAACATCTACTTCAGCAAACATGTGCTTTTCTGGGGGAAAAAAAAGTACAAAAAAATTATATAAGATACCTGAGCTAAGGGAAATGGATTGCTTTCACATGTCTGGTCTGAAGGTTTGTTTTTTCTGCCAGTAAGGATGCTATTTTAAGGTTATAATTGAAGATGGCTCAAAAGAAGCTGTGAAAAGAAATGTGTTGGTAGTTTGACCAAATGAACTACAGGTTTTATGAAAGCCAGCCAGTTTGAGCAACATAATTTACAAGCATTATAAAGCCAGTATCATTTAGTTCTTAATTTCAAATCCTTCATGTTTCTGATTGTAGTCATTCCCTTGACATAAGACCCATGCGATGTAACATTACAACAGGAGGCACAGAAGAGTGGCTTCCTCTAACTTGTCATGCCAGTTTTGCAGTTCAAGCTCTTCTCAAATGCTGCTTGTTGGCTACTAATATTGCACAATGATCATGAAAGAGGCATTTTGTAGTTTCTAAAGTGTATGCTACACAGGCAGTTAAGTTGACTCCCTCATTCCCACAGTGGCTCAGTGATTATTTCTCGTCCTACAGGGCTTCTAATATGTAATTTTGTTATCAGATTTAATCCAGAAGAATGACTCATGCTTAGTGGGGAGTAAGGTAAGTCAGTTCAACACGACACTATGAACCAAAGATGCATGAGTCTTAAACTGAACTCACAACATTATGAAGCTTTAACAACTGGCTCATGTAGATTGCTCTCTCTCCTATCACTTTCAAAAATACGATTCTATTCTGAGTCACAAAATAACCAATGGTTCCACACCTGCTCAGTTTGAGTGACGGTATAGCAATGGGTGCTTTGGCTAGTCTTAAACATATGTGAAACATAAAATGATGTGAAAAGGGAGAAAGGAAATGGAGAAACTATAACCTTCTAATTTTGTTACTGAATCCTATATGCTCAAGCTACAGACCTACTAAATAATCTAATTCTTCCTTTGCTGAGTATTTTTGATAGCATTTTCTCTTGCAGTTCCATTTTAACTCTCTGTAGCGATTAATGCTAGTTACTTTACTTGCAGTTATACAGCATGACACATCTCAATGTCAGGAAATTTCTTCCTGAGATTGAGTTAAACTGTAGCTCTGGGAATATCAGGAGTGTTGAACATGGCCAGCAGGTGTTAAAGTAGCACCAGCTGAGTTGTTTGAGTACCAGAGTCCCAAAGACAGGTGATGCTATTATTCTGTTCAGCATCGTGTCCTACTGTATCACTTTTTTCCTTCAAAGACTGGAAAGTGACATAAGTCGGGGCTAGCCTTTGGTCTGTTCTGTGCAATAGGAGAAAAGGTATCTTATCTCAACTGATGATCATCCGCTGGTAATTTTACTGTTAGTAGGTACAAAGTGCATTTATTGAACGTTAAGCTAAAAGCCAACAGTCTCATTCCACTAGGTATATGAGACGTTTAAATGCTCTAACATTTCTCAGCAGCAACGGTATGGATGTGGGAGCCTTTATGATTACGGTCCACGTAGTTTCAAGCCCCAGTTCATATCTCACTTGGGAGGCAGAGTTTTCCAGTTTTCCACTGAGCTTTCCACTGTCCTTCCTACAGGAAGGACACACATGTAGCGATACTGACAGGAAGAGAACTGCACATCGAGGAACTAGAGATCCACGTAACAGTTAGCCTCAGCAGGGCCAGGCCTGTGCTGTGCTGCGCTATGCTGCATGTCCAGTGTGGCTTTCAGGCGTGTGCTGTGCCGCACAAATTCCGAGGCCGCAGGATAAACTTAGCCAGCTAATGCTAAGAGTGGAGCCTGCAGGCAGCTCCTGCTTAGCACCGGTCATTACACCACCTGCATGGCCTTGCCTTTATCTAAAAGTGCAGCAAGAAGTTCTCATGCAAACATCCTTTTGGTTTGACAGTAGAAATTTTGTAAGAAAATTCTGTAATAAAGTGAATGACCAAAATGGGAGAGCTTCTTCTATGGATGGGTTCTGCACAGCATGCAGATGCTACACCACTCAGGGTTCCTAGCATCTAAAGGGACATAAGACTATCTGTACCACTCTCTCCTTATAGTGTTAGCTCTGATAAATACCATTTTAAGTGATACTTACAGCAGCTGAGTGCCTTTCTTACTGGGATCATAAAGGACCAGCACCTCCTGGTGCAAAACACATGTATCTGTAGATTACACCTCGCTTAGTAAGAGGCCTGCACAAAAGTATGCACATATTTATGAATTACATGGACAAACTCATTTTCCCTTTTTTTTTTGGTGTGTGTGTGCTAAAAGAAAGCTAGTAAGATTAGAAATTTTCAGGTAGCTCTGACACATTCCACTGATCAGACACCACCATGCTGTCCCTATGGCCCCAATGTCTTGAGCATCGTTCTCCTTCTCAGAAAAATATAATCACTTCTGCAACAGAACATTCTGGGAAGACTGCGCTTAGTCTCAACGTGAACTTAGACCACAAAAGTTAACTCAGTATTGAGGAGAATAGCCATATGTCTTACACCAGTTTAAAACTCCAGTGCCCTAAAGGGAAATATATAAACATATTTTTTTAAGTCCAATTAAGGTTTTAGCTCCAAGTGTTTGGCAGGACAAGAGTAAACATTTTATAACTTGCCTTTGCATGTATTATGCTATGTGAAGGAGTTCATATATTAACTAATGAGGTCCATAGGAGTCATTTTTCTAGTCTATGCTGATACTCTCCTAATCCTGGCACTTGGCCTCGAAGGATGTATTATTACATGCCGTATTATTATGCATTAACATTTAACAGTGTTATATTCTTCTTCCTGTTGGTTATCTTGAAATACCTGCTCCTCTTTTCTCGGCGGCAAAACTTTCTCTCACTGGCAGAAGGAGGACAGACTCGCAAGGTCCTAAAGTCATTGTCTGTCAGGTCACTGTATACAGTCTAACTGCCTGTGCTCCTCCTCAGATGCGACTGCATTGCAGTAAGTGGAGTATTTCTAGTAGTGCATAGAGTGCTCACATTCACCAAAGTCAGCGGAAACTTCCAGTCCCTTACGTGATATCTATTCAGGCCGTTTTGTATTTCCTTGCATCAGTGATATCTCTGGAAATCTCTGTGTATCTGGATCACTCTGGGCAGATTCAAGACCTGGGGCACCCTAATTTGGCAGCGATGTTCATTTCTCAGAACTTCTGTAGTTCTCTGAATAACAAGAATGGCATCCTGTGATTATCTCCTATCTTTCTCTCCTTGTCTGCTCATGTCCCTTTTGAGAAACTTCCAGCCCTTCAGACACTGGCCCAGAGGAAAACCCTGTCCTGCTGTACCCAACAAATAGGCACAACATGTTTTCTGATGCCTTGTGTCCCACACTGATGAAAGGTGCTCTGTATTTATAGATGTCCTTTATGCAGGAATGGCTCGTTCTTCAGTGCAGGGGGTGGCTCTTTGGTGGAAGAAGGTGGTGCTGCAGGGTTTACAGTTAGGTAAATTGATGGCTTTTCCTCATCTGGTCACTCTTTGTGGTTCAAGCAAGCAAGGAAGGTACCAGGAGCATGAAATGTTTTTCAGAGAATAGATTGATGTGCTTGTTTGTGGAGGAGAGGGGAATGCTAACAGTATAGAGGTTTAAAGGGGTGCCAGCTACAATAAAATACTTTCCAAATTCTATTAAAAATGTTGCACTGAAGAGGTTATGGAGAAGGTGGCTTTGTGAGAGGGACGCAAGAGTCAGAGAAAGGAAGGAATGCAGATTGCACTCAGGAAGCTGTTTTATTATCACTCCTGGGGGCAATGTATAATGTAGTGAATTTTAAGGGGGGGGGGGGGGGCGGAAATCACTTTTGTGGTAACTGATTTTAAAACAGAAATTCAAGCACTTTAAGCAGAACAGGGTTTTTTTCAGAATGCCTACAGCTGCTCAATTATGCATACAACAGATGCTTATCTCTGATAGAAAAAAAATTGGTAAAAATTTATTTCTAGGCCTTGAAGCAAAATCAGGGCATATGGAACATGAGGAAATACTGTAAGAATTTTTGCAGGCAATTCCTAGAAAGAGTCCAGATCCAAGATTTCCTAGAAAACCTGCGAAAATTCCTAGGAAGGTTCTAAACCTAGGAAGGGAAATTCCTAGAACAGCACAGGAAGTACCTCAGGTTCTAGATCCAGGAATCCCCATAAAAAGTGAGAAAATTCCGATAAAAGTTCTAGGTCCAGTAAACCCTAGAAAAGGTCTCAGTCCAGTAATTCCTAGAAAGGTTATACATTTAGGAATTCCTGCAAAGGCCAGGGAAACTCCTAGAAAAGATCTAGATCAATTAATTCCAAGAAAGTGCTAGGAAATTCTTTGAAAATTTCTCAATACAGTAAATCATAGCATAGGTCTCAATCTAGCTATTCCTAGGAAGGTTCTTGATCCAGGATGCCCTAGAAAGGCCAGGAAAACTCCTAGAAAGCCCCAAATATTCCTAAAAAGTTTATAGACCCCAGAATTAAAAACTAAAAAACAGACAGAGAATTCCTAAAAAGCTTTGAGAATTCCTAAAAACTTCAAGAAAAAAACCAGGAAAAATAGAAAAATAGAATTCCTAAAAACTTCAAGAAAAAAATAGGAAAAATAGGAAGATTCTTACAAAACTCCCAGAATTTCTAACAAGGCTTTTCAGCCTGAAATACCGAGAAAGCCCGAGAAAACCCCTAGCAAGCTACAGGAGTTCTTAGCAAAATTCTAGACACCCCCTTCCTCCAAATTCCTAGAATGACCTGGAGAAGTCTACTAAGTGACAGGGATTCACAGGAATGCTCTACACACAGTAGGGCAGTTGCAGGAATAGGAATACATTAAACACCAGAGTTCCTGGAACACCCCAGGGAATTCCCATAAAACTCCAGAATTTCCTAGAAATTGCAAAAGAGTACAGGGAAAATTCCTAGAAAGCACATGAAAAATTCCTAGAGAGTATCAGGACATTCCCAGAGAGCACCCAAAAAAATTCCTAGAAAGCTCTGGGCACATTCCTGGAAACTTCCCTGGAGGAATTCCTAGAGGGCACTTTGGGGCACTTCTAAAACACATTAGAGAAATTCCCAGAAAGCCATCAGGAAAATTCCTAGAAAGTATCTGTGCTAAATCCTAGAAAGAGGTGGGAAAATTCATAGAAAGTAATCTAAATGCAATAAAAAATATTTCAATTGACCATCATTTCATCCCCTAACCCCACACTGCAAACAATTTAAAGATTTGGAGATAATTCCCATTGAGAAAAAACCCTCCAGAGTCCTCAGCAGTTTTCAGAGGATGGGAAACTATTTCTTTCCTGGCCCTGTGAGTGATAGAGCATCACCCACAAAATCCGTTCGACATCCTTTGCATAGCTACTTCCTTGGGAAATTAAGGCCAGATTTTAATTTTTTTTTAAACCTTTCTATATTAATGAATTTTCACATATTTGCCCGCACACCTTAAAACATAAAAAGCTCCCTTAATTTCATCTATGTGTTTTAAGAGTAATAAAGATTCATTAATTATAAATTCTGAAACAATTTCAGTATATTCAGCTACTTTTGAACATAAAAATGGTTCAATCAAAAAGCAATAAGGTGAAGTGTATAGGCACTGACTTTTTCCTACTGAAGCTAAGCCAGAAGATAAAGAATGAAGAGTTAAATACAAACTCTAGCTAATTTGCATGCAAATCAATGCAAATGTACAAATCAATCACCTAAGTATACACTCTAATCACTAGGGAATATATAAAAGCTCCCTTCTGAAGGTGTGACCCTCAAATCTTTGCAGTTTTATTAACTTCTATGAGAGGTCATGGATTTTAATAAACTGTTCACACTTCTCCAGTCACTTAGACTGTAACCTGAATGCTGTTTATTCAAAATTGTTTAAAGGAATTGTTTGAGTAATTTTTACATTTCTTCACTTGATTTAAAGTCAGTTACACTTTCCATATGGCCAAATGACTTCCCAGCTAAGCATTCTGGTACTATAAAAGTAAATAGAAGTGTAGTCTCTCTTATGAAGTTTCTTCATAACTGGTGAAGAACAATTACAAAAAAGAACAAACAAATAAACAGGGACACCTGTGGGGTTTGGTTTTTGGTTTTTTTTAATTAGTTTGGTTCAACAGTCATAGAAGCAACATGGGCTTTGTCACCAAGTACTTCAAACTAAACCTGCTAGTTAAGTTTTCAAGTTTAACACTGACATAAACAGGCTGGCAAACTAAGTTGGGGATCTGCGGTTCAAGGGAGGTTTTTTTTTAGTCTGGTCTATTTAGGTTCTTATGGGATGAATACCATTGTCATATGGGTAGGGTCTTTCACATCACCACATGTTCCATTTACACAGCTGGCTCTAACATTTAATCTCTTCAGAATCCAGTTTACTCCCCTATAGCTGCTCTGACTTGATAATGCTGACAGAAGTAGTAAAATGTCACTTCAGTATAATAAGTGGCTCTGCCTCTCAGCACCAATTTATTAAGTAAGGAAACACCATTCTGCAACAATCCCTTTGCTGACCACAGCTGCACTAATCACTTGCTGTAAATAGAACTGCAGACCTGATGATGAAAAATTGGACTTGTGGGCTACTCCTTATCTTCTGAGAATATGCTTTCTTCCACAATCACTGCCAAGTTTTAAGCTACAGCCTTTCCACCTTCTGCTCATATAATAAGCTGAAAGATACCAATGACTTCAATGAGAAAGTCCTCCCAAAAAGCACAGAAGAGCTTTAGAAGGACAATGCATAAATGTACCAAGGTCTCTGACAGCTGATTTCAGAAGGCAGCATGAAAAGAGAGAAGAAATCACCTCAAGGCACAGGTACTTCAAAACAAAAGAATAATGCCATTTTCTTTTCTGGGGGAATAAGGGAGATGGGCCATATGAGATCTACAAAAATGCAGTGTCGATCAGATAAGGAAACATCAAATACTAGGATCAGGAAGAAAGGAGTCATGCAGCATTTTCCCTTTAAATCACCACTTGTAAGAGTTTGCTTATGTATTTTACATAGATGCACGCCATTCATGGTTTGCTGAATCATAATGATTTGAGGTAAAAGTTTTTCTAAGAACTAAGCTAAAATGGAACTAGAGTCACCAAAGGTTATCTATACAGCATGCATCAAAGCATCATCATTCAGTCTTATGGTAAAAATAGCCCATACATTAATTACTATAGTGGACTTTTCCTGGCTACATTACAGATCCCTGTGAAATTCTACTGAGCAAGAATTAAATGTTGATGTAAGAAGTCCTCACCAAGAGTAATAATTGTGTAAAATTAAAGGCCAGAGGTGCTAAAATCTTGGCTTAATATACTCTATTCTGTGCAAAACACAAGAGGATTCTTTAGAAATGTCGTGACAAAAGGCTTTCATATTTAACTTCACATTCTAGTTCTCTATTTGGCTACCACGCCCTACTTTGGAAAAGATACGATCACATAGTGCTCTCTAGTGGCTGTCAGTCAAAAAACCTCTGCAGGCTGCACTCCCAGGTTTAAAAATATGCAAAATAATCCAAATATGCAGCTGCCCCTGTGGTCAGCCACGACTCGCTGAAAGAACAGCGCTTCTGACAAAGAGGACCAAACCTAGTACAGAGGTAGCCCTGTCTGTTTGCAACAGCTTGTAGAAATGGGCTTGAAACACCTTTAGTTACAATTAATCAGAGCTGACATTTTGAATGTGAATCAGAAAGTAAAAAAAATTCTGTTTAAATGAGAATAAATTCGGCATTTTAGTATGTCTCCAGACTCGTTGACCTTACATCTTTAACAACTCACTGAGGAGTAGATAGTGACTTAAGGTACAGACTTTTGATACCGGTTGGTATCAGGGGATAATAGGGGTACAGGGGTAACAGGGGACCTTTTGGCTCTTTAACAAATTGCAGTTGTGCCAGATTTCTTCCTCATCCTACAAATGGCGGTGTGAGGGGAAAACCATTCCCTTCTGCTCCATCTAGACTTTCCAGTTGAGACGACCACATTGTAAAATGGATGCCTATTTTCGGCTATTAAAACTGTACTATCTTACTGTGCTTAAAACACAAGTCATAAAACAGGCCTGGGGCCGTCAGTCTTCTCCCTCTCCCTGAGCTTTCCACATAGGAGCTTCCTGTGAAGACAATGCAGAGCCCAGGGAAAATCTTGAGTTCTGTGAGGCTGAAGACAGAGATGATGCACATGGAGAGTTCTGGTTCACTGGGCTGACCTTCTTTAGGAAGTTCAGGTCAGCATACAGTGAGCAAATGCAGCTGTCTGGAACCTGCACGTACCACACCTCAGCCGAAAACAAGACAAAAAGTAACTGTTAAAATTGCTTACTTGAATTTTAATTTTATGTAGGGATTCTTTTAAAAAAAACAAACAACCACATTTGGGTACATTTTCAAAACTGAACAGCCAAATATTTGTCTCCAAGAATTTCATGGTATATTTCTTGAGTGTAAAAAGTACAACAGGTCAGAACACCTTAAGTGAACAGCAAATTCTGGGAGCATCCAAGTCAACCATACTTTTCCTTAGTGTTTAAATATGAAGCATTCCAGACAACAACTAACCCACATTCCGTTACAGTGCCAAGTCAGTGTGGGAGTTCAGGGAAATGTACTCTGAAAAAAAAATACCCTGAATTAGAGTAGCACAACACTAAACATAAAAACACAGGACTTCTGCTGCTACCAGTGTTGAACTTAACCTTGTGACCAAGAAAAAAATAAAATCAAGGAGCTCTCCAGTATGAGTTCTTTCTAATATATAGAACTTTATTTTCTTAACCTTTCAGAAAGCTTTTCTCTACAGCTTTTTTTAAAATATGCTTTATTTCTACTTTTCTACCCACACTGTAGGATTTGTAACAGAATTAAAAGATGTGAAAAATCCAATATGAATAGATATTCTTCAAATATTTTAAGATTTAACTGAAAATTAGTTCTGGTTGTTGACATACAAGTGTCTGTAAGAACAAAAAAATTTATCCAACAAGCAGATCTTAGAATAATAGCCCCACATCATCAACCCGATGAGAAAAAAAATCTGACATG
Source organism: Ciconia boyciana (assembly GCF_034638445.1). NCBI lineage: Eukaryota > Metazoa > Chordata > Aves > Ciconiiformes > Ciconiidae > Ciconia > Ciconia boyciana. The sequence continues at coordinate 5,501,309 of NC_132947.1, read as the reverse complement.
GATCAATCTAAGTAAGATGAATGATGTATTTTAAAAATTATAAACAGGATACATGGAAGAAAACCAGAAGAAACCACTTTAGTGATTAATTTTAGTAAATGTAGGTAAGATACTTGATTTGATATTATTTTTATGTTGATACTATTTAGGAAAATGGCTTCAGAGTATGCTCCCTTGCAATCATTACATATCATTACATATGTTCAAAACAACACTGAAATCTGATTTCTGTAGGACTAAAAGTTGCAGTTCTTCCCGTGCTCTGTAAAATTCAAAGAGTGGAAAGGATGTGGACAGCTACACAAATGTTTCAAAGCTGCTAAGCAAGACAGAGGGGGAAAAAAAAATCCACCAAAACCTACCTTGTAAGTCAAACTGCAACCGCAGAGTTGTCTGTAATAGGTTGGGAAGAGTTGCATCCTTGGCTGCAATAATACCAAAGGATCTGTCCTGAAGAAAAAAACCCACAAATTCCAATATAGAACACAAGCTGCAGCGGGAAGAACTATTCATTTTATGTTAAGCACAGTATTTCTGTGGGATCAAGGCCAAAAACTTAGTCTGATAACTGCTAGTGATCCAGAATTAAAACAAAAAAAATTAAAATCAAAAGACCTGGGTTCTTTTGTACTTCCTTAAAGAGTAAAATAAGCAAACCTGGTTAATCTCTATCTTCCTTTGTTTCCTTTGCAGCAATAAGACATATGAACCACTGATACAGGCATGAAGACATCCCCCTTTATGGGCTAATATATAAAGTATATGGCAGCTGTTATTATTTAGTTTTTAGGAAAAGTGGGCAAGGAACGTAATTATCTGTCTCACTGAAGGTACACAAGTCAACACGGAGACAGTAATTTAAGAGTATGTGTTCATTAAATAAAAGCAATGAGGTCAGAGTGGCATGAGTTGACCCTAGTAAAGGAATTAGTTTTGAAGCAGAATCTACACATGGACAGCGCAAATGCCTGAAAAATGGGACACAAAAGCTCTCATAAGCACAGCAAGAAGTTCATCAGTACAGTATGGATTTCAGTATAGACAGCATTACTATGTATGGAAACACTTGAGACTGCAATTGGAATGACAGTCTCAGGATGCACATTTAGCTTAGTTTCTGTACTTTCTTACTATATCTCTATCCTATACCTGCTACTTAAGTAAATCTGCATGCACCACACCTCCCCTGCCTCTTCCAGACATAGCATTAACAGTTATCACCCCTTTTTCATTTTAGTCCCTTTTCCTTTTTGTTGGAAACGCCCAGGTCACTGGCCTCCAAGAGCCAAACCACCTGTACTGCTTCCAGTGTTTCAGACAAACTTTTAAAACCTCACAGCAGGATGCCAGAAGATAAAAATTGAACCTATAGTGCTTGGAGTATCCAAAAATCTAAGAAACTGGGGGTCTTTAGTATCTCACAAGACTGAGCCCGTAGTACAACTATTTGTCTTAACTGTTCAGTCAGATACAGAGCAACTATGACTTACAAGACTAGTTTAAAGCAGAAAGCTCCTTTATAGTACTTTCAGACCTAGATTTTCTTTCTAAGGTACTGATCAATGAAAGGAAAACACTGATAGCTGCAGAGAACACTAAACTAATAACACAAAACAAAGAAAGCCTATCAATGTATCCATGAAGTACATCATATAATTGCAAAGATACCTCTTCTCCTAGAAGTACTACTTCCTTTCTTGCTGCCACCTTCAACACCTTTCACTTACTATTAAGTACTACTGATTACTCTCCCCAGCCTTCAACATCCTCCTAAGAACCAGGATATTTGATGAAATTATTATTTTGTCTAGTAACAGCTGTGCAGCTGCCAGGTATCAAGAGGTAAAAGATCAATTGCTATCAATGGAATGGTAAGCAGGTGTTTAAGTGCTTTTGTTGAACACAGGAAATAATAGCTCTTTCACAGTGGTCAGTGGGAAGTTGGATACATCTCTGAGAAGAATTTTCTAGACTGATCCCAAGGAAATAGTAGTCTTAAAAGAAAAAACAAAAAATTACCCAATATCATCCTACAATACTGAAAGAAAATGGAAGGTTGTCTCTACAATATTCTAGTCTACCCCTCATTTCTTATAATGCCTTTCTATTTGATTCCTATCGAATTCAACCTCAATTTAGCACACATAGAGAAATTTGCATTTCAACTTAGTTCTCAAAAGGCAGGCCAGTGGTTATGGTCTTAGTCTGAAAAGGAGGCTCAATCCCCTGCTCACATGTTCCCAAATTTGGTACACATTCCTACAGGAGGATGTAAATAATTTCAAAATTATGAAATGGGATCTGTGTTGTCCCAAGACACTCATAAATAACCTGGAAAAGGGAGGGAACAAAGATGTGAGAAAATTTACTAATGATATACTAAATGACTCAGGAAAACAAAAACAAGGACCAGTTGTGAAAAGTTTCAGAGAAACCATTTGAAACAGGTGACTGCACAATAACATGGCAGATGAGATTCAATGAAGAAAATGTCAAGTGACGTATCTAGGAAAAAAACCAATTCTAACTGATGGCACTGAGCAATCATTACCACTATAGAAACATGTCTTGTGACTGATATGTAACTAGGAAAATGACAGCTCAGTGGTGAATAGTGGTTAAAAAAACCAAATCAGGAATTACTAAGAAAGGAACAGACAACATTATATTGCCACTCCATTTATTAATGATTCACCATCACCCTGAATATTATGTGCAGCTGGACCTCCCCCTCTCAAAACAGAATGGAAAAAGGTGGAGAAAAAAAGATGCAAAATAGTAACAATGATCAAGAACAAAATGTCTTCAAACAAAAGAAGTGTTAGAAGCTAGTAAACAAAGCTAGCAAAAGCCAGGTTCAAAACAAACACAAAGCATCAGGTAGAAGTATCATATATGCCCATCCTTGGTATCTGCTTAATTTGCCAGTGGCAGGACACTTAGGCCAGGCAGGTCTTTGTTCTGACTCAGCAGGGCTGTTCTTATCATAAATAGCCCAGTGTAAAAACAGGTGCTTCCACTCACTGTTACACTACAGAGCGAGAAAAACATCTCTGGAAGTTTCTGTTGCACTTCACTGCAGTCTTCTTGCATAATCCGGGACAGGAGTAGAAGGTTTCTGAACTCATTTGAATGCCTACAGATGAAGACAGATTGCTATCCGGCTTTTAAAAATTACTATTCTAATCCAAAACTTACCTAGGTAACTTGGGATATTCTGGTGGAGAAAACATCTATGTCTTTTGAATCCTAGATAAAGTAAAAATTCGGTTAAGCCTGCCAGTACTTCTCAAACTCCATCATCACAATAATATAACCCCATAATAGTTTGGGAAATTCCTGGATACTAATGCAACGGAGAATTGGTTCTGTCATAGATGACTTTCCCAAGACCTCTGAAGTCCTGGTATGTAACAGTCTGACAGGAGACTATTATCCTCTGCCCATAGTAACTGACACATTTTCATAACCATTGGCATGTGAATACTGCTGTTGTAAAATGTCTTACTAAAGATAAGTTATACTTTGATATTTGTTACTCCAGATGCATAAATAAAGGCTAGATGGCAAAATTACCCTTTCAAATAATTACATAATTCCTATGGCTCCCTGGTAGGCACACCAATATTTTCCTCTGTACAATAATGTTTCATCTCAGCTCCGTCAGATATTTATTCAGCCAAATAAAGCACAAATCACTGAGCATAAAACCACTACCGAGTGCTTGCAGTATCATCTATTAGCTCCATGATTTCCTTGACAGCACAAAGGATTGCAGACTGCCAATTATAATTAGAGCTCCCTATGGTCTTAAGCAGAGCTTCTAATTGCACTGGATAGGGAAATGCAGGTTAAAACCCAAGAGTACTATAAAATGGACCCAAACCTGGTCCTAGTAACTGTGTTTTACAGAATTGGAAATATCTCTGTAAACAATATTTATATGACAGTTGCATTGGGCAGAATACACAAGCTGTGACATTCTTACGTTGTCAGCTGGTCTTCTATTCAGGAAATCCAGTAGGAGGCCCACATGAAAATTTAAGAAGTACATACTGTATCATTCAGATGCACATATGTAACATCTTTACAGATGGAGAAAAATATTCATTTTGACAGCTTTGGTTCATAATGCATTAATAAACAGAATTTTTGTAACAGCCACAAAGCCAAGGGAGAAAGAAGACAAAATGTTAAAATAATTCATAACTTCTGAAAGATTTTTGAAGAAGCAAACCTACTGGCATCTTCCCTGACTGATCTAATTAGACTTACTTCCACTTTATTCTTTCTGAGGGGAAAAAACCAACAAAACACCAGCAAAACCCCCCTGTTTGCTAGTTCACTAAGCAAGGGTATAATTACCTAATTATAAATACCATGGGTCATACAATCCTTGGCTCTATGGACACCTGTCCTGGTTTCAGCTGGGATAGAGTTAATTTTCTTCCTAGTAGCTGGCACAGTGCTGTGGTTTGGATTTAGGATGAGAATACTGTTGATAACACACTGATGTTTTGGTTGTTGCTGAGCAGTGCTTACACTGGTCAAGGACTTTTCAGCTTCCCCTGCTCTGCCGGGTGCACAAGACGCTGGGAGGGGGCACAGCCAGCACAGCTGACCCCAACTGGCCAAAGGGCTATTCCATACCATAGGGCGTCATGCTCAGTATAGAAACTGGGGGAGTTGCCCTGGGCGCAGCGATCGCTGCTTGGGGATGGGCTGGGCATCAGTCAGCGGGTGGTGACCGGTTGCATCACTTGGTTTATTGTTTTTTTTCCTTGGGTTTTGTTCCTCTTTCTCTGTCTTGTTATTTTCCTTTTCATTACAATTTTTTTTTTTTTTTAAATTATTAAACTGTTCTTATCTCAGCCCACGAGTTTTCTTACTTGTGCTTTTCAGATTCTCTCCCCCATCCCACCAGGGGAGGGTGAGCGAGCGGCTGTGTGGTGCTTAGTTGCTGACTGGGGTTAAACCACAACACTACCTCCAATACACATGCCTACAAATGACTAGCAAGATTTCTAAGAAGCCATTCATGTACATAATTATTTGCATATTTAGCAAAAATTTGTGTTCCAGGTCTCCGTATTTCACATGGGGTTATAATAAAACATTTTTAGACTACATGTTAATAATAAAAAATCTAGTTCTGCAACTGGACCTTAAAACTTGAAGGACATGGCCTTGCAGAAGTAATTTGTAGGAGAGAGGCCTAAAATACCTATATGGTTCACAGATGATATTAAAGTGATCTTGGGAATTCCTTTCCAGTGCATTTTTTTATATCTAGCCCTAGCAGTATACATTTGTATAACAATGAGAGGCACATATTAGGGACAACCTCTAAGTGAAAACAGTGGGACTCTTTCCATTGACTTCAAGGGGTTTTGGATCAAGCTCTAAAGCCCATTCCATATTCCAGCTTGCCCAGGTCTCTGTTTTTAGTACCATTCCTGATGCTGTTTCCAGTTATAAGTTGGCATGCTTTCCCATTTACCTAACACTGCTGTACACTTGCACAGTCCTCAAATGACTAAAACCTTCCAGTGTTTACAAACACATGACTGTCAGAGAAGCATCTGATAGTATGTGGATTTTCCTTTTTGCTCTGGCTTCACATTAGATTATGCTAATGGCTTTGAAACACTGCAAGCAGCTGGGGCTGTTGGCTTTGCAGTGCACAAGTTCAGCACCACATCCAATGTCCTTCAAGTACATGCATAATACATCCTTAAATCCACTCTGCACTACAGCATTTCAGAGTGTTTCCCAAATTCGTTGGTGAGCGATGAGACTGCTTTGTTAGAATGTCACTTTCAGTGTAATTACATGATAAGAGGACTTTGCCAACAAAATCCCCATAAATCATTCTTGCACAACACACCCTACTGAGCCCGTAATTTGCAACCCTGTCAGTTGTGCTGATGCAACTCTTCATTTGACCATACAGAAAATCTGATCACTGACATAAGCCAGGTTAGAAGCAGCACTAAAGGAAGGGGATTGGTTTCTAGCTTCACCTTTTTATTGATTCAGTTTATACCACAATCCCACAACTATATTGGCACAACTGAAGCAAACAGCAAACTACAATGCATGGAACAAGCAGGTCAAAGCAGAACTTCTGAAAACAAATTACTGTTGAAGTCACCATGTCATGTAACTGTGCTCTCAGAGTCTTGTGTTTTAACGGATGCGGTAATCCTAGTGAAGAAAGACCCCTGCCTTTTAAATACTAATTAACTCCTACATGCTCATAAATTCTGGTTCGCAATTTGGCTCTTTAATAAGTTTATCAGAAATAGTGTTTGTAAAATCCTACTTGCACTTTTATTCCAGTGTGGCACTTGGCCTCAAAAGGGGCTTTGTAACAACCATCTGAATGCTGACCTCACTGGAAGAATATGACAGGCAAGATCAGCATTTTATTTGTTGAATAAAGACGTTAAAGGATCCGTTTCCAAAATACATGAGAGCAAAGCTGCATAGTCTGAATGTGCTCACCTGATGACAGTCTACTGCTGTTTGGAAGCAAGGCTGGCAAAGAGTGTATTTTACAATAGAACTGCAGTACAGAAATTTCCATGATTAAATTGTTCTGACTTTGCTTATGCTGATGTCATGGTCTCCAGCTTTGAAGTCATGGAACAGAAGATCCGCCTATTTCTGTCTTGGGCTAACTTTTCAGGTTAAAAGTTTACTCTTAGAACTGATCCTAGAAAAACAACCACTATCTCTGTCCATCAAATAAGTTGTGTTTAAATTGCAAAGAAGCCTGCCTTTCCAAAATTTGCAGCAAGATGGCATCTGTGCCATTAAGAAACAGCATACTGAACTGCAATACAGTAGATGAGCAGATTGTTTTAAGATTGCTTGCTGTCATGGCAACATACACAACTGTCAAAAAAAAAAGATACTTAAAGTGAAGAAAGTTAGCTCAGTTTTTGCTTAAGAATGATTTCTCAAAAACACTTACTACATCTGCAAAAGAGCAGAAGCACAACCTCCACAGCAATAATCTTACTGCACATCCGTATTTTGCCTAAATGAGGATGCAAAACACTACATAAATCCTTACTTAATCCTTGAGAAAGCAGTAACTTTACTATGTAGGAATGGTATTCAGTCCTAGTTTTCCTTAAACTAAAAATTCCTGGAATTTATTTGTAGCTGTTCTGCTTCCCTTCTCAAGTCTTGCTTCAGGAATTGGTGAGCAGGAAATTGAATGGATCGAACCATCCCAAGGTTTACTCTATCCCAGACACATACAAGACTAGGTAACACACAGAAACACTCGGAGAAGTAAGAACATATGCCATGAAGTGATCACTGCGTTCCTCCCTGGGGAAGCTCAAACAGCAAGCTTAATTCTCTTAAATCAGTTCTGCACACTGCAGCTCCACTGACTTCTGTTACAGTATGTAGCACCCGAGTACGTGAATTGGAACCGGCGGCTATGACTTACAGGGAGTCACACAATACACAACTTCAGTCTCAAAACAGATATTGTTCTGCTAACTTGGACCTTGCTTATTATGAGTTCTAATCAATTTGATCTTACATTCTCTTGTCTTCAGCTGCTGATCAATTCTAGACTTCCTGTATTTCCTCCCACGAAGACAAGCCCAAGTTAGCTCGCAATCATATGAGGCTGTGTCTTCTGCGAGATGCTCATAAATCCTATTATGGTCTTCACTAGATTTCAGGTCCCCAAGAACTACAAACTGTGATCTGCTGAAGGGAGCTCTGTCACTAGTTTCACATATCACTGGCCCTCAAAGTATTTTAACTCTCCAACTGCCAAATTTCTTATGTATCATGGTCAGTGTGTGAAATACCAGCCAAAGTCCTGTGTTATACAAGAAATGAAACTGATATACAGATGACATCAAAATGCCATTGAAGTAAATGTTGAAACTTAGACTAACATGAGCGGAATCAGAATTTTGTCCTGCAACTCTGTGTCAAAGATTCCTCAGCTCTCATCCAGTTAGCACAGAACACCAGTTTTCCCTTTCCGCTTCTGCTGACAACTGAATGATCTTCACTATTTGAATTAATTTGAAAAAGTTATACATCAAAATTACTCCAGATTTGGTAACAGCAAGATGAGATCTGAATCAGAATGTACTGTCTGAATACAATACATAATAAAAAAGAAAGGACATCTCTGATAAGGGTACAAGTTATCCAAACTTATCCCTGAAAAAATGAGCTGTGTTCCTTCTAAATATAAACACTTCCAACAGCAAAGCATAAGCAAAACAAAGGTTTTTCTTTTTCATATATTTTTTATTTCCTAATGGAATTTAAGCACTCAAAATAGTTATTAAAAAAGTCTACTTATTTTCTAAGCAATTTACCACTTGCAAGGAGAAAGCAAACATCACAATAATTACAATGTATTTGTCTCCCTTGCACTGTCGTCCCATATCACTTACCCTCTGAAAGATGGAACCTGAGATCCAGTGATGTGAGTGAGATATATGGAAAGCATAGGAGCTGCAGCAACCTGCACGCTGTATGTATTCTATCAATACTGCATATGTTCATCTTATTGAAACATGCTGATATAACAAAAAATTCACATAATGTACTAAATGTAGGGATGTTATGGTGGTTACTAATACTTGAAATACATGTGTACAAATATAATTTACTCAGCTTTTCATGGTTCCATACATCCTAAAGAGTCTCTGTTCCATAATAGAGAAAAGGCAGAGTATGTAAAAAAAGGACTAGACCACAACTATGGCTAAAGCTAAGTGATATAAGTGTTAATTTCTAGCACCGATGTAAACACAGTTTCATGCTTTCTCCAGTAGTACAGGGGATCACACTGCAGCTTAGAAGAAAGCCTTCCACCTTCTTCTTTCCAAACCACAATTCCTTCCCAGGCATGTGCCCTCCTGTTCTTGGGACAAACTGATCAGAATTACTTAAATCAGACTTTCATAAGCAAGTGGCAAGCTGTCATTTTTTTTACAATCCAAAAATCAATTAGTAGCAGATGCTAAGTTTTAGCCATTTGTGAACTTCCCCCATTAGTATACTAAGTCAAATAGCTTCCATCATTTTTTCCTCTTCTTCAATACGTTTGAGTGATTTTGAAACATAAATAATGGAAAGAAAATAATATATATAAGAAAAGCCGACAGACATAACTGCTCAATGAAAGGGTTGTGTTAGGGAAGAGCTCAGGCACTTCATGCATGGCATGCAAGATGACAAGTGGCAAAGGCAAAAAAAAGCTTCTGAACATACTGCAACCAGGCAGAATGAGGAAAGGAGTTAAACAGAACGGCCAGACAGCAGCAAATCTGCCACAGCACCTATTAATGCCCATAACACTTTCAGGATCACAGCTCTAGAAGCATGGAATGGAGCACAGTGGTCTTCCTAATGAAGTCTCAATTGGATACAAATTATTCCTCCCATATTTCTTCTTTGCTGGACACAAAGTGAGGAAGGTGACTAGCATGCTGACCACCACGCCTTCCTGACACTCATTTCACTAATACAGCCAAGCCAGGACTCAAGAGTACTCAGGCAAGTTAAGACTGTTACAAACCCTTCACTAGCATGTGTTGGTTATTTTTAGTGTGAAGAAAAGTCCTAGACTCTTACAAAATTCAGTTAAGACAGAAATCGAATATTCACCTGTGGATTGTTAGCAAGCAAAAGGCTAAACATAAAATAAAACACTGTTTCCAGCTGCTCGGAAATCATTGGGAAAGCAGCCTTCCCTCCTCCCCTTATTAAATCAGGAGGGGAAAAAAAAGTCTTTAAACAGTTGATATGATCAAACTATTAACTAACAATATTGATACAGTGTTATATGGGCCTAAAATGTTTTCATAAATGAGCTTCCTGATTCTACAGAGCTAAAGTTAAACTCCAGGGTGAAGTACCTGCCAAGTTGAGGTTAAATCCTGGTTAAACCTGTCAAGGTTTAAACATGGGGCAGGACTGGGATCCTTGCATAGAGTCTTTCCTCAGCCTCCACCCAACAGGATGCGTGTGGCAAACCCCACAGAAAGCACCAGCCCTTGAGCGGGTCGTGTTAAACCCTGGTAAAAGCTTAAAGGGAAAGCAGGGAAGAAACCCTGTCCGTAGAGCACCTACCTCTGAAGGAGCTTCCTCTCCATGCCAAATGTCCCGAGCTCTAGGAAGGGTGCGAGGGAACCACGGCTCTGAGGAGAGACCACTCCTCGCGCACCAACGGCCATGACGTCCCACACCTGGGGCAGCAGCACAGTACGGGTGGCACGGCGGGCTCTGCGGGGAACCAGCATCGTTCCCCAGGAAAAATGTGTTTTAACAGGGGAAGTTGCACACGTACGGAAAAGGACCCCACAGGAAAAGCAACGCTGAGGGTAAAATGAAGTCAGCGGAAAATTTCCCTCTCAGGTGAGCCAAGATCTCACCTGTGAGGACACCTCGAGGCCTAGAGATGCAGGCCAGACTACACCAATTAAAGTGCAGATCAGGCCTTATCAGGTATTTTCTCACTCTTAAATATATCAAAGGGCAATTTAATGATCCAAAGTGGAATCTCCCAACTCCAACGGCAAACTTTTTCTGGGATCTTATGCTGCATTTTTTTATACTGACAGACACCAATTTCTTTAAGCTATTTCTATTATGCTGACGCCTAAAACCTCTACCCACTTATGTTACAAATGTAACAAGAAATACTTCACTGGGTTTTCCTGTATTAATTAGTAGAGCTTGCAGGGTCTCAATTACACTGGACATGGCTTTCAGACCTCCCACGTCTGCAGTTTTTCATAGTTTTGGATATCTGAGACCATGGAATACTTTGAGGATGAAAGCCAGAATGATAAGGAACTTCCAGCCATATGCCTTCTTAAGAACACTGTGCCTGTAAAAAAGAGAAAGATCTGTATACAAGAATATTCATTCCCTAAAAGGCAATGCAGAAAGGAGGAAGATTTGGACCCACTACGGAGGTTGTATATATGCCCCTTTTCCTCAGACATATTGAGGTCTAAGGGGAACAAAAAATGGAGAGGAAAATCAGATTCATCCCTTCAGAGTTCAAAATGGCACAAACAATACTTAATGGCACATCACCTCTAGCCACGCTGGCTTTGACAGCACAGCAGGAGTCCTCCACTGCCTTCCACACACAGCTGCCTTTTCCTTGCTTCTGACACACAATTATTATGCACAGTAATTGCATCCCTGTAACTCTGTTAGCCTTGGCATGCCATAGATATGAGTTCCCTCCCCATAAACTGATACACTGCTGTTACTATTATAAACTGCATAATTTGGAATAACTGACATAAGAGTAGATGTTCACCTTCTCATTGTCATTACACTGCTACCTAGGACTTATGCGAGTAGAGCTGTTTGTCAAGCAAGCAGGCAGCTGAGATGACTGTCTTCCTTTACATTTTTCCCCTGCCTCTTCCTTTCCTGTTCCTTCACTTATAAAATGACAGAGTGAGCACTAGAGCTGTGAGAGAAAGCAAACGTGAAGATCAGATGGGTGATTCCTAGAATAGCTCTTGAGTATCAGAGATGTTAAATGTGAATGTGTACATGAAGCCACCAACAAACAAGTCCCTGATGCTTATTCATTTTTTATTTGCCTTCCATAGTAGCAACTACATCATCGTGCTTGGGAGAAGGCATCTTTCAAATCTTTGTACTTACAAAGTTGTGACTGCTGGATGATACTTATCTCTCTTCTCAGTGACATGCACTTATCTTCTTGACAAATAAAGGCTCAAAATAGGCCCTATGTCCTCTTTACCAAGAAAGCATCTGAGGGAAAAAAAAACCCCACAAAGTAAACAGAGACAAGAGCCTTTTGAGCACTGGAATGCTCATCTTTACTGTTACTGTAAGCATAGTGAACTACAACGAGCTGGCATAAAATCTAAAAAACTAGGTTTAAGATTCACAAGCAACAGAACAAATGCTTTCTGTTGCTGCATCTCAGAGAACTGCTCTGAGCAAGGCTATTTGTCCCTTGGTCATCAAAACAATTTTAACATGAAAGTTGATATTGTCAATCCAAATGTATCCTGAATTCATTTTTCTAAATAACAGCGCAGAAAGATCAGAGTTATGCTCAGAGATCACATGTAGGCTTCAGATGAATGAAAATGAGGTTGTTTAATATTCTGCTGATTCGAGAAAAACAGCACTGACATGACTCACCTCTTTTCTTTCTCCTCAGAGAATTACTCCTTTCTAACACAAGATAGGATTTCTCTTTATATAAGTAGATCACGAAACAGGAGTTCAGCTGTCTATCAAACAGAAAGTAAATTAATCAAATCGTGCATACCATTTATATAATTGCGTCTTAAAAATTTTTATCAAGGGAAGGCATATCAAATGGACATGCATTGGTTTGGTTGTGGAATATGCATCAAGCTAAATAAATTTTATTTTCTCTTTGTGTTCCTTGTGTGGATATTTCATTTTAAGAAGTATTTTTCTGCAACTGAATGGATTCCAATTGCAGAAATATCTGCCACTAAGCTAGAAAAATCTCATCATAACTTTTAATCATAAATATCAAAGGCTAGAAATCTTCTGAGAGAGAAATAAACATATCAGATCATTGTTCTTTCTGGGAAAATGTTGCAAACTTGTTTACCACAAGACTGCTATAGTGAGAAAATAAACCAAATAAAAGGAGAATCACATATCTACTAATAGTCATTCTGATCCTGCAAATATTTGTTTGTGACATTTATAGAATTATATGAAGTAGTAAACTTAAGGACAATTTTTCAAGTGCTTAGTACCCACAGTTAGAACCAGCTTTAGTTTCATTCCAGTTTCAGAGGGATTTACAAATCAATATATTTACAATATATTGGTTGGTGCATGCCTCCATCAACTTCTATTTACTTCTGTGAAAATGCTCCGTTCCTTTTGGCATTGGTCCTTCACCATGAAGAAAAGACTTTGCCTCACATTTATTTTTCCTGTCAAAAGCTTTGCCCCCTGAAGGAATGCAGAGCCTGCTTTAAGGTAAGGAAATGAAAAGTGCAGAGATACATCATCATTATAGATGAAGCTTGAAAGTAAAAGACACGCAGATAATCATACTTTTTACGAGAGACATTATTTAGCAACATAGGTTTAAACAATTTAACACATTTGGTTTTTTTCTTGTACCCCCTCCCCCAAATGCAATGATGGATCCTTCAGAAATAGCAAGGTGGCCTGGGGCCAGCTCCGTCAGCTGGCGTGTCCAGCACCTAGGACTTATTCCCAGACTGAGTCTCTTGATGCTCGGTTTGGCAGGAATGAAAGAAAATAAAATGTTTTAACCAAGTTAAAACAGCAAGGCAGATTCCAGCCTTGTTTGACTGATTTCTATCAGACAATATTTTAGGATCCAAAGGAACCCTATAAAGTGTCCTCTATAGAGGCAATCCATATGCGAGTTGGCTAAAAATACGTTAGTCTCATCTTGTGTGCTTTTATAGGGTACTAAAGCTGTCTTGGAGATATTCTTTCTTGGGTTGAAAATATTTTAATCTAGTCAATCTTGTATGAATGTTTAAATCTGATATGGAACTTTTCAACTACATATTTTATACAATAAATCAGTATCATTCTTCATTGCAGAAGGTAGGTATGTCAATTAGTACAAACAGACTTTCACAGAATTCACTAGAAACAATCAGCATTTTCTAGCATGACCTAAAAGCTATAGAGAAAAACCATTTAAAACTTTCTACTTCCTCTCTTTAGGACTAAAGCCAGATTTGGCTTATTATTTCACTATAAAGGGGAGATTTCTTTTTTGAAAACTGGGCCCAGTACCTATGTCAGACTGTGCTATCTTTCTGCCTAAAAAAAAAAATCTATCATAAGTAATTTTAAGAGTTCATGACTCCCTTTCAAAGTTGAGTCATGGCAACTCAAAAACTTGGCTCGAAGGGGAAAGGAATACAAAATACATCCTGATCTCTTCAAAGCACCCCTTAAACAAGTAGTTTGGATTTATTTGTTTCCTTGGGCATGATAAAAATGGTTCATTTACCTGTCTCTTTGGAATTACGATGAGCTGTTTGACTGGCAAGGCTTCAAAGAAATTATGAAAACTGACACTGAAAATGTGTCAAGATGGCAATGTTAAGCTCTCAAAAAAACCCAACTTACAGAACGCCCTTGCCACCTTAATTTATTCCATTGCATTATGATACAGCTTAGATTACACTACCACATGTTACTTTTTCCTTAGGATCTACCTTATATGCAGCAAGAAGGGATAGCACTCATTGAATAGAAACTCTCTGATATTTTACTTTAAACTCTTTGTTCAATTTCTGTTCTCATGACAATATTCAAACTTGCTGTTAGATGCAGCAGCTTCCCCCAGCCGCGGGCAGACGTTAAGGGAACAGCCGCACTCAGGCCTTGTTCAAATGGAGCCTTTGAAGAATTTTCTTATCAAGCTCTACAGTAAATGCAGGCCCACAGACTTATTTTTTTCAAAAGGTCACTAAGTTGACCAAACCTCAGGGAATACAGAGCCCAAAGGTGATGCCCAAATGAGATGTGTGCAGGTGGTTAACTCTGAAACTCTTGCTTCAAGAAAAAAGGCAAATACACTTCTCAATGTGATAGGTGCGATGAATTTTGGGTTAAACCCCTCCAAAATACAACAAAGACACAACCCCACAGAACTGCTTCATTTGCCCCTGCTTTCAGAAATGGCTAAAACACATTTGCTTTATATAAGATACGCAAAATGTTTTCCATAGATTTCTGTAAAAACAAATACTTACATGAACAAATGACTGCATTAATGGAAAATTTTCTGACACAGAGTTTCATCCTTAAAATCTGGCAAATTTATACCTGTCTTGTGATAGGAACTCGGCCAGCTTCACATATAACCCCCACTCCGAGTCAGCCTAAGAAATCTTCTTGTAAGTATGGGCTCTCCTTAATGCTAGTTCCATGCAAAGACAAAAGCAATGTTTAAGGCACGCTCCTCAACGCTATCCCCGATAATACACGACGGGAGAACCCGCATGATCCTTACAAGCGCCAACCGAGCATTCTGTAGGACTTTACTAGAGAGCGATTAAAAATTGTCCCTGGTTTTTACGGGTCAGAACTCCAGGGAGACGCCACCCGCAGCACCGAGTACGCGCAGGCAGCCCCTCTGCTGGCACCCGCCGCCAGATGGGGAGGAGCCGCCTTTCATTTAAGGAAAATTCCATAAAAACAGTTGTTCCCTTTAAACAAATTCCCAAACCAACTGTTTAGCCCAGGCGACAGACGCTGCTTCCCCGGGGTCCCCCTGAGACACCCCCTTTCCCACGAGACTCCCCCGCCGAAGGGGCGACACGGGGCGCGCCCCGCCGCACCCCAGCGGGGACCCGCCGGCCCCGCGGAAGCTGCCGCCGAGCTGCGCGGGCGGGCGGGCGCCCCAGCGGGGCGCGGAGCGGACAGCCGCCAGCCCCGCGCGTCCCGCCGGGGAGGAACCGGCGCCTTCCGAAGCGAGGGGAAACAACACCCCAGGACACCCTGCTTCAGCCCGGGCGGAGGCAGGCCGCGGACACCGAGCCCCGCGGCGGCTGCCCCGTGCCAGAGGGTCGCGCCGCTTCCTCCCGGTGGGCGAAGCGCCCGAGCGGCGGGGCGGGGCGGGCGGAGGGGGCCCGGCGGGGTCCGCGCCCCGCATCCCGAGGGCGGGGCGGCCCCTCCCCGCGGCCCCAGTCACGTGCTCCCGGTGGGGGCGGAACCCCGAGGCCGCGCGCACCTGCGGCGGCCCCCGCCTTTGTGCAGTGCAGGTGCGGTGCCCGCCCCCCGCCGTGACGTCACGCGGCCGCTCGCGGGGCACCATGGGAGAATCCCAATGTTTTCCAACGGATGCGCTCAGCAGCGCGGCGGCTTGAGGCGGCTCCGGGAGCGACGCTCGGGGGGGCGTCCCGGGAGGGGGCGTCCCGGGAGGGGGCGGCGGGGGGCCGGCCCGGCGGCCCGCGCCCCGGCTCTTCCCCACCCCGCCAGGCAGCATGGCCCACCCCCCTGAGGCGCCCGAGGCGGCCCCCTGAGTGCCCGGTGCCGGCGGAGCGCCCCGCCGCAGCCTGCCGACGGCGCCGGGGAAGATGCTGCCGCGGCTGGTCCTGCCCGGCTGACGCCCCGCCGCCGCCGCCGCACCCCCGTCCCCATTGTCCCCCGGCCGCCTCCGGCTCCATGAGCGCCTCCTCCTCCCCCCGCCTCTGAGCTTCCCTCCCGCCACCTCATGGCTGCATCGGAAGAAGGGACCGGCTGCTTTCTCCCGCGAGGCAGGTCGCAGAGTGACCCCAGCATCCTCACCGACCCCGCGGGCCCCGGCGCCGGGGAGCACCCAGGTAACGGCCTCGCTCTCCCCAGCAGCCCTCGGGCGGGCAGGGGCGCGCCGGGATCATCCGCCGATTTGCAGCACGCCCGTCCGCCACGGCCGGGCGGGGAATTGGGAACGTGTTTTCTGCAGTAGGCGCTGGAATGATGCAGCGGCTGAGCCCCAGATAGGATGACAGCGGAGCTTTTCCCGCGGCTTCGCAATCGCCGCCTTCGCCCGCAAAGTGAGGTGCGGGGGGCGCGGCTGGCGCTGGGCAGGCGGCGGGGTCCCCGGGCCGCCCCGCGCAGACCGGGGCGCAGGCGGCGGGGTCCCCGGGGCCGCCCGCGGGCTCCTCCGCCCCCGGGCGCAGCGCTCCGGCGTGGCAGCGGTTAACGCCACAGTTGAGGTTCACACAGAGCTAATTTATTACTTTCGCGGGGCGGGGGGAAATAAGGGCTAATAAAGCCGGCTGTTTGCACGGGATCACCATGGAGACAAGGGGAAGCAGAGTCATAATTAAACGCTTTCTCCCCACAAGAAGGTAATTTTCACTTCATAGGGAGAAGCGTAATCTGCTTATGAAGTGTAGGCACAGAGGGTGGTGCTGGGGGGACACAGGCGAATCACTAGTATATAAATAGAATATTGTGATTAGATTTTTTTTCTTTAACAATGGCTAATAATGTTTTCAGCTTAACTTTGAGGAATAATTCTAAACGTCTGTTGGTGGTGACTCAGTAATTTCAGGTTGTCGGAATCTAGGCAATGATGACCCCTTCAGAAAAAAAAAGAAACAGATAACTACATCACTTTGATGTGGTGTGATTGCACGGAAGGGCACAACAACAAGCTGGAAGCAAAGGCTAAGAGCCAGTTTACTCTCAGTTTACCTGAAGAGATAGTCACACAGGAACTGGAAGGTTTCTGTATGAGAAAAGGAGTAATCAAAACAGTGTAAGACAATGAATGGGGTGTTGATCATCACTGCCCGTTACACTGAATTCTAAACTTAGAAATTCTAAACTTAGAAATGGGTTTGGGTTTTGGGTCGGGCACGATCAGCCTGGAAGAGACAGTCCCTGAATGTGATTTTGGATTGAACTTTAGTTCCGGCCTTTTTCAGATTACTGAGTAAATAAAATATTCCAGGCTCTTTTCATACACCTGCTATACTGCTTCCTTCGGAGCCAATGGGGAGATTAGTATTTGTAACTATTTCAAGTTCTTCTATTTATTTGTCTTATCAAGCAATTCTGAGCACCTTGCTCTGGAGTGAAATACAAATTAAATTAAGGCAAACAGTAGATGATTTATCTCTGATGCCCAACTGTTCTGATACCCCCAGTGAAGGGAACAAAGGACTCTTCTAACATGAACTGCTCGACTCACTCCCAAAGGGGCAATCTTGACTGAAAGATGAATGTATGTTTCTGCCATTTGATTTCTGGAAGCAGAAGTGACTAATGAAAGGAAGGCATATGCAATCTCAGTTTTAATTCCTGTATGTTATTTTCTGCTAATTAATTATTTTGACCTTTGTGAAATATATAACAAAGAAAGTACACAACATGTCCGACATATAGACAAAGATATAAACATTATTATGCTTTTTGTAAGGAGAAAGAACTATCAATACTCAGTAGCATCTTTTTTTCCCCTAATACAGACTTCATCAGATAAGACAGTGTCCCATTGCATGGCAGAAGCTATACTAATATGCAGGAAAGGATGTCTTTTATGGTGTTGTGTTGTACATACAATATGTGGAGAGAAACAAAAGGTGATAAATACATACGTTTTTTGTCCAGGTAGGTATAAATAGTTAGTAGTAGAGTTAGCATGTTTGGTAAGCTTTTCAGGTTTTAAATTTGTTTATCAAATAGTATTGAACATCTGTATGCTTCAAAATGATAATAAAATGAACATAAATGACTTAATTTAAATAATGTTTTACCCTACAGTGTTGTAGGTAATCACTTACTATGAGCATTTTCATACAATCAGCTACTCAAAAAACTGAAATACGATTTATACTACTGTAAGAATTATGTGTGCTAGATGACATAATTGTAATTTATCTTATTTTATTATTCTGGAAAATAATTTTATCATTATAATACCAACATAACCATCTATGGACTCTAAGTCAAAAGAAAGTCTTAGGAGCACTAAATGATACATACAAAGTTTGTGTTTACATCCCAACCCTGCTCACAGACAAACCATGTAGAGAAGTAAGTTTGAACAGGTCGGATTCTTTGTTAACTTAAAAACTAAATTAATTTTCATGTCATTTTTAAGTCATGCATTTAAATTATACAGACAAATAAGCCCATAACAACATATGGATATAACTGAAGGATCACTACAAAAACATTCCTACTTTTATATGGCATTTGAATGATACTATATTCCTACTGGGGACAGACTCTTGTTTTGCAACATTTTCTTGAATGCATGATGTGGTCAAGGATTATTCTGCACCAATTCATTTGGCTATCTGTACTGTAGGAAAGTATATCGAGGTAGAAAATGTGGTAATAGATGAAGCCAGCCTATATTCTAGAGATTTTTCTGGTGTTCACGTGGGTTTGTTTAAAGACATAATTTATATTCCTTTTCTTGACCTGTACAATTACAGTGGGGGTTTCTTTAGCCCAGCTTTATACAGGAAATTTCAGTGACATAGCTGAGAATGTAGAGGTGGCAGCATATAGCTTTTCATGTATTTACCTAAGAAAATTCTCTGATGCAGTGGTTCATTTTCCTTTCTCTCTTGAAACGCCAGCTTAGCAGTAATATTGACTCTACACAGCATGGTTACAAGACTTGCTGGCTGTCTTGCACAAGTTCAGAATCTTTTATCACTGGTCCATTTAATCTCTTTTTAGCTGATACTGAGTAATGTAAACATCAGATTCAAGGAACTCAGGATGAACAGACTGCAGATGGCAAGTGTTAGTTCACTTCCTATTGCTTTCATTCACAATTTTTTTTCATGAACTATTGCTTGAGGTCAAATTTCAAAGGGAGTTTCCCATGTGAGAACAAAGCTGAAGTTTGTTTTTTGGTGTTTTTGTTTGTTTTGTTTGTTTGTGTTTTTGTCTTGTTTTAAAGAGGACTCCCTCTTCTTCCAGCAAGAGCACGGAATAACTAAGTAACTGGCTGGTTCAAATACCCTTAGATGTTGATTTTTGAGAAGTTCTGGATGCTCACAATCCTGACTGATGCCAGGAGAAGCTGCAATTACTCCAAGCCTTGAACAATCAGGGCTTCACAATAAGGCTTCTTATCTAGTGTGCTTTTCTTCACAAAGCATTCACTGTAGAAATGAAAAGCTATTTTATAACCTTGATTTACTAGAACAGATGTAATCTTTAGACTACAGTGAATTTTATCACATGTAAAAAGCTTAAAAAATTAACACATGCCACTATGATCTTATTAAATGTTCCTGCAGTAAAGAAGATACACAAGGTGTTCAGTAAACTAGATGAGATGCAGTTAATAGCTATTTATTCTAAAACAGAGATACAAATTCACTGATTTAGATCCTTCACATGCAACTTTAATTAAACAGCAGCTCCTCACAGTGATCAATTAAGACCTCACAGTCATGGTCTGAGAGGAGAATTTGGACTTCAGTTATCTGTGCAGGCTCTACTGACAAATAGATAATTTGCTCCAGCATTTAAATGGTGCATATAGTTCCTACTGGTAGTGTAGAGAATATTGGAAATAGTATAAGAAAGATAAGAAGGAGTGAATGCTTCTTTGTTTTAATTGAATCAGTTATTTTCTCCTTTAAGACAAAATAATGCATTTCAGCCTGTGATTTAAGTGAACTATTTTAGAGCCACTGAGCAATATTTTATGAGAATTAGTATAGTACAGTGAACACTGGACTTCATATTTCAGTCTTCATTTAAGCATGCTGTCACACTGAGTGAGCAAGCCTTAAAAAGGAATATGTCCTGAATTTGAGAAACACACATCAAAATACTTATGTCTTGCTTAACTATAGACTGTGTCTAGACTGTGCTGTTGTTAAGAAAGTGAAT
Source organism: Ciconia boyciana (assembly GCF_034638445.1). Taxonomy (NCBI): domain Eukaryota; kingdom Metazoa; phylum Chordata; class Aves; order Ciconiiformes; family Ciconiidae; genus Ciconia; species Ciconia boyciana. The sequence continues at coordinate 5,480,915 of NC_132947.1, read as the reverse complement.
TTCATTTTTCTTATTGTGCCATGACTTAATGCCAGATTCACAAGTCTGCTTGATGTAGACTCTATTGCTCTGAATGTGTAATTTTGGTACTGCATATATGTAGAGTTGTGACAATGTGTGGTATCATTACGTTGCATATTACTCAACAAGATGCACTCAACACAAACTGCTTTATGCTGGTTGCCTGGGTATTTTACTTACTGAAACTAACTACTTAGTTTATTTTTTGGGATTCAAGAGAGAGCTTGGTGAAGTTATGTTTTAATGTTACTTTTGCAGCAGTTAAATGAGATCAGTTAATAAGTAGCTATTCATGTTCAGGGTTGTTTTTAGGCTTTTCCAAGGTTTGACTGTTCCCAGTGTTTGGAGACTTGTATTTAGCCAAATATTAGAGTTCTGTAAATGAAATAGAGACCTTTAATGGGGGAAAAAAAAGTGTTTTACAGTTCTCTTTTCTCCTAAATCCCAAGTTGGCAGGTAGTTTGAATGTTGCTGAAAAGATACTTAAACCATTTAAACCTCCTTATCCAAGAATTAGAAACACTTATTATACACCATCATAACCTAGACTGGATTTGTGAGTGTGAGGTCATCATATTGGAAATACCTGGTGGTGTTTTATGAACTTTTTTTGCATCTATAACTACATATACATACTACTACTGTAGTGGTAGTACATACTACTACTATCTATAACTACATATACATACTACGTATACTACATACATACATATACTACTCCTGCATCCTTAAGTAATAACTGAGGGTCCTGTTTTCCTCCTAGCTTTACAATCATTTTCTTCTGAGCAGAAAGATTGGACAGAATCTCACTTTGAAATGCAGAAGCCTAAGGGACCATCATGCAGTGCAAACGTGTGCTCTGCTCCCACATTACAGAGACCCAATGCACTGCTATTCTGATATTCCAGATGCTTGTTGGTTCTCTTATTCTTAGTGCTACTAGCAAAACTCTTGGGACACGTAAAGGATTGGGTCTAAACTTGAATATCAGAGTTAGAGTGGGTAGTCTATGACATGTCAGTGAAAAGCTTTTTCACTAGTTATCTGATCTAACAGTTTCTATTATACCTTGTTGAATCAGATTTAATTTATTAGTTCTAGAATATCTTAAATATTTTATCTCCCCTAGTGCCTGGGAATCCTCTCTCATGCACCAGAAAGAACCTAGTTATGTGTACACAAGTTCTTTCTTCACACTTATGTTGTTGCAGCAACTATACTCTGGCATTAAAAGCAGTAGGGATGACATTGCACGCTGTGTAAACAATGCAGGATTGATTTTTAAAAAAATTTTATATTGATACCTAAATAATGCATTTGCATCTTATTTAAGAAATTTTTAGGTCTAAGTATACAATCGTCCAAGCTGTGTGAGTGAAAAGGGGCTTTTTTGGAGTTGCAGTCTCTCATACATCACACAGAGAAGTATTACAGGTCTCTTGTATACTCTCTACAAAGGGCATTTCTGTTTCCCTCCTTAACTCTTCAGATGTTTTCATGCATCATAAAAGAACTAGCACAGATTACAAAAAAGATTCAGACTCAGATTCTCCAAACATGGATGTCTAGTCTGAGGCAATATCTGAAATACTACCTATATAAATATTATAATATTATTATAGAAATATTACCTATAGAAATATTACCTATGGGCAATATCTGAAATAATGCATGACTGTGCCAGTTGCTGTGCAGCATATAAAGAGAAACTGTTCCCACTTTAAGTAGTTTGCAATCTAATTTGAAAAAGACAGAAAACAGTGAAAAAACCCCAAGTGTTTCTTAACTTTTACATATGGGGAATTGAGCTGTAATTAATTGCCTTCTCTGAGTTTCTGTAGGAAGCCAGTGGCAGCACTGGAAGTTGACTCTGGATTTTGCAAGGCTCAGTCCCATATCTTAAGCACAGAAATCATCCACAGCAGTACTACTGTTGGGATAAATGCTGCTTATGTATCTATGTGTTTCAGAGGCTACTAGTCAACTCATGGAAAAAATTGGAAGGAAGAAGAAAAAATATTTTGTATAGAAAAGGAAATTGTTCTTATTGTAAGGTTAGAGAACTTTGGGGGTTTTATTTATTTATTTTTTAAAATGTAGCTGCAATTTCTTGTTCTATGGCTTCAGTGTTTCTCTAATAATAGAGAAAACAGTTTAGGCAAGTACAAATTTGGAGATTTGGTGAATTAAGGAAAAAAATTCTGAAACTGTGCTCTTTGCATAATGTTACACTGGGACAGTTTATTTAAAATCACAGGCAAGTCTGGTGTCTCACTTGGAGATTTAGGACAAGAATTTTTATTTGTTAAAAGTCTTCAGAGATTCAGTCTTTGTGCTGAATATTGTTTCACCTAATAGGAGAAAAAGAGAAACCATGGGCTTTTTGATGAAAGATAGACAGGGATTTCTAATTACCTTTTAGTACTTCTTCTTCCTCTTTGCAATTAATTTACCTTCTAATGACCTTCTTTGATATGAAGTAGAGGTAGTTGGGAACTTGACAGAGAAAAGTTAAATCAGAAAATATGTATTTGTCCACACCTTCCCACCCAGCTTTAGGCAGGTATATGTACACCAGTTTCAGTAAGGACAGAATTTAAAGAAAAAAAGAAAAAAAAGATCAGTAGTTAGGCAGAATGGGCACTTCAACAGAATGGAAATGGTTCAGTCAATCAGCTAGGCTATGGAGTACTGAAACCCTGTCTTATCTTTCTCTCTTTAATGTTACAGGCTTTATTTTAAAACAAAAGTAAACTCCAAATTTGATTGCATACATTAAGTACAAGTACTCAGACTTAATTTGCACACATAATAATTTGTGCACACAATTAGTTGCTTCTCTGTGCAAATAAGATAAACTCATATGTCTGTCAAATAATAAAAAACCCTCACACTTTAGCTATGAATGAAGATGGTTTAAGATTAGTCAGTCAATTAATGTTTGCACCACACTTTGAAAATGTAATGAGTTACATAATGCTTGGAGTCATGTTTATCTGGAAACTTAACTGTTTATTTTAGTGAGTAGTTAAGTAACAGTATTAATCTTTCACAATCTTTAGGTTTGGAACTCTGTTTCAAGACTGCCCAATTTGTGCTGTAGTGAACAGGCTACACCATTTATTTGTTTATATTATTATAGCACTTTTTAACCAAATCCATGGATTTGTATTTTTAAAATTTAATAAGTAGAATTAAATTACCCTGGTTTCTCTAAGCAGGTCAGATCTATAAATACCAGAGTAAGTAAAGCTAAATATGATACCTTCATTTTGCTTCTAAATGTAGCTAGAGTTTGTATGCTAATATATGGATTCTTTGTGCCCATTAAATCCCACGCTTTTGTTTGAAATTCAAGTTGATTTACGGTCTAATGTATACACAATTTATACATGCCCTAGAGAGCACATCATATAACTACTTGATGCAGGTCAATAGCTTCATGCTCGAGCCTGCATAAATATTTCAGTAAGATGATCTTAATCAAGGGTATCTTATCTTGCTCTCTGTAATACAGTAATACCCTGTAATCACACATGGTTCATGCATGCAGACCTGTGATTATAACTAAAGACAGACATGTCCTTATGCATAAAGCACTTCATGATTGTTGCATATAATGAAGAGACAGTCCATGTGTTAACTTCCTTATTCTAATTTTTTTTTCTTAACATCCTCAAACTGTTCTGTTGCTGCATAACCAGCAACTGGACATAGAGCACTGCATTACATCAAACCAGTGAAGCCTTCAACCTTTTCTGAGGGCTGCTGCATCCCTCGGGCCATGCAGTCTTCCCTGTGCCTTGTCCATATTGATCTATTGTGAATGTCTGTCACATTTCATTCAGTTGCTCACAGAAGTCTGCATCTTACCTCTTAACTAAACAGCCTGCACCAAGACTAGGTTTTTTATCCTTATAAGAACATAAGAAATGCTCTGCTGGCTCAGAACTGTAGTCCATCCAGTCTAGTACAGTGTTCTTGACAGTGGCAGTAGAAGATGCTATTTAAGGGAGAGCAAACTCGCCTAGCCTTGAAGCTTGAGACAGGCTGGAAGCAAAGCAAAGGGTGGCTGAATGAAACATGTGAACACCAAATGAAATATTCAGGGTCAACCTTTTGTGTCTGAGTTCAAATAACATTCACAAGTGTTGATGATTTGGGCAAGTTTGCTCAGCATCTAGAACCAGCCCTGCTTGCTTGGGGGAACTCAGACAAAACATTAGTAGAAATCAGTCTTCAAGAGAGTTTATTGACTCCTGCAAGTACTTTTTAATTCTTTCATCATGAATGATATGAATCTGTGTGGAATATTTAGATAGAGCAAATATTCTCAACAGAAAGGTTAGCTACAGAAGAATTACACACTCTTCCCTATTTCCAGGTCTTGCCGTGTAAGACGTGATGAGATTGCTTTGCAAGAAGTCACTGTCTAAGCCAGACAGTGACTCAGCCTCCAGAGTTCAAGTGCTTTCAGTTATGTATGATGGGCAGAGTTGGGGAAGATGACAGCAAGTTTAGGACTGGAGCCTGGAAAGTTTCCCCACACAATAGTGTCACAACATTATTTCAGCTGGACTTGAGAACTGTGGTGAGTGACCAGAGAAAGGAAATAGTTAAAAGATTTCTTCTCAACCAGCACACATTATGGTCAGCAATATAATGGCCACTGCTGAGCATTCACTTGAGGGATCACTGAATTACTATAAGCATTGCAATGACTTGTTCCCTGCATTTTGAATGAGCATGGCAGAGTGAGACAGGTGGATTGAGAGCCTTAAATCTTGACCATCCCAAATTGTTTCAGCAGCAGAGAGAAAATGATAGAACAAGTGAAAACACACTCACTCAACAGTGTGCCAGTCACCTCTAATGATGGCTCAAAGCAAGGGGGGATTTCATGAACTACTGCAGAAAAGGGGAGAAAAGTTGTACAGACTTTCACTGGCAGGTCTTGGAAATCACAGTTGAGATTGTTTGACAAATTTGGTTCTGTATGCTTGCCTTCTCTCCAGCTATCTAAATCCTCAGCACCTTTTGCGTTGCTCACAATGCACGATAGTGTACGTAACACAGACTTAATTGGGTTTCTCTGAAGTTTATGCTTTGCAGATGGAAATTCTATAATTTTGTAAGCTCTGCATTTATGATAGAAGAAAAAATTTGATTTTTTTTTTTATTATAGCAGCTATGCAGACTGGGTAGCAGCTTTCTGGGATTGCAGAGGTTTCAAGGAGAAAAGCACCCTATTTTCAGATACAGCAGTTCAGCTTAACTTCAGCTAAAATGTTTACTTCCATAACAGTTGCTCATTTGACTTTGCTGTATGTTACAATGCTTAGAAGCAGAGAATAAGTATTCATATTAGAATACTAACTATGCAGAGAAAGCTCTAGAAAAAAGGAAATGGAGCCTAGTATTTCACTCATACAAATTCTCCACTTGTTCACCATGAGTTTTAAATGCCTAGTTTCTTGTTTAACTCAAGAAAATTAGAACTGTGATACATATATCACTTCAGATTTCACATATGAGATACTTAGCTCCACAGAACCTAGCAACCTGTAACTCCTTCCTGCAAGTGAGGAACATAAGTGAACTTACTGTCATCTGGGAATCCCCTACATTTAGGAACATAACAGAGGTCCTGAAGAACATGCTATTTTACTGTAAACTCCTGATACTAATTCAGAATTGAATGGAGTGATACAAAAAAATTACATCCTCACTAAAACCATGACTCTGCTAGATCTGTAATAGGAGCAAATATCAGCCATTGCCTGAGGCTAGTTTACTTGAACCCTCGCAATAGTGGTTAACTTAACAGATGACATGATCAGATGCGTATTTTCTTAAGGCAAACATAGGGTATGTGAACAACAGCTGTCAAGATAGATAGCAAGTAGACTTCTTAGTATTATGGTGTACATTTTCTGCTGTAATTCAACCAGAAGAATAAACTGAAAGGAAGCCAAGTAAAAGAGATCATTTTAACAAGTAAAAGTACAAAGAAGCATCCTTCAAAAATCCAGAATATTGTGCGTGATTGAAAACGTTTTAAGAAGGGTCCCTAACTCATAATAGAAATGTATCCTCTATCTCTCTTCTTTAGTCCAAGAAAGTATCTTTGAAGACAACCCAGGCTGATCCAGAAAACTGGCATTCCTCCTATCTCACTGAGTTGGTGCTTTCCTACATTCTCTTGTTCTCTTGTGAAAGAGTAGAGCTTGTTGCAACTTCTTTCTACTTTTCCATCTGTTTTCCCTACAGTTTTTTCACTCTTCTGCCATCTAGTCTGAGTTCACTCTGTTAGCTAGCACTTTTCTTCTGTTTTAGCAAATGCAGGAGCCCCCTGCTCCAGATGCCTTTCTCCTGAATTATTATTCTGGAAATAGAATGGGTGTTACTATTGTAACAACAGAGAAGCCAACAAAGCCTGCCTTCCTGTAGTTTCAGCATTTTCAGTGTGATCTTAAACTGTCAAAAATCTCATTTATGACTTAAGATTGGATCCTCTATTGTCTAATGAAGTGTCAGTCTGACTGAAAACTATTCCCTTAGGGCACTTCTAGCGTCTCTCCTGTGTGGATGCTTTGGTGTGTAAGCAAAACTGACCTAACACTGGGGCTTTTCCTACAGGTAATACTCAATAGGATCACTAGTGTCTTTTTGCATGAACTCTATATCCTTTGTTGAAAGTTGCCAGTAAGCTCCAAAGTTATTGTGGGCGACATAGGATGAAAAGTGATTAAATAACCCTTGTTTCTGAAAGAACCTTGGAGCAAAAAATAGAAGAAGCTGTTTTCAGTAACTTGCTGTTCCATTTATATTTTTCTCACTCTTGCTCTCATAACACTACTTCTAGGATGTGTTTAGGCTTTATTCCAACGCATCAAAGGTCTCTAGTTCTACCAACCTCTTCGAAAAAACCTGCACTATGACCTGGGGCATTACTCATCTATGTTATTTAGGAGATGATGTTTTATATAATCAGCTCTCTTGTGTCCTGCACCTGCAGAAAATTCATTCCACTTCCCATCCTGGAATTAGTATTTATCTATTCCTCTATTTCTGTGCCTGTTGAGCATTTTAGACATATTTTGCAGTAACTTATTAAAAAAAAAAAACTTAAAACAACTTATTAAAAAAAAATTTATTAAAAAAAACAACAACAAAACCCCCAACATCCTCCATCCCCCCAACCAAAACAAAAAACACACTGCCAAGAGCCTGTGCATTTTGAGATCATGGTTTGTTTGGCTGCTCTAATGAAGTGATTTTAAGAGTTAAGTTACTGAATATGCTCTTAGCAGCTTAGACATCTTGAAAATATTAGCAGAGAAATACACCTTAAATTTTTGAATAGGTATGTATGGGATGATGTTTTCACTATGTCCAAAAGGACAGATCTCTTAAAAGGAGAATACACCTTTATATATGTATTTTTTTCTTTTTTTCCTAATCCTATTAAAAGAAATGGAAGGCTACTTCTGGTGGCTTTAATTAATTAGTTTTTAATTCAAATTCCCCTCCCACCCTCCCTCAAGAAATTCCCCTGCAATTTGCCATCACAGCATTGCAGAAATCTTTTTTAGATCTTGGTAGCTGATGTAAAGTCATCTGAGAACAAAAACTACTTTTGAATAGATTAATCTAAATATATGTATCCAAGTGGAAAAAAAGCGGAAGTAGATACCCTAGATCTTCAAAACTGACTTTCATTTGAAGTAGTGTCTTGAAGAAAGAGGAGAACCTCAGGTATTACATCATGTCTTTTCAGAAATACTAATTTTTAAACACTAGAAAACTTTTTTTTCCGGCTTTATGGTAATGATCTGATTTTTAGCCTGATAGCGTCTGTTAAAATTAAATCATACAGACTTAGAAATATCTTTTCTGACAGAAAGAGACAAGTCTAAGCATATGAGAGCCAACGGGAATGCATGCAGTTTAGGGATTTTGTTGTTGTTATAGATCATAATATTCTCATAATACAAGAGAGATTACGGAAATATGGCATAGTCTTATTTTGTCTGACATTGTAAAGAAAGAAAGACTTAAAGGATTAGTCTTGGTAATTTAGGTGTTCCTTTGCAACGTATTGTGATATAATAGAAAATAATGCAGTCCATATCCTGAACATGAAAGAGAGCCTCTGGTCAGAATCTCATTAATGCCAGAAATGACTTAAAGCTAGCTAACAGTCCCAGTTTTCTGTCCCAGAAATGACAACACAAGATGTGACACTTCTTATTCTAATGCTACATTAGAGCATATCATGCATATGATTAAGATATCATTTAACACGACTAATTCCTCAAGATTCACTTCTCTTCATTGTTAGAAACCTGAGGACAGCATAAGAAAGCAGGATTAGCTTTTAGATGGAAGCTGCTACTTTGACAGGGAATGAAACTATCTAACTCCTTTCTTTTCCAATGTCTGTTGAGAGGGATGGGCTAAGGAAGTGAAGTGAACTGTTTTTTACTCAAGTAAGCTAAGCACCTAATTTACACATTCATTGGCCACAAAGCTTCACTCACTGTGCTAACAAATCACCGTAATGAAGCATTTGCACACCCACACACATTTATACACATGCTGTTGCTCAGCTTGCACCTGCAATGATGGTGAATAGATGTGTAATTGCATATGTAAGTTGTTGAAAGAGCAGCTACTAGGCAAGGTCTATATAGCTATAGTAAGTGGCTGGTTTTTTTCTCCACATTGCTGTGGCTGGCAACTTTTTGGAAACTGTTTTACCACATAAATCCTGCTCTTCCATTATACAACTCTCAAAGACTTTTCCAAGGCGCCTGTATCAGCTCTACAGGTGTTGGTACTGAGTCATGAAAATGTTGGGTAACTGCTCCATGGGCTCATGTCTCTTGCAGAGTCAGAGAGCTGTGAGTCTCCCAGCTCCTGACTCTGATAAGCTCAGAGCAAGGGCAAGTGCTAGAGGGCCAAAGTTCAAGCGTGCTCAGATCTTACAGCTAAAGGAGGTTGTGTAGAAGAGGTCAAAAACTGGTACTAGAAGATTCACCTGAGAATAACAAATACTACGTGCTGAAATCTGCAAAATTTGTATGTGTTGCTAACGGCAGTACTGTATTTCCTGGCTTACAGCTTTCTAGTCAGATCTTATGGCTGCTTGATACCACAAATCAGCAATGCCATCTTCAGAGGAGCCACTAAAATGCTGAAGTCATGCCACTTCATTAAACATCCAAGTCATGTTCCAGACTTTAAAATCATGACTGTTATTGTGAAATTTTTAATTATGCCTTCTCAGAATCAATTTTTTGTTCCCTCATTTCCCATGTAACATACATCTGTGCACAAAACAAAATCATTGATCAGTCAGATGTTTTGTATCCTCCAGAAACAGCACTGAGATGCCTTTGTAGGCATTTTACCATTGCAACAAGCCTGACTGACCCAGTGCTCCTGCTCCCATCTTGTCATTTGGATAGCTTTCAGAAGGTATGACTTCAAAGCAACTGTTCCAAAATAGTATGTCTGGAGTGGTTTTAAGTAGCTGCTTTATTTCATTGTTGTTCTGCCCGTAACACACTCTGCCTTCTGAGATGTGAAGAAGGCTTCATCTATTCCACTGCCATCTAAGTCTACTTGAGGTGACAACCTTGTTATTTAGGATTATTTCTCGTGACAGATGGGTTATGTACAGCAATTGTTTCCCAAAGATGTACATAGTATCATTTTCATAAATTGTTGGCAGCTTTGAGATCACAAGTATCACAGTGTATTTGTTTAGTCTTACCCATTTATCTGCAAATCAGTGAATTCAAAGTGGCTCCAGCATCAGATTCCAGTAACAGTGATGTTTGAATAGTAATTATATTCTTCTTTTTAGAGTTTTGTCTGAAATTTAACAGTTTTAACTATATGTTTTTAATGGGCATTTCATGTCTGTGTTTGATACCACTGTCCATCAGTTTGGTTGATTAAGGATAATGGAAACACACAGTTGCACGTCTAAACCAGGGTGTCGCTGCAAAACTATTTCTACTATTTAAATGCATGGACACTAAATTGTGATTCTCTGTCAGGTCTTGTGCTATCGTATAAACCATATCCATTGAAAATTGATTTGATATGCATAATCACTGTTTAATTGTAGTATCTCCTAAGAAGGCTATTTTATATAAGTGAAAATAATAGCATGGGACAAGTATATGGTTTTCTCTAATAAGCAAGCTATTCTGATTACCCTGTCCTAATAGCATAATTGCATTCTGTATGGTCTCTCCTCAGCAATAACTTTGGTAATTACAGGCTACATGTGGTTCAGGTTCTGATGGGAGAGGAAGGGGTTTGGGTTTGGGGTTTTGTTGTTGCTGATGTTGTTGCTTGAATCTGAATTTTAAAAGTATGTAGCTAGATTTTTCTGCACTGCAGCTATGGTCAAGCTCTAGGATAAGGGAAGATAGCCATCAGGTTTTATTAATTTGTCAGTTTTTACCATTGTTGCTGAAAAAATAATAATTGCAGCCTTTATTGGTGGGGGGAGGTGGGAAAAGGAGAGGTAAGGAGGGGATGGAAGCTGTCACCTGTTTACCTTTATATTTTTGCGTGTTTTCCTGCCAACATATTACATGAAAAGCACAACCCAAAGGGTAGTCTGGATTTCGCACATTTCCTTTCTTCGTCGCTCATGTCACTATAAATCCATCAAGCCTGCAGTCACATCCTCAAACTAGCTCTGAGTGAGCTTAGGAGAGGCCAACTTTGAGCACCAGCTTTGGCCCTAATATCCATATATAAGACGTTGCTCAAACTTCAGCTATATTTAGGACTGAATTTCAGCTGACAAAGTACTGCTATAAGAGCTGTTTCTCTAAAACAATTTAGAATGCAGAGCCAAGGATGAAGCCATTTGGCCATCATAAGAGATGAGAACAAAGCTTTTAGATTCAAGAGGATTTAACTGTGGAACAGTCTTGTAGAAGTGCTTGGGCAAATCTAGTCTGATAGTCCTTGGGAAATATTACATAACCATCCTCATTTTCCAATTTTTTCCACTAAAAATTACATTTACAGTTGTAACACCCATTCTATTTCCAGAATATTCTCATCCTCCCCTCCCTGAAAAAGACTCCATAAAATGCAACCCCAACCAAAGTTTGGCCCCTCAAAAAAGAGAAGAGCCTGGCAATTATGTCTGTAGGTAACTAAGTTACTGCTAATAATTTTATGCAGAAAATGCTCAAATATGCAGATCACAGACAGCATTAAAAAAAAGTATATAACAGTCCCAACAGAACACCCAAGGTTTGAAGGGGCCCAAATAACCCATCCTAATGATGTGACTAAGCCATGATGGGAAGGACTGGAAGGACAATTTCACTGCTATTGCATGTGGAATTTTTGTTCTGTAAACAAAAGAACCTCAGTTCTTCTGGGAATACTGCAGTCACTTCAAGAAAAAATACAGTTTGCAATTTGTTAGTTCATGATATGCACTTTGTTTACTATATAATAAGAGATTTAATGAAATGGCTTGGGACTGAAATGGAATTTTTCAGCTATTCATAATTTTGTAGCTGATTTAACCATTCACCTAGTATTGTGATGCAGAGCAAGTAATTGCACATGTTAATAATGGCAATTACAATAACTAACAGGCATAATTAAGTGGTTTGCATATGCACTCATGGGATTTTTGTGCATACAAATGATTTGTATATTTCGGCATCTGATTTTACAAATTTTCTTCATTGTATGTAAAAGAACTCTCTTTTATATTTTGTTGCCATGCCTATTTCATTTTGCACAATGTATTATACTAAATGTTCAAAGCATTTAAGCACACAATTACCACTGATATATATATTTCAACCAAATGATTGTAATTGACTGACTACTTAACCAGATTGGACGAATAATGCTTCTTTTTAATCAAAGACTGATTTTTATGTGTGTGTTTAGTTCTCTGGTAGATCAAGGACTGTCTTATTTACTAGAAATACACAAATTTTAGAAACATGTCTTTGTAACTGAACTTTGAAGAATCCCTTTATGTCTTTGGGGCCTTTCTTGAGAATCTACCTGTGGAAGAACCTGCTTACTAAAGAGTTGATAGCACAGAGGCCAGAATTTGCCAGACTGCTTTTCTTCCTTTGGTTTTGTTTCATTACTTCAATGTTCATTTTTTATTTTAATTTTTTTTTAAGACTGAATAAGTCATGCTACTAAATGATTACCCCTTCCCTGCTCTTTAAGTTCAGTTTTCAGTTTCTCAACAGTCACTTTATTTAATCTTGTCACAATGGTTTTAAATGTGGCAAACACACTGATTCTGAATTGGTAAAGGTAGGTTATTGTGTGTTGGTTAAGACAGGGGGTGCTTATTCTGGAGCTGCATACCTCTAGGGTGTGATCATCTCAGAAGCAGAAGAGAACAAAGTCTTCTCATTCCCATTTACAAAGGGCCAAATTTTAGTTTGAGTGGCACCCAGGTTGCCTGAATGAACCGGAATCACAGGAGCTGTCATTAAGCTTGACCACTTTCACGTACTCCTGGTTTCTCCACACCTAAGATGTGCCAGTTCCTTTCCAGAGTCAGCCAGGTAGAGTCCTCCAAGAGACCACAGCTGATGTGACTGCTTGTTTGGTAGGATAAGGGGTTTTCTCTGTATATCTTCACTTTTGGAAAATTCTGCTGAGATTAGCCTTGAGGTATCTGCATAACCCATTTCACCATGAAATGGAAAAAAAGAAATGGGAAAGAATCCCCTAAATTCAGAGAACCAGCTTACATACGAGGACAATCCTGAAAGCTCTAGCTGTATCAGTTGTATGGTTTGGCAGTTTTATAATGCAGCTAGACTTTTTTTTCAGGCATCAGAATGACTCACTGCAGAAGAGACAGAGCTAATGATGGTTGAAGAGTTCTAATGATGCCTTTTGTGTACAAACAAAGTATAAATCCATTATATTCTGCTTTCATTTTATTAATTAGTCATTCGTTACCCAATGCACTATCAATTAAGCCTCTCTGAAGAATTCTTAGTATCCTCCTGTTCCTTTTATTCATAATAAATATATCAGTCTCTGATTAAATGCCTGAATTGTTAGAACAGGTTTAGAGGATACAACATAGTCTACCTCTTTACAGTATGACCCAAGGCTCCGATGACATAATTAAAGCATGCACTAGTGGACAGACCAGCTACTGACAGTGTGCATCCTCAGTGGTCTCGTCCAAAGTCATAATGGTTATGGTTCAACCCAAAATCAATCTCCAGGAGTGTCTCAATATGCATTTGTCTTGGAACACACTGAGTCAGCCTGTGCTGGAATGAAGCATGTAGTAAAAATCCAATAACAATCCATGTTTATTAAAATCACAAATTCTTGTTTCAGAGCATTTGCAAATAGATAAAACATTTAAATTCTCACAAGCAAGGTACCAAATGGTCATGTTAGTCTGGGAACACACTCAAATGGTTCAATCTATTCTAATTTGGCTAATTTCTCCTAAAAGTTATAGTGGTCTCTCCCATTTAACAAAATTAGGCAACATCTGTACAAAGCAAGGTTTGAATAACCAAGCATATGTTTTGCACACATGCAAATAAACTTAATTAAGAGTTGCACTCAGTCATAGAGTGAACTGACATAAGATATTGGACCAGAACTGAGCAATGCCACTTGTATATGGCGGCTGAACTCATACAATACACATTTTGAACACTGGAGAAATAATCTAGCAAGTACAAGTTGATGATAGTGTCAGGAAAACCATAATGCAATCAAAGGGAATATGCAGATAGGAAGTAAGAAGGTGCAAATATATTACTGAGCAGGAATTATTTGCTCAGCTATAATGGATATTATTGCATCTAACTAAAACAGTAAGGGCTTTAAAAACAAATTTGCATCACTCTGTAACCTTAATTAGTAACTACCAATCTTCCTAAACTTATTGCCTTCTCAACCAGTCAAAAACCCCCAGACTTTTGCCTCCAGTTTGCCACATGACCTGTAATAACTTTCAGATTGCATTTTATTTAACTGATGCTGACTTGAAAGATGAACAAGTTCTATCCTTCTCAAAAAATACAGAAATAGCTAAAAATGAGAATTAGAGAGAAAGCCCTCCTTACTTCTTTTTATAGTCACAGTTTGAATTTCATGCATGGCAGTAGCTCTAAGGCATTGAAGCTATTAAATCATTTTTAGTTCTACCTATTATGTGAGCTGTTTTAGAAGAGAGAAAAACCTACTCAAATATATTTAAAGATAAAAGCAAAACATGAAACACAGCATTTTGAATGTATGCCAGCGTCTGCATCAATGAGATTCATGAGCCAACTGCATTCTAAAACAACCACACAGAGCCTGAATTCACAGCCTGAACCATTACAGCAAAACCTGCCAGATTTAATGTATGCAGTTGTTTAATCTCCATTGTAGTATTGAAAGATGGCAATCGTACATCCCGGCCACAGCGCTTCATTTTGTCGTTAGTTTACACCAGTTTTTACCACTCACAACAGTCTAGTGTAAAGGGTGGCTTTATACTTTGTAGTTGTAAGGGGAAGCCACTTAGTTACATGCAGTATGACTGGTACCAAACATACTTGGCCACCTGTGATTTCTAATGGGCTAGATTTTCAGCTGGTGGAAAATGGCTGTCTTCAGTGGAATCGGGATAGTTAACTCAAGCTGAGGAACTGGTGTGCTCTCTTTTCTTATCTTTCACTTTCTCCCACATACACCCCCATTATCTTTAAAATGTTTTAACTGCTTCTACTGGGCAGAGGAGGAGAAGAGAAGCAAGGTAACTTCTTGTCAGAGTAATTGCCTTATTCTCGGTTTTAATTGAGATGATAGGCCTATGTACCCTCACATTTAGGAAAGCAATCTTGAGTTGCTGTTGAAGAACCAGCCTGGAAAAGTCATCCAAATATGTATAATGAAACATAAACTGAATGGGGTGCATAAAAACCTCTAGCCTATTGCCTTTGCAGAGGGCCATTAATTCTTAGACTGCAGTCATGAATATTGTGTCCACACCTGAGTTTGCAAGCATTGCAATGCCTGCTGTACTTTCTGTGGAGGTCTGGGGTAATAGGACATCCTTCTGCAAATAATGCTTGTTAGTACAAGCTCCTGGGCTGTGGGGAATACCCACATCAAATGACAACGTTGTCTAGCTGCTTATTTTCTTCCCATATACTCCAGGCAAATGTTTACCTAATGAAGAGGTAAAGAGACAGCCTGGTTTTTTTTTGGAATCTCTAACAGTATTTGAACCAGTTGTGCACCTTTTTCTATTATATTTGTGCTTCCATTTATTTCAAAGAGATTTGGAGGTGCGTAGTGCTTCGCAATGTTTTGAACACAGTGTGTAAGAGGAATGCAGAATTCAGACTTTGGAAACCACTCCTGCACAGAGTCTTGTGAAACTCAACAGGAGATAGTCTTAGAAATAACCACTGCATTTTAACATTCTACTAGAAGGACTGCTTGTGATCCAATATGCTATTTAATTCTTTCTTATGCTTTCATAACCTATGGGTATATGGTTGTACATATTTTATATACACTGACTACAATTTTTAACCAAATGTATCTTTGCTTCAAGAAGCTCCCATAGCATTGATTGGCCTTTTCCTCTTCTCTGTTACAACCTCTGGGTTGACTTAGTGCACTAATGATGTCTTCCTGAGATACTTCCTTTACCTAAGTCACACATTTGTGAAACAAGAAATTGAAATGTACAGGGACTCTAGTGAAGATCAAAAGAATCCATATCTTAAATTTCATCTTTCATTACTGCTATGCAAGTGAGAATAGAAAAATATTTTTGCCTGTCCTCTGCATCACATGATTTTAGACACAAAGACCTTCATTCTGTAGATGTAGTAGAAAGATGCTAAAACAGATTTGTTGTTAAAAACTACCATTCACTATTTTTCTAATACAAGAACATCTGTGTTTTCATGAACAGAAGTCATGTGTTGTTAAAGTAAAAGCTGAAAAGATCTTTTAGTTTCCATTGAAGAAAACAGTTGAACTTCCATCTACTTCAAAGAATCTCTATATGTACTCCTGGCCATTTTAATGGTTCTCTCTAGTAAATCTGAAGGCTAGAAGATCAGTTGTCATGGGAACTGGCAACAGATGACTCAAGAAAACAAAATTAAATGTTGGCTTGATGTCAACAGCTAATCTAGTGCCCTGCCAGCTGAAATCACAGTTAACACGAACCATGCCTAACAAGCTGTGATTTGAACAGAGTTGCAGCCAAAGATAGAGTTTCTCACCCCACGAACAGGAGAACATTTTAAAAATTGAAACTAATGAGGGGACCCAACAAGTTTGGGAACAGTGAAACTTAAAAAAACGTTGTTTATAATTGTTGAGTTTGTGCCTCCACAGCTATAAATCAGAGTTTCTTATTTGACATCAAAATCATGATATCAAATTAATTACCATTTCAAGATCTGTCTTAGCGTTTTCAGAATCCATAAGATTGATTTGTCCTGGGATACAGTCCAAAAATTGTTTCAAATTGTGGTTTTAGTGCATCTGTTATCTAGAAAATCCAATTCTTATGCTATAAGCTATTTTGCAAAGGAACATCTTTAAGCATATCGGTTTTAGACTTGGAATTTAAAAAAATACTATTTTTTCTAAAGAATCATATCCAGCTTCTTTTGTTCATCATCAGTAGACTTTAAGGCCTAAAGGGCTACATTAAAGACTGTAATTCAGAGGATATATAAAAAATTGTCTTTTATATACAGTGATGGAAAATACAGTCTCAGTTAAGAACAACCCACTAATACTTGGCTCCTCCTAGTGACTGTTAAATTAGCCCATATGGAGTGTAATAGAAAATAGAACAGTCTTGAAATAACTTGAGTGTGTTTAGAGCTTGTTTACATAAATATGGACTATGAAAATCCATGCAGTTTAACTTATGAAAGTACAGTGGATTAATTAACTATTAAGATCTATGTGGACACTCATGTCGAGAATTAAAGTGAGCTCAATTTAATTTAGCTTTATTCTTTTCCAAAGTAAATGAACCTAAATTGAATTAAGATTACTTTAATTCTAAGAGAGAGTACTCATGCAAATTTAGTGTGGTTTAATTAAGCTACTCCAAGGACACACAGTTAGATAATTTGGATTAGATTTTGTAAGCATTGCCATGGAAAAAAGCCCTTAGATTCACATAAAGGACAACTTTTAGGCTGAAATGTCTTTGTGTGCAGTATTGTATCAGTCTGGTTACCTAAGTAAATGTACAGTGATTGACTTTTCTCTTTGTTTTGGGATTTCCCATATACATTATTGCCATGTTCTCTCTAGTGATACTACATATTCAAGGCTACTGCATTGGGAACATTTTCTGACCTTACTGCAGTTTTGGTGTTTTGGACTATGTACCAGAATTGTCTGTACCACAACACAATAATCTACACAACCACTTTGAAGTTTAATACTGTCAGTGTTGCTTTGTTGTCACTGATAGATTGCCAAAGTCTTGTTCAGAACCTATGACAATTCATTCTCTAAAAATTAAAGCACTCTTTGGCTTGATACATAAAAAATCCAGTGGGACTTCATTTGCCTTTTTACATGTATAAAATATATAGAGGCCTTCTGAGTTAGCATTTCACATGCATGTAGATCAATTTAAGGTCAGGAATAGATTCATCTCAATCTACCCAATGCATCTCCATATTTCAAGTCCACACTCAAAGGAAACATAAGTCAATTAAACCTACACAAAAATAATCTCTAGGTTTGTGAAAGAATACACACATCTGTTTAAGGGAGTGAAAATGTCTGTCTGTCTCAGTCTGCATACAAGGGGGCATATATGCAATCTGTTACCTATGACATCTTTCTTCTCTGGAAGATGAAGTTGAGAAGTAGACAAGGAGAAGTGGAAAGAGAAATAGACTTTTGTTGTAACAGTGCAATGCCCTGGTTAGTGAGCACATCTGAGACATTGCAGACATGCTGTAGACTGTTTCTGAAGAAGTTAATTTGTGGCTGGCCTATCATGAAGAAAAGAGGGATTTGTGCTACAGTATCATGTCTTCTGAGATTGTGCAATTTATGATCTTTGTTCAAGACTGCGCCTAAAGGCACGATTTAGCCCATATTTTGTACATAGGCAATTCAAAGAAAAATAGATGCAAGTGCAGTGCACAATTCATCTGGCTTTTCTTCCAACACACATATAGGTAGCTGCATTGTGCATTACTAAGAGTAAATAATGTTACAAACTGTATCTCACATCTAACCATTTGCATTATATTCCACATAGAATGTTGTATAAAGAATATAGTTAATGAATAAAATTTAAGGTTTAGATTTTTTAATAAAATCTTCTCTATCAGGATTGCTTATTTCCAACAAGTGTTTTATTAATTCAAGATTGCTCTATATTTTTGATGGGAGTTTTGACTTTTAAATGAATCAAGTCCTTTCTATAGGTTGCGTGTAGTCCTGAGCTGACCTTGGTGCTGAATACTGGAGTGGTCTTTTCTGGTACACATTAATATATCCCTGGTACTCCCAGTGCTAGAGATAGATGTATGTTTATGAAGATACATATCATGTTGGTATATCTTACTCTTATTAGCTGATTAATGTAGAGCCAGTCTCAAATTCTTATAGCAATTTTTGAGGGAGACTGATGAAGAGAGGCCCAAAACAGCAGTCCATGAAAGCATTATTAGACAAAAATTCAACAATTCATGACATGCTGATTTGGATCTATGTATATGCATAAAAATATTAGCCAGTTTTAGTCCTCAGAGCAACAAAAATATAGCTTCAAGGCTATGGCCTGTGCAACGTACAGTATACTTATATTCAGTTGTTTAATGATTTATCCTGTATAGAGAGGACAGAAGTCCAGGTTCTCAGAACTGATTGCAAACAAAATATGTATTTTTACACAGTCTGCAAATTGCCTTCTTATTGATTATTCTCTTGAAAGATCATCATGATTTCAAATGAAAAGGCAAGAGAGATTGTGAAGTAAGGCTCATATAATGTGAGAAGAGATAAGAGAAAATCTTAAAGGGAAGTACCGTTTAGTGTTACTGCTTTTTGACATCACTCTTTTCACTTTCTTTTATGTTGGCTGGTGAAAAAATGGTCATCCATGTTTCAAGTGTTATGCTCTGTGGTGATGAATGTTAGAAGTTACAAGGATCTTATTTTAACAGGTGAGAGGAGAAATACATATTGTGCATGATATCCGGTAATATCTGTAAAGCTTCCCTCAAAAATTTATTTGGAGCTGAAACTAGCAAGTTCAATTGCAAATACTAAAATTCATCCCAAGAAGTTAAACAATACCAGCTGTTGGTTATCAACAATTGTTCCACTTCTGCTGGTTGTATTTTTTGTACTGAGCCAAAATGAATCTGACTTACTATTTCTTGTTTTACAAAAGTTACTCTAGCAGTCTACAATAGTGGATAATTTATAGGCTTCTAAGCTTTTCCAGCTTTGGTCAAGTGGAATTTTCTATTGTGCTTCAGTGTTTCTGCCTGAAGGTCAAAAACATACATTTGGGACATCTGTAAAAATACACGTAAATAATTGATGGATGTGGACATGGATTTTATTTGTAATGGTTACATAAACAGATCATAGGATCATAGGGTGATTCAGGCTGGGAGGCATCTCAGAAGATCATCTAGTCCAATACAAAGGTTCTTTGCAAGGAAGAGTTTCTAGTTTCTCAGAGGATGCTATTATGGGAAAATAAACTGAATTATGAAGTTATATCTTGTGATTGCAGAAACAAGTGTATAGCATGATTACATTTATTTGTTCCCTCAAATACCTTAAGATGAGCTCTTATTCCTGTGGAAATCAGTGCCAGTGAAATGAAAAATGCAATGTTAGGTCTTTCACTTCTTTTGCAGTAGTACTTATGTATAATCAGTTTAGAGTCAAATTATCCAGCTTTCATTCATAGAGTAATGCTTTGCTGTGTAGATAATCACAACAATGGTCAACAGAAATATGTATGATTTAGTGACGTGAGTGAGTAATACTGGCAGAATCTGCCCTTTGCATTAATTGCACCCTGATCCTCACACTCAGAATAGCTGTATATACTGTCACAGTAGCTAATAAGCTGTATCAATGACAGCTTTACCAATTGATAATATTTCCCATCCACTGTATTCATTTACAGGATTATAATGAGTATTGATAGAAAGGCCTTGAGTTCTGACATTAGTGCAGTTGGAATACTGCATATATCATTCTTCACCTGCACTGTTAAGACCAGGCTTAATGATTTTAATAATAGATCAGCATTACACTGAGTGGCTTCTGTTTGAAAAACTAACCATGAAATGGAGCTAGCAATGGTATACTGTTGAAATAATAATTTCAGACCTATGTAAACCAGATCCAGAACTACATATTCCCCATTGGCTAAATTATGACTCTAGAGTCTTGACTGTGCTGGAAATAGGCAGCAGCTATTCCTGACCTGTCAACATGAGGTACCTAATCTTCTCTTCCCCCTTACGGTCACAGGGTAACAAAGAGAGTAGCTATACAAAATCACATATAAAAGATATAAATACAAACAGAAAACATACTTAAATTCTCAGCCTTTCACCATTTTGCTGTTTCCCCCTTACTGTAATTTCTGGGCTTGGACAGGATTTTATACATTTCAGTTGCATAACAACCTTTCAGTGAACCATTAAATTGCTTACACATACAACAAATTTTTATGGCAGGTGATAAAAATAAAAAATTACAAAAGGCCTTCTTGAGAAAACAAAAGGAACTTATTGCCACATTTAAAAACCAAAAATATCCTAATTAAGGCTGATCAAGAGACACAGGGATAGTGGTATATGAATTTTGTAGCTTTTGAAAATGTTTTAGGACATTTTAAAGATACTTCCAGGAATTGGAATATCTGATCTCTCTTTTTCTACTAACTATGACATTAATTCCAAATCAGAACAGGTTACAAATGTTAATTATTGAAGTAGTAACAAAGTACTCCAAGCATGTTAAGTGTATTCAAATGAAAAAGGCTTTAAAATAAGAGGGATTTCTTCAGGTTCATGACAATAGGAGAACAAATGTTTCATTCTACAGTCTTTCTAAATCTAACCTCAAAGTTTCTGGTTTAAAGAGTAGTTGTTTCCAGTTTTTATGAATGTGCCTCTTCTACAGGTATTCATTAAATCTGATAGAAGAAAGTCTCAAAATTGAGTCCAAACACAATTTATGAGTATTTAAGAAATACTGAATAAGTTATAGTCCTAATTTCACCTAAGTTAAAACCTGTTTAAGAGGGATTCCTCAAATGTCAATTTTTCTTCAGTGTGAGTGTTTCAGAGTCTAGTGATTCTATTTGAAGAGTTCTAAAATTAGCACTCAGCATTCTGATACACAGACAAATTTTCAGATGATCATTTTTTCTTGAAAAACAGGAATCAAAAGCAAAACACCTTGGATTTTCAAGAGGTAACCTAGCCAATTTGCCCCCACCCACCCCTTCCTCAATGGGGAAACAAGCTTTTCAGTATCCATATAGGTTTTTGTATGCCAAGTTTGTGCTACATCAATAGCTCAAGTCATTACCTGGTAACTTTGACAATTTAATCTCTTTTTATTGAAAGACTTTTAAACAAACTGCACAATAAAACATTGGAAGATGGAATGTTGCCCAGCTTTAATGAAAGGGGTCGCCATTTGGTACCAGCAAAGAATATCTTATATTTTAGCTGTAATCCAAAGAAGATCTGTGATCTCATAAATAAAGGAATGTCTTCTAACACAGAAATACACCGACTGCTGAAATATAGAATATTATATCCAAACCACATGCACACAATTTTACATGAAACATTTAGGATGCTTTACAAAATTCATATACTTGAAGTATGTTTGCTAAGAAAAGCTTAACAAAAACTTAGTTCTCCAGCACATAGAGAACACCAAAGTGTATGAAGGGAGTTCAGATTCTTAAAGAGGTATTTTAAAAAGGCATGAATTCACTGTAGAGATTATTTATTCCGGCAGTGTAAGTTACCAGAGGTGCTTCATGTATGGAAGTGTAAAAATGAGAGTTCTGAGTCTCATGCAAAAAGGCAAGATTAAAGTCTGGGTCCTGTTAAGGAGCAAAAATTCTGTTTTATTTATGGCAATGGAAAATCTGAATCTGAAGTTAAGCCATTCCAAGCTTTTGAGGAATTTTGCCCATCATCAAGAGTACAAAACATCAACTTTCTCAATATGTGCATTCATTTGTTAGCTCAGTCCTGTATCAAAAGTTTCAACTTGCCCCGGTCACTGCAGGAAGCCCTCCAACATTACCTGTGTGGCCATGACACAGCTCCTCCATTGGTTAACAACCAGTTCTGTAGGCCTAAGATCAATGATTCATATAAACTTCTAAACCAGAAAAGATCTGTTTTATTTTTCAGCAAAACATTTAAGAAGCTTTTGCCAGATTGTCAAACTTGGGTGCCTAAATTTCAAGTATTTAGAAGCTTAGCAAATGTGGTTTTAAAACTCAAAGAAGCATGTTTGCGCATAAGGCATCTCACTGACAGGTGAATCCTATTAACCTTGTTAAGACTACATACTTAAATTTAAGCACATTTGGGAACTTTGCTGGGTCGGAGTCTTTAATTTTTAATAGAGATATTGCTTAATATTTTTTATTTACATTTGAAAGTTAGGCCTTTGGTTGTCATAGCTTTTTCCAGAACTTCAGTAAGTAGAAGGGATGAATTCTGTATACAGAATGGTGAGATAGTCATTATCTTTTTTTTTAAAATAAACTAAGGACTTCAATACAAGCAAGGAAGCATGCTTTTAGATATGAGGATGTTTGTCCTTTTCCTTATTCAACTTTATCTTACACTTTTCCCTGCTTTACCCAGCTGTCCAGTATTCTGATCAGAGCCTTATTTTCCTGCCCAATTTTAGCATTCTTCCATTCAGGAACCATTCAGAAAAGGCTAGTCTTGCCAGCAACAAGGTGAAGAGACTTACAAGATGACTCAACATCCTTCTTTCTCTTATGATACAACACAGAAAGTTCATTAGACTTTGCAGCACATGCCTGAGAGATTATAATAGGAAGAACTTACTGAATAACAATTAGATTAATGGCCAGATACTGATTGATGGGTCAGGATAATGCTCACTAGCAAACTTCTAGAAATACTAAAAGAAAAATTGGGATTTTTTTTTTCAGCTTGTCATTGCATTTAATTCTCTTAAGATACTTAATGGCTTGTCACATTACAGATGTAATTACATAAAAACAATCAGGAAACCCAGATTTATCAAAAAGCAAAGTTCCCAAATTTCTGGGCTGGCTTGCCCTCTAGAGAGAATCAGATACTTCTGAAATGCAAAAATTATACTCAGAAAATGTAAGGAAGTCCTTAGCTAGAACATATATATATTTTTTTAATATATATGTATACAAAATTTTTTATCTAAGTTATGCCATTGACATTAATTGAAAGACTCCCAATGATGTTAATAGTCATTGAAACAGTACTTCATTCAACTTGTTCCTTAAAGTGTCCCTCAAGGAATAACTAACAGACTGTCCACTGAAGTCTCGTTTATGACTGAAAGTCTATGCCTCTGTTTTATGTATGTTCATTGAATTAAAATAAATCAATCTTATATTATCCATATGATTAGTGCACTTTTTTCAGAACAAGCAATTTACCTGAGTTGCAATGGATCATTCAGTCACTGACTACACTATTCTGGAAAATAAATGTGGGTGGTTGTAGAAGATGCATAAGAAGACTCAATAAGAAAAAAACTGCTAATATATATTTCACGTGGCAAAAAAGACTGTGATTTAGTTTAAATTCATAAGATTTTTTTAAAAATGTTTTTAGATTTTCTCCCTGGATTTCAGAAGTTCGCTAGCCATTTTAAGAGCAAGAAGTATGCTCAGTGCTCTGAAGTGGAACTGTTTGCCAGAACACTATTTCAAGAATTACATGACCTAATATCTACAGAAGCAGACAGTGCTCAGTTTATTTTAAAAGTATTTTCCTTTAGAACTGAAAAATTGTAACTTTGGAACATGGGTTTAATGTCCAACATTTCAATCTACTACAGATGTAAAATAGTACTGCTTGACAGTAGGGACAAGATATTTTTGAGCAGTCAACAAAGAGCTGAAGCAGCTGCAGAATGTGATTCCACCAAAGAGCTGTGAATAGTGATTATATTTGAAAGTGTGCAAGAATTCTTATACCTGTGTTTTTGGCCAGTTCTGTACAGACACCTTGCAAGTAAAGATCCTCTCAAACAAGAACTGTTTTTCACTTTGATCTTATTTTCTGCATCATCGGCATAGAATACTTGAACAGAACAGACATTGTGGTTTTAAGTCTGCTTTTGCCTTCATGCAAGAAAGCCAGTGTTTTTAAATTTAGATGGTAATAATATGTTCCCAGTAACAAAATAATGTATAAAACCATTCTGCGATATGGCTCGCTTGAAGCTGAGAGCAATGCAGCTGTTCACTGAGAGTCCTCTCTTGTTTCTTTTAAATCTAGAGCATCTGCCTTTCCAAAACACTTCAATGTTAAGTCTCCCTAATGAAGGCATTTAGGATTGCAGGAAGGAACGACTGTTTTCCTGCATTCTGGGAAGTATGGTTGAGACTGGGTGGGGAATAATATGAAATTTAAATATTCTAGAAAAAATAGTAAGGGAAAAGCCCAGAACAGGCTTTCACTACTGTAATTTAAGCTGGAATTTTTTCAAACAGTGCTGAAGCAGTTTGCTGACAGTGCTATAAGACAAAATTGCCTTGGGAGAAAGGAATCACAGGTTTTATGTGGTAGCTGACCAAAAATTACAGTGGGGTTAGAGGCACTTTAATGACCAAAACATCTCCAATGTGTTTGTTTCTGGTGTTAAACCAAGCCTAGAGGTCTCCTCCAGCATTTCCAATGAAAAATCCATATTGGTTAAACAGTGACTTCCAGCTTCTTCTACAGGAAAGAAAAAGAGAAACTTTTGCAACAAAGAGAAGCTGATTTGCAGATTTTCATCTGGTTCTTCATTTAGAAAACTGAGCCCAATTCTGAGCATTACGTGGGTTTTCACAGTTGCATACAGTATACTATTAATGATCCAGGCGCCTGTCAGTGAAGACATGATTTTCATGGTTAAAATAGGAAATGCATTCATCTGTTTTACATAATATAAACAGACCTGGAAAGATCCCAAAGGTTCCATCCTTGTATTCCTATGCAACTTGAAAAGAAAAAAGTGAAGGAGTTTCAAGGGAGAACAGTAACAGAGGGTGAAAGGAAATAACTGTTTTCTTCCTCGGATCGAGCTGCTGCATTCTGTGTGCTCCAAGCAACAGCAGCACTCAGAGGTAAGTAGCAAGGAACAGAAGACAGGAATAGAAAAATGGATAAATACTTCCTTCCTGCTACTGATGCCTTATTTTGTTAAACTGATCTATCCTATTTACTTGGAGTTTTAACTGAGGTGAGTGGACATTATGTACCCTAAAGCTTTGGGCATTTTTTAAATATTTCTGAGATTCTATAGTCAGGGAATGCAGCTAGCTTTTAACATTAAGGAATTAGGAGTCCTATGATATTTTGCTTGTGATACAATGTGCAAGAATGTGTTATCTCTGTGATCATTAGAAATAGAGGGAAAAAAGAATCCATTGGCTATCTTTCAGGTGAAAAAGTAGGATTGTTGTTTTGTACTTTGTGCTCCGAAAATCATACATTTCATAACCACGAATGTATTCTTCCAAAACTAGGAATTAGTGATGGTGCTGGCAGATTAATTGCATAACTATTACACATGCTTCACTCCAATATTGATATATACACTTTTTCAACAGGGAGAGGGATTTATGTCTACAGTTATGTTGCAGAGAAGTTGGGGGGGGGGCAGGGAACAGGGAATTTTTCCCACTGCAAGTGTCACAATGCTTTTTAGTTTAGACGTGTATTGGATAGCTGGTCTCTTTCCTCCTAGCACTGATAAGAAAAAGAGTTTCTCTAAAAAATCCAACAGTGTAAGAAAGTTTATTTCTATGAAACCTTTAAAGCTGGTCAGGTAATCTAACAGTTGTCCAGCTTGCCTATGATTGCTTTTTGCTGTATAGTTTGAAGATGCAGAATGTTTTTATGCTACCTAGTACTTAAGACATTGATGTATATTCATTTTCAACCTACAGTTGAAAAAATCAGTTGAAAAGTATTATTTTGTAAAATATGAACTTTTTCAATAATGTATAAAACAACATATTGAAGCATTCAGAAGGACATCCTTTTTTAAATAAAGTTGGATGTGCATTATGGTTGAAATAAAGTGCCTGGTGAAATTAAATTCACATACTTTAAAAAAAAAAAGTCATCAATTCCCTTCCTCTCTCACTCTTCCTACACATTATTCATCTGGTATGTGAAAAGCTGTTCTGTGGCTTCCACACAAAAGCAAAGCGAAATGAAAGCCAAAGATGTTTTAGTTAAATAACAATTATTCTTCGGGATCCTTTTAAAGCACAAAACAAAATGTTCTCCAGATACTGAGAAAACATCACATACGTAGTTTCAGATAATTACATGTTATATACCGGAAAGCCAGTATATTAAGAGCACATTATTAAGATTTTTAAAGGCAAGCACTAAAAACTTAGGAAATGCCAGAATTATGGTTGCCTATGCAACCTTAATTTGGTTCCTTGTGCATATGCATTACAATGCAGCCTTTAAGTGCATGATCACACACATTTTTCTCCAGTAATCTATGAAGGCAGAAGTATTAATATATTCAGAAGCTTTTCTGTAGTGCCTATCACCACAGTACCTGCTCTACAAAAGCCCTAAGTAGTGTGGAGCTGGTGTGTCCACCTTACATAGTTGAGGAGTGTGCAGAGCATCAGAGAGAGATTTAAAAATACTAATTTTGACTGCCTCACTTGAGACGTGTATACTATGATTTTCCAGAACCATTAGATAAGGGAGCATTTTATATGCTTAGAGAATAATGTCTACTAAATTCTGTTGTGGATTCTTACCTACCTGAAGATTTGCATGTCAACCATAGTTTCAAGATCAGCACCCTGTTTAAATGACTTATTCCTTTCCCCCACGAGCAGTCTAGCAGGGGTAGGAGAGACAACCCAGTTAACCAAGGCCTTATCCATCTACCTTTTCCCACAGTTTCCTGACCCATTCACAACTTTTGCAGCAAAGCCATCATACAATTTCTCAGTGAATGACTATAGGATATTGCATTAAGATTATGTAGCCAACAGCATGCGTGTACAAGTTCTAGTAAAGACTTCGGAATATAAATTAAAACAGGCCCAGACCTTCTGCCACATAGATCAACATCACTGTTTCATCAGCAGTATTTCAGCCAGTAGATCTACTGCAGAGAATAACAGGGTAACTGAACTGAACCAGCAGATAGGAATGAAGATGAAACCTTTACCAGCACCCATCAGGTATTTTCCAATAGAGAAACAGTGGTCCAAAATCTTGGATTCAGTTTGAGGCTCTGGATGACAGTGTGCTTTGAGTTTAACTTTTTTCTTTCCCTTTAAATCTCTCCAGCTGAGTTTTGTCTCTATTGAAATTTTGGCTCCAGATCTTTCTCTCTTTCGTATTTCTAATCCTACACTCCACCATTCCCAGGCACAAATTTTCTTCTCTTAAATCTAAGCCTGGGACAGAGTTTTAGGACATGTGCTTTGAAGGCAAAGCCAATTCTGCCTTTAGCTATTTGTTTCCATTCCCATATGTAGTTCATCATCCTGCACTCAGCTGCTTGTCCTTAATTTTTGCCCACTGAATGGTTTCTGAGGCAATGTTGTGAAGTGTAGCACTGAAATAACCCAGGTTACAAGCACCATTTAAAAAAGAAGTTAAATTATACACATTAAAGGGTTAAGGAGAATTTCAGTGGCTCTTGGGGGTAACACCTATTTTAAGTAAACCTAGATAAAATATTTTAATCTCCCTTTAAATGAACAATATGTTTTTTGCCATTGGATTTATAGTGTTAGTCAATAGATTGACTCTATAACATGTAATTCCTAGTAGCACCAATCCTCATACCTGTAGTAATCTATAGGGGCTATGTTGCAAGCATTAAGTGTCATACACAAGAGCATGCTATGAATGCTATATTATTATTGATATTATGAGTTGATAAATTATACTTGACTAATTTATGGATCTCAAATGTGTGGAAATATTTTGTCCACCACCAACCCCTTGTTTTTGCTGGAAATCCGTTACTATTTTGCAATTATAAAGCAACCCTGATTTAACAGAATGTGACTTATGTAGTGTTTGGAGGGCTGAAAAGGAGTTGATCCATAGTAGACCTCTTATGGGTAGCATCACGGTATTTACTTCAATATGGTCTTGTCACAGTGACAACTACCAAACAGAACTTCAGACTTGTGTTTCCTCACTCTCCTTGTGGTGTTAGAGGTGAACAAATCTCAGCTGAAAGTGGGTAAAAGATTTCCAATTTTGCTTTAGTATTTTCCTGTTCTGTGGTTTTGATCTAAATGCTTAACAGGCTCTTGTGGTATAGAGAGAGAGTGGAGTACAAAGCTGTTTGGAGGAAGAATTCTACTAACCTGGGGAAATAGAAATGTTTTTCTTAATGAATGGACATCATCTGAAATCTGATTAAGCACATAAAGTATGAAAATCCCAAAGGCCCGTGTGGTGAACTGAGTTAGGTTGCTGTTTGATTTGTAGCAGTCACTTTACCTTATTATTGCGGTTTGCTTTTTCTATTTCTAATCTCCAAAGGCAATGTCTATGAGAGGTAACTTTGCAATGGTATGACATTTTCCATCCTTTTTTGCACTTCAGAATAAAGATTCACTTTTCACTAAAGCAGCTGGTAAGGAACCTAATAGTGAAAATGCTTTAACTGAATTAGATGAATGACTGATCTGATCTAGACAACAGTTCCTACTGTGACCTGGGAAAATTTTCTCATTGTTTCCAAGAATTGAAAAAAAAAAGGTTCTATTTTAACATTAAAATTTTGAAAATTATGGAATTTTTCATGGTACAGGAAATCCTGTTACTATCTATTTCTAATGTTTATGAAAGCACTTTCACTTGATGTATATTTTTTTACTTACTTATTTTTTACTGGAGAGTCCTGTGGCAGATACTCAGTTGATATAATCAATAGTAGATCAACTGATTTCATAAGAGCTGTAACAATTTGTAACACTCGTTGTGAATTTGCCCTTGAAAAATTATTTTTGAAAGTGCTTATATCTCTGTGGTAGGAAAAAGTTTTGTGGTTAGAATACTGGACTAAGGAAAGGATCTGTTCTATATCGTTCTTCAAAACTTTGGAAAAATAATCAAAATCTGTGCCTCAGTCTGTCTTGTAAAGACTGACTAATGCTTTTTTTGAATATTTAAATTGCAATTTCTTCAGAAAGACACTCTTATTTATCAATTATTTTCTTGGTTGTTTTTACAGCTTATATCTTGGCGTTGTTATATGGCTCCAAAAAAAAAAATCTGCCCTGCAACTTTTACAACAATAATTTTTGAATTCTAAGAGGCAAGTTGCAAAAAAACCCCCCCTCCTTATTTGGCATGATAGTAGAGCCCATCAGTGTAGATAAGCCTGAGCTGTATACAGATAAGTGCTAGTTAGCTGTGAGTAGTGATCACACAATAATCATGTTATGACAGAGATCTAAAACAAGAATGAAGATGTCAGAGCTACCCAGCAGCAAATGTAAATTTAATCTTAGACAAAAGCATATCAAATACACCCAAGTGGCTTATTGCCAGAGATGCTAATTAGAAAAAACTGTATTATGCACACAGCCATTTGTTCCAAATGGCTCTTCAGGGACCAGGTTAAGGAAGCATTTCTCCTGTGTGGTTTGTTCTTGTTTACAGAGGTTGTTAATATTTGCATAACCATTGAAAACTGAAATTTCAGTTTTCAATGAAAAAAAACTTGCAAGACTTCAGGAGCTGAAATTTTAAGGAAAAGCTGTAAATTACAGACAAGTATCAATAGTAGATATTGATCATGATTTCAACTCCCCTCATATAGCCTGGATCACTGCCTCTTCAGGACAAGATGTAGGGATAAATAATTTTGGACACAGTAAATGACTGCTTCATCAAACAGCTAATCTTAGAACCCACAAGAAAAGGTACCATTCTGAATTTCATCTTGAGTGGTGCTCAGGACTCAGTTCAAAAGGGTTTAAGTGGGTAACAGCCAAAATACAATTGTGGGGGGATAGGAGGCCCAGTGCATCCTTCCAGTCCCTTCTAGAAAAGGGACTGCATAAAAATGAGGTGATTAAGTAAAAAAGGAAACCCTAAAATAGACAGTCCAAAAAGCAAGATGCTACAAGATGCCTTTAAGTTGATAAAAACATACTACGTTTGAAACCCAGGTGAAATATATGCCCATAACTCAGGATAAAGTTGTCCTAAAATACCATGAATGGCAATGGGAAAGTTAAGGAGATACTTTAGGGAAAAGGTTGGCATTCAAAACTTAAAATTTGCCCAAATGAGAACAGGATCACCTTAGAAACTCTGTGCATCTTTGTCATTTTCCCCTCGCTAGCACTGCATGACTTAAAGCCATCAGATTTCTCTTTGCCTAAAATGGCACTGAATAGCTCCTGTCACAGGGAAGGCATCCTCCTGCCAAAGCAACTGCCAGGAATGTCCTGTCTATTAAGCAGACATCCATCCATTATCTTAAGAATCCAATGGACATTGCAAATGATAGTCATACCTTTCACAGTAAATTAAATTACTTGTATCCCTTTTACTCAAAGAGGATAAATGAAGCCCAGAGGGAGGAAACAGGTTGCTCAAGGCCACCAGACAAGTCAGTGGCAGGACTGCACTAAAAAAAAAATCAACAGTACTCCCAGGTTGGGGATATCTTGGCCCATGCACATAGACAGGCTTTATGAAAACTGAAGCAAGAACTGTAAATAATGTCCAATTTATGGATAATTATCTGAAAAAAAAAAAAAAACCCGCACTGAAGCGCAAATACCATAAAACTTGGGGTAGAATCCTGAGCTGGCAACAGTGGGTGTGTTAGAAGAATAATTCATCTTTCCTGATAAGGATTTACTGAAAAACAAGTGAGCTGCCCCTTAGCAACATTTTTTCCTGATATATCCGTCGAAGCTAGTTCTGCTATGAACCACTCTCAGTCATAGCAACGCCATAATTATTTTTGCCAAGCATTTAGCAACTGTGTTGCCACATGTCATTACAAATAAATAATGTAAGGGAAGTGTGACTAGGGAGTTAGAATCATTTCACCTGGTCAGCAGGCATCCCAACCTGGGCGAGGGTGCCGCAAGCTGTCATTGGGGACCGTCATAAACAGAGCAGCTTCCAGCCCAGAATGTGCTGGAAAGATGATTAACTTTGTCAGAGAGCTTTTGCTTATCAAAAGCCAAAGGAACAACACAAACCTGATCGTGTAACAGTGTCCAGCAAAGAAAAAACTGTTAATTCCCTAATAAAATAATGAACCATAAATGTTAGTAGACCGAAAGCCCAAGGGGAGGCCTTGCACATCAGCTGAGAACAACCTGATGTTACCCAGCAGAACGAGTGGGCAGGGCAGTACACTCTACACAGGTCCCTGCTGCACACTTATGGTTTCAGCTGCCTGCATTACAGATTTGTCCTCCCACAAGATCTCTCTGGCTTGCAACACAGCCCATTGGATAGCCGTGCTGCCTGGGGAAGCACATTGCTTGTGAAGACTGCACCATAGCCGTTTCCCACCCTAACTAGCCAGTCACTGCTAAGCCATGCAGGTCAGGGGAGCTATACTGCTGGCATTTCCTAGGATGAGAAGTCGCTGAAAGGCCAGGGGCAGTCCTTTCTGCCTCTTATGCAATGCAAAACCACTAAGCTCTGAGAAAGGGGATCCATGTACCTTGAGCCACAGCAGCTCCTGGAAGCACCTCTCTGCTTTTGCCCTGGGTTCTCCCTTGCATTCTACTCAGCGTCACACAGCTCCTCATGGGGCCAGAGCACAGGAATTCTTTCTCTCCATTCTGCAATGTAGGTGCACATGATACTTCATTATACCTATCAAGGCTGTCTGTAACATACTTGCTCTTATATATGCAGCTCCAGATTTACAGAGAAGCTGTGCAAGCAGATGCCTCAGTCCAGTTTATATATACAGCTGTGAATCTACCCCATGGGCACAGTTATGACAATTATGCATGCAAGCCAGATAATGAAAAAACAAAAATATCTAATTAAACATGAATTTGCTATTATGCAGCAAGTAGAACTGTTTGAGTTTATAAATAGTCTTCACAGATTTCCCTTGCTGGATGACACAGGAGTACTGCTGTGAAATTTTTGCAAACCTTTGAACCCTTTGCAAAATAAGGCATCATCAGGCAAGTATAGAAAGAGAAGACAAAGAGAGGAGGAGCCTGAGTAGAGGCAGTTGTGATAGAAACACGAGAGTGGCCTTCTGAACAGCTGAATTTTAACCTGCAAATACAGAAGAACTGTAAATGTGGTATCCCATTATTTAAATACATTGTATCACAATCCCTTCTTCAGCCACACTACCTACAAAGATGTTTCAGTTTTAATAGATTATCTGACATTTAAAAATACAAGTGTGGAGAGAGTTGCTAATGTATTTAGACTGGGGAGCTTCATTTTGGTCATCTCTGCCTCTAGCTTCCTCTTAAAACATTTAATAGCAGCTTCATTCCTCTTGGATTCTATGAAGTGAGGATTTTAATGTATTTATGCTGATGAGGAACTTTTCAATATCCTCTTCCCGTCTTGTTGCCATTACAGGGAAGAGGGCAATGATTCTTAAAGGAAAGTGTTTTTTATCTAGAACATGCAAAATTAAAAAGATACTGGAAAATGCAGCATAATTCAGGCTCACAGAACTCTAGAGACCTAGTTGAAGAATACCTATTAATGGAATTAATTTTTCATGCTCCACATATGCATGAATATATAGACCTACAATATAAAATCAGAGTCAATTTCAAAAGTAATATAATGAAATGGTAGAACCTTGGCCTGATGATTTGTTTAAACATCCTGTGACTTATTAATTGTGCTACAAATGCTCAGCTTCACCCGTTGCACAGTGGTTGAAGAGGAAAATGCCGCATGTGACTAATCTGACAGTTACTTGTAATATTTAATGCAGCCAGCCCCCTCTCAACCTTCTGCTTCTGGTTAATCTATTTATTTATAACTTTGCTGACAAGTATGACTTTAAAACTAAAACAAAGGACAGGATTCAAATATGAAGCATGGGTCACTGCCATCCCATCTTCCCTTGAGGCTGCTCGTGCCAACTTTCTCCAGATTTTGTGCACCAAAGTCCTTCAGATTTACTTCCCCAGTTCTTCCCTGTTCTTTAATTCTTTTTACAGAAAGTTCACCTCCCTCCCCAGAAAATCTTGAGATTTTCTTAGAAGTCATGTAACTTAAATTAAACCACAGGTTTTTGAGCCTTTATGACTCACTTTACCAAGCTCTTCTGAATAACCATGTGGGCCAGAAAATTAATTAATTTCTATTGTCTATTTCCAAAATCTATTAATATCAATGTTCTTCAAGAAGGAATAAGCTCTGTCACTCACAGAAAACTGAACCACCAGACCCTAATGTTATTTTTGCAGCACTAAATTTTTCTCTGAAAGTAGATCTCGGTCTATTGCAAGATTATCCAGGCACTATCACCAAGCACCATACTACCTGGGCAGCACTTTGGAAGATGAACAAATCTATTCAAGTATCAGAAACTTTAAGAATGCAAATTTCTGATTTTCACTTTTGGAGAATAAGCCTTGAAAATTTGAGCCACGTACGCCCTAGTGGTTCAAAAACCAGACAGCCAAGGAGACCCCAGAATTTTCTCCCTTTCCCTTGCCCCTCTCACTGAAAAAAAAGGGAGGGGAGGGAGGATGATGCAATTTTCAAGACAATGTTACAATTCCTGTTATAACCTAGCAATAGTTATATGGGCAAAGGACTCTTTCTCTCCCTATGTCAGCAAGGCAAAAGTCTTCTCCCTCATTTTTAGTGCCAGAGAAATAGGACTGGTCCTATTTGTGTGGCACAGGCACAGTGCCCTTTGTAGACTGTAACTGGCATGTTACACCTGCACTGCCACTGGAAGTCAGCTATAAACAGCTGTACAAAGCAGAAAAAAACAGCGGGATCCTCTCAGCTCTCCCATTACCCCAGATAACGACAACTTTTCCCAGTTTTTCTTATTCCTCTCAGGAAGATGGAAGATAGGTGATAATTCCCTTTCAATACAGCATTTAACAATCATCTGGAAGGCAATAAATGCTATACTACAGAGAGATTAGCACAGTTAAACCCAATTATAATGAATAAAATGAGATAGCAACTGCAACAATCTGCAAATCCAGAGATCCTTGGAGCTGTGTGAATAACTGATATTTTACTACGCTGGTAGTCCTGAAAAAGTATTTTAAAAATTTCCATTTGAAGGAAATGTTCAGCATTTCATACTTTGATAAATTGAAGGAAGTTGAAACAAATAGTTTCATAACAAAAATATTAATCAGAGGGTTTTTGGTGGTGGAAGGTAAGGATGCTCTTCAAGTCAAAGGTGTCACTGAAAAATTTTATCCAGAATATTTTCTCCAGCTCTAGCTTTTGCTGTCTCCAGTGAACTGATGGCATAGGTAAAAAGCCTTTGGATCTGCAGAGGTGTCAACTAGTGTAATTTTATAGTAAGTATCACAATTGGAATTTGTGGTTATAAAATTCTGGAATCAGGAGGCTGCAAAGAATGTTCAGTTTTCATGTAAAAAGCTGAACATTCTTTTAACCTTCCTGGCTGCAGAGAAGAAATGAGGAGGCAGCCATTAGGCTAGAGAGTCCTTGAAGGCAAAATAAAAGCCAAAGTTAATCCACCAGTCAATCAATCTTGTGATTCTGGATCTCTGACTCATGATTTTAAATAGTTTGAGGTGAAGAAATTGGGTTTGGCCTTCCTTAGTACAGATGTTTACTGTGGATATGCACTTCTGTGATTATTCAGAAGGCAATTTATGCCAAAAGACACATCATATTATTTTCTTCGAAGCATACAATAGCATGGCAACTTACCAAATGCCATCATGAATGCCAGTTACTGTTATTTGCACATGTATCACAACGCAAATATATATCTGTCATTCCATAACTACTAAACACAGTCTGATGCTTTTCCCACTGGGCTACTTTTTTTTGAAGTAGTTCAGTATTCAGAATTCATAATAGAAGGCAACAAATCCCTGAATCACATTTAGATTTTAGGGACCATCTGTAAATGAGGGGCTAATATATAAATTACCCACAGTGCAACTGTATTCTGGTCTACATAGCTCTCACTTTTCTCTCAATTGGGAATGGAGCTGGATTCATAAGCAAACCAAGAAACAACCCTTCCCCCTGCCCTGAAAGACAGAACCCTGTTTGAGAGGGGAGAAAATCCCAGGAAATTTGCATTCCTTATCAGTACACAAATGAACATTGCTGAAGCTTCAAAATAGTGTTTGGAAGATGCTTGTGAAGTTCTTTGAATGAAATATTGAACAGGGGTCTACAAATGAACTCTGGTTATTCAAAGTAAACAGTGTAGAAAGAAAATTAGTATTATTGTAGAGGAGAAAGGAACTGTTTACTTTTTATGTTTCGGCTCATTAAAAGTGTGATTAAATGGAAGAAGGCAAGATGAGATAGACCATGTGTCATGTATTTCCACTGAAGACAGCCAGGAAGCATCATATTTGACTTCAAAATGAATTCCCCTGTAGCTGTGCATGCTAGTAGGGCTTGATTTTATTAAATGTCATGGTAGAAACTATTACTTTGCTGTGTTTGTATGAAGTAACTACTGGTGCCATCCCATCTGTGCCTCAACCCTCATTAGCCTCTGCTCTCATTTTCTACAAAGATTAATCTATTTTGAGAAAAATCACGGCAAGAAATTATGCTTGTATAGCAAGGTCTTATTCTGCAAATTGTGAGAACTGTGAAGTTGTCCTTCTGTTTGCACTGAATCAAAGGCCACAATGTCAAAGAAAGATGATTAAATGAGTCTGCAAAAAGGCGTATATTGGCAATCCTTGGTTTTGCTTGTGTAACTGAGTGGTCACATGTATGTAGTCAGAACTGGCCAAGGATATAGCCATTATATGATTCATACATACAGCTGTGGCAACTACATACCAAATTAGGTCTCAATATGCACATACTTCATGTACAGCTGCACACTACAATCATTGAAAATATTTTTCTGCAACTGTCAGTGCAGTCATTCTACACACCATTCAGGTCTGTTTAAAAAGCAGGTACATTATCCATTTGTGCACCTTCAGCTTGCACTCACTCCAGAGTATACTGTCCTCACAACTTCTGAATTCTTTCATGTTTATAGCAAGATAAGATATATCATGCCACTGGGCAACTCTGTGGAACTTCCCCAGCCTGTGACTGCAGTCAGAATTTGCTGGGCTGCAGGATTTTCTAAAGAAGCCAAAAGGCAGAGTGCTGGACCAATATTCAGAGGTGAAGGTTCTCTTCCCAGCACTGGTTCAACCTGAGACATGTCACACTACATGTTGTGTTTTAGCTTTCCTGCTTTGTAAAGGACTTGGGTTTATACTTACAAAAAAGTATTACATAAGACTCAGCTGTTATATTAACATAACAATTGGAAAACATGATACTAATACATGATACTAAAGTATTTAATGTGGGGTTTTTATCATTTTTAATGACCACAGAGTATCTGGTTAGTTCGTAGAACAAGATGCTGAGGACCACTTTACTGAAGAGTTTGTATGTCTCAAGTGGCTTTACAGTTGCCATGGTAAAATTTATTTGCTTAGTGCCAAAGTGCATCATGGAGGAATAGAGTTGTTTTCCTTCTTAAATGGTCAAAACATAAGTTAAACCTGCCTTTAGGCACGCTCAGTGTACCCTGCAGCCACGCTGGAACAAACAAATAAGAAAAGTTTGCAATTTGAAACAGGAACATTTGTTGTTTTTTTTTCAGCTGGCTTTGCAAGTTTTGGCTTGGGAGATGCTTAACTGTCAAAGCTTTTCACTTTTAATGTTGACTAAATACTAAGTAGCACTGCGCTTCTCCCCTTGCCCTTCTGCCAACTCCAGGGGAAAAAAATAAAAAAGAGGAAACACAAAAATCAGAGGAAACAAATCAAGGAAAAAGATACCAGGAGAGGTGAGGAGAGCTAAAGAACCCTTTAATGGGAACTGCAGTTCAACTCTGTTCACAGTCCTTTCACTGTGCATTTAGGCACTCAAGTGTTATAAATATGAACATTCAAGACAGAGCTGTAATAGATGCCAAAATTTAACTTCTAACTTGTGCCTTATCTTGTTTTATTTGAAAGTCATCATACATGCTACTAGGATGAATTAGGTGCATTATTGAGAGTGGGTTAGAAACAGCATGCCTGAGCTAGTCAAACTTTGCACTGGGTTCTGCTAGGGCACATCTGCTAAGTAGCTTAGCTGGATTTAGAAGATCTCTGATGCTGACTATGCCACCCTAAAATCAAGCTCCCAAACCCTCTCTGACTCTGACCTACATAAGAAATAGCTATTTTATAATCAAATCCATATTACCAGCAGACTTCTTGAATTTTTTTGTAGATTTTTTTATATGTAATTAAGTAATATAATGTATAATATTGCATGCATGCATACATACTGTAGAGATATACTACGTACATACAGACACATTATAGAATATCTACCGAATTTGGGGAGGGTGGCGCATGCATGCATTTGTAGTGCATAAGCAAAAAGCCCAAAGCCAAAACCAAAGAAAAGCATACATGAGGAAAAGGGTGGTCTATTTTGCTCTGAAAATGGAGCTGTTCTGCATTACCCTGTTGCCTTGCTGGATGCAGCTGCGCAGCATAGGCTCATGCCCTGCAAAAATACTCTCCTTGCTGTTCATGTAGCACATAAGCTGCTGTTGAAAGTTGAGGTCACTGAGCGGAAGTGATCTGTACAGAGGCTAGAGCCACCATGTGATGTCTCATTTTGCTTCTTGCCACCCAGATCTCTGTGCTGGGGCAGCAGGCAGAGACGTTCCATTAGTTTCACATCACCTTCTGGCACCGACAGGCTCTGCTGTCGTATGAGAGGCTGATGTTAACACCAGATGTGTGCACGATTGTTTTTAACAGCAGTACAGGTTGCATCCATATCAAGCATGGGCAAATGATCATAATTCCGTCAAATCAGCCAGAGCTATGATACAGAGTTTATGCCAGCTCTGTACTTTTATGCCAGATTGATGCCAACTGTGGGAAGACAGACAATGCTTGATATGGCATAAAGCACAAGTGGCGCAGACAAATGACACCCGATCCAGCAAAAAGCTTGCAGCAACAAAGTTGACTGATCAACATTTTTTCAACACTTTTGAGAGGGCATAATGAATTTCTAGTGGATCTGCACTTTGTATCATTGGGACCATGATAGTTTTGATCTCATACTAAATGTCCTGAAACTAGATTTATTGGATACCAGCCCAAGACTTTCTAAACCTAGGCCTACTTGTTAGTGTCTGTATCTTCTAAGGGTTTATCTACCTTGTGGAAGAGAAGCTGTGTTAGGGAATCTGAGCTGCTATATCTAACTCAATACCATGCATAGATCATGGAAATATATAACTCCTTCCATCCAGCACCCTGCTAGCTGATAGTGCTTCTTAGCTCTCCGCTTTAGAGCTCATAGCTATACAAATGCTGCAGTGATATTTAAGCACCCTGGCTTGTTTTGGTTACTCAGACATGTCTAGCACAATGCTTCACTGTACATTTTACAAATATCTCGTTTCCATTTCCTTATTAAAGAAAAGAAAGAACAAAATCATAAGATGTGTTTTGTTTTCAACTTTAAGCATTCTGTTCTGGTTTTGGTGGTTTTATTGTGAATCACATGTTTTGGGTAACATACCCATGTGTTTTTGCAAATGTGATCTCTGAGTGATCCCACCAGGAATGCTCAAGGCACGTAACTCTCATAACTCCAGAGTAAACTGCTAGAACAGCACCTGGGCTGTGTGGTCAGCATGTGAACAAAATCACTGCGTGCCAGCTCGTGTCAAAGAACTAAAGCCTAATGGATCAGGTGCCTGGAAGCAGGATATGAGCTATTTGGTATAAAATGTCCTCTTTAAACTTGTAGGGAGGTATTCTGTTTGCTGATTTATTGTGACAGGTATTCTTCGTCCTGTGCCCACACAAAATGTTGTCAGAGCTAGTATCAATTTCATACCTCTGCAGAAAGATCACAGGGACAGACTAACACCTGCTCTGCTAATCATGGGCCATTTAGGTTAGGGTCAGGCTTCACTGATCAACAGCACAGGGAAGTTATGCTGCTTCATGAGCTGTGCCTATTACTTTGCATGAAGAAAAATCCGTGGTTTTCAGTGCTGTCAATCTGATATCCTCAAATTTGCTTCCCTCAGCACTAAGGGACAAGCTGGGTGGGCTTC
This sequence comes from Ciconia boyciana, assembly GCF_034638445.1. Classification (NCBI taxonomy): domain Eukaryota; kingdom Metazoa; phylum Chordata; class Aves; order Ciconiiformes; family Ciconiidae; genus Ciconia; species Ciconia boyciana. The sequence goes on along the minus strand of NC_132947.1, from coordinate 5,441,273 downwards.
TAGCAAGTATGCAGCCACTGCATGCAACTGTGTGGAGAAAGGATGTCTTGTTGATCATTCTGCCTTATTTCCAAATAAACGTATTCATTTTAGAGCCACTTTCTGAACTCATCATCCAAAGGCTATACCAGTAGCCAGATGTCAGAATCATAATTTTTTGTTCTCTCAAGCATTTCCTCAGTAGCTTTAAATAGAAGAATAAATTTTCCACCAAGAAAGAATCTTCTATTAATAGCATTAGATAATTTCACCACTTGAAAGGAAGAAATTAGTTGAGTTTTTTATGCTGGTTTTTTTTTTAACTTTTAAAAAATATTGTAAGTTCTTTTATTGTACAGGCAAGAGCGTCCGCCTTCAGAGTTTTAATTACTGGAGGAAAAAAAAATTATCTCTTTCTCTGAGCTCAAAAAACAAAAATGGTGAATGAGACTATGTGCAATGGCTTAAAATAAACATCTTCAAACAATCTGGTCCTATGTGTCAGTTCTTTCTCATGCTTTGATAATCTCATCTCAGTTGTTGAAACAGACTTACACAGATTGCATAGGAGGCTTGAAGATGATTGAAAGGGCTTCTGCTTATCCAATGCAGTGAATTGCCAATAAGAGGTGATGTTCTGAAGGGCAGTCTCAACAGATTTCCTCACTATATTTTCTCATAATGGAGAAAATTTGGCCAGTTACACTTCTACAATCTCACATTCTAAGATCTCTCCTCATTTGTTTAAGAAAATGAGAGGAAAACAAGCCGTAGGCTTCTCTGCATTTTCCAAATAAACTTTGTTATCCTCTTATGTAAAACACTAAGAGGATATTCCAAGTGGCAAAGAGCTTTATACACAGCTTCACTTAAAAGCAAAAACATAAAACATGTTTTGTTCTGCAGTCACAGAAATTTCAGTCATTTATTGTAATGAATGGGCAATGTCAAAGGAACATATGGTATTTTTAGCTCTGCTTCATTACCCAATGTGGTAAACCAATCCTGAATACTTGTAACGTCTAAAAGCTTTCTCTGAGAAGAAAGGCTTTTCCTGCATAGTCTTGATTAAAGTCAGACTGTTATTGTCCAGAGGGTCGGTAAACTGTACGGAGCAGGAAGAGAAGGCTGCCTGCAGGATAAGTAGTCAGATCTGTACAAATGGTGAAATGATAGCAAAACACAGAATTGGGTGTAAAAGCAGAATGTGTGTAGAGAAGAGGAAGGGTAGCCCAGTGAGAAAGGGAATAATCTCTGATGGGGAGATGTAATTTCAGTGTGACAAACTCCTTGTGTGACCTTATGTTCATGAATTTAGGACTGAAGCTCTATGTTAGAGGCAGATAAGCTCAAGCTAACATGACTGAAACAGGGCAGTAGAAAGCATAATAATACATGTCTATAAATGCAATAGAGCTGACAGGCACATTTGATACCAATATCCTCTGTTAATGTGTTTCACAACATTTTTTTACTGTTACATTTGCTGTATGAATCCATTTGACCTGACAGTGAATTTGGCTTATGCTTGAGTAAGTTGACCTTTCTTTCTTTTTCCTCTCTTACTGCACAAGATGCTTGACCTGGTTTGATATGGTCTCCTCAGTCTAGACATGAGCCAAAGCATGAGGGATCTGGCTTATTCGAAAAAAAAGTTATGGGATTGCAGAATGAAGAATGGTTTTCTGCCATGAGCTTCCCCTGTTGTTTCTAAATATAATATTACAGGTAGCTTCAAACAGAGATTTAGTTTGGATATACCTTACACTGTATAGGAAGGAGCAGGCAATGATGAACATGTTAGCTTGGAATAGCATGAATCAGCCTGGCAAGCACTGAACACCCTTCCAGTTCTCATAAAAGCCTGTGGATTTCAGAGTTTCTTGGAACATCACAGAATCAAATCCAAATTATGCCTAGACCAGTGAAATTCAATACCATCATTACACAAAACAATCTACAAAGTCAACAGCAGTCTGAAATCTCTGCAAATGCCGAAGAACAATAGTATAAATTTCAAGACAGAGTGATATGGAAATCTTTAAATATCTCAGTTTTCATTACACTCATAAGTAATCAGTTTTTGCAGCTAAGATACTTCTTCTGTTAGCTCCCATGTAGGTTCCTGGCACAAAGAAGCTTTCAGGAGATTTTTGTGGCTTTTTAGTGGTATACCCCAAAACACACATAGGCCTCCTCATAAGGAAGCAGTTATTATAATATTGTGGGGGGGTCTTGTTTCCAGCTCTCCATGACTCATGCAAGCAGCTGAGAACACAGTTAAAATATGAAAGCTGAAAAGAAACTGAGAGGAGGGAGTAGTTATTCCACTTCTCTTTCTCTTGGAAGAACTAAAAAATACATAAATTTAGGTCAGACAGGGTGAAAATATTCCATGCTGGTTTTCCTTCAATGCTATTTGGGCTTTGTGAGACTTATAAAAACAGGCCCAGGAGATGGTTGAAATGAACAAGACTATTATTTACTTGTTTAATAAAAACCTCATGCATTGAAATAGAAATTCAGTTCATATTCTATGTTGTTTTTAAAACAAAAGTTTTGTCACAGATCTCGTTATCCATTTTGCATAAAAAAATAATAAAATAAAAACTAAAGCAAAAAAAAAAAAAAGAAGGAAACAAGAGGAAAAAGTCCAAATATTCTTGCTGATGAAAGGCAAATGTTAGAAAAACATTCATTAGATGATTCCTTCTCGAAAACATGACCCAAATGAAAATCAAGAGCTGGAAACCAAAGAAATATCTGGGATTGTTAGTCTTAAAAAAATGTGAATTTAAAACCTGTTGCCAGTAAAATTAACAAAACTTGTCTCTACAAAGACAGAGCCTCCTGACATGCTTTTAATTTTGAAACCGGTAGTTATTTTTTGTTCTTTGGCATAAGCACTGACCAGCAGAATAGAAGTGTAATCATGTGCTCCCGAGACACTTCTCAATATTGTAGAATCTCATAATTTTTTTTTTCACACCACTATATTATACACTAAGTCTGTAAATGTAGAACCTGGGCAATCTCACCTGTTCAGACAAAACGTGCAGAACAGGATTTTGATCAGCAACTTCTGTATGTAAGTGAAACATGGTACAGAGAGGGTTTGCTATACCAAGGCAGATTTAAGCTGCTCCACATCCACCATGCTGGCCCCAACCACTAAGTTGCCTTGACAAAGCTATGGGAAAATTTATTAGTAGGAAAATCTTGTGCAACTCAGAGTTGCTGCAGCCTCTCTTGTTTCATCCACAGGCTGATCTAGGGTGAGCAGGACAATGCCTGACGCATTAGCCACATGGTGACACTTAGGAAAACCTTCCAGGCACTTAAAGGCAGATGTGGGGAATCTTTACCAATGCTGCTATAGACTTTTAAATGCAAATGCTGCCAGTAGACTTTTAAAATATCAAAAAAGCCATTTCTCAGCAGTTATCATTTACATTTTAGTTTAGCTCATGGCATTCTTTGTACCTGCTTTGAATATGCTTGTATGCTACCTCCTTCCTCCTCTGTTTATTTCAGTTTAAGGTAGTTCTTTCCAAGATGGTGTAAGCACTATAGTCATTAAACATCACGCTTTTACATATTGTTGCCTAATATTCCTAGAGATAGTAACCATCTGCAAACATATTGTTGAGGTTTATTATGTGACCTTTGCAGTTGTAAGAAGTACAACCTAACTAGCCCACCAAGTTTCTCCTTGAAAAGAACATGAATGTTAAAATGGTATTTAAGACATTTCTCTCCCCTTCTTTCAAATGTAACAATATCAATAAATTATGATGATGCATTTGCTGACTTGTTTTTAGTAACAATTGTCTAGTTTGTGTGGAAAGAATGTTTTACGTAGTAAAAAATTAATACAAAACTCAGTTCTTGCACTGAACTGCACAAAGACTCACTCCAATTAATGAAATCAGTAGAACTCTGGTTAAATGCAAAGCCCTTTCTCCACTAAATTCAGTGCACTATAAACCTCAGAAAAAGAACAAGCTAAAAGAAACTCATCTACCTGTGCATTAGAGTAAATTTGCTTTTTCTCTCACAACCATAGCGTCATTCTGGCAAGTCTGAAATTGTAATTATATTTATTTTGTTAATTTATGCATAGAAATTTCATTGATGCTAAAATGTCTTGCTCGAGGGCTCTAGGAAGATATTGGCCATTCTGGACATAGGGATATATAACAGACAAGTATAGTATATGGACATTTCAGGTAAGCTGTAATATGGGCTAAAACACAATACAAGGGAATTTTTACTTTACCAAAAATTTAAAAGCCAAAGTCTTGATGACAGTTAGTGACTTTCAGAAACAACTCATAGGAATTTGCATGTGTGTTTAGGGGCATTTGAGTCTTGTAATTTAGTAAGAGAAATAATGATCTTTATCCTTCCTCTAGAAAGAAGATACAGGAATTCTTAGTTCATTTTTGGAAGGGCGGTTGTTTAGTTTGGTTGGCATTTTTGTTTTAAAGAAGAATCTTGTTTTCTTTGCACTTTGTAAGGAAAGAGCTCATTCTGTGTCAAGTTAGAGTCCCAAGATCACACTACGTAACAAACGCACGCCAGAAGATGTTGAGTCCTTCAGCACCAGCTGCTCACAGACCTACTTCTAATGGGCTGCATTACTTGCTAATGTAGACACAGCCAATATATTACATTAGCAAAAGGAACAGCAGTTACTTTCATAGTTGTTATCCCTGCTTGGCTGCTGGGTGATATAGAGAGTTAATGCACAGAGATCACTGTTCTCCTGCCAAATTCTCATTTTGTTGTTGCCATGTGGGACATTGTCCCTCTATTCTTCTGTTTCTTACACAGGGCAAGGCTTACAACTCAGTAGTTTATTTTTCCTAGCTCCTATAATACAAGAGGAAAACAACCTGGAATGGAGTCATTCAAAGAGCTGCAGAGGAGACAGCTTTCTATCTTTTGAGTAATTTCCATGCTCATTCCTTGCCCTGAAGATCCCGCCATTCCCATTAGGAATAGACTGTGGTCTTGTTTCAGACAAATAGTGATAATCGCTACAGTAAATTTGATAAGCAATTATTTCTCTTGGCCCTCAACCAGTAAAGAATTTCATTTTAGAAGGCATATTGCTCTATTAGCACTTTAAAGATTGTTACCCAGAGCCCCTCTCTTTGGAAGCAGAATCTCAATTTTTAGCGTATGGACCTCCCAGGCACTCATTAATTTTTAAAGGTACTCAGATCTCTACAGTTAAGCATGTTGCAGTTTTGTTAGATCAGTGCTTTAAAGCCCTTATCTGAGCCTTGAGATAGTGCCATGGTAAGGAGCAGGTAATGCTAACTTTAACACAAGATTTAACAGGTGAGAAGTGCCATCGCCCATGGAGCCTTTGTACTGTCTGACCTTCTGCTCTGTGTGTATGCACATATGTGTGTGTCTTTTCAAGTATGCTGAGGACAACAGAGGGTTTGTGGTACCTTGCTGTCTTTTGAAGACTGCTGAGTATTTAGTATAATTGCTTCTTTGGAAAATACCAGTAGACAGTGGGACAACTGTATCTTTAAAAACAATGCCACCCTCAAAGTATTTCCTACATGTGTCTCATGTTTACAGAATGTTATGTGCAGCAGACCAAGCCATCTCTAGAAAGTATTTAACCATTCATTCAGGTGATATGACCTCCTAAGAAGGGTTTCATCAGAATTTACATACCAACCCAATGTAAAAATCACTAGCAGCTTTATAACAGTTTTACAAGGAGCCAAACTGGATGCATAACCTTTAGACAAAAGTTGAATTCAGTCACTGTGCCTGTTTTCTATCTACCTTTCTCTGTAGCTTTTCTGGTTTATGTCATATTTTTGTTGTTTAAGTATTTCTTCTTCCAAATCTCTGTCCTATTCTGTATAGCAGGCCTGGAATATGCACCAGAGACTGTTGACTAATGTGTATTTGTTGCCAATGGCTGTAAGGAAAGTGAAAGTGCAAAGCAGCAGGAGTGATAAAGGAAAAAAAAAGGCAGATGCTCTTGCATTTCACAAAGCAGAAAGAATGTTTTCTATCTGCAGTAGTGGCATTGAACAGTGACAGAACACCAACAGAGAGCTGTGGTGCGTTCAAGGAAAGAAGGAAATTATGCGTTAAATTACAAGGGCATAAAAGTGCATAGGACATGAGGCATTGGTTATTTCTCTAATATACAAGTTTGGGATGGATATAAAGTTAGAGCTGATTATATGTCTGACAGACATAGACTCCCATGAACAGAAGAAACTCTATAAACAGGTCAATTCTGGGGCATGAATCCCAGAAAAAAGCAATGTATAGTTCCCTGTTAGCAAGTATGGTGCTCTTACATGGATGGCTTCTGTGGGTATTACATGTCCCTCTAAATGTAACTGCTATCAGGGATAAGCTGCAGTGAAATGGATTTGAGAGACAGCACAGGGTGGTGGTTCAGTCTGCAGACTCCCTGAGGAAGCTATAAAAAACATCCTTTCAACAGGTTTGCAGCAAGGCTACGGCTAATTAAACAACTGCAGGTGATGAGACAGTGGTCCTGCAGTGCAGACAACAGCTTTAGTACTCCAAGTGCATGGAAAGCCTAATTTGAGCCATTCCTGTACTTCCTGGGCTTGGCCTCCCTTTGTTCCACAGAGCAGCATCTCTCCAAGAGGCTTGGGGAAACTGCCCAGTCCTGGGAATTTGTAACACCTGTGTGGTACAAAACCCTTTGCAGATGCAGGATGGACAAGGCTTGGTGCACAGCCTGGCTCTTGGCCCTCTGCAGAGGAACTGCTCATTTGACTTTATTTGAATAGATTTTTTGTGACTCTAAGGAGACGCTGCTCTGTCTGGTGCCTGAGCAAGCTCTCACTGGGTGAGGCATGCAAATGTCAAGTTTCCCCTCTCCAAAGAAGATATTGTACAGGCTCAGGTAACTGAATTGTGATTATACAGCAATCCTTCATTAGTCTCATTTTCTTACTGTTATTTAGTTCTTCCTTATCAAAGTAAAGCTTGTTGTGGGTTCCTTTACGCAAACACTGAAAAAATTATTTTGTTAATGAATTGCTAATGTCACACCATGCATTGTAAATCACAAAAAGTGCTATTGGGACTTGACACAATGATCCAAAAGCATGAAGGGTTCCTGATTAATTTCTTTGCACCTTGGCTCATATGGTGGTAATGCTGTTAGGTGATATGTCAACTTCCTGAAGGAACATTTTCTGGAAGAAATCACAAATCTCAAGCATATAAAGCGTATTTTTATCTAAGAGATTTAGCTGGAGTTGCCACTTCCCTGCTCTCTTTCCTTTGATAAATATAATCTGTTTCCTCGTTCATTTCAGCTAAAGCTCGTTTTAAAATCCAAATACTTTGAAGCGATGCTCAGCATGACAGAATGGAAATAAACTTCCTTGGCAAGCACAGCCCCCTTCTACCACCCACAAATTATGTTTTGGGGTTTTTTTCCTCCTTCAATTAAAGAAAAATGTTAAATCATAATTTAACATACTAAAGAGCAGTGGAAATTATAGAACAAGGATACATAGCAAACATTTGAGTATGAAGTGAAAATGGAAGCTCAAACTCTGGAGACCACATGAAGGGTAGAAAGGAAAGCACAGTAACTTGCATTTTCATGCAGGGAAGTATAAAACCCTAATCAGGATTCATACCACCAGGCTAAAAGAAAGGTGATACAGCCCAAGGACAACCTGTACTCAGTGGAAGCTGAACCCAGAGCTGTTTTGGGTATGGTGCTCATAAAGGACTCTATTCCCCTTTGTCATTCTGCCATTTATCTTAGTATTTTCACCCTGCCTTCATTTATCTCCATGAGTCTGAAGTCTGCACAAATTTACTGTGCCAGATTTTCCCCCCAAGGTAACTCAATGAATGACGTAGTTACCACGTGGATGAACCTGGACCATTATCCATCTGCTTCCTTATGGGATTAAAGTATTGGGTGAGATGAAATCCAAGGCGGGAAATCGTGAACATAAAGGATTACAATTTTGAGAACAGAGAGATAAGAATTCAGGCCATTTTTACCTACACTGTTGACCATACAAAACCTAAAAATTTGCAGGCATTTGCACCTCAAGTCTGTAATTTTCCCTACTTCGTTCCAATATTTTTCTGGTGTAACAAATATGATGTGTCAGAACAACAATCTATGGCACATCAGCAGCTGTGCATCCAAAATTAGCTTATGATTACATTCAATAATGTACTACAGGTACCTTGCCTCTTCTAAATAACTAAACTGTTAGGAATTAGGTTTTCTGTTTTACAAAGGATTCTGTGTAAATTTTTCCAAACCAACCCAAAATAATATTGAAACATTCACAGCTTCAAATACAAAGTCCTTCAAAAAAATAAATAAATTTCAGGGTCATCAAAAGCTTTTTTCTCGTTTCTAATTTTAATTTCTAACAGTCCTTTAAAATTGGAAAAATCAAAATACTACATGTTCAAAAAACTGAAATGGAGAGTTCAAACTGGAACATTCCACTGCAGTTTTCTTTCAAAAAGAGTCAAGAAAGAGAGCATGTCTGCAGAAATGCAGGTGACAGGAAACATTTTTAGAACAAGGGAGAGCTCCATCACAGGAAACATCTAACTAGTGCAATAAAAAAGCTCTTCAGTTTGAGTTCTGCTTCTCTGGAACATAACAGAAGTGTTCAAAGGCTCCTAGACACAAACAATTTACCCCTATCCTGCAGATTGAACTATTGTGATCAGTTCTTCCTCTTTTAGGATGCTAAACTAAGGAAAAAGGCATTTGTTCCTGCTGCTAATTCTCTTTCCCAAAGCTCAGGATAGTCCTTACTCTAAAACCAAGACAACCTTTCTGCTTACTTTCCCCCGCAGGTTTCTCTCACTAGATAGAAAGTACCCTCTGTATAGAGAGAAGTGCTGTTTCTTGGCTAACTCACAAATGTCTGGCTTGCATGATTCAGGACTGACCAGCAGTAGACATGAACCTCAGCTCTCCCTGTGATATCATCATTAACATCCTTTTTAGAGGCAGACACTAATTCTAGGCAGCACTGAAAGTTAGTAATGGTAAAGGCACCTCTACCCCAAAAGCCAAAAAGGTCATTTTGATTCCACTCACTGTCTCTACCCTCTGGAGTGGACCAAAGGGAACCTTTTTTTCCTTTTTTAACTCTGCATATGAATTGCAAAGACAGATGCAATGACAACAAAGGGGAGAACATGCAGAGCTGCATTACAAACCAATTCATCAGAAAACAGAGCACGCCTGCCTTACAAATTTGCCTGCAGCTCTTGTCTGCTGTGTTATTTTTAAACTGCCTGCAGGTTGCAGATTTTTCAGTGGTCCTTCTCCTAACAGTGTACACAGAGGATTTAGCAAGGCACAACTTCCATTACCATGAATTTAAGTTACCAAAATTCCCAGCACATTAAAATTCAGCATCCTTCATCTTCCCATAAACTTCTCACTGCAATTTGCATATTCACAAGAGGGCATCCCAAGTCTCTTAGAGTGTCTCTCCGTGGCAAGGTCAGTATAACTCGGCTCTGCGTTCCTGATGTTCCCAACTGCTATACATCACCCTGCAGAGTGCAGCCTGCAGTTGTTACAATCAGCAACCCAGGCATCAAGCTACAGACTCTTTGGCTCATCATGAAAAACCCAAGAAGACAGACCCAACTGACTGAACCCAGTGCTCAATTTCACAGACATGAAATTTCATGTCTCCAGACATGATTGTCTCAGCACCAAAACCATCTGCTGTACAAATGAAGGCTATGCGCAGGCATAGAGCACTCTTCCATCACGCATCCAGGACTCAAACTTCACAGTACTCCCAGTAAACCTGCCCCACTTCTGTGGGAGGCTGGAGGAGATAGAGTCAGGACTTGACATCTGTAAATGGGAGTGCCTCTACGTGCAGAAAAAGTGCACAATCCATGCACAATTCCTATAGAGCAGGGAGTAACAGGAAGAGTATTCTATTTATGTCACCACAATATTTTAAAGAAAAAAGCAATGGAGCATTTTTCAGAAAGACTGATCACCACAACTGCTGCTGATGTAAACAGAAGCTGCAGATGCTCAGACTTTCGAAGGGTTAGAGCCTGCAGCCAAATGTAATGAATACTATGGTTTGTTTCCTTCTTCTCTGTTGCCTGGTTTATTCTGCAGCCCAGAACAGTACTGCAGAGCAATACCTGTCAGGTCAGAACCTCTCCCCTCATCTGATTTGGGATGTCTCAGACATCTAGCCATTCACACTCTCGACCACTGTTAGGACCTCTAGAAATTACCCCAGCTAGCGCTGTAAGAAGCACTTGCCCAGCATCATCAGCAGGGGCACAGCCACATTCATTTCCACCCCTTTGACACACACAGAGCAGATTATAACTGTGTGATGTATGAGGGGATTGTTTTGGATCTGGAGCTCCAGCACCAAAGCCTTTGCCCTCAACAGGGTACAGCAGGGACTTGAAAGTAATTTCTATATAAACAGCCAACAAGCTTCAGTCAGGGCAAAATGCTCTGGCCCCGCAGGGCTGACGACTGTCTCCTTGTGGGACAGTGTGGGACCAATTGGTCTGTCTCAGCAGCAATGGCCAAGCAGAGCCTGGCTTGCCTCTGCTGGGTAGGGTTACGTTGCTGTGCTGTGGGTTAAGGTTGTGCTCGCTTGACCCTGTAATAATGACTGCCCCTCATCCTTCTACATTACACAGCTAGTTAAGCTGTTGCTCATTTCTCCCTGCTGATATGGAGAGCCTTGACTTGGCTCTTGGCTGTTTATATTTTGCAGACATCCTCTATGTAATTGCATGGCCTGGCCCCAGGCTATCAGGCTCTGGGAGAAAGAACTGCATTATTCCACAGAACAGTTAGCATAATTAAAATATTGACTGCAGATTAAAAAATGTGCTGAATATTTCACAGAGTGGTTGGAGGGTTGGCAAGTCTTGGCAGCTTGTTGGCTGCAGGAACTGGCTGATATTTAGGTGCGCCTTCTCCTTCAGTATTCATTGCTGTACGTGGGAACTGCTTTTTGTGCTGTCAACTTCTTATCTCCCAAGCAGCCAACCCACAACCAAGAAAAAACGAACGGACTGGAAATGAGGAGCTCCAAGGGCTTTCTTGTGATTCTTATTGCCAGTGAGACCATTTCCTTGTTATTTATGACTTCAGGACATCTGTCTTACTGTGTCTCTATCTATTTTTATTTGTGTCCGTCTCTCCAAATGCACAGTGTAGGAACTGCATATGGTGAGAATGTACCAGGTGATAAAACCATTTGCTTAAGAACTGTCTGTACTATATGAGAAGCATTAATAAAGTTAAAAAGCCCACAAAAACCTCCACTGGAACTTTTGTTTTAGCTACTATTCCTTCTTTGACATTTTATTTCTATCTGTATTTTGTCTGTAACCAAAGTCTAAGGCATAAAATCCTTACATTTCCACAACCAAGAGGGCAGAAGGGGATGGAAGCCCAGTTGACAGGGCTGGTAGAAACCATAGAAGCACTGATCACTACAGGGCACTTCGGAAATTCTTAGTGTCTTTGCAATATCTCCCCATTCTCTTTCTTAGAGGAATATCTGGGATAATAAACATTGCTAGAGGCACACAGGTTTGGTTTGAACGGCTTCCTGGTTCTGTCTACATCCCCTGCTATCTGGCAAAAAAGGTAAAATGATCTCATGCTACCAGTGTTAAACAAAACATGTGGATGATGCCTAAACCACTTTGCAGACACCTACATCCTGAATGAAATGCAGTAGGATCAGTTACTTGCCAAGGTACTGCTTTAAATCAGCTTCATATTTAATCTTCACTTACATGCTTGAGAAATTCCTGGGATGGTAGGAAGTGGTTGAGCACCAGTGCAGTCTCCACTGGTCTCCAGGGATGGCTAAGCTGAGGCTGTCCTACTCCACTGTAGCTTCCCTTGTAGACAAGGGTCTGATTTACAGTCTGATCTACAGCTCTTTTCTGATGAGCTAATTTTGTGAACATTTCCATTCCCACTCAAGGATGTCACAAGAAATGGCCAAATGTTATTTTCTGAGGCTTCTATTACAGCTTTAAAGTAATCATAATAGCAAATTAATAGCGGATCTACTCTGCCATTTTCCATTCTCATTGCCATCTCTGTAATCAAGAGCAGCTCTACTTCTTCAAAGCTCATTTCTGTGATACTTCTCATTTTTGAATATGCAATTAGGAAAGGAGCATGATATCTTGGCACTCCAGCTGTGGTCTGTAGGATACTGCCCTCCTTCTGTGCTAGGCTTATTGCTAGTTTCTGCTCTCAACTTAATATTGACCTCCAAACTGTAAATCATAAATATCACCTTGGGTAGACACCATTCTTTCCAAGGCAAAAATATATTTTTACATACATTTTAGATCTCTTCTAAATTAAACCCCAAGATAAACTCTGTGGAATGAGACAAAAGATGCTCTAAATTCAGTACACAGAAAGAGAAATTCACTGTGCACGCACAATGGGGGGGGGGGGGGGCGGGAATTGTTACAGCTTTTTCTCTGCTCTCATAGTTCACGTGGCCAAGTCTTTAGTTTGTCTCCACTGAATGATTCATCTCTATTACCAGTATTTTCAAAATTAAATGGAAGAGGAGGAATGTGTTCATTCCCCTGCTGTGTTTAATAATCTTCCAAAAATTGTTTCCTGTTTACTTGGATTCCCCACCTCCATGCTGTGATTTAAGCATTTTCACCGTGTTAACTTAAAGCCTAGAAGATGCTCTACAGTTTTTATCTTGCAGTCATAAAGCAATTTATGATAAATGTTGTGGTTCCAGAGAGAAATTACTTGGAAATGTGCATATGTTCATAGCTCCACATTGCTCATTTAAATCATAACTGATTGTTGAAAAAAATACAAATTGTCATTCAGTTTTTATTCATGTAGCATGTCTGATGACTGATGGCAGCTTCTCTTTTAACAATCACTGTATTGGTGCTCAAATACAAAGCTCAGTAAAGCCATCAATAATCCCATTTATGGAACTGTACTGCTTTCATGGTACTGGCTAGCACGCAACTGTGAATAGTCAGTATGTATTGTTTTATGCAAGACTTATCTATAAGCAAAACTTACAGTGTATTTTCAAGACAAAATATAAAAATACCTAAATTGCTTTTCCAGCTGAAGCATTATCTCTGAACTCCTGTGGCTTGGCTGGACAAAAGGGAAAGAATTTTCCCTTTAGCTTCCTCAAGGAATAAATTTGCACAATAGTTCTAGGATTTTACTTACGTAGCACATATCAAACAAACTATTCTTATAGAAAAGATCTGCATTAGCTCACACAAGTCAGTGTGTTCTGTGTTAGCTCATGTGAAAAGAGTTCATTTAAAAGGCAGGAGTATCCTGTGGCCTGAGAACAGAACTGTAAGCTAGGAATTCAGAAGGGACCTGAGCTTTCTCACACTTCCTCTCAGCTTTTCATAAAGATCTAAATTTTTCTAAATGAACATTACCTTTATGTGATTAACTGGAGGCCACATGGGCCTGATTTACAGATGTGTTAAATTTCTACTGCTCCTATTAAAGCTATTGGGAGCTCTCAGCTCTCCACGTTTCAGAAGGCTGTAATGCAGTTACACACAGCCCTTTGGAGGGAGAGTAACAGCATTACCTTGGTGAGTAGCAGGCATGGACAAAGGTACGAAAGCAATGGAATAAAGCATAGGGTGTACAAATTCATCCCCCTCTCTACGGCCCTAATAGCCCTGATTAATCCACGAGGGACAGCAGCAGTTGAGATACTGAAATATTTGGCACCCAGACAGGTACTGTGCAAGACCAGAGTCAAGAGAGGGGCTGGTAGGAAGCACCAGGCTGGCACAGTGAGGTTGAACGCCTCTCTGGCTGGCATCCCTCAGCCTGGCCGCCAGCTCCAGCAATGCAGAGACTTTCTTTCAAAGTCTTGCACTGCTTATCTTGGTGACTAGACTGAATGCTTGTTAGCTGGTGAGCCTCTATTTGCCTTCCCTTTTTAAGTCTACGCTGAAGCTTTTTGTCTAACAGCTGGCTTTCCTCTCTTCCCCTCTCAGATGAGATGGAGCAGTCCCCTACAATGCGTTCTGACTACTTGGTCTCAGGGATTCGAACTCCGCCAGTGAGGAGGAACAGCAAACTGGCAACGCTGGGCAGGATCTTCAAGCCATGGAAGTGGCGGAAAAAGAAAAACGAGAAGCTAAAGCAGACATCTGCAGGTAGGATGAAAACAAGAGAGGGATGCTGCACACAGCAAAGCTTAGCTTGTGTGAAATTTGCTTACATAGGAAATGTTAATGGTGACCTGATCTAAACCTAATTCAGAGATTTCAGCATGTTACAGATTATATAGTGTTTAAGTCTAGAAAGAGCCCATATAGGCCAACTTTCTATATAATAAAATATAGTACATTTAGAAGAAAAATATAGTACATTTATAATACATTTAGAAGAAAATCTAGTACATTTGACCTTAGAAGAAAAGGTCAAAATACAAGAGTGAAGCGCAAGCCTCGACACAGACTGCTTTTCATGGGCTGTCCCTTCTCCAAAATAGGCTACATTTATGGCCCCAAGTATCATTGCCCCTTTTATTTGGGGTGAAGATTATATAGGTCACAGTAACATTGTGAAAAGTGACAGGAGGGATCTACAGCATGTAAAATACCTTCCCTCAAGCAGCTGTTTCTGTGGTGAAGGAGCCCAGCACACAGCACTGCATGTTCTTGCTAGTCTCCAGGGATGTCCCAGGAGATCAGTCAGGAGACAAACTCACTTGCCTTTTCCTGAGATAGGATGGTGCAATTCCCTCCACTCGCCCTGATATCCTGTGGAGCGTCACAGTAAAGGACACCGCTTCCTGAGGCAGCCCCAATGTGCCTTATTAAACAGCACAAAGGCTCTAATATCCCAGTTACTCTGCACTCAGTGTGATCAGACAGTAGGTTAGATCATAAATCTCAGCTCTACATGTGGGTGATTTTACAGCTGTTTTAACAAAGGAAAAGGCACAAACAGGCTGACCAGTCCATGCTCCCCAAAACAAAATCCTTGCAGTTCTTTCCAAGCACACAGTAGTTGAGACTAGAGGGAATTTTCACATTGCATCTTTCTTACTCCATGATATGAATACTCTGTTGTTAACTGGTGCTGTGTTATGCTACTACTTCGTGCAGTGCTGGAGAAGAAGATGACAGCACGACAAGGTCGGGATGAACTCATTAAGAAAGGTCTTCTGGAGATGATGGAACAAGGTAAGTAAAAATTCTTCATCTTTTTTATCAAAGTCTTTTTCAGGACAATAGGAAACGCATAATTGCAAAAGAAGAAACCTAACAATCAAATGAATAAAAAGGAAAACCTTCAATCCAAACAGAGGAAAATTAAGTATCTGAATTAAGCACGTCTTTCTTCAAATTCCTCCCTGCTGCAATCAATCCAAGCAGTTTAATTTTTGATGTTTTACCATCTTGAATGCAACTCCATCTTCGCTTGATTTACGCATGGTGCAAATCTGAGCTGGTATGTATGTTTTATGCAATTGCTCTAAACCTAGCTAAATCCTACTGCCAAGAAAGTCAGCTAAAGCTGGTATAAATATAAACTTAAACATACAGATGCATTCAGCTAACATGTACAATCCATGAATTCAAATCTCATAAAATATACTAATCTGATGTTTTCAGCTGCCTTTCTGGTAAACCAAGTTTGTGACAAAACATATTACCATTCTGCCTGGTTTTCATTCAGCATTTGGTAGTGTCATTTTAAAGCTTTCCTGAGTACAAACCAGGTTCAGCAGAAGTCATTGAATGAAAGATGATAAAATGTCAGAAACATGCACAAAGGTCTGTGGTTCGGTATATCCCTGCTCCAAAGCCCTGACAGATGCTCAAGGGAGACAGAGATCTGGGTGACTATTCTGCAACATCAAGTGAGCTCCCAATGTTATGGACAACATCCCAATTGCCATTTCCACCTAAACAGAGATAAAAAAAATAAATCCATCTTTACTTTGAAAACTTTATAGCAGAAAGTACTGTCATGAAGAAAGATTGGCCTTTTGAGTTTGACCAATCTGATAGATAGAAATTATGTTCTTTGAAACTAATAATTGAGTTTCTTTGTATAAAACAAATGCCATGCCTATAAATAGCCTGTGGGACAATACTCAGTGATGCTATGCTGGAGTGTAACCGAGCAACTGAAGAGTCAGAAAAAGAGCATTTTAAACAGGATTTTTTTTCACTGCAGTAAAACAATTTCCATATTATTTTATTGGATATATTTTAATATGAGTTTCATGTTCGAGTTAAAAAATTCTATCAAACCATTAGTTTATTCTAAAATGGAAGTTTTTAGAAAGCTCGTTTTTAATTCTGTCCATTGAACTCTTTGTGTCTCTCATAATTCTAGATAATTAGTTGCCCTATTAGCATATTAGCACTATGGGATAGAAAAATACACCCCATTTCTGCTAGGAGTATGGAATTTCCCCATAATCCCTTAATTTGAAGACATGGGTATCTAGAACTTTGCCAAAGCACAGTAAAATAAAACTTCTGTAGAGCACATTAGAAGGTGGTAATAATAATAATAATAATAATAATAATAATAGTAATGAATTAATGAATCTGCTGCATGCATAGACAACTGCCTGGGAGGAAAACAAATTATGCTAATTTTAACAAAATTAAAATAGTTTAAATAAATACATATAATCCAGTGAGAAGTGATGAAAAGCTGTGCTTTCAAAAAGGCAGCTGCAAATAGACTGCTTACCTGTCTGCAATAAAGTTGCATAGAGCTCCTATAAACATCAAACAAATTTTCAGTACCACCCTGCTGCCCAGAAAGGAAAGAATGGCTAACAGTCAGCTGAAGGACATTGCAGCTGCCTGCAAGTTATTTTTCTTTACAGAGTGTTGTGAATCTCCAGGGTTATTTTATTATATTATTAGTAGAAGCAGCTTATTAACTGGAATCAAAAATTGACCCAAATAATTGTCAGTAAATGCTAGTGCCCTACTTGGACTGATCTGAAGTGGCAGCAGTTTCAAGGCTAAGTCCTTGTTTATGCAGTAAGTTGCAATTGTCAAAGCAGCAATACTATGCTAAAAGACTACAGTAAATCCTAAAATCCCTCTATTTCATCAGGCTCTACTCCACTTCCAGAGACCTGATTTCCTGCTCACTTCCATAAATAGCCCAAATTGGGATGAAGCTGTAGTCTGAGAAATCTCCAGATCTGCTTCGTGCAGTTACAATAGCTGTGTCACACTCCAGTTTCGTAGCACAAAGTCTGTCAAGCAAGCGTTTTGAACTGGACTGTTTGGATCAGAGCAAACCACAAAGCTAGAGCAGAATCTGCATCAATCTGTGAGCAGCCCAGGGTGAAACTGCACCGTCCTTGCTTTGATGATGAGTCATCCTAACAGGTTATGTCACCCTTTCTCCTCGCACAACCCCAAAACCCAGCTGCCCAGACACACTGTGCAGATGAAGTTGCACAGCCTGGGCCCCATCTGTCTCCTCCTCTCTCTCCAGCTCTGCTCACACAGGGCAAATACAGCTTCGCTCTAGGGAATGAACTTGCACTCTGTAAGAGGTTACAGGGTGCAGGGTCTGGCATACAGCAGGATTCATTCCCACCTAAATTACAGCCCTACTTCTTCTGATTACTTTGCAATACTCACAACTCTCTTCTGCTTTCCTTACCAGTGGATCTAAGGTCTGTGCTTTCTCCTGTCCTCGGACTCTCTCTAAAATATGGTGTTGGGACCCACTGCCTATCAAAGCAGCACATCCACTTTGATCTAAGCATGAGCTGATCATTTCTGACCGGGAACATCACTGTTGTGAGTCTCAGACGCTCCTCAACAGAAATTCTTCAACAGGGCTGTCTTCTCCGTGTCATTACTTCATTAGTCATTACACTTTCCATTGGCTGGGATCTGAAGGAACTCATGTCTCTGACTGCAGTTTCATTGTGGCACAGCTGTCAGCAGCTTGCCTTTCCGAAGGATGTGAGGAACGTGCAAAGCAGAGTTACCGTGAAAACATTTAGGGAGCTTCCCCCAATATTTGTCCCCATTGTGAGCACAAAACCGATCAGATGTAGCTGTACTTACAGCACTGAGAGATAAGGGCTCCCTGTCAGATAATGCAGGCATCTGTTAATACACCGATGACTATGTACAGGCTGCCTTCACAATGAGCTGAAATGTAGGCAATGAACTTTTTCCCCCTCCCCTTCCCGGTATCATAGCAACTGTGCTACTGCAGGGGCTATTTTAAGAACAGTAACTTTTCACCAAACGTGATTATGAGGCAGACTGAGTGAGCTCAGCATACAAAAATACTGCATCCCTTCCGCAGCATCTCTGGGCCAAAATCTGATACCCTTACCCAAAAGGGCAATAAATTACTCTGCAGATTGTCCGAATAGTATTAAAAAGGAGTAGCTATGAATGCTAGCTATTTTAAATCAATGTTCAAGAAACTTGTCATGATATCATTGCAAGAAAACATAGCCCTGTCAGGAGCTTCCAGAAAGGAGTGTCTAGGGCTGAGAAATACAAGTTAGGAGGTCAGGGGTGGACAGCAGACACATCCATCAGCATAGAGCGCTGGCTAGAGTGGGAAGTAATTGCTTTCTTTGGTTTGCAACAGTGATGTAGATCTTGTAAATTCAGAGAGAGTCGTGAAGTAAAAGGATAGTTTGTATTCTGAGGACTCTTGTCTGAATAGGAGAATACTAGAAAAGCTTCAGTCATCAAGATGCGTACAGCTGCAGGGATCACTGGCACAAAAATCTTTCAGTGTAAGCAAAGGGAGCAGTTTCTAGGTCTGCATGAAGAGGGATTTGAATTTCTGATCAACTCAATCACACAAGACATGCTTTTCAAAGCTGAGTAACCAAAACTATGCTCAAAACCTACAGCTTGGTAGGGAATATTAGCAGCCTTGTCTTCGGTAAGGCTCCAGCATTACTG
The DNA here is from genome assembly GCF_034638445.1 of Ciconia boyciana. Lineage (NCBI taxonomy): Eukaryota > Metazoa > Chordata > Aves > Ciconiiformes > Ciconiidae > Ciconia > Ciconia boyciana. The sequence goes on along the minus strand of NC_132947.1, from coordinate 5,422,280 downwards.
CTGGGGCAGCTGGATGGCAGTGTGTCGTGCACGGAGCCTGACACAACTCAGATGCGTCAGACCAACCTGTGCACGCACGGCGCCATGAACTTTGCTCATGCAAGGAATTGCCTTCTCCCAGAGACCTCTGATTTCCCATGCTTGTACTCATCACCCGCATAGCAGGTGCTTACAGAGTACAGTGGCCTTCCTGTACATGCACAATGGCCGTTTCCCCAGGCTGCTGGATGCCTACAGGGAAAGGTGCCCCATTGAGAAAACTGGGTGGATATTAGTATCCAGATGGGCTGATCTCCACAAATTTTGCATTACAGATGCTCAGCACTGTTAGAAATCAGGTGCTGCTGTAAGACAAATCTCAGTCCCCTGAGAGCTAGCAGCTTTGAGACTCACTCTTCTCAAGAGGATAGCAGGGAGTTTCATCTTTCACTGTTCATGGTTTAGTTAAGATTAAATTATTTGGTGTTTTAGATACCGAAGGCAAAGCCTGCACTGGTAACGATGCCACGAGAGCAACGCAGAGTGACCCTCCAGCTCCTGTGTGCCAGGCGCTTGCCTCAGAAGAGGTGCAGCAAGAGAGTACAATAGCAGCCACAACGAATGTGACCTCGCTTGATGAGGAGCTGCATTTGGATGAGCTGAAAGAAGATGCAGGTATTGCGTATAAAATGTTTTTAAAAAAACTATACAATGTTAAAAACAAATTTCTGCTGAGCTGCTTTATGAGGAGTCAAATATGTCAGTGCATTCAAGGGTCAGAGCATCTTGTTCAGCTCAGCCCATACTGGGTTAGCAATCAGTACGTAAAAACAGTGATTTTTGCGACTGCTACCAAACTGAGGGACCACACAAAGCTTGGCATAATGGGATTAGTTGGATTATGAGACAATCCAGTCTTGGCATGGTGCCCCTTTGGTATTAGCAGTGACTGCTGTGAAGACAAAACAAGCTTCTCTTAAAAACATTTCTTAAACTTCTGTGCCAAGCCTGAAATTGCTTGTCCTGGCTCAGGACAACAATGTCAATACACAGCCTACACTGTCCATATCATCACCCTGTCTACAACATGCTGCAAATACAAGTGAAGTTCAATACCAGGAGTACAGATAAGCTAAACCAAGCTCCTTTCATGCAGCTGTGCTCCAGCAGAGCTCATCCGTGACAGCAGTTCCTTGGGACCAGAGCAGCCAGGCACAACCCAGCAGCTGGAGGGTTTCCATTCACTTCCTGACAACCAAGAAATGCAAAGCTGCAGAGATAATGCTTTATCCTAGTTTGTGAGGAGTGCCGTGCGATTACAGATCTTCCTGCCCATTCCCTCTGGTCAATCTTTACACCTTCTCCATCTGCCCTGGTTGCCTTTTGTTCTCCATCCCGCCCCCTCATGACCTGTTTCTCTGGGGTCCCAGCCCCAGCCACTTTCACCAAGCCCAACCCTACCTGCTGTGGTTCGCTGAGCAATGCTGCCTGCTTATGCCCTCACCCTGCTTCAGCAGCTCAGAATGGAAATCATTCTCTGAAGGGTTTCCCATTTCTTTGCTTTATCCTTTCCCACTTCCTTTTCCTCCTGTCCTTTCCAACCCCATGACTCATGCAATTTTGTTCCCTTTTGCTGTTTTACTTTTACATAATAATGCTCTTCTGGCCCATTTCTAGCTCCACTCCACTCTTAATTGCTTTGACAACAGAATTTCTTCTGTCTCCCAAAAAGTTTGCTCATCACAAGGATTTTTGTGTAAGCTTAACATCACCTTTCTGTCACCCATCACCTCCTTCATTTCAACTACATGTGTTATTTCATCAAGAAATATCCCAAAGCACTGTATGTGGGCTTCTAAAGATTTATCCTCTCTCTTTTTTTTTTCTTAAAATAGAGACAAAAATAGAGAATTGGACATAGACAGCTTCTATTAATACATGCCTTTAATGCTGTTTTCCTTTCTCTTCAAACTCTATCCTTTATGGCTGTGTTTTATTTTGTATCACCCTAAAACTTAATTGAGGCAAAACCCATTCATCTCCCTGTTCTTAGAACAACCAGATCATGATCTTGCCCAGAATCCTTCAGCACTACTATTATTAGCAATAATACTCTTTTCTAGAGCATTTCATTCCATATCACTAAGGAAATTACTCTCTGAACTTCTAATTCTTATCATTGGGACAGGCTATCCTGGAAAGATGGTACTAATAATGTATCACGTATTTAACTTTATGGCTCTGCAAAACCTAGTACCATGATTTAAAATTTACCTTACACTGCATTCAAAATCGTGTATTGATGCTTTCAAAATCATCCCAATTTCTTATGTCTCTTTCTCCAGTCCTAGTTCCTTTTATTGTCTCCCTGGCACAACCTTTCCTCTCGTGTATTTCTTTTCCTCCATTTTTTGAGGTGCAATTTTTCCAGATTCCAAAAAATAACACTGGGACTACTTTCTCCTGTCTCCCTGGTCTGCGAGACTCCACTCCTATTTGTTGGAAATCTTCCTACCTCTTTCATCATCAATTCATCATCAATTATTTTAAAAGGCCTCTGGCTTTTAAAATAATTATTGTTGATCTAATCTTTATGTGCGAATTTATCCCTGTCTGTGCATTCTAGCATTCCTGCCTCTAGTGAGTCCACCTTAAGAAATTCATTGGGTGGGAAAGCTCTTCAAAATTGTCAGACTGTATTCCTAAGTTTATTATAATGTTGAGTTTATTATAATGTTTGTCCTTGGGCTCAATCCAGGCCCAGTGCAGCGTCTTTCCACAAAATTCATATGAATATTTGACCAGCTAGAAACAAAATGAATGTATTTGCTTTATACCCAATATGTTGTATTTCATCCTGAGGATGTGGGGTGAAGGCCAGGGAGGGGAAGAGGAGGCAACAAAAGGAAATATTTGTAGACTTCATGTTTGGTTAATACACAGACAAAGAACAGCCTAGGCAGAAAGAGGGCAGTTTTTCCCACCTAACCTAGCCAATGGGCTTGAGGGCAGTCCCAAGGGGAGGATTTCTACCTAGTAGTGAGATGGCATGTTGACAAGTGGCACTCCATGAATAATTAGGTACTCTGGCAAAGAGTCTAGTGCTGAGCACTTGGAGTATTTTCAGCAGGATAACATTCACTTTGCAGTACGAAATCTGTTAATAGGTTTGTGTACTCAAGACTCAGGTCTGCCTTCAGCCTGCGTCACACGTGCTGTTGTTACCAGAAACAACCACAGAAAAAAACAAAAACCAAACCGTTCTTTGCAAGGAATGTAAAATGGACATTCTTTAGACAACAGTGCACAATGCCAGTTTGTTTTTGTGATACCACTGTCAGAACAGGATAGAGTTCAGAAACAAAAAGATCTGTTTCACTGAGGCCGAGTGTGTTTTGGATCGACCTGCTCTATAGGAAAGGTCCCACTATGGCTGCTCCTCTGCATCCAGGCCAAACAGCACTTCATGTCAGAGGGAGGTCTACTGATTTCAGTGAAGTTACTGCCAGAAGAAAGTATCACTCCACTCAGGAGAATGCACTCAAATCTGACTAATTTTTCTATCAAGCTACTAACATCTACCAGAGCTCTTGATCTTTCTGTAATGTAACCCATTAGTGACTTAATTTTTCTCTTCCTCTATTCCACATTTTGTCTTCTATGCAGTAGGCACAAAAATACAAAGTGATGTCAGCCTGGAACAAAGCATTTCCCTAGAAGTATATTTAAAAGAAAATTATTTCCTTCTATAAATCAGACAACTATCACATATGGCAGCTTTTCTATCAAGCCAAATTTCACAAGAATTCCTGTTAATGATGCATATTTATTCTACTTTCCTGTCTTTTTTGAATGATAAATACTCATTCCTCCTCTTCATGGCATACTCATTAATCTGTTTGTCAACAAATTAAATGCTATTATCTTGCCAATGGTATTGTTTCCAACTGCCTAAGTGCTCTGGTGCCTCCCTATGCACTCTGAACACGAGGATGCTGAATGCTCATTAATACAGAGAGCTTCTATTCCAAACAAGACATAAAACTGAGCCAAGAAAAGATTTGTGACGTGGCAGCTGTGGGTGCCCACTGCTGTGAGTTTTTAGGAGATGCCTTGGAATGGTTTGGAGGGAAAGGTACTTTGTTTAGACAATCCAGAATGCTAAAAGGAGTGGGATTTGCCATTTATCCCACCCAAGCAGTTTGGACCTCTCTCATGTTTTGGTCTGGTGAGACCCTACCTGGAGTACTGCATCCAGCTCTGGAGTCCTCAGCACAGGAAAGACATGGACCTGTTGGAGCGGGTGCAGAGGAGGGCCACAAAAATGATCAGAGGGCTGGAACACCTCTCCTACGAAGAAAGGCTGAGAGAGTTGGGGTTGTTCAGCATGGAGAAGGCTCCAGGGAGACCTTATTGGAGCCGTTCAGTACTTAAAGGGGGCTTATACAAAAGATAGGGACAGACTTTTTAGCAGGGCCTGTTGCGATAGGACAAGGGTAATTGTTTTAAACTAAAGAGGGTAGATTTAGACTAGATATAAGGAAGATATTTTTTACAATGAAGGTAGTGAAACACTGAAACAGGTTACCCAGAGAGGTGGTAGATGCCCCATCCCTGGAAACATTCAAGGTCAGGTTGGACGGGGCTCTGAGCAACCTGATCTAGTTGCAGATGTCCCTGCTTGTCGCAGGGGGCTTGGACTAGATGACCTTTAAAGGTCCCTTCCAACCCAAACCATTCTATGATTCTATGATGCTATGCTGAGGAGAGACTCAAACGTTGATCTCCCTGTTTGGATGAGTGCTTCACCTGTTAGGGTAGGAAAAATAACCCTTATGGCTCCTACTGAGCCCACAGTGGCTGGAAATGCAATTTGGAGAGAGCCTGGCTGTGGCTGGGGTCCTGGATCAGAGCCAGCCTCAAGCTTCTCTGTGGGTCCCCACGTATGCCAAGGCAGAGATCAGGACACGTAACAGAATGTGAAAGTCAAACAGTGCAGCATTGTGCGAGTTTAAGTACTGCCAGAGTCAGCTGGTATCTGAGCAGGATTCAAGGATGTTAATTTTGGACTTCATCACTGAAATTCCACCTATGTCCTGCTTCAGCTTCATGCCTTTCTGGATCTATTCCCCTGTGCCCTCATCACAGCCAGGTCAATTTGACGAACTGCTCAGTGATTCAGCATGCACTAACTTTAAAAGCTAAGTGCTTTTGCCATCTTTCAGGAGACAATCCTGAAATGAGCACTGCTTCACCATCTCAAATTAAGGCTTTGGTGATTGAAGTTTTTCTTAAGTACTTCAGCGATTCTCTGTTCCACACTAGCTGCTGAGATCCAATGGCAAATCCAATGGCAGGCTTTTCTTGGTTATCAACTTTAACCTCAGGAAAGACTCAACAGTTCTGGAGTCAAGTACAGTAAGACAAGACTGGGGATGCAAGTTGAAGTCATGTATTAAATAAGATAAAAATTAAATTGTGAAAATAAATGTGTACAACAAACAATTGGAAAGTCAGCTTTCACGTAATATTACCAGTTTGATACTCTTTGCCCTTTGGCTGTGTGTTCCTAGCACAGAAGAGTACTCACTCAGTAACTGTGCCGCTGCAGCTGCATGCTGTAAAAAAATCCATTGCTGTTCTCAAAAGTTGCTTTGCCTTGCTATCTTCATTATTTAAAAAAAAAGGAAAGGGAAAAAGGCTTTAGGGAAGTAAGGGAAGCTCAGCAGTTTTCTCAGGAACATCAAAACTAACATTTCTTCAATATCCTCATACATTTTATTCTTTACCTGCTTCATCTGGTTGGCTATTTCACACAATAATCATTTTGACTATGGAAAAGAAGTGCTTCTAGCTGTGTGCCATGTGTTCTGTTTTTCTGAATGTTCCTGGCATTGTCCCCTGGCCTATCATTATTATTAACTTCATGTTCCATTAATTTTACTCATCTTCCTACTAGCCAAGAAACCTTCAGCACCCACGGAAGAATTAGAAGATGCCAGCCTGCCAGCATCTGAAGACAGTCCACAAGCCTTACTTGTATCTGAATCCACAGATTCCCCCCAGAAACAGACAGAAAGAAACTCAGCACAGCTTCCCAGCCCTCCGTTGCTTCCAGCTCCACCACCTAAGGCAATCTCCAAAATCACAAAGAGCGTAACAGGTCAGTCATTCCTGGTCACTAAAGACTTTCCACATCCCTTATGTGTTGTTCACCTACACAGCACAGTATATAATTTTTTTCTTACATCCTTTTTTAAGCCTATTGCTGCAAACTACTGTGAATCAGGCTAGTTATATTGAGTGAAAAGAATGCTAATGATTTCCATGAACTGAGTGGTCCGGTTGCCTGATAACAATGCACTGATCTTTGTACTTCACATATTTATCTGAATCTCTCAGGGGACTATTTGTTGCGAGTCTATTGCACTAAACACATGTAATACAAATCAACTGCAAGCCTCTGCTGAATCAGATGCTCATATCAATATGCCATAAAACACAAGGAAGATTTAAATGTTTTCGTTACCCAGACTCCTGCTGGATAACAGTACAACAGCCAAAATCAAGTTCAAGTCAATAGGTTCTGTAGAGGTTTCTGTCTGAAGGGTTTGCTCTCTAGGGTAGGTCTAAACTAGAGCTATGAAATCTGGTCTAGTTACACAGAATACACATAAGTGATACACCTGGCTCCCACAAAGCAATCTTCCATGCTAGGCTTCATTGAATGTTTCAAAAGTAATTCCTCTAGGCCTGATTTTCTAATGTATTGCCAATGTTGTTACATTTTCCAACATTCTGGCACTGCAGAAAGGGTGTTAAAGTGAATATGACTTTAGTTTGTTCCAATTTTAGGGCCCCTACATATGGTAAAAGCAGCTAAAAGGGCCCTATTGCAAATTAGAATCAAGTCCTGACATCTAAAAGTCAGACCTGTTGGATATTTAGACTTTTAAATGACAGCCATTATCTCAGCCCTGATTTGCATCCACACTCATCTACTGGCACAAACAACAGGGTTTTCGAAGTCACCAGGAAACAAAATATCAGAGGGGCATTGTGATCTGACCACTGAGGTTCATAGAAAATATTGAGGTTTGCAGTCTTTTTGAGGGTAATTACAAGTATTTGTTTCCCATGGAAAATACCCATATTTTATCCATGCTTAAAAGCTGTAAGAGTTTAAGTGGGAGCTGGATTCAAAATGGTATCATAATGCTCCTTGGGAGCTGCTGTTCAGATTGCTTCAACATTCTGTGCTATGGGTCAGGCTCTGTCTTGCCCCTTCCACCTTGCAACATGAACAGGCACAATCAGGACACCCCTTTGACTTTGCTCAACTGATGAGAAGGCCATGCTCTGCATGAGATGTAGGCTATTTGGAAAACCTGACCCATAGATGGTAACAAGATTACAGCTCCACCAGGCACTTCACAGCATTTTGAGTCTAGATATTTTGATGCTTAACCAAAATATTTCCTGTACCATCTAAGATATTCTGAGTTTTGGTATTTCTTTCTCATCTAAATTTTCTACCAAAAACAACTCTTAGTTTTCTCAGTGACTCAAATAACTGTAGACACTTTTTCAATAGTGATTATACATTTGTTTATTTTTGTGTGGATGTGGAGGCAGTGGTAAGTTCAGACTAAACAAATACTGTCAATGAGTCAAAGGGAATACAAATGTATGGGGGAGAGAAAGAGTGATTATGAAAGAAAAGGAAGATGAAGAGGTTGAAAAGCTTTTTTGTGTTTAGTTCTTTCCCCCTTAACAATGTTAGAGATGCTGTTAGCAGAGAAGTGAGGAATAAGCCAAGCACCAATTAATCACAGAGAGAGGGGGAATGGGGCAAGGTGCCAAGACATCACTTTGCAAGATTATTCACTGAATGGCTGTCATTAGGACAAATAAGGTGTGATCTAAGCAAACTCTCAACTCTCAATATTGGCCCAAGCTGCAGTGAGGACAAAATTGGCCCTTGACCTGTTCCAGGAACAAACAGGTATAAAGATAACACAAAGTCTCCTCCCTTCCTGCTTTAGGGTTGAGCTGAACCCAGGGTTCTTGCTCTGAGAAATCATGGACACCCTCTCTCACTGTGCAGCGGTATAAAGTGACCTAGGTGGTTTTTTTCATCCCCTCAGGCCATGATTCAGTGGGCAATCATTGATCATAAATGTTCTCTGTGCATCTCCACAGTAGCACGTAATCAAAATCCCCTTGAGTGCCGAAAACACATCTTTGCTTAGCAGAGGTTGGCTGTCTCCTGGCTGCAGCAACCGTCCTGATCAGGAGGAGCTCCAGGGTGGGAAGGTGTCTCATTGCCAAGACATTGCACATTGGGCACCTAGACACTTGAAGAAATGCCCTTGTGCTTTCAGACATTTCAGATTTTACATAAGGTAACTTTTGGACTACCTTGACCCCTGTCTTCTGGATGCATAGAGAGATGAATGAAGCTCTGGCCATTGGTTAGGGTTCTGGGTTGGAGGGAGAGAAATGTGCAAAAATGCCTTCCAAAAATGAAAAAAATAATGTTAGACCTTTCTTAGAATAAGAGAGACTATTTAATTGTCAATGCAACTCTCTTCATTGAAGGATGGTCTCCTCCTCACCCCACAAATGTGAAAAGGAGACCAGGCTTAGTGTTGTCACTCTCAAATTTTCGATGTCTGATTTTGGTTATGGCTGCAGGAGCTCTTCTTCCTACTTGTGCTTTTGCTGTTGTCCTCAGTAATTCTGCCCTCCAACCTCCAGATGCCCAGCTCTTTTCACAGTGCTGCCCTTATGGAGCTGTACCAGATTTCCAGCAGTAAACTTAAGAAAAGGCATGTAGTTGGTAACCATTATGCAAGATGCTGGGTCTGAGAGGAAATATTTAATAACTTAAGTTAATATCCAAACCTAGTTTTGTACTCTACAGTTTTCTAGTAAGTTACCCTGCTAATAGGAACCAAGTCCTTTTTACATGGGTATTTCAGGATAATCCTGGCCTGAGCAAAAGTTATTCTCTGCTATGAGCTGAAGAATTTATCTCAAAAGTAAGTGAAAAAAGTAAAAATTATCTGTGGAAACAAGTTTGTACAAAAGCTGCACAAGCTGTGTCAGTTTAAATTCCTACTTAAAACACTAGGTGGCAGCAAGAGAAAATAAATACTCTTTTGTACTAAGAACTCGCATTGCCTTTTTACACCTAGACTGAGCTATTTGTATAAACAACGCCATATGCCAGAGGCTTGGGACGGAGATATAAGCGAAAGGGGAAAGGGGAAGAGAACTGCAGAACAGAAAAACTAATCAGCATCTTTTTCAGGCCAGATGTTCAGTTATCTTAAGAGTGTGAAACTACCAAATTTACAACCAGGGAAATGTTTACTGTGTTTTGGACTCCGGTGCTAGTGAAACGTACATATCAAAGTCTAATTTCCAACAAAATGCTTACATTGCCTAAAAAATATCTGAATCTGGGGGTAAAAAAAGATTAGATTGCCCCACCCTTCTTTTTTCTTCTTAGTGCTCAATACCACATCCTTCATTTGGATTTCATTTGGCAAGTTTTGTTATGTGAACCTTATCCTCATATTATAATGATTTTGGCATTTCTTCAACTGGCATATGAAAGACAGAGGTCTAAGCTGTGCAGCAATCACAGAGGAGCAGATAATAGACACTGGTACATTTTGTCCTGACTGAGAACCACAGTGCATAAATTTTAATACAGTCTGCCAAAGTCCAGCAGAGAAAGTGCTAGATTGGAAAGCCACTGCAGTACAAGCCATTGGTGGTTAGGAGGAACAGTACTGGCAATCGAGAATGCATTGGTGGGCTGGGAAAAAGGAGAATCTGATACTGTGAGAAAGAGAGGAAATGGGGGAGGCATCTATTTTGCTAGATAAAGATCTGGATCTGTGTAGTATGAGCCTTTTGAGTTCAGATAGCTACTCAGCTCAACCAGTTACCTCCTAGCAAGAACAAAACATCACCATTTTCCTCTGTTCAACACAATAAATTAATTTCAGTGCAGATTCTGTGCAAAAAACCAAGAAGCGTTGTACATCCTCTTACCCTCTTGTGTTTTGACAGCAGGGAGTGAAATAGATGACCCAGCCATGAAATCTCCTCCTTCCACCATCCTGAAGAATTATGTCATTGTTGGTTCCTCCCAAATCTCAGGACAAGCTGCCCTCTTCCATCCCTCTGGCCAGAAAAGTTCAGATCCACATGTCAGAGGACAGGTAACAACGCCAACTGGTTCCCCTCACCTGGCTGCTGTCCACCTGCCTTTACCTCCCAGCAGAGTCATTGAAGAACTCCACAGGGCTCTGGCCACCAAACACCGGCAGGACAGGTACCTACAGCCTCTTGGCTATATGGGTGCATGAGGAGAGTAATTCCACTAAATCATTTTTCTTGGTAAATGTTCCTACCCTGTTATTAGCATTTTATTTACTCCTACAGCTTGGGTTTGCCTTCCTCATGATGTCACTACTTTGAACATCCATCCCTGGTTAAAGTGCTTAATTTGGCCATTACTTCAAAGTATGTTCTTCCTTTATAAGGAGGCTACCGTGACACGGAAGTGGGTTTTCAACAGGTAGAATAATTTGACAGTCCTTGACCTATTGCAAAAGAAAATCTCCCCACAAGATACCAAGTTAGAGTAGCTAAGATATCCTGCTCTAAATTTCAGTACTCTACATATGAGAAATGCTACTATTTCAGTATCTGCCTCTTGGCTTATACATGAGCATATATGGTATCCATTTTTAATACAAAGGCTTGTATGGGAGTACATTGGGTACTTTGTCTGGTTTTCATTATAAGCCCTCCTGTGTATTAGAGGAGGACAGAGATAACCTTTTCCATCATAGAGCTTTGGAGTTAAGTTGGTAACATTTCTCAAATCCATAACAGCTATTGTCATGGGGAATAGATTCATACGATATTATTTCCAGGCCCTGTTAAACCTTTGTCATGATCATAAAATATCAGAATGGTAATATTTCATGCCATGTATGTTTTACATTAGAAGGATGTGCTGTGTGGGTTTTTTTTATTTTAATCAGTACAGTATAGCATGTGGCTATATATCAAAGAAATACATTAGTCACCACCCTTCCGTACCTTATTTTAAGACAGACATAGGAAAGTAGATCCACATCAGCCATTCTCAACACAGTCTTGAGAATACCATCCCATGTTGTCCCATGTTGAACTCTCTGCCCTGGTCTTTATGAGCTAGAAGACATTCCACTCATTTTCATGTAATGATAAGTTCCTACTGCGGCAATAAAACAGTCTTTTGTAAAAACTGGGCTGTGCACCTTCCACCCACAGCTTCCATGGAAGAGAAAGCAAAGGCTCTCCAAAAAAAAGAGTGGATGTCCGTCCATCCAGAACATCTAGCATTGAGCGCAACAAAGAAAAGGAGAACTCGCTGAGCTACAGCAGTGATTCAGAAAATAAGCGGAACTCAGTTAAAGAGTCGGATGAGAACAAAGAAAACATGATCATGAACTCAGAGCTCAAGGAAGACTCTGTTTTTTATCAGGATGAGGAAGTTTTGAATGACTCCATTATTTCTGGTAAGGAAAGTCACTTCTTATATTATAAAGATATACTATCGTAGCCTAACAATGCTCTAAACAAGGCAGCATGCAACAGAAAATATTGAGCAGTATAAATTCCTCTATTGTCACATCAACTTTTTCAAGGAATCCTGGTGAAAAGCTGAAGTTAAATTTGAGTCATAGTGATTGTGATCATGTTTGTCTTGGTAGGTATTGCATACTAAGATGACGTTTAGAGTTATGTTGATAAGTCAATATATCGGTATGCTTTACACTTTCAGTTACTTATGTACCCATATGTATCCTTACATATAAATGGCAGCACTTGCAGACACATCTCACTGTCAGTAGCCACAGCTTTCTGTACAGCCGGTGCTAATGCTGGGGATGTTTTGGAAGCTTCCCATTTTAGGACTATTATTCCAGTGCAGTGATGGTACAGTGAAAAGTGGAAGAGACCAATGAATCTAGGAAGGACAAACATCCAGAGAAAATATCTTAAAGAAGAAAGTTGCTCTCCATTTGGTCCATTTTACTGTTTCTTGAGCCATATGGGGAATGCATTGTATAATCCTGAGCAATCATTTAAGTGGGCTTTGGCAAAATAATCAGCTCTCATTAGAAAATTTATTTTTCATTCAAGCTTTTAAAGTTTTCCATGTTAGCAAGCCAAAAATTCAGTCTGAAATAAATCCCTTCAATCTCTTCATCAATGCATTAAAAGAAGGCAGGCAGAGAAAAATTCATCAAAAAATAATGGTTATAACAGATCAAGGATGAATTTTAAAAGGTGCCTATTAGAAAGTATGAGCCAGCAGACAGGACACATGAGTTCTGCTCCTGTGTCTTAAGACACCTAGTAACAGAATAGACTACTGAGATAAGGCAAAAGAAAAGAGAATCCCTTGCATAATTGCTGTGCATTTAAGGATAACTTAAAAAATAAAAATCACCTTTTAAGTTCTATCTGTTCTTTTCTGACTATGTGTTGTTCCCGATTATAAAAGTGGTCTCCTTTGGTATAAATTCTAAGAGCTAGAGGCAGCCAGGCAAAAAATATGTTATCCCCTACTAGTAAAACCAAATCTGAATATTTTACTGTTGAAGATGAATACTCTATGTATTTAACAAATAATTACTCACTGTCTGTGAAAACAGAAACTATGATGATAGGAGGGCATTGGTTATTGTACAAATTTCAGTGATAACTAGAAGCAGCTCTTGGCTTTCCACAATAAGTGTTAGAGTTCTGAAAAATTTCTGCTTACTGCACTTGAACAACAGTCTTCTTGTATTGGTGATGGCTTAAGAATGGTTTAAACGCAGCAAGTTTTATAGGGCAATATTAGACCAACTGAGATGGTGAGAAAGAGAGACCTCTTTCAAAGATGTTTTGGCTTTATTGTAGCTGCAATACTGTTGCTCAACATAGAAGATATTGAAATCTGCCATTTGAAATAGTGGCTACACAACATGAAATAAAAAGAAATCAGACTGAACAGAAAACTCTTTCCCCTTTACAATATAATTTGATTTAAGAAAATATTGTATGTACGTATAAATCTTACTTGATACAATGACTTATGTATTGGGTGTGATTGGTCGTGTATTATGACTAGGTGGGGCACGCCTGCTAGAAATTTAGAAAAATAATCTCTGATAGTAGAAAAATTATTAAATACATTTTTGAATAATAGGTGAGTACTACAAAGATGTAAAAGCTGGATGGAAAACCTTATAGGACAAATTGGTGAATATAACAAAGTGGGGCTGATACATTCTTAAATGTTTTAGTGAATAAGATTAATGGCCCAAATTTAAAATGTCAAGGGCTAGAATCACGTACAGACTTGCTTCCCAATTCTCATGATGGTGTGCTAGTAACAGAAGTGCACATGTAGATATGTAGACAGCCGGTTAGATGCCTTATCTGAAAGGCTGAAAACTCAAGAGGTTTGTTATGAAATTAGGTAGTGCAGTGATTATATACAGATTAGTATTTACCCACAGATGTACACCAAGGGCAAAGAGCACATACACCAAGGGCACCGATAAACAAAGATGGTTTATCATTTGACAAAGAGGCCCCAGATATGACTACAACCCCTTTTTACATGCAAAACACTTTCCAACTTCAACAAAAATAATTCTTAGGAAGAATTTTCTCTCATTTCTTTGTTTGTAGCTACACAGCCTTCTTCCTCATAATTAATTTATCTCACTCTTTGGCATTCGAGTCTCTTCACACCTAAACTTCAGTCTCTGCACCAAGAAGCCCATTCCATACACCTCTGAAACCCCTAAAACCCCAAGTCATCGTAAGACTTGAGCTTTATGCATAAGATCATTTTATTTAAAATGGATGAAGATCATTGTGGACTTCCTTGTCCTTGCAGGTTGTAAATGTGCATTTACAAAAGACCTAATTTGTTGTACAAGCCTGGTGCTTGCTCTGCCGGTGTTTAAGTTCAGGCACATTTTAGGGGCACAACAAAAACCCAGGTCACGCAAAGTTTCAGCTGTTTGATGTCTAAGGAGGCTGCCATGGACGGGTACTGGGCAAGCTGGGCAACACAGACGCTTAAACTACAGAAGTCCTGGTGTGGAGTGGTATAACCTCAGCCCCCGAGGAGACAACTTTGGGGATGCGACCACTTGCCATTTACTCAGCACAAGCTGGGACATAAGCAAGGCATTTCTGGTCTTGACACTGGGTGGCACTGCTTGTGCCAGCATTCATTCAAATGCACCCGTTTGCATTTCCAAGAGGAATGCAAGATGCAGTAGTGACAGGGATAGTACCAGAATAATTCCCTGAAAAGCTCTAGGTTCTTTCTAATTTAAAAAACCTGGGCTGGTTTGCAAATCAGGAGGTAAAATTATCCATGAATCCAAAGTTGCTTTACAATTAGTGTACTGCCTTAGCACATCACCAACTTTGCCATTGCCACTGCAATGCAGAACAGTGCATCAGTGCAACAGCCCCATGGTTACAGAGAGATGGGTACAGGCCACAGATAACTCTGGAAAAAGTGGGGAATTGTACCTTGGTTTTCCATTAGCACCCTACTCAATAAATCACTCTTTGAAACCTCTAAAAACACAAGGCAAGACAGTAGTCTTGTGCGTGAGCTTAAAAAATAACGTAACTAGCATGTAGCCCACAACTGATAACTAGTGCAAGCAAGGTCTTTCCATCAGCATGCAGTATTAGGATTTGCCTTTTGCTTGGTAGAAAGAACAGTAAATATACAGGAAATTAAATGTCATGATTCAACTGAATTAAAACAGGAACTTTTGTCAGGAACCTGCAGACCAAGCATGAAAAGGGTGTGATTTTTCAAAGCATTTATTGTTGACCTAGCTGAGCTTCCATAAATCATGAAACAAGCCACAGCCAAGATTCCACCTGAGATAGCTTGGTCATGGGGCAGACCGGCATTGAACATGCCTTATTGACCAGGAAAAAAACCCTTAGGAAGAAAATACTTAAATAAGGGTATTTGCAGGTTCACTTTCTACCGAGATAGTGATCAGGAAGGAATTTGCCTCAGGGTGCTGAAAATGTATGTGGGGAAAAGTAGTTTGGGGCTTTATTTCCTCTTTGTTCTCTGGCTTTGTTTTATTTATGTTTATTAATTCTGAAACTTCAGATATGGGTTTCTGCAGCAGGTGGAATAACAGAACTGGCCATCAGTGGGCCGGTCAAGATGAAAACAGATGAATTACACAGTGTTTCCCGGCATGTCTTCCTGAAGGGGGTAACATCATCTCCCTCTTTTCACTTTGTCAGGCAGGTATTATTTTTCAGGAATTAACCCAATTGGTCAGGCATGGGGAACAGCTCCTTAGACTAGCAGATCAGCTTAATCCAGATCTCTTGCATTTTTATTTAGTGAAATACCCTAAAGATTAATCAGTGCCCAGTGCATATGCACCATGGGAGTGGCTATAGCATAATCCTTTTAGAAATCCAGACATCTGGATGAAGTGAGCACAGCTTATCCTGAGTGGGTTATATGCTCTCCACTCCTCTAATGCAACAGCAGCATTTGGGTTAAAGTTGAGATTTTTCAGATATGATATGTGTTTTTAATTTCACAAAGTAGTAGACTCTTTCTAAGTGTGCAGCAGAGCAGCCTGGGAGCAGTCAAGGCCCTGAAGAGCAGCTTCATTTTACTTTGTTTAGGCAAAATATTGCATTGTTCTGTCTCAGTTTGAAATACAAGCCTCTAGGGCATACATTGAGCTAGCTTAAGCCGATGTCCATGCATCAGCTTCAAAACCAGACTTCTTGCAAAAGGGTCCAGTCTTTTAACTGCAGAGCATTGGTTTCAGCTGGCCTTCAATGAGATGAGGGACAGCAGAAAATGAGCCCTGACCTCATCTGAGCAAATCATCACTGTGATTCTAGCCTTTGTCCTTCCACAATTCAAAGATCAGGTATAGTATGGTATGGCAAGTAGTTTTATAACAGCCTGAAGGTAGTAGGGATAGTCCTGCATGGTCATACCTTAGCTGTCACCAGTGAATGGGAGAATAACCGTTTAGGGTGCATCGCAAAAAAAAAAAAAAAGTGTTTACTACACATGTAGAGCTCCCTTGTTTCCTTCTAAGCAGTTCTGGGCAGAGATGTATGCATGTGCTGTATAGCATATACATATATTGCTTTCAGTGCACCCAAGATGCACTGAACTGCGGGCAAATGCACTATGCAGATGGCCAGCACATGGGTGGTACGTCTATCATGTTCTGGAGTCATTGGGCTTAATGTGCATGTGCAGTCTCTCTGCAGCAATCTCCTGACATGACCAAATTCCTCTTACCGCCTGTTTAAAATTTCCAGGTGAAAATGAGAACATGTTCAGGGATACCCAGGAGCTGGCTAGCCCCAAACGTGCTTCAGATTGTTTCCAGAAGGAATTCTGTTGGTTCCTGTGCTGTAGAGATCGAGCACTGCAAATGCCCACTCTGCACCCACTCCCAGTGTGGTGGAGGCTTGAAAAACCTTGACAGAGTCCCAAGTCTGTGGCTTCATGAGCCAAATGTTTCTGATGGAGTCATATATTCAGTTAGCAGAAGGCTCTGTGTGGCATCAGCCAAATCATTTAACTTCTTTACCCATCTGTTAAATGTATACGTACTACTTCACAGGGAGCTGTGTGGTTTAATTTAATTAATGTTTGCAACAGACTTCGAAAGCATTAGGAGGAAGGTGCTAAACAAGGGCGCAGCTTTTAGATTCTAAGCAGGGTTTTGAGCTGATTATGGTTTCTAAGAAATTTAATTTTAGACCACTGCAACTATCAAGAGACTTGTCCCTGCTCACACAGGGAAACCATATCTACTCTCTGCCCCAGTCTACCCAACATGTATGTGTGGATGTGGTATAGATTCCTCCCCTCTGCATAAAGAAATTTGAGATCAATAGTGATAATAATAATGTAGGTCCACAGATCCCTAGCAAATAAAACCCCAATATTTGGGAATGAGAATCTGTTTAGGATTTAGAATCTTGCCAACCTCCAGAGCATCCTTTAAAAAATAGACTTTAATCCTATCTCAAATGCCAAACAAAAATACCAATTAAATGTCATTTTCTTTAAAAATGAGGTGACCTTTTCTAGAAAAGGTGAAGCATTAAATTAAAAGAACCCTTTAAAGTAAAAAGGAACCAAAACAAAAGAGCCTCCTATTACACACCTCGCTCCCAAGATGAAGCAAATACAAAGATTTAACTGTAGTCCCTGCATACCCTGACAATACTCTAAACCCCATCTGTCTGGTGCTACTCTGCAATGATAATTTTCAGACTCTGCTGAAGCCCTGGACTGGACACCAGAAAAGCCAGTACAGCACAGTGGAGGCATGCAGGGATCTGGTGTAAATTAGCTTGCTTACAACCTACCTGTGACATGATTGCTGGAAGACTGCAGTCCTACCAGTATGACTCAGCAGCTCACTGGTTTTAATAGCACTTCCCTCTTCTTTTCCTCTCATCATAAGCAAGCTACCCCTCATCAAATATGGACATCACCTCAGACTTTCAGTCTGCATTTGAAAATAAAGAAGGCTTTGTACTTTACGGCCATTTTATTGCGTACCTTTCCAAACACATGGCAAAATGGTTTTATAAGCTCAGGAGTCCAATTTTCATTTGTTTAGCCTGCTGAAGTCAAAAGAGTTACACCAGAGATACAGAAACACCTGCGCTCAAACACGGTTCCCTCTAATAGGAGTGAAAGGATGTTTCTAATGCCATCAGAGGGGCAGCATCAAGGAGTGAACATCCAGCACATGGAAGAGCAGTAGACTCCTACTCAAAACAGTTGCTGTATGTTCTCCTATGAACAGTTCTTTTGTAATGGCAATGGTTTAGGTTGTCTGGTTTGATGGAAAGCATGTATTATTGTATTTTTACAATAAGACCAACAGATAATGCTATCACAGTAAATATTTGTGTCTCTTATTGCCCCAATGCCCAATTAAGTTGCCAGCATTCTGCAAATCATCATAAAATCTGGCCTTTTCTTTCATTCTTTGGAATATTTGCCCCTGCTCTCTTCAAAGGGAAAGGCCTAATGTCAACAGTATAGTATTGATTGCTAAATGAAATTCTGTTATGACACACTCTCACACAGGACAGGATGTAGACATACATAATGGTGTTAGAATTACACATGGTGTCTGATCACAATTCTGATTTTCTAATTTGTAATGCCAGAAAACCAGAATGACATATTATATATATATTTATTTATGTATGTGTGTGTGTGCATATATACACACATGCCAAGCAACAACTTAGATTGTTTCAGTTACCATTGCCCTGGTTATACCTGGTGACCCAGAGAGGAAGGTGTACATGTCCCGGCCACTCCTGCCACTGAGCGATTCAGTCCTTCTGCAAAGGAACTACTAATGGTTCAGGAAATAGGGATTGCTCTGGGCTACAGGGATGGTCAGAGGGCTGAGGCAAGATGCACAGCCTTTGACTTCCAAACTAGTGACGTAAATCATGTCTCAGATGCAAGTAATTTTCACCTGAGAGCACTGCTTGCTTATAATGGATAACAAAGATAACAGAGGAATATGATCCTTCTGCATTTGTAAGCAGTTTTGTGTCTGAGCCCTGCACAACTGTAGTGCTACTTCCTTATATTAATGCGTACAACGGCTTGTTGCACACTAACATACAGATCACTGTCACTCTGTAGGTTTCCCGCTCTTCATATGTTCGTGTTTCATCTCCAGGAGCTGTCTTTCTAATAACTTTCTTTTCAATTCATGTCCCAGGTACTTTGCCAAGAAAATGCAAGAAAGAACTGCTGGCAGTAAAACTACGAAACAGACCAAGTAAGCAGGAGCTGGAAGACAGGAATATTTTCCCAAGGAGGACAGATGAGGAAAGACAGGAAATCCGGCAGCAAATTGAAATGAAACTCTCAAAGTAAGTCTATCTAAGAACAGGGAGGAACCTGCCTTTACAATAGAGTGTCCTCTGAGTACTGTCAGATGAGACACTGTCCCCCACCCCCAAGTCCATTTCCTGCAGTGAATCATACACAAACTAATATAGCACATTTTCAGCGGTTAATCAGTCACACGAAAAAAATCTTAACTTCCTCTTCAGTCAGGATTCCCTTGATTTCAATAGAAAACAAGACAGATGTCAATGTGGAAGACAAAATTCTGACAAATCTACCTGCAGCTCCACTGACGTAATCAAGATTTTGAGGTCCTCCAAGAAGGCTAGTGCTTTAACAAAAATAATAATATAATTATTTCTTAACCTCATTTTGCTTTGTCAGCGCTAGTTGAATTTGAGGATAAAGGCAATTGTTATAGCTGCATATTTACTTGAACAAGGGAAAGCTGCTGTATGCATTGGTGGCTGTATTTCTGCTTTAAGGAAGAAGCAACTTCAGCAGCATTGCCCTCACATGGGTAAGGTGTTTGTGTAAGTCCAGCTGCAGGGACGGCAGGAATGGTCTGGTTTTGATCAGTAACCAGGGCAACAGGGTAGAGCTATGAGAGAAAGAGCATTACTGTAGCATGTAGCCTAAAGCAAAGCTTTAAGGTAACTGTGAGGCTCAGACTGCACCATTTGGTTTTTGTGTGTGTTTTTTTAAGAGCTACATTTGGATATCTGCAAACATGAATATTTTAGATGAGACAAAGTGGATTGTTAAATAATCTGTGCTGCGCCTGCCCACATTGGGACAGTGAGCACTGCTTGCCGCCAAAACGCTTGGAATCAAATTGAGAAACATGAACAGAAGTTCATTTTCAAGGCTTATTAAATATTAAATATCTCAAGCCTCTCCTGAAAGAAACATTTATTGATATTTAGGCTAGCTCATTCATGTGTGTGCATTTGATTAAGCTTTACCTCAGGGGACAGGGAATGAGAAGCATGCATCCGGATCAGACCACAAGTCCTAATGGACCAGAGTTTACAGAGGAAAACATCACTGATATCACCACACTTGCCCTCAGCTAAGAAACAAGCTGCTGAATGAACACAAATGAGATTTTGGGTGCACTTCATGATGCCCCTGCAATGTTGGAGGTGGAATAATCACCTTCCTCCAGTCTCAGTGACTGCTGTTTATTCTTTGTAGCATGGTAACGCTTTACACCCAAAGGAGAACAGTGCATTGTGCCAGTGACTGCACAAGACAGAGCAGATGACAGTCCCTGACACAAAAAACATGTACATCCCATACAAGTAGAAAATATCACATTACAATTACATTAAATTCCAAGAGTTACAGGCAGAGCAAGTCATAAATGTGCCACATTAATACCCATCGTCTTAGGAAGGAAAGTGTCATGGACCTTGACCATGGCCTTGATCATCTTGACCTTGCAAGCCTTGTGTATTCATTTTAGGGGAATATTTCAAGCTGCACTCCAATATTGTTATTGGCCAAATCCAGTATTTTGGCCAGTCAATTGCTCGTGAAATGTCTTCATAGGTCAGGAGCCTAATTTTATGGCTCTAAAATACACAAAAAATGGTTTCCACCCCACTCCATCCCTAAAACCAAGTTGGACCATCACAGAGTATTCACTGAGTGAGAAGATTATCTCGTATCCAGCCACACCTCATATTGCTGAAATGCCTAGGTCACACCTCTTTTCAATACAGCCTGACTTCTCTTAGTGTCAAAGGGCTAATGGAATTGCAGCTTCAAGGTGGTATAACTACAGGCTTTATCCCTTTCTTTTCATTTACCATTTAGCTTGCTTAATAATGAGCCTAAAGAATTATTTTAAAGGAGGCATACCTAAAGTCAAGTGTCAGTACAAGGACTTAAAAAGGAAACTGCTCTACTGGTGAAGAAAAGGGCTGGTCATTACTGGAAGCTAGGAAATGTACTGTCTATAGGTAAATGCAGAGAAGGAAGCCTCCATATACTGTCTGCTGTGGTCTTATGGAGCAATCTGTGGTGCAGGCTATTAGTCTCATTGGTAAATGTCTAAAGTATGGCTAAAAGCCATCTTTGTTCCAAGTGCTGGAAGACAGGCTTTCATTTAGCTCCTTCCTCCTGGAACATGGAAGATTCAGCACATCTCAGGGAACAGACGGTGCAGAGATTGCTGGAATAGCCAGGAATGGCAAAACAGATTGGAAGCAATCTCCCACACAACTTCCAGCACATATGTGCACTGGCAGAGCTCAGCTCAGCTCTTAACTCATCCACCAGAATAGAACATGACCGTGCAAACAAGCTCAGGTGGTGGATGCATGCAGGAAAATATTTACACCAGGAAAAGCAAGTACGTGTCAAAAAAAAAAAAAAATCAAAATGTGTACTGGTAAAGGCCAGAGTCAAAGCCCTAGAGAGATCCCTCTGGAGTTTCTCACTAGGACTGACTAGGTCTCACCCCACAAAACCCAGACCACCCCAGAGTCCTCACTCAGAGCACAACCTGGCAGTAGCATGGAATGTAACCACACTGGGCATGAAAAAATCTTGCGTGAAATTCTGAGGTCTTTAAATCCATTCATTTTACTGGTACTTGTGCAGCAGAGTCTCTTTGTGACAACTTGGAAGTTTAAAGCTAAAGAACATACTGCTAAGCATTCAGGTGTAAGCACTGACCAGGAAATGGGATCCAATAGAAATGTCTGCTTTCCGTATGATTTTGCCACTACCTATGCGGATAAGAGCACGTTGCTGCTGCTGTACTAGTAACACTCTGACAACAGCAATGGGACTTGCCAGCTCAGTTATGAATCCACATGTACCATCAGGCTATAGACCTGTACTTTAGCACAGAAGAATAAAGTATGGGCAGATTAGTGAGTAGTTATTCGGTGGCTGTCTGCATAAGAATGGCAAGTAAACAGGCAGCTGTTTACAAGATCAATATTTTTCAGCACATTTGTAGGGATTTGAAAGTCTATAGCTGTCTAGCAAACTGCGTTAGTCCCACAGCTAATACAGCCTAGCTCTGTACGCTGGAGGGAAAGCTGTGTTGACGTATATAATGTGCAAAATATACCAAATAATAGTGTCTATGTAACTTCAAAACTGGGGAGACAAAAGAATAATGTTTTCTCAAAACCGCTGTACTTTTTAAATGGTTCTGCTTGTAATACATTTCAACAGTAGCTGTGAACCTCCTGAGAAAACCAACTCTCTACTATCATGCTGATAAGTGTTTATGCAGTTAAAGCTAAAATCCCTATTTTTCTTCGCATTCCATCTCAAAAGAAAGATTGAAGAATTCTGTTATATCTTTTGGGCCAGATTCGACTTTTACAGCAGTGCAAGTCCACTGACTTCAGATTTATTATTGACTGACAGCAGCGTGAATACAGATTCAAGTATTCATTTATGTGCATTGCTGCTTTTGAAAAGTGTATTTCCCAGATTTCGTGCTCCCAGCCAATTTAGTCTACCACTTGTTGCCATGGAAACATGCACGTCTCCCTCCTCCTCCATCCAAAATGGCAGTATTCTATTTTCCCCAGATTTCCCTTTCCAGTAGTGTTTCTCTTACTAATTCATGCATCCCCAGTGCCCCAGGCCATGATGTGCACTTCCAGTAGTCTACCGTGCATTAGGCAACAGGGCTCCTAACGGGTCTTGGTTCCCATCATTATGTGTTCGGAGTGCAGATAATAAGCCCTCAACGGAATTCAGTGAATTGAGAGCTCTTTGTGTCAAGAGGCAGAAAAGACATTTGCAAGTACGATTATTTGCAGTAACTGCTTTCTGCCTTACAGACTCACTTTTGTTCTAGAAGGGGTTTAAGCTGAAACCTGGGGAAGTAAAATAGTTGCTAGACTGAAGAGTGATGTAGGAAAAGGTTGTTTAATTAAATTTGATATCTGACTGTTTAGAAAGTTAATGTTTGAACTGCCTGGGTGGCTGGTACTTCTCAAGTATGCCATGTATAACCACAGTTAAAGACACTCCATTATTACTTCATGTTTCAATGAAAACATGAATTCCTAGAAAAGATTATACTTGTAATTTTCACTTCATGTTCTGTTTCACCTCCTTGGATATTTGCATAACTAGACACAACGCATTAAGTGGCACTTAAAAGGTTATGGAGACAGGAATTCAGATACAGAATGTAGGCATCAAAGGAGTCAGGAAGAATGACGGTTTTGTGGACACAGAGCAGAACCAAAACTCAAGCACCTAAAATTGATCTTTACCACATTGAAAATCTTGGCATGGGTAAGTGGATCATGCTGGGGCAAGGTTTCTTGGCAATGTGAAGTGAAAAAGGAGGTATCTTTATTCAGTACTTTACCACATCTGGAAATCTGTAGTTCTAGTGCTGCCCTGAGGTTCTTGGAAAGGCATTTTCAAGTTGACTTGCCCAGAAACTGCAGACGTAGCTAAATGCACACTCAGATTAGACCCTGGTTTGTACCTCGGCCTCATGTAACAGAGCGTGAAGTTCACAGTGCTGCTGGAGACAGAACAATACCAAGCAAACAGCACTTCAGATTTGCAGTCTAAAAGCACAGAGTGTGACCGTTCAACACAGAGCAATCGTAAAGGAAAATTTTACCTATTGATGAAACAGCAGCTGTGCCCCGCTTCCCAGGAATGGCATGTCCAGTGCCACTTTCTCACAGAAACATCTCAGTGCAGCTTTGCTCACTGAAAAGGCATCGGCCCTCCAGACTGAGAGATTCAGTGGGAAACTGGGCTGAATCCACAGAACTTTGGGGAATATTTTGATTTTGACTAAAAAAAGGGGGGAGGCGATGAGGGATGGGATGGTGGTGGTGGTGTTACAAACTACTAGTAGCCCTAATGCAGAAATTAAGTAGATACTGAACCGACCCCAGTTTAGAGACTAGCCTAAATTCACGTGGAGATTATCAAGGATTTTTGTTGAAGCTCGAACTGTGCTCAAACTCTCACTTGCTGAACTAGAAATCAGGGAACTGCCCTGATTTCAGAAGGCTGGGAAGACTTGACACAGATTTATTCCAGAGACAGAAAGGCAGAGGCAGGCACAAAGAAAAGATCAGCTGTCAGTGCTAATTAGCTGTGTACAATTTAATGCATTTTGTTCTTATTTAGCAGGAATCATCCAGGTAACCTTGTCACTGATGCTAAAAATAACCCCAGCGAGTGCAGCGTGGGTGTCTGTGAAAGCCTCAGCTCTTCAGATGAGACAGGAGCTATATATAGAGCTACAGTTTAATTCTGTGGGCGTGTGTGTAAGCCGAGGGAGTCTCCCGTTCTCCTTGCCCTGCACTAGACAGCAAGACGAGATGCTGGCAGTGGGGACCGGCTGTGAGGGTTGCTGTCAGAGATTTGCATGTGGCTGCAGTATTTTATTAACAGCTTGCACAGTGCCCAAGTGCTTTTTAAATCTGGCGCTGTGTGAGGATTTGGGATTTTTTTCATGTTTTGTCCCTTTTCCATTATGGGCTCAGCTTTTCAGGCTACAGAAAAGAAAAATATTTCAGGGCATAGGGGAGAAGGATTGGAAGAATGGGGGAGGTGCAAGTGATAGCTGAGAGTTTTTGGAGCTGCCTCCAGGATTTAGATGTCTGGATCCCATAGGCATGAATATTCCCCATGCCCTTCCTTGGTGTCAGGCAGTGACACACCGTTGGAAACCCTGTTATGTACCCAGTGACAGACACCACTGGCCTTACAGTCAAGGGGGCTGAGGTTTAGTGTCTGCTGCCAGAGTTACTCTGGGACAGTCTTCAAGGATAAAAATCAGGAGGAAAGGGAGAAAGCTCAAGTTTTGTTAACATCTCCAAGCAATGAGTCAGTTTAGCCCCCTGTTTATAGGGCTTTTCAGGTCCAAGGGAGCTGCAGTGCAGCTCAAATCTGTGTATTAGAAGAGATTCAAGTGCATCTGCCATACTTTGACTACCCTGTCCCTTTCTCTTAAGGACTGAAGAGCTCTTGAGAAAGGTAGTCTTTGCTCCCTCTCAGGTATTACACTTGCAAAAATAGAATGCACTTCACTAACGTGAATCCCTGGTCAGCAATAACAAACCTAACCACCCTGAGTGTGTTATAAACAGACCCTCTGGACAGAAGCTCTTTAACCAGAGGTGTTCGCTTGCTTCAGTAATGAAGCACAGTGCATGCTCAATTAATAATGGAGCACCCTATCAGCTCTGGGCAAGAGCCATGATCTGCAGCTGAACCAGAAAGAACAACTTGCTGTCTCAGACCAGCCCACAGCATGTTTGGCAAGAATTTTTGAACACACTAATTCATTTATAAAGGGTTGCAGCAGAGAGGACTTAGTACTGTGTGTTAGTTTTTGATTTGAACAACATGCACGTGACTCAAAGCTGCTCTCCGTTCAGGTTTGTATTGCTAAGGATTCAGCATGCACCTCCTGTTGAAAATGTTGGGTCTTGACTTTGTGCAAACATGGAGAAGTATCATTGCAGAGGACAGTTACTTCTGCCCGGGAACAAGAAAACTTTCACATGTCCAGGGCACAGCTGATGAGAGATTGTCTTCTGGGAAGACGCTAACTCCTTACACTGCTATGTTCTACTTCCCTGGCTCCAGTGCTGGGAATTCATAATCAAACATGTTTTCCACCGCACAACAAAGGCAAGGGCAGCAGGTCAGTGCACAGCAGGGAAGGGAAGAGAAGAGCAGAGCAGCAGGTGTAAACACAGAGAGGAATATCCAGGGCCTTTTCTGGGACACAGAGTCAATTCCTCAAATAGCTCTTCTAGCATAAGTGGCACATGTGAAACTAGAAATGAAAAAATCATGGTTCAGAAAGGTGTAATGTATCACGAGGGAGCATAATTATGTAAATAAACTTGCAGGAAAACTGCTAAAGCAAGTGTAATTAAATAAGGAAAAAAAAACATTTTAGGGAAGAAAATAGTGCACTTGTTTCTCCATTCCAAACTGCCTACATATAGCAGCATGTGTTCAGGTTCAGATCCTCTCTCAGAAATTAGGCATCTACGCATGCCTGAAGATCTGGGCCCTAGCCCCCTGTAGAGTGACAAGCAGCCATAAAACAAAATGGAAATCTGCAGAAAGCCCATAATGCTCTGTAATACTTCACCTTACACTGGATTATGATTCAGGCCCTTAAGCTAGTTTGGATCTGCAGCACAAGTAATTACAGAAGAAATTACTTTAATTTAATTTGCAGAGCTTAATCGATAGGGACCAAAGTAAGCTGCTTTGGTTGTCACAGCCATTTGTGCTGTTTTATGACAAAAACCTGACCAGAACAAGGTGCTGTAGCAGTTGTGAGCTACTGATAATGCAAGGACTGAGCAGGGGTTCAGGCATTCACGGTGGCAGCTCTCACCATTTCTGGGGATGGTTGCTGTGCTGCTGAGATTTTTTTGTTTTAAACCTGTTCATGAAATTCAGGAAAAATCTTTTTCCTGTTCAGGAAAAATCTTTTATGCACTTAATGCCAAGCACTTCACTGTAGTTGAAACAGAAGCAAGATGGGATGGACAGTGTGTATCTGAAAGACTATGAACCGGTATAAGCAAAATCTCAGCCAGAAAGAGGTTTGGCTGCATGTTTTCCAGTTTTAATGTACCCAATTTCAGACTTGCCGCTTGAAAGCATATAAGAACAAAAGAGAAAGAGGGGTGGTTTTGGTTTTGTGTTGGTTCTCCCTCCCCAGTTTTAAACCTAGCCAACTTTATATGCAGACTGGATATAGATGAGTTTCACCGTAATTGTTGCTGTGAATTGCCTGCAGAATAACAAAGCGGATAGAATTCACTTCCACAGAATTCGTAGTGTGGCTTTTAGATTGGGGAAGGGAAGAAGACAAAGCTTTCTTACTGTGCAGTGTCACATTTGCACACACCATACCTGGAGGGCGTATGGCTAGTACCCCAGCAGTATGTTATCACTGATTTATGGGTCAGATGAGTCATCTGCACCTTTGCATGAAGAACTCGAGCATGTTTTTTGGACTCTCTTCCAAGAACTGGCTCACCACATGTGATCCAAGGAAATGGCAATTAATAAAGTGCAGTTGCTGGCCCTCCAAATACTGTTAGAGTTACTACAGTTTCCTCCTCCTGTGGCTCTGAGCACAACTTCTGTAGCCTGGTTCATTCAAGATCTTAATTCCTCCCAGGAATCAGAGGCTTGAGCTTGCTGCTTTCATATAGAAAAACTGGGTCAGTCTAGCTCATTTTCTACCTTTTGAAATAACCTTAGAGAAGGCAAGGGGGGTGAAAAATGAAGGAAATAAATATTTAGAAAATAGGGAGGCGGGGAAGGAGAGAAAACAGGTCAGAACAGAAAGTCATTGTTTTTAATCAAACACTGCTTAATAAATATTGTACAGTTGTATCAATTATTAAAATGTAGTTCTAGCTAAATCTTTTTTATTCCATTGCCTGTGCTTACCTGGCAAGCTGCAGCTGTATAATCAGGTCTTGTGGGGGTTTTCCTGTTTATCTATGTAGCTTGGGAGCTACTTGGGTCAAACAGAGCACTGCAAGTTTCTTTCAGTATCTATTTTTCAGGATAATTAACTCATCCAAGTGGCCAGCACACTTCTTTGACCTGTCCAGACCCTGGAGAGTGTTTTTTTCCTGGTAAAACACTCTCATTTTCTATCTTTTTCTTTAGCTGTCTCATGTAACACACCAAAAGGCAAAAAAGGACTCCCAGATTTATCAATCCATGCTCAAGTATTTATCCAGTGAAATTAAAAAGAAACAGAAAACACCTTTGGAGGTTGAGGACCTCCTTCTGTTGAAACTCCACTTATGCAGAGGAATGTATCAAGGCAACTAGGAAACACACTTGCTTGAAGAACCAGCATGTTGGTAAAATCTGAGTCTTAAATTGCATTAGAAACAGGCTACTTCAATCTAGTTAGTCCACTGCTATACAAAGATGTGACAGTCATTTTCTTTTATTAAAAATATACAAAATACTACTCGCCAAGAGACAAACACCAGAATAAAAACATGAGAGCCTCACTATTGAAAAAAAGCCCT
The DNA here is from genome assembly GCF_034638445.1 of Ciconia boyciana. Lineage (NCBI taxonomy): Eukaryota > Metazoa > Chordata > Aves > Ciconiiformes > Ciconiidae > Ciconia > Ciconia boyciana. Next base: position 5,394,257 of record NC_132947.1, on the reverse strand, counting down.
CAAAATCAAGACTACATGGCTCACAGATGAAGAGCCATTGTCATTTGCTTGAGATGATCATATTCATTAAGCAAATTAAATTCTGAATGAATTAATACTTCATTAGTTTTTCAGAAATCATGTTAAAAAAAATAAAAAGCCAGGATCTCACAACAGTCTCTCCAGATAGCAGCTGGTCTATTGCAAAGAGATCAGGCTAATTTGAGGGTGTCCACAAAAGCCATATTCTGGCCAGGCTACGCTGCAGCCTTATTATGATAATTATCACAGGGAGTGGCTACAGTACTTCCAAGTACCACCCAACAGGGGAAAAATCCTCCTTCTCAAGAAAAGGTTAAACAAAGCAGTTCTAATGTGGTAAGGAAAGTTATATTTATAGGCATCATGCAATTAAGTTTAAAGAAATCTTTTTGCAGCTTGTTTACAACATAAAGGAAAAGAACAACAGAGAATAATAGGCGTGTGGAAATGCCAAGCTTAGGTCTACAAGGGTGATTGGAGCAGGAAGCTCAGGGCTAGCAGGGACTTTCTGGTGGACTAGAGGCCCAGTGCCCAAATGCAGCATTACCTGTTACTTGCTGTGCATCAGCTGCAATGAAAAAAAACCCATGCTACAAAAGCCTAGAAAACCAGTGTATAATGGAGGTCATTTGCAGAGAGACAAGGCCTGGTCTAGCTTTGATGAAGTCACTGCCACCTTACATTGCTCTGCTTATCTTCCCCCTATCCTAGCAGTCAGACAACAGACAGAAAGCAACTCCAAGGAGACACGGATATAGTAAAATTGAATCCTTTCCCAAGAACACGGAGACCTCACGAAGGTTTTCTGTCGCAGCCTTGCACTTTGACGTTAAAGGACAGTGTATGTTGTACCACAACAAATCATAGCAGTAATGTCAAAACTAAATACTCAGGTCAATAGGAAATGTTACATAATTAAATTCTTACATTTTATTCAATTGAGGAACCCAGATTTCAAAAGATCAGAATTTTCTGTCCTGACTGAAATTTGCCAGCAACCTCTATTTGGATTTATACCACCATAAACAAACAAAGGATCCTAAATGGAACTAAGGAGGGTCCCAAAAAGCTTTGGTGAAGAGCAAACAGAATATGAGGATGATATTTTTAAATTCAAATCCTCTCTGCATTTTCATGTAAGTTAGTCTGTCTGTAATGCTCAGTGACACGCTTTGTGGCATCAAGTGACAAGTCATACTCCTCAACAGCCCAATTTAAAAACAAAGAAAAACAGAATCACTAAAATACCATTTGCAGTGGGAAGTGAATTAATCCCTGGAGGGTCTGCAAGTCTGGTTTTCCAGACAAGACACTTTGCCACATTTACCTATTTCTGTACAATAGAGATAACCGTATAGACCAGCTTTGCAGGGCACTATGAGATCTGCTGGTGAAACAACTACAAAAATAGATGATTATTCCTGTCGTCGTGACCAGGGGACTCACAATCCTACAGAGTGCTTGGGCCACATCTTTGAGTTGTCAATGGAATTTCTCATTTCACTCTGCATGCTGATAGCGGGAACACTCTTTGCATTGAAAGTCAACTGATAACCTCAAGAGAAATTTTGAGAAAAGCAAAAGATTAAAATAAAATAAATGGGAATGCAGTAAAGCAGCAGGATTCAGAGCATGCTGTGGGCAAAGGCTGTGTGGCCCTGGCCAGCCTTGGTTAATGACAGTGTGAGAGCAAGCTGTTGGTCTAGCTCTGTGCTGAAAAATGCTGGGCTAACAATAGCGTGCATGAGAAAACCAGAAAATAGTACAACAGATGGTGATATGCTATCTGAAGGCAGGGATATCCCATCCTTTTGGAGATGCTGTGTGGGTGAGTGACAGGAGAGAACTAGAAAGTACTTGCGTTGCCAGGGAGAGTGTTCCCAGAGAGATCCCTGCAATTGGAGAGCAGGTGCGCAGCCATACATATGGTCCCAGCAGGGACTGTCTATCCCAGAAGCATTTGTAACTTTAGGAATCACTATCATTTAGTTTTTTCTTTAGGGATTACACAAAGCCAAGAGAGCGCTGCATTTTCCTTGATTTACTTCAGCATTTAAGAAAGCTATCCCTTGGTGTAAAGCCTGATGTTACAACCAGTTTGGAAGGTGCAATGCCATGCCCTCTCCTGTTCGGGTTTGAAGCTGCTGGGTTAGGAGGCTCGCACACCTTGATACCACCAGCTCTGGGGTAAATCTTCACTGTTGCTTTATGCAACACCTTGCAATGGCAAACATGGCTGCAGATGTTTATTTGTCACTTCACAGGCTCTGCAGATTGCCAAAGGGTCCTTTAGATACAAATACAGGTTACAGGGAACAGAGAACTATATTCTCCAGAGCTCACATTGCATGGGGAAATTCTCAGCAGCTTGTATCCATGGCAAGAACGGCCATTCTCAAATAATTTTGCATTAAATCAGGGGGTGGAGGAGAATTTATATATAGTCAGCAGAGGCAGGCTGACAAGCTATGCATACTGATATTTCTTTGTCTGCTCTCTGCAAATCCAGCTGTGGTTTCTTCCAGTGACCCAAATCCCACAGTTGTACATTGCAGTGACATCTGTTGGTAGGGGCACCTGTTTATAGGTTAAGTGGACAGTATTGCAGGATCTTAACGCTAGCTGTGCAACAGCGAGCATTCTAGCTGAATTCAGGACATTTTGGGACACTTCCATCCATGTACAGTATCTCTATTTGATGGACTCTGAAACATAGCTAGTGTTACAGTCCAACTGACATGTCTTTCTGTCCTCCTGTCCCTGTTCCCTCTGACTGTGGTGGCTGAAATTGCATTCCTGGCTGCCCAGGAAGTTAAGAGCCTACAGACACTTCATGTATTACAAGGCTCAAGGGTGGCTGGCAAGCCAGCCTCAGTCTCCCTAGAAGAGATCAAGAACAAGCACTGTATTAGGCATCATTTATACAGTGAAGTTAAAACCTAACTTCTTTTCTCCTTTTTTTTTTCTTCTTTTTTCTTTTTGTACATATCATTACCCAGTAAGCACCCAGGAGTATGCAGCTGTTCCACTAGGAGTTTTGGAAAGCCTCAGTAAAATGGCAGTGCCCACCACTGGGCTAAGATTTGCTTCTGGTCTACGAGCAATTGACTTGCAGACTCCCTGCTGTTGCCCAAGCAGTTGCTAACAGAGCTGATTTTAGTATTACTTCAGCAGTGGTAGATGTCTTTATTTAAAATAATATAATGGTAATACATATGTAATGGGATAGAACTAAAACCCTGGGATTTATATAATTTCCTTTTGGTTGCTTGTCCTGAAGCATCAAACCCACAATGTTCTCAATTTGCCCAAATCTGAGATATACAACATCACTTTTTTTTTTTCTGTGGGAACACAGGGTTCCAGAGTTTTACTTCTCCTTCAGGGGGCGGGGGGGAATCTATTGCTTTGCAGTGAAACATTATTCACCATTTTCAGTGACCTGCACAGTGTGACCTAAATCATAACCAGCATGTGGTCTCAGTTGGAAGACCCTTCAACATACATTTTAATACACAGCCTTGAGCCCTCATCAGTCTTCAGCAGAGGAGTTGCACTGGGAGCCTGCACCACTTGCACTGTTATTTGAAGAGTGCGTTCCTTCAGCAGTTTTTCTTGCTGAGCTATTTTTAGCTTGAATGTATTCCCCAAACCAGTTCCTTGCCCAGCTGCAAGGCAAAGCAGAAGCAAGAGCAAGCAGTAGTGCTGCTCACACTGACATTGCTACCAAAAGGAACACTCATCAAACTACGAACTCGGAGCATGTCTTTGGCTGAATAATCAGTTGTACTTTTGTCACCCTAATGACTAAATATTGTAATTCTATTACAAACAGGACAGATCCACTATCTAGCAGCTCTTTTAAACCACAGAGTGGGGAAGCAGATGGAAGAGAGAGGAGAAAGCTCCTGTTCTGAAATAAGCAGCTATTACATTTACACCCTAATGTAGGCGTGTTAGTTCTTGTATATTAACTAATAGCTCAACTGAAAACAAAAATGCTTATGTTATGTCAGTCCTGGAGCATGCCACATCGTCCAAGAGTCCTTACTGCATGTTGAGAGAGGTACGAAAGCAAAAGTCTCCTGAAGGTGATGGAAGGAAACTCAGCATCTTCACTGAACTTTGCAGCAGGCCTTTGAACTGAAAGACAGGCTCTGCTCTCCAGCTGTGTCTGGCCTTTCTTCCTCACACACTGAGAAAACTATGAAACCAAAGGTCAAATGCAGCAGGGCTTTCACAGGTGGTGATAATAGTGATTACCGTAAAGCCTTCTCCATCTGAATCCTCTCACATAATTAGACACTGGCTCTGTTGGTGTATTCCAGCCCACCCAGTGCCTATCACTAAGTAACACTGTGCAATAACAAACCTGTCACAAGGATGTAGGTCGTTCAGGGACAGTGGGTTATGATACAAGGGTCATGCTGGGCAAGTATGTAGTTTTTATTCCAACTGAAATCTGAACTCCTCATTGCAGAGCTTCTATCATAGAAAATATAATGATGGACAACTTTAATTGCCTGAGAGATGAGTGACAATGTAACTAACTGAACGCTTTCTGATTTGCAGCCTTGAAAATCCAGACAGAACTAAAGGCCAAACAAATTAATAAGATATGTAATTAAGGCAACATACAGGGCTTCTGCATTTATCCAGTATCTTCTACTGGACACCCAAAGGCAGTTTTCTTATTTGGATGCAAAAAATAGTTTATGAAGGAAGAGAGACACAAATATTGGTCAACTTTAAAGCAGTAAAGTTTTTGCATGCAACTCACAGAATCTACCATACCAACTCACCCCTTTCATACTGCTCTTTAGCCTCCTACTATCAGAGAATTGCAGCAACTATTCTTAATGTTTTATGGGAAACGCTAGCACGTCACTCAGCTACCACGTTTTACATGCTCCAGAATTACCTTGGGGTAAAACCAAGTCTGTGTCTCAGTGTCTGCCTTCTAATCCTGCACAGACTGTAAAAGGCAAGTCCCTCCTACCAAGGATTTACTACTACCCATAATTGTACATTGCAAGCCACACTGCACTGCCACAATGCAGTGTGTGGGTGACTCAAAGCCCTGGCACACATCCTCTTCACAGCTACTTATAGGAAGCATGAAAATAAACTTCTTGTTGAATTGAACATGATGTTCTGGTAATAGAGATGCCAATTTAAGGGGCTCCTGACACAAGCTGCTTTACGAGTGAGCACAGGGCACTCCCATTTCTCCTCCCTTTGCTTGGGTTGGAGCTCTCCTGTGAGAGAGATCCTCCCCCCCCCCCCAACTCTATCTGCAAAACTTCTTGTCACAAGAGACAATCAATGCAATTGCTGCTGGCTACAGCTCACCTACTGCAGGCTGGATTGATTGCTCCCTTGTCAGTCCAGAGTCCACAGGCACATGCACATGTCCAAATCTACCCAGTCTGCCCCTCCCTTTGTAGAAGATTATCAGAATCACATGGATCTAACTAAGGAAGAGCAGAAAAAGGATTCCAAAGTATGTCTTCTGGCTTCAGCTGCAAATCCAAAAGAAATCCAGTTTTATGACAATCATACATACAGATACTGTGCAACAGACTCTATGCAAAAATATATTTGCAAAACAAAGGAACACACTTTGGGAACAAATAAGAAACCCCACGAACCCAGAACACAAGCTTTTTTGCACTGGATTCTGCTGAACACTTGCTAGGGTCTGCCAAGCAGGTGAGACTGCAGACTAGTAAGAGGAGCTTGAAAGTAAGGACTGTCTGAGGTGTGGGAAGCCAGCATAGCCCCATTCACATACAGGTGGGTGGTACCTGTTCCAAATCTGTCTCTCATCAGCTATTCGGTGCCCATACCTGTAAGCCCACAGCTTGCTGTGGCTTCTTTGCTGAGATGCAGTTCCCACAACAGACGAAGCAGACACTGCTAAGGTGAACTATGAGGACAGAGAACTTGGCAGCGTATCCTGCTTGCAAGACATATTGATGCATTGCTCATCTGATAGCAGACCCTGGGATCCTAGAGACATGCAAATCCTCGCACTGCTGAGGATTCAGAGTCACCTGTAACAGTCCGATACCATCAACCTTGGTGTAATGCTGGTCCCAAGACATTAATTCTCTGGAATGTGAAGGAAACAATCTGACCATGTGAAGTAAATATTGATCTACTGATCAGCAGTCACAGGCACATGTGAGAGTCGCTGGGCTCATGAACATGTGACCTTACTCCAGAGGGGACAAGCAATTAGTGGTTTTCCCCTTGAAGCTGACTGTAGCATCTGCACTTGTGCATATGTCAAACATGTTAGTTAGAAGGACCTCAAACTGGACTCTTGTGGCGGAGGGGCTCCACCAGACCAGCCAACAGAGACTTCCCCACCCATTGGGCTGGTAGGGGCAGTACTCGTTATCTCCCTGGGCAGCCTGTTTTGCTACAGTTATACACCGCACATGTACTGTCAAGGGAAACAGCCAGACACGCATAGATTTATTGCCCCTCTCAGCCAGCATGGGGCACTCATGGGCGTCACAGGATTCCCATATGCACTCTGCATGGAGAAAACAAATATCTTGAGGCCATGTGCAGACTCTCAGCACCTGTCGTACTTTGCGACTATGAGCGCACATGGCTGTACCTGCAGGGTGTACTCAGGGAGAACCACAGGCGACTGAGCTAACCTGCACTGACCTGCTCCTCTCACCCTCAGGAGTAACACTGCAGAGGACATGGGAGCAGGCAAAGTCTTCGGCTTCTGAGAGATGGAAATATACAAATTTATCCAGTTATCTTTCTGAGCCCAAATTACTGGAGAAAACATTCTAAAGGCAGTCTGAAAATAAGCCCAGAACACTCCACAAACTTCAAACAGCTGAAGAACACCTGGTGCTTGAAGGATTATGCTTGTTTTGTACAGAACAACAATAACATGTACATTTTTTGGTTTTTCTGAACTTAAGAAACAGCTGTTCATGTAGTGTTGTGTCTCTGTGTGTCATCTCCCCCCTCCCCCAACTTATGGTGACTTCTTTAGCATTATGATAAAATATTCAGCTTTTGGTCTCTGTTCAAACTTGGAGCATCACTGACACATGTACAGCAAATTCTGTCTGAACAGTATCCAAACATCGTTTACAGGAAAGCAACATTGGTGCCTCCAGTTCTGCTTGGTTTCCCTGAGGCAGCTGCAGTTGCCTTGACTGCGGTGCTGTAGGTTCAGCTCTGCTTGCTTCTGCTCTTGGCATCCCTTGGTTTAAGCTAACGGGGAAGCAAATTCCTGGAGTGCATACTCTTAACATGAGACCGTGGCAATATCAATGACATTCCTTGCATTTACACCATGGGGGATCTGGACAGAAATAGGACTTGCCTGGAAGTTACTTGAGAGTTTTAAGAAAGTTTGAAGACCCTTCCAAAAATGGCTGGCCCTGCAGAGGTGCTCAGAGGGAGCACTCCTGCCTCAGCAGACAGTGCAAAAATACACAAACCTAGATTTTAATATTGCCCAAGAACACAACAGCATTAATTGGATACTTTTCCCAAAAGCAAGAAATAGACACCTAAATTTAAGTCAACTGAAAAGGAACCATTACTGCAACACAAAGAAGTGGTACACTACGCCAGTGCTCCCAGGGGAGTCTACAGTCACCTCACCGAGGTGAGTCCCATATGGGGCTATGAGTCCCCAGATGAAAAAAGCAACAGAAACAGAAAGCACAGGACTCACATATCCACATCACAGTGGTGCTGGAGTCTCACACCCACCTCAGACCTTCAAATGGCTTCTACAACCAGAGCTGCAGAGCAACATGGCACCCAGGCTGGACGCAGGCTGGCCCCAGGGTGGAGCCCTGCAATCACTCACACTCAGGTGCAGGTACTTTGCTGAACCCACAGGAAACGAGCCAGGACTCTACTTTGCTTCAAAATGGCCTGTGGCTCTGTAATACAAAATCGTCTCTGTGCAAAGCTTGTGGAGATCACCCACAGTTCACTGAGGGTTGTTTTTAGCCTTCACAAAGGCTCCTTCATGGCAGGTGCCTTCTTCATCTTCCAGGATCACACACCAGCTCCCCTGCTGCAATGCAGTCTGCTGATAACCATTATTCAGCTGGAGTTTGTTTCCTTTAAACATAGGAGATTTGAGCATCCCCTCTCTAGAGCCTTAGTCTCTCAGTCCCTGCTTCCTGGCCTGCACTCCCCAACAACGGTGTGAGGAGAGCTGGCTGCCATTTCCCCAGGCCCGGTTTCCCTCAGGCAGGGTGGTGTTTCTGAGGCCATGGCACTGCCTCTTGGCAGGGCCGGACGGCTGCCCTCTGAGGAAACACACCGAGCTCAATATGCAAGGGGTGTTTTCTTCTTCTGTCAGAGGCAAGATTTCATATTTTAACAGCTTCAGAGAAAAATATGAAATAAATATCCAAAATAGAGCACTTGTTGCTGAGGAGAGCACATGAAGCCCCCTGGTGCCCAGAGAACAGCTCACCCAAGCAGAGGCACAAACTCATCCGAAACACTTTCTTACTTAAAGCTCCCTTCAAGAGGGACATGCATTTTTGACGGGTAACCTGCAGCTTTCCCTGTGCTACGCTGAGCCGCTGACCTGACAGGAACCCTCAGAAATGCGTTTGTCCTCATCTCGCTCCAAGCCGATCTGCAGGTGAGTTTTGAGGGAAGCCAGCAGTATCAAGGGGGACTGCCAGTCCCTTTCTGAGGAAACAAAGTGTGGCTGGGGCTGCTTAGAGCCCCGTGGGGGGATGAAGCACCCTCCTCCATCCCCCAAAAGCAGCTGAGCAACTCGGGCAGGAGGGGCTCTGCTCACACAATAAATACCCGTAGCAGCAGCAACTAGTTTCTTGCTACGATGGACGATCAGGCAAGGCAGTGCGCTCTGCGAGCAGGCACGCTCCTCTCTGGACGTAGAAAAGACCCTCCTGCAGAAAGGGCCTCTCACGTCCTGATTTACTCCAGTGCAGCTCAGCAGAGACGCGTGCCCCCCCCGGCCCTCGCCCTCCCGCCTGGGCCGTGCCTGCAGCTGCTTCCCCTCGTTACTATCAGCAGCCCTTGGTGGAGGCATCGGGAGTCCTTCACCTTCACCGACTTGTGCCATTTCCCCTTTGCCCGGAGCCCAGCCACCATGCAGCATAGCTCTCACAGCGGAGAAAGCAAACGGAAGGGGTTTCTGGGCAGAGAGAGGCTTCTCCTGAACAGAAAAAATAATAGGAAGAAACAAAATGTTCCTGCACCTTGGTAGCAACAATGTCAGTAGTGTTGCCACTTCTCATTGTTTGATCGTGACTCTCGCTGTATTTGGTGTTTTCACTCTATCCCCAGCTTCCTGAAATCCTGTTAGAATTTTGTCTTGAAGAAAAGTCCACATCTAGTTTCATGACCATGACAAAAAGCTTGGAAGTGTGGTCCATATCTCTGAAAAACTCAGGAAAAAAATTGCAATGCCTTCTTGTGCAAATATATGCCTGTGTATATTTGCACCTTTTCCTTCTGTTGTGGGTGAACCTGAGGGTGTGCACAGAAATATGTTGTTGTCTCTGGGCACCTACCATGTATTTATCAAACCCAAAAAGGAAACAGGGTTTTAAATAATTAACCATCACACATATTATAACTATATATATAAAAAATATACAGAGCATTCATATACATATGCATTCTCATACTGCTTTAATCATTTCTGTTAGGCTTTTAATCCCCCAGTTTAAAAGGGGCCTCTGAAATCTAATGTACAGATCCTGGGAGAATCTATAAATCTCGCATGGAAGGGCTGTAATTAAAAATGGCTTGAGAGAGAGGCATGTGAGCAGCAGGTCGGGTGGACCTTTCATTTGCAGATAAGCTCTCTGAGTAAGTCATTCTTCCCTGATTTATATTATAAAATACACATTAATCTCTTTCAAACAAAACCTAGCCAGAGTTGTATCATTTCTGAGACGTACAGGGAAATGAGCGAGGAGGGAGGAGTCCAAGGGTAACAGGAATTAAAAGTACATGTTTAAAGCCTTTAGTAGGGCATTTCAGCATCCTTCCTGTTTCAATTTGGATTATTGCAACTTCCACTGCCGTAGTATCCGACTCATTACTCCAAAGAGAAATCCAGAGACCAGGAGGTGATACAAAATGTTAGGTAGGAAGAACGAGAGTTAGGCTGTAGGTGTTTCTAAGCACAAGAGCTCATCATCTAAGTTTTTCTGTGAATCTGGTATAGCAGTTGTGATGCCTTCCTGTTGCAAAAGATAAGAGCTTTCCCAGTGATCTCAGGGAAATTAATTAAAAAAGGATAGGGAGTTGCATTCATATTTCGGGCTGTTGGTCCGATAACATATGAATACAGAGTTGATTTTGAAGATATATTTGGTAAGGCTTACAAAACAAGGAGAAATTAGAATCAGGTACTTTTACCGGTTCTTTTACAGTCTGTTACATTTTTTCATCTCTTGTATATTTGATAAAATGTAGATCTTGTTATAGCAGCATATAACAATGACTTGTTAAAGTCATTCCTTTATTTCCTATACACAGTAGAGGGATAACTACCGCAGCAGTGGTTTGCAGCATCGTCCCTGCTCTGAGTATTGCTTTGTGTCTCTAACTTCATCTCTGGCTTGGCAACATCTGCTGGAGAGGAGATGATGAGAATCCTTAACGTTGCCAGAACGCAGGCCAGAAAGCATCATAAACTCTTTCCGATCTGCTTGCTGGATTATTACTTGAAAGCTAGCAAATGCAGCATATGTGTGTGTCTGCCTAGGGGAGGGGTTCAATTACCTGAGATTCTGTGCAGATATTAGCAGTGTCTCATGGGGAAGTCTCATTTAGTATGCAGAATAAAATCACTATGGCACTGATCATATGATTTGAAGACTCAATCCTGAAGCAGCACTACTGAAAAGGGGAGGTGAAACTGCATAAGACACTCCGTTCAGACAGCGTGAGGCTGTGAGCAGCACACGAATTTTATTCAGCAGGCAGGAGGAGAGCTGCTGGATTGGTCTGTTAGATGTGTAGTCGGGAAACCACAGGAAAGCTTTATTTCTGGCAAGTCTGCATTTTGTCAGGATGCACCACTGGTGTTACTAGGAAAAAGGAAGCCCACTGCTACATGAGATTAAAAGGTAGAGGCAGTGATAGCCACAGAAGATCACTGTGAAACTCATTTGATAACCACCTTAATTACCCCCTCAAGAGTGAATTTAACTGTTGGAGAGCACTGGTTCCAAGTGACTGTCTGGAAAGTATGGTGAAAAGGATGCACGTTCTGAGGAAGCGTTTCACTGACAGCAGAGCAAACTAGAGGAGAACTTCTACCTGCATTGCTGACATTTGGGAAAAATAATATAAGAAAGCGTTCTGGTCCCAGGATTCTTGTATTTTTTTTCTTCCTGAGTCCTGAAGAGGGATTTTGTAGTCCCCTCCCTGAGGAAAACACCAACCAGAACTCAGAACACTGCCGACTTTCCAAAGAACAGGCATGGTACAAAATGTGATTTTGGTGTTTTTCCGCAGGCGACTCAGCCAAAGACCTGCTGTTGAGGAGCTAGAAAGAAGAAATATACTTAAACGTGAGTATTTTTTTTTTGTAAAGTATTTTATATGTGTTTGTTTAAACCAGTGATTGCATTTCTAGAACATATTATTTCTAAGTAGACAAATTCATTCACTAGGATTATTTTCTGTACCTAAAAGTTTTAATTTTTCACATGTCCTGGGTTTCAAATACTGCAGGTATCAGAATTTACAACTTGATAAAGGCATGCAATTTAGTACAGAAAAGAATTACTTGTTCAAATTTAGGCTTTCAAAATATTTTCATCCTGATTACACTGTTATGGATGTCTAAGAGGGGAATACAATCTTAGTGTCACACAGTGCAATGAGAATTGGACTGACATTTTTCAAGACGTGGACTGTCATGGCAAACCATACACTGAATACCACCAAGGCTAAAGTGGAATGGAGAAAGCATCCTTGCAGAGGTGTGATTCTCCTAGCAAATACATTTGTTCATATCATTAGAGATCATCCCAAAGACAAGTTAAAGAAGGATCATTCTGGCTATTAGAGTTACTAGAGGGACAGTTCCAGGTCTGTTATAGATGCTGCCCCAGGGGAATGTTCTCAACATCTCTCAAATAAACACAAGGCAGAAACTTGCAACTCTTTTCCTGAAGACTGGTGTTCTGACCTGGGGATCAAACAAGGGATGACCATAATCCCTTTCCTTACAAGTGCTGGGAATCCTCTAAGTTAGGGGAAGGTGAGAGAGCGCTGTGAAATTGTCTCCATTATGGGTCTCAGACAGGAGAAAGGGGGAGGCCATCTGCTTGAAGGAAAAGTATATTGCTTCTGTTATTTTCATGGTCTATTTAGTGTTGAAAGACAAAAAACAGAATGATGTGAACAATAGTTTGTTTCTCATTAAACAAGCATAAAACATAAAGCCACATAAATTTATGACATACAAGCAATGCTGCCTATGCTATTTAATTCATATTTAATTATTAATGTGATTGTAATTCGCTAGGAAAAAAGTTATCTACATTTTGTTACCTAAAATTTAATGTCTCAGAACTTTCTTAGTAGCTCACAGAAAAAACCTTATGCTCATGCCATTGAAGTTATTGGGGATTTCATTTCAGTTTTAACACAAATGAATTCCACAGTCAACTTATATTTATTGGTATTTTCAGTACTGTTCCAATGCATACATCGCACACGGTAAAATTAGATGTGTCTAACACATGCATAGCTAAATGAGAAAAAGGGTATATTCTTTGCAAATGTGAATGGATGAACTTGGCCTAGCTTCTCCTGTCATCTACCACAAGAGACAAGAAAAAGCAGTAACCCAAGATTCTGAAATAAGTGGGGCCAGATTTTCAAGAGTCAGTACCTAAGATCTCTGAAAATCTGTTTCTCTGGGTTTTTTCCTGACTAAGGAAGAGCTGATCTCTACTGAAAAAATCTGTTCCTTTATGTTTACTTTTTGAAGTGTATTGGTTACATCCTTAATCTGGGTTAAACTGACCAGTTTTAATAATAAAGAAGTTTGAATACATTCATATAATGAGCTTAGAGAGAGATAAAGCAGAAAGAAGATAAAGCAGAATTAAAGATATTTCCTGAATGCCAGCTAGACGTACTGGTCTAGATTTGTATCTCATTTAAAGAGCTCCCAGCACAGAGCAAATTTATTGACTTCAGTTCAGTTGCTCAGGCTTTATACAGGTTCAGCTGAGATCAGAACCACTTCTATTTTATTTACCTCTTCCATTATATGAAAAGCTAGGTATCTTGTAAAGAGCTAAGGTCATCACTTAGCTGTGTCAGTTGCAATCTTAAAAGGCTGGACAGATGCAACAACTCTAGTCTCAGTTTCTCAGTTTTGAGTGAATTTGGAAATTAGTGAAGTCTCCTTTTATTCATAGGATTATCAACAGTCTTGTTATGGACTTTAAAAACACCTGGATTGGGTCTGACATGCAAAGCTGTTGCAGTATAAACGCCTTTCAGTGAAATCACTACAACCTCCTCCAGGTTGTAAGGGTTTGTACAGTTGCATCATAAGGTTCCTAACATCTTTGATGTTCATAACACATACTGCTAACAGAAGCAATGCTACCCCCAAAGCTGTTTTAAGGACTAATAATTCACATTCGTACAACTCTGTCAAAATGAGAAGCATATTGCAAGTGCAACTAAGTGCCTAAGTGCAACTACTATGTTACTTTAAACAAATCTCGTGAAGACTAAAAAAAGTGACTTCTTATCTCCCTTGGGGAGATGTTTCTGAGATAAAAGTAATACTTAAAAAGCAAACTTAAAGCCAACACTTTCTTACAATTTTGTTGATCTTCTAAGTCCTTTACTTTAACTATAGAAACACTGCTGGTTTACCACAAAGCATGAAAAGCATATGAACTAAAATCACGACCCAGGTGTTCACATGTGTTCTTCCTGTCTTCAACAGAAAGCTCACATTCACATTCAAGAAGGCAGCATCTCTTAAATCACACTGTACAATCCCCAGTTCATTCTTAACACCAGGAATTGTTTTAGTGTCACGCACAGCTAAGAGTTCCCTGAACAACTCGCAGAGCAGCAAAATGAATTACAGTACTGCACATGCCACTTCGTAATTGGGAGCGTCTCTCTACTGAGATTTATAAAACCAGCCCACACTAATGAATGGATCTAAGTGTAGGCAGAGTGATGTTGATGGGAAAAACCTCACTGGTTTGTCTCGGTAATAACACCCACGTTTTATAATGCCCTTGCTAGCATTTCCTATCAAATCTTGTTTTATTTTTTCTAAAAGAACTATTTCTTTTATTTCTTGAAGGTGGGAATAAGCACTGAACCTGAGTGAATGTCTCATAGAAATGGGTCACTATACATGTTTAGTATATTTGGAAAAGCATTTTTTGATCAGAAATGTGTATTTGTGGTTTTTCTTTAGGAATTCTCTCAGTGCATATCACAGTCATCTCTTAAAAAGGCACTATGCCACAGAAAATTATCTTCTTTTAATAAAAATATATAGATAGGAATGTCTTCTCTAAAAGGGGTGAATTAGAACCAAATGAAGCATATTAGTAACTTCTTGCATGTATCTCTACATCTTAAATACACTCTACTTTTTAAAGCCTGTTCTCTTTTTAAACATTCCAGAGTTAAATAGCTGCTCGTCCCTGACAGAGCACTAATTTTAGCTGTCCTATTCTCTTTTAAATTTGTGTGCCTTGCCACTGAATTGTAATATAGCACATTATAGCATTTTAGATTAATTTGATTTACTTTTCTACTATAGCCAGTTGTAGCTATGCATTACTATGTTATTTTAAATAGATACTTATGATTGCATTTCAGTGTAATCTAATGAGCCTAAAAATAAGGGGGAAGAATACTTCATTACTAAAAATATCATTTTGGAAACTCATCTGCAGTGCTAGTGTTTTTTCGAGGCATATTAAAAATCACGTGTGTGCTTTAACACTGGAAATACCTAGTGCAAGCGGTATAATAAACTTCACAGTAGTATCTAGAGAATCCCAGAACGGTTAAACATTTTTCTCCAGGTCTTCAGCTTTGTTCAGGTCATAGGCTCATGCCTCAATTTAGTAACAGATAGTACTAGAAATAGAAACGCCATTAACTCGTTTCCCAAGGCAAAGGATATATTTCACACAGTGTTACAGCACTCTAGTCTATTTTTAGACCCAGTGTGTAGGAGTTATCACGGCTTGAATGTTAATAGGCACAACACACAAAAGCAAGCTGGCTTAGGTTAGAATGGAACGCTACAAAAGAAAACCCCGTGAGGATAAAGAGGTTCTAATGTCAGTGGCATATCCTGAATAGCAGAGAAAAAAAGCATGCAAGTCAAAGATAACTATTGTGGCAGTGTTACCATCTAAAGATGTAGCCTGAGAAAAAGGTTATACAGGAAAGAACATAGTTTCCCTGGAGCTGCTGCAATAAGTCTTTTCAGCATCTACAGCAATGAATGGCTCCAGCAATGTGGAGAATAAAAAATTATGGTTAACTATGGAATATTTTGATTTTCCTTCTAAAGTTTATACGATTGGAGAGTTGGTGTGGCTGCTGTTGTTTTATTAAATCTTGCAACTGGAGTTTAGAGCACAGGAAAAGCTGACATTGGCACCAGCACCTTGTCCTTACAGAGAGGTAACTATATGTTCTAACAGAGAACCAGAGAGAGGTACTGAACTAACAAAACATACAACTAAGAACCAGCTACTAATTTTTCTATGCTCTAACTTTTGTTGCCTGGAACTTTGGAAACTACTGATCCTCCTCGTGAGGAAAGTCATCTTTTTTTTAATGTTCTCTGCAGAACGAAATGATCAAACAGAACAGGAAGAAAGAAGGGAAATCAAACAGAGACTGACAAGAAAGGTAAAATCTTGCAATACCTTCTACTAATTTTTAGAAATTTAGCAAAGCTAATATAACATCAACCAGTCATAGAGGTCATTATCACACATAACCTCCCTTAATATACATCCTCCTTAGCAGCATCTGAGATAGTGGTATCTAGTAATATGAATTATAAAAATACTTACCTCATCTCAGCTACATGAGACTTTGTAGAATATTTACATATAAACTTAAATCAGAAAATGGGTGTTTGCTTGCACACTGCATATTTTGCAACTCTATTGCTAGAAAAGGACTACTTCATTCTTTGTAGCAATCAGTAGCAGAGCTGACTCCCTGCTGAGCACCAGGTGTGCTCCCACAATAAATTCCTCTTTGCATTTAAAGTATTCTCAGAATCAGGACTAGATCTTGTTATTGTTCTGTTCCTAGGAATCCCTACTGGAATTATAAGCCAAATATGCCGATAACTTGTTAAAGCCAAATTGAAATTCTTACAGTGGGTCTGGTCCCGAAAACCTTACACAGACAATCTGCCGCTGACTGTAGTAGAAAACCCCTACAGCATATGATAACTTGTACATAGATCATAATAAATTCATTACAATTCCTTTACATATTGTAAATGCATTTGATCAGTATCCAGGTTAAAATATTTTCCTCTTTTGTCCATTACAAAGCCACTGTGCTGTAGCCCATAACTCCATTTAAACCATTATTACTCTCCTAACAATCCTCTGAAGGATTGAATATTTCCCTGGAATTTCCAAGGGTTCGGGTTTTTTTCCCCATGTACAGAAATGCACACTAAGCTAAGATGGGAAGCAGAAAATGTTGCACATTTTATTGATAAGTTTGTTACTAACACTGATTTTATTTTACAAAACTATTTAATATAGCTTAACCAGAGACCTACAGTTGATGAACTAAGAGACAGAAAAATCCTGATTCGATTCAGTGATTATGTGGAAGTGGCAAAAGCACAGGACTACGACAGGCGAGCAGATAAACCGTGGACAAGACTATCAGCAGCAGATAAGGTGCTGACGTAATCGAAGTGACATATTACTGCTTTCTACTTGCTTTGTCTATAATACCTCAGATTGTGCAAAGACATTTAACCTCTGGGACATTTAATCTCTGTAAATGTTATCATTACTTTTTATGCTGAAACCACACTGACCAATGCATACTATCATTAAAAATGCTATTTATAAAAATGCCTATTTAGTACTATAAAGGCTTCTACCCAGCCCATCAACTGATAGAAGAAAAAAAAGCTGGATACAATCTTTCTTCATGCTTTAGAGCTGCAACTCAAAAATATTTCCAGCCAATGCAGTATCAACATTTATCCTCAAACTGGAAGTTTTGTCCCAAATGTGCAAAATCCTCCACTATGTGTCTAAACATGCAGAAATTTCCTTTCCTGTTTCCTATGAATGCTCAAGGAGTCACTTGATCCCACCTTTTCCTGAGCATAAACACACACTCGTTTTTGTTCCATCACATACCTGCCACACAGCTGATTTACATCCTACTTTAACTTTCACATTTAGGTGCTTGAGTAGTAAGAAAAATAGTTCAGCATGATTCCAGATAGAACAGTTGCTGAATAAGCTTTGAAGTTGCAGGGCTGCAGCAAGCAGAACGTAGGGATGCTCAGATAATTACTGCGTAAAACGGCAAGTACAGGAGCGTTACTTACTGCTTTGTTCTGAGATGTGAGGATCAAACACTTCATTCTCCATTCCACTGTCTCCCCAATAAGAAGTGTAACAAATGGTTTTAGAGGACTCATGTAGAAAAGGAACAATGTATTTCTACTACAGTAGCTGTTCTCCTGAGCTCACTAAAATGGTGAATAAGCTATTATATATTAATCAATGGAATAATGATTTTGTATTTTCCTTGCATGTACTGGGTATGTATTAAAATTAGGCTTTTACTGGTTTTATGTTGTTAACTAGGCAGGTTTATAAGCTAAAAAGAAAGTGACAGTGTTCAGTTGCATGCACTGGTGGCATACATCAGGAATTCAGGGTCAGGAGTTTGGCCATTGCATTTGTGACTGAAAAACTTCTCTTTCAGAGTAGACAAATACATTCTTTTTCCTCATTTTTATTTTAATAAGCCAAATCTCTGATATAAAACATGGACATGGGTACAAGCCTCCTAATTTTAGGTAGTTAAGCTACGAAGTACAAAATATATAAGAATCTGTGAAAGCACCAGTACATTCCAGTTCATGTGCAGTTGCCATTTAAACAAAAGAATGCTCTCATTTTTATAGTCTTGAATTTCATTACATTATGCACCAGAAGAGAACATTTTTCTTCACTTATGACTGTGCAATCCTATGGATACAGGTGATAACACAGTCTGGACTGGTATTTGCAAGTTCTGATAAGGCAAACAGTCTGATTTTTATTAAAAAAATGACACACATTGAAATGCCGTAAAAGTCAGCTGACCAGATGATCAATTTCTCGGCAACTTCTCTTAATCTTTAATAAATTTTACCTGGAATCTTATTAAATGTGAGACCATAAGTACTGTGGTTTTATTCTCCTGTCAGAATTGCTTGTAGACAGAAGTGATCCTGTCAGCAAGCAGTAAGGAATTATAAGTAGTATCATATCACAAATCCATATAACCTAAATACTCAGCATCTCTACTGGCATGGTGTGCTTTGCTATGCCCAATACCTATTACTTCTACTTTAGAAAACTCCAGTTCTGCTCTGCAAGTCTGGTATTTTACAATGCTTATAAATACAAAATTATTTGTTAACCACCTTCTATTTTCAATTCCTAGGCAGCAATTCGGAAAGAACTAAATGAATACAAAAGTAATGAAATGGAGGTACATGCATCCAGCAAACATTTGACAAGGTCAGTTTTCCAGCTATTTATTTCCATTGCCTGCTAAAAATAGTCTGCTTGAGTCCTGAATCTGTAGATTTTGCTCTTACATGCGGGATGGGGGTGAAGAATATGCAAAGGAAGCTTTATTTTAAAAGAAAATGGAAGTATTTATCTTCCTGTTCAGAACCTGGCTTTTCTGATTTTTTTTTCTTTAATTAGCATGTACTGAGAAGCCCCCAGACCTTCTCCAGAACATCACTCAGCTTGCATTCCTTGCAAGTGAAGATTCAAAAGCTATGACAAAAAATTAAATGTAGGGTATAACATAGGAAAAAATACGATATTTTAAAAGTAGATGAACAACTTAATACACTATACAAAGGTTTTTGAATTAAATGTACTTGAGTGTGCAACCTTATCACAAACATTGCAACTTCCCTGCTAAGAAATCTAAAATTCTACGTAGCATAACAAGACATACATAATGCCCGTAAGTAATGCATTTGTTCTAAAGGATTCAGCCTGTAGATTTCAGTATCCCTTGAATGTCGGTCCAGTTGCTATTGGAAGGAGTGCAAGCCCCCAAAGCACACGTCATGGCAGTCCAGTGGAGAGGTCAGGAGAAGCGAGTGGTTTGGAGTCCTGTCACTCTCTGAGTGGTTGGGCCAATGTGAACCTAGTCAATCTAGTGCTTGCTTCATGTGCCAGCACTGATGACAGGTACTATGTTTAAACATGCATGAAAACATTAATTTCCCTTTTCTAAGCGGGGAAAAAAACCAAGAGGGGCTGATTCCACAGTCATTGTTACTTGCAAAAAGACCCTGTTAATTGAAATAGCAATCAGCTATTTCCTACAATTTCTCTTAGGTCTCTTGAGCAAGTCCAATTGCTCTGAAAACACCATTTTAGGAGTTGCTGGGAGCACAGTGTACTCTTCTCATGTCTGGTATTCTCCTGCGTGTGCTTGCTGCTAAAGTACACATTCTCAGGTGTGCTTGCTGCTAAAATAAGTTGCCTAACACTGTACTAAGGAACTTGGTGTGCAGTCTTGCATTCTGGAAGGCTCACTTCGGCAGTGCCTGGGCCCACATTTCCATGCTTATTTCTGAACTCGGAATGAATTCCGGCTTAACTGAGCTTCCGATGTTCAATGAAAAGATGGTCTAGGCAAATACACTGGAGTCGTAAATGCAATGTACATTGATCTAAATGCTATATTTATATAATTCTAGACTGCTCATGCAATTATTGGGGCCTTTTTTACATTACAGGACTCAGACTCAATGTTTATGGCAAGACATCACTGATAGAATGAAATATAGGCAAAAAAATAGGATGGCTGCATTTTAAGTTTGAAAGTGAGATATACCTTCTCTAATTGAAGCTACCTCGGGAGTTTAAGTAGATTATAATGATATATTTTGAAATTTGTTCAGGATATTAGGACTAAACAGGCTTACAATTTACAATTAGTGCTAAGGCATTACAAATGATTGGGACTTTAATTACGTATCTCAGCCAAAAGAACAAGCCTACAGAGCAAGAGTATATTTATTCCAGACAGACTCTTAAGACTATCATATATTAAATCAACAGTATGTTCTCATATTTTCCAAAGCATCAGCTCAACATTGCTTAACTCTTACAAAATAACAAGATCACTGCACAATAAAGAATATTTCTACCAATGACAAAATGTGGATTAATTCCTAAAAGAAAAAAAACCAAACAACCAAACACAAAATCAACCCCACACCTATATTTGCACTTGCACTCCCAAATAACTGAACTGGTTAGACTGGGCCCTGAGGATTGTAACTGCACTACAGTCATGGAATATGTGTGAAAAGGGTTGGTGAAAATTAAGACTTAAAGCTGCTAACATTCTTCAATACTGTTACTGTACCTTTA
Source organism: Ciconia boyciana (assembly GCF_034638445.1). Taxonomy (NCBI): domain Eukaryota; kingdom Metazoa; phylum Chordata; class Aves; order Ciconiiformes; family Ciconiidae; genus Ciconia; species Ciconia boyciana. Next base: position 5,373,546 of record NC_132947.1, on the reverse strand, counting down.
AACAGAATGAATACTTTTTAAAAAAAATTTTTTTTGCTAATCTAACACAGAATTTTTTAAAATTGCTTTTTTTTTGTTTCAATGTTGTTTGAAAAATGTCTTTTATTTCTCCTAGATTTCACAGGCCATAGAAATTTTCTTCTGAGAAGAATCTGTCTTTACTTTTTGATATTGCTGCTGAACACACATCAGGGAATATATAAGTCTTTCCCTAAAGTTCAGTCCAGGATACCTTGATGTTTATGTGAAAGAAGTACTCTGCAGATTAAGTCTCTGCAGCACTTACATACAGAAAGAAACACCAGAGATGTACTTTGCTCTGAAGTCAGAAGAGCAATGGCCTGTGGAGTGGGACAATCTGCTGAAAAAGGCCGAAGTAAAGCTACTTGAAAGAACCTACTACTCTCCTTTAACACTTGTTTTAAACTGTTTTGCAGTCTATCTTGGAAAAGGAGATGTCGTGCATGTACAGGCTTTACCATTCCAAGGCCTCTGACATAAATGGACATGACACACTGTCATTCAGTATTACGTTGACAAGACATTTTGAACTTACCACAATTAGTTTGTAAAACACTTAAGTTCATGTTCTAAAAACTAATTTAATGTATTATAATTTCATTCTTTTTTATATAATGTCTAACAGAATCACAGCTGCAAGCATTTTTGATTCCTGTTACTTTTGTTCTTTAATTAAATGACTACTTATTGCAGGAAATGAACATGTTTCCTAAAGCTCTTTTTTTCCCAGGGACAGTTGGGAAGGGAAGAGATTACAATTATTATGCACCAGATCATATCGCTTCTTTATGAACACAGAGTCTTCAAAAGGACAATCTTAACTAAGGGTTTCCATCTTGTGGAATATCGATGTTTTGGACCAGATCCTGACCAGCATAACATGATTGTCATTCTACACTAGTTGAGGTTCTGGCCCTCTAAAGAATGACAATTAAGTTCCCTGTTATTCTCATTCAAAATCACTAAATTGGACAACCACAGATAGAAATGTAACAATGTACTGTGAAGTTTCACAAACAAGTTATTTTAATGCTTTCTTGACAGTAAGAAGAAAAAGTTACTAAATGCTAATAACAAAGCAAGTAAAACTGGTTGAGAAAAATGTAAAGCCAGATATTCTAATAATGCTTGACATCTAGAAGTATCTGAGAATTCTATTCAAAATACTACTAAAAGGAAAAACTTAGGAAAAAATAATACACTGATATCTGGAAAACATGCCTGATGAGACAGCAGCAAAATGGCACATGCACTCACAAGACAAAAATTTATCTGCAAGAGTCTTAAATGCTATCGTTTTAGGAAGTCATTCAACATTAAAAACTTGAAAAAGGCGCTCTTAATCCTATAGCTTGGTTGAGATGATCTCCATGAAGCATGAAAATAATAAAGAAAATACGGCATGTAAAATTGGTTTTACAGACTTCTACTAAATTGCTGCAAGATGGTGAACAGAATCAATGCAAACAGTGGATGGACTAACTTTCAATTCTCTTCTGCTGCTCAGTGTGGGGATGAAATAACATAAACACAGTGCTATTCTTTGGATAAACTAACATTTCAGAATGGAAGGTAAGAACAGCGCAATACTTAAAATACATGTCAGTAAGCGCAATGCTAGAAGAAATTGAGGGATCATGGCCGATGTGGTGCCCAGGACCAATGAAGCTTGCTAGCTTTGTTGTAGCTAGCTACAATTTTGTACAACTTTTTAATGTTTGACTTATGTGACTATCAGCTGAAGACTTGAATTACCCAATTACTTGATCCGAAGTTGTTTTTTTGGGTTTTTTTTTTTTTCTATTTATTGCAATTTTATAACTTACTGGCTTTTCACAGAAATATGTAACATTATAACTAGCCTTTTAACATACTGTTAATTATACTTATAAATCATTATTATTAATAAAATACTATTAATTCTAAACAACAATATATTGATAGTCCAGGTGTAACGTACAAAAAGGGTAAACAGAAAGGAGAGAAAAATTTCTTCAGCATAAGAACCATTTTTAGTTTGAGAACAGTAGATAACCCACTGTTAACTACAAACTTGGCTAATAATCCATGAAAGTAACACTCCTGTTTAGCAGCAACGCATACTTTCACTGGTAATAAAAATAAAATACATTAAAATGGTGTTGAAAAATCTAATAAACAGAAGAATATTTTCAGGGTAACTTAGAGCAGCTTTTTAAATTTCAAACAATGCCTATGAGCTGTATTACTAATGCGACTTAGCCATCTTGTAGTTATGCAGCTATATGCTTCGCTTCTTCCCCATGTTCTCAGCTGTCCTTCCACCACAAGCATCCCAGCCTTTTTTCTGCTTCGGTCTGGTAAGAGACAGAAAGCCGTGACTACTTCAGAGCCACACGTGATCACTAGCAGCTAACTACTGTCAGCTTACTGGTGGGCAAATCTATCAAGCTGTGTAGAGACTGCATTCACTGGGCCATGTATTGTGCTCAGTTACTGTTGGAACTTAGGATGGCATCCACTAAAGGCATGTTTAGCTTAGGGAGGCTGTTCTCCTTGTGCCACTTCTTCCCAATGGAAAAAAGAAACAGGCCTGCAGTGCACAATCTCCTCTCCCTATGCTGAACTTTGCCTTTGTGAATACTCCCTTGCAATATGTTTCACATCTTTACATTTGTTAAATTTGATTGTACCTGCTCAAAGTTTTTAGAAGTTAATGGCATGGGGTAAAGACTGATAGGTGGACAGTATAATTTCATACTTCTATTTTATCATGAGTCCTCACTAAAAATAGCAGTTGTATTATTTTTCCAATAGGCACTCACTGTAAGAAAAGAAATTGGGCCTTGCAGTGCACTTTTTAAAACCTTGTACAGTTAAGAGAAAAATACTGTTTCATATACAGATAAAAAATTCAACTAGACCAGTAAAAAAAAAAAGTTTAACATCTCATGAGGTCCATCTAGTGGAGATGACAGTGATCGCAGGCTCAAAACACCCACAAAAATTAGAGGCTCAGAAAAATTAGAAAAGCATTAAGTACACTTACGTAGATGGGATGAGTGGACCAAATTATTTACTGGCAATTTCAATATAATAATTTCCAGAGACAACACAGCCTTGTGTTTTAAAAATTACTTCATAAGAAATATATTTCATTTACAAGTATTTCTGTTTACAATAAACCATTTCCCATCAATGAAGTCTAAGAACACCAATTACTCTGCATTCTACTCTCAGTGCAGACTGGATAGAAATCTATCACATCCATTTCTGATCTAAGAAGTTGGTTTTTAAAGACTGTATTTTCAATAAGGATAAAAGCAGTCTTTTTCATAAAGTCATAGATTAATTTAGGTTGGTAAGAACCTAGGTCCTTTCCCAAGGTCATTGGGTCCTACCCCCTCCTCTGAGTGAGGCAAACTTTGAAATTACAGTAGGCTGCTCAGTGAGTGCTGAGTTCAGGCTACAGTCTATGAGTATGGACTTTTCTCTTTAATTTGAAGAACATATTAATATAAAGATACAGAAGTAATTTAGAAATCAACAGATTTTCCCATTTTCTTTGAGGACCTCTGTCAAAGAGTTTTCTACCTTATCTTTACCTTAAAATTCAATTTTAAATCATGCCATTTTTCTCTCTGAAAATAAACTTTAGGAAATGGTTACTCTCAGAAATAATGAAGGATAAATCAAAGATACACGAAGTACCTGTAGGACAGACAGATTGCATGGGCAAGCCAACAAAGAGATAATAAAAGGAAACTGGTTAAGTATCACCAAAGATGCATATAGTGGTGAGGTTCAGCAGGGAACTTCTACTGGATAAATATTTTGAAAAAATGATTGGTGGGTTTGAAGGAAGTCAAATCAACATGAGACCTAAGTAACAGACAACACCAGTCTATTAGACTTTTTAAAAAATATTAGACAATAGCAGCAGCAATATAGCACAAGAGCTGCATTCAGAACCAGCTGGAATGAAAAGAAATAAGAGTTTGAGAGAGATAGACTGAGTGGTTTTCATAACATGAGGAAAAAAAAAATCGATTAAAAGAACACTACTGTAAGTAAAGGTCTCTGTGTTGATAATAAAAGCAGTATTAGGAACGTAGAAAGGAAACTGAGGAAAAACAGAAGAGTTCAGAGAGTAGAGGAGATAATGGAAGAAATGACAAAGAAGTGTGTATGATGTTAGAGACAACCAAAGGACAAAATAAGAGGTATAATGGAATGTAAAATAAGGGCTACAAAGTAATTAAGTTGTGAAGAGCTGTTACCCCAAAATTGGCTAATATATTATTTTGAGACCTCTGTGGTCACAACATCAGCTACAGACAAGCATGTACCCTCTTCAGCCTTGCTCCAGAAGCTGTGAAGTAGTGTTAGTGCGGTGCGGAGTGAGCTCAGGCTCCTGAGATGCAGGGAGTGTTAATCTGGAGTCAGTTCCATGGTAAAGAGGCAGCTCTGCACGTGGTGATGCAGACAAGCTTCAAGACATGCACATTCTAGGAGTTATTCTCTACACTTGTTACTGCTTGATCAGCTATAAGTTTTTAATCCCCATTTTTTAAGAGAACTTAAATGAAAAATACTAAAGGTATTGTTCTGAGCCTGAAAAGTTTACAGTACATACATGCAGGATTGCAAGTTAAAAAGGATTAAAAGGTTGCTAAGGAACTATAAAATGCAAGGTAGTTTTTTGTTTAATTTAAAAGCAAATTATGAGAAACATTAGCTTAGAAGCTGCACATCATAAATATTCAGAAGAAACCTTCCAGTTGATACATGGCAACAAAGGAGAACTGTAAGTTATGACTCACTGGTAGTTTTCTTAGGAAATCTTCTGAAATCTAAGTATATAGAATAGATTATATTAGTATGTAGGACATATTTCTGAGCTACAGATAGCAGACCCTCTTGCTCTCTGTTGTCTTATACAAAATATTTGTGCAGCAGTTTTATTTGGCTGATGTGCAAATACATATTACTGATTTAAAGCAAAATAGTAATAACATAATTTTGTAAAAAAAAAAAAAGACAGTATATATTTTTCCTGAAGTATTTAATACAACTTTTTGCAACGTAGTTCAACCACAAGTGTTTAAAGTTTTGTTTTGTCTTAGAAACTCCTATTGAAGTCTAACACCACAGACAAATAGGACTGAGATCAAAACAGGCGATTTGATCCCTAAATAATTTCTGACTGTATTCTGGATCAGACAAAAGGGGTATTCTGTACACACAGACCCAAAACATAGATTCAAAGTGAAATTCAAAGTGATTTCTCTGAAAGTCAGTTAAATAACCTATAAAAATTGTTAAAGAGTTCTTAAAAAATAGCATGTGCTAAAAATCCAAAAATTTACATATTGCATTTTAGCAGATTCAGTAAAATAATTCAAAATCTCACATATAACAGGAGAAGTCTTATCCACAAAGATTTTACCATTATTAAGGAAAACATGCTTTCATTACAATAGTTTCCTTGAGTGTAAAAAAAAGTTGCCAAATTTTACATTATAAGAGTGTTTATATTCACCTTGAATTTCAGGAAGGTATCTGAAAACATTACTTCAGAATTCTATCTTCTGATTGAAACAATGTCTGCAATCCTCTGCGAACATTACACAGTTCCTCTTCTTGCTGTGCAAAAAGCATTACATTTATCACATACTTTAAATAAAATCTTCCTTTTTTTTAAGTATTGTAATTCTGGTGCATAGTATATGCTGCTTTTAACATATCAAATATGATACTTTTCTTTTCCATGTCAACACTCAACATATTAAGACTCAGAACTAAAACAGTATATCCATGCCTACCTGCTGCTTTTATCACCGAGATAAGGTTTAAAGTATAACATCAATGATACTTGGATTCTGACTCATTTTTATTTTTGATAGGGGACTATAAATTACAATTTTTAGTAATTTAGTGTTCAAACAGCTATACTTAAACAATAAATAAAAATGAGGACAAGATAACTTCCTTTACCATTTCTTTAAGAAGTTTCTCTTGGAGTCCTTTTATGTCTTCTTTCATCAGATGCATCTATAAAAAGATACTGAATGCACCTTCTCTGCTCCCAACTGGTAACCCATTTTTAAGACGACAATTACATCCCTAAATGGTTTATAACAGAGAGATACAGATGCACATGCATCCACCTGCCTAAGGAAAGGGACGTGTGTTTTAAATTTGTTCTTTCTTGGATGATTAACACTGGTAAACAAAGCCACAGAATACAGAATAAATCTTGCAGCAGTTTTCCAGATAATTGCACACACCTTCTAATGGGTGAAATCTAGCCCTAAACCACTGAATATTGTTACATTAAAGGATATTTTTGTAGTTTTTCATTGTCATAAAATACTTCTGTGGCATTAATACAATGCTGAGGGTAAAGACTTTCTTTGGGAAAAAAGTCAATACTGATATCTGTTGGTAAAATTAAAGGTTTAAAGATTATTAAAAACAAGAAACAAAAGTTCATCGTACCTCTGAAGTAAAAATGTGTTCTTCATAGTCAACAGTATGGTAGATGTTCTTTTCAAATGAAGTTTTAAGAATCTGAATTCTAAAGAAATAAAAGGCAGTTCAAATAGCTTTGCTACATATGAATTTTCCACACGCATCATGAATACATCCCATTGTTTGTAGTCTATTTTTACTTAAAAACATGGATAAATATTACCATCATCATTACTATTGGAATAGTCCAGCAGGTATGTGGAAAAATTTAGATGGAAAATAATTACATTTTGCCTGTAACATAACATTTTAATCTCATTTTCTCATCTCATCTACTATCTCTATTTTATGGAAGAGAGAAATTGCATGGAGAATAGTGTCTGGCCTTACTTATACCTCAAATGAACAGAACACAAATCTCCACCCAGAATTAATGAAGCCTACTAACCTCTGTTGCTCATTTTTCATATATGTACTAAAAGTATGTGTATGTTTTTTCCAAAAGGTCTGGAAAGAAAAATATTAATACATGATAATCAGTAGGAACTAATATTTTCTGAACTAAAATTGACTGCTATCTAATATGAATAAAATAACCTACAACCACAGGCTCAGCAAAGAATGGGCAGGAGTTACACAGTCACCACAGAAGCTTGAAAAAAAATAATAAGCTTAGAGCTGGCAGGGTGAGGCACTTCAGGAATTCTATTTTCATGGAACCAGTTTCACCAAAAATCTGTTCTGCATAACAGTTTCAAAACAATGAAAAAGAATATGCCTAGCATTTTAATCAGACTTTCCATATAATTTAAGCCACACCTTCAGAGTAAAAGAAAAAAGCAAATGTAGTCTTGTGTTTACATGAATATTTGTATATTGATTTTTACATTACAGCAAGAAGCAGACCCATAATGTCAACTGGCTCATTGTAGAACACACAGCAGATCAGGTTCAAATGCCTACATGCTGTTCCTGAAATACAGGCCAGCTGAATAAAAGGCTCATGAAGTGGCGTTAACAGCCCATTAAAAGTAGTAGTAGTAGCTTATTCTAGGAAGAAAAACATATAGTAGTGATCTAGAAATTCTATGAGCATAGCATTAGCCAATCCTAACACCTCAAATTCATTATTTGAAATTTGGCCCAACTTTAAGCAGTGTTAAAGGCTTTTAAAATCAGAATTAATGATCTAAAGTTAAAGATTATATGAATAATCTATGGATTCCATAAGAATTTGTTTTTCTCCATGATCAAGCAATTAAAATACAAACCGAGAATTCTTTTTCCATGTTTTTCAGGGACTGAGAATCTTTTTCAAAATTCTCAAGTTCCTCAAGGAGAGCAAAATGAAATTTGTCCAGCTGCCTGATCCTACCAAAACAAAATGAGTTACTTTTAGAAGGTATTCATTGCATTTTAAGGGTGTTTTAAAATAAGTCTTTAATTACAGACCTGCATTCATGAAGTTGGTAACTCATTGTTGTCAAATGCTCATGGGCAGCTCTTAATGATTGCTTAGTAAAATGATCCATTTTCCGCGAGCGGCTCTATGAGGATGTTTTAATATTAAATTCAGATTATTTTCACTTTAGGAAAAAAACTGTACTATGTTTAGTACTGTAATTGCTTTGCATCACAGATAATACTGAGCAAAAAAAAAAAAATCTTTTTTTTTTTTAATTATCTCCCTATCCTTTAAGGAAAAGCTTTCTGTTAATGAAATATAAATAAACATGGGTTTATGTCTTTGATAAAATTCTACCTAATTAGAAGTACATTATTTGAAATATATATTTCCTCAAAATAGAGAAAGTACACATAGAATGAATGATGTGTGCTTACAGCTGTCTTAGATGAACAAACGCATTATTCAGGCTCATGTTTTTTCCTTTTTGCAAATAAATTTCATTTATGGGTTTGACAATTTGAAAAAAATCAAAATGCAGTACGCTCATTACTTTAGATACATAAGCTTGTTTTGAAACAACAGACAGGATAAAAAAATAAAATAGACCTGGGAAAGAAAATAATTGGAGAGTTAGGTACATACAGGAATTGAAAAAGGCATAAAAGGAAACTTGAATTCTGTCATTTCTTGAAGTTCTGTGCACATGGCTATTTTCATGTCCTTTTAAGCAAATGCTGTGGTGTGAGACAAGCTATAATTCATATGCACATGTACCCACACAGACAACTAATACTGTATATGAAATGTCTTGCCTCAATTTTCTTAGTAAATTCTTTCTGGAGCTTCTGACATATACTGATAGTTGAACAACCAGGTTCCCAGATTTCCCCATCCAAAACAGACAGATCATTTACAGATACAGTAGATACGCTTTCAGACACTGAAGAGAAGTAAAAGAAGATAATGTCACAATTCAGTATGAAAAAGTATCCTATCTGAAGTTACAACAGGGCCTAGAACAGCTTTTGTTATATATAGATTAATTTCACCAATTAGATGACTGAGACCAGTTTCTATTTTCATATTAATCTTCTGACTTTTTAAATGGATATAGTCTCTAAATATTTAGCATTTCTTTTTATTTCTTTTTTTTTAAAAACATGTAAAACGCCTTTTTATGGATATTATCTTTTCTTGTTAAAACTTTAATTTGTTACGTTATTTTAAACTTTTGCACAACTATACTCAACTTTCACTCCATAACTAACCTCTGTAAGTAACAGCATCATCCGTTTTAAATAATTTTCTAGGCTGTAACTTTGTTCTTCTGTTTCCTTTCTTCTCCTCCTCTTTGCTTGTTTGTACTTCATCAGAATTGCTTTCTGTATCACTGTGGTACCTTCGTTTGAGAAATGTCTGTATAGTTGGTCCTTTAATAAACATGAAAACAATGCCTAATTTAGGATTATTTAGAACAATGACATGGGAGGATAAAGAAGAGTTTATTGACCCTTTGGATCCATACTCTAGGAGTATGTGTCGGCTTTAAAGCTTGAGAACTATATAAAAATTAATAAGCATTGCATTTATGTAGGGCATGTTCAGTAGAACTCGATGTAAATGAACAACAGGATTTCAGTGGAAGAGAGAACTCTGACCCATGTTAAGACTCGCTCATTAAAGTGATTCACCTTAAGCCCTCTTTTCCTGATAATACCATTATACCCACATTTTTCCAGTATCAGTGGGAATGCTTCTAACTCCTTCTTAAGAGCGCAACTAACTCTTTACAGTAACTGCATTTTGGAGACAAATTTTTGGGGTTTTTGAGGGTAATTAAAACAGCAGAGAAAGTGAGAAAAACAGTAAAAATGGAATAATACTGAAAATATATGAAAGAAAACAAGATTAAGAGACTTGGGCCATATTTTTATGGCAAATAAACATTTTTCTTAACCTTTACGGAGACACATAGAAAGTCTTTTGCTTTAAATTAAATGTTTGTACCTGACTCATGTATGGGGCCATAAGGTTCTTCACTCCAAGACTGTACTTTACTTCCACTGGAAACAGACAATGGAGATGGTGGTCCACAATCCTAAAAGAAAAGTCACTGATTTACTAGCTTACAAATCAAAGCACTTTTAGAAGTCTTCATCAGAAATCCACATTTATGTTGCTTTTCGTTAAACTAGGGACATGAACACAACTACAGTAAGAAAAAAAAAATCACTGCATGAATTACTACTATGTCTCACTAGATGAAAGAATAAACAAATTCTTCACCACATTAACAATTAATGACAGCAGTAAGTCAAATGACAAATAAGGTCTATGTGTTTCTTGCAATAGGACACAAACAAAATTATTTCTTAAAGGAGTCACGAGTGCTTTTTTCACCAGAAAAAGTACTTACGAGAAGTGGTTTGAAGGTATACATCAGTTTTTATTTATTTGCCAATGCTACTGTAGTTGTTATATTGAGTAGCACACTAATGCTAAAACTACGAGAGCACTTTTTCACCTCAAGAATTTTTCCATGCAGATGTCACAATTCTTTAATTTGTGAAAAACTGTTTGTTTCTTATTGAAAGTCAAGAAGCAAATATTTGCTCCCTGTTATTTTTTAAGATATTAATTGTAACTGATCTTGTTGGGATACAATTCTTTCCTTGTATCCGTATGATAAACAATTCCCTAATTTATCTCAAGTATTTAAAAATTAACTACTAGGATTTTCCAAGCAGGCCACAAGTAAACATTATATATAGTGTTTAACATTAAGAAAGATGCATTTCCCTTAAACCTCACCATCTGTAAAGCAGATAAAACAGACAAAAAGTTGCAGCTTTCTTCTGAAGAGCAAAGGATTTAGTAACATACCTCTTCTCTACTTTTGGTGATAGGTTTAGTAATATCTTGTAGTTTTTCTTTAATAGAAAGTGTGTCTGAAAAGCAATGTCTGAAACTTGAATCTTCATTATTATCACGTGTTTCAGATACAGATCCCTTTACATGTTTTCCACTGACAGTTTTACATGTCGTTAAGCTGAGCTACACATTATTAAAAAAAAAATCATTATTGAAAGGAGATGTACAAAAGCATGCAACAGTTGGCAGCTGAATGGAACAATTTCAGTTAAAATAACTGTAGAGTAACTTTAATATTCTTACCAAAGATGCTTCAGTTAAAACTGGTGAGAAACCTTTATTTCCAAATGTTAACTTTTTAACAGTTGTCTCAGGGGACTGATTTAGACATATACTTTGAATATTCTTTTTTTGTGGACAGAAATTATTGGGAGAAATTCCTTTCTCAAAGTTTAACATTTCCCTTTTTTCTAGTGTTGACTCCTGAAGGCCAGGTGATCTTTCACTACAAGTATGCTCTGGAGTAACATCTCCTTCCGATATTCTTTCAGCACCTAGAAAACAGTTACTTATCTGTCAGCATGAGGAATGAAAGGAAAAAAAGGTAAGTTAAAGCCCCATATTGCTAACTGTTCCAACTCTAGGTATTTGCAAGTCTCAGATGTGTGGAATTTTACTTTAAGTGTTGGCATATGACTTGCACACTTGTGTTTTTTGCACTCTCCGCACTATTTTAGCAGTTACCGCATTCATTTTAACAATTATGTATTGCCCTTCTATATTATGCTGATGTCAAATAACTGTACCAACCTATAAAAGTGTAAGTGACATATTAATACACTTCCTTAAATTATGTGGTACACACTGAATTTGGGGATATCTCTTATTTTAGAAGCATGAAATAAATGTAAAGTTGCACTACTGTGATAATCCTCATTTAACCTCCAACTATTGATACAGTATTGCTATAAATTAAAAGTCAAGATACCTACATCTCATTGTCTCAGGAGATGCAGGACTCTCAGATGAAGGCATTTTAATTTCCTTTTGTTCTGTGGAATTCTTTGATTTAATAAATGCTTTATGTACATAGTTAGCTACTCTCTTTGTCTCCATAGATACAATATCCTGGATTTCCTTTTGCTGATTATCATCCTTGTTTTCCCCATTCATATGTTTCTATTAAAATACAAAGTTTATATAAATGTTATCTGTAAACATATGGAAGTGAGTGTGTATATATATATATATATATGCAGGTACTGTTGAACAAGCAGAAGGTCCAAAAAGGAACATCATTAGAAGTGCTTAAATTGATAAGGATATCAGGTGTTCTAATATCAATAAGCATTGAATTTGTTTAATTCAGCACCCAAACTTCTATTCTTATGACCTTCTTAACTATTGGAGACAATTACCGATGCTTCAGGCTTTAATCAATGAAGTTTACAGACCTATCCATATACATTGATATATTATGCTAAAAGAATGAAAATGTTTTAGCACCCAACATCATTGCTTAATTTACTAAAAGTCCTATTTCGATATTCAGCAAGTGTATTAACACACCCTCTATCAAGTCAGCATTTTCTATTGTACACAGAATAGGCATAGCATTATCAAAATCACATTATTTAAAAGAACAAAATTTGAATCACTAAAACCTCCCATGTAATACACATTTTCAAAATACTGTTAAGTTTTTAAAATACACAGTAGTTCTTTGCAGCAGAATAAATTCCATAAATAGAAACTTAAATACTATTATGACTGAGAAGATTATTTGGGACTGATATTCTTAGCAGCTAAATACTCATAATTAAAAAAGGGCACTACTAGAAATAATAAATAAAATTCAGTTCAACTTGCTCATGTTGGGCACTTAAAATTCAGGAGTACTAAGTACAAAGTAGACCAGAGTTTATTTTGAAAAATATGGCAGAAGTGGATTTTTAAGAATAAAGTGCAACTGTATACCTGTATTTTTGATTTCTCCTCCTTGTAGGTACATGCTGAAGATTTCCTTTCACTCTCTGACTCTGAACTGGAAGGCTCTTTGTAATTTTTTGCTAATGCTGCTTTTCGAGGTCGTTTTTGTCTGGTGGTTTGTTCTATCATTTCATCAGTTCTTGAATTCTGTTTTTTACATTTGTTTATCTTTGGAAGAATAAAAACATCTTCAGTTTATATCAGAATGATAAATAAATAAATATATAAGAATAAATGGCAGGTAACTTGGTTTAATTACTTGAAATCTGTTATTTCAAAACAACTAAAAAGGTTTAATTTTACCAAAGCTCAGAAAGCCCAACCATCAGTCGACTAAGCATTTTGGGAAGATAATTTTCACTGTAGATAGGGCACAGTGCAGTCAGGAATGTAAGAGCCAAAAAAGTGAAGAGGCAAAATAAATGGCATTTTTGAACTACAGCAAAGCTGACGTGGGTTTCCAAAGCTTGCTCTCTGAAATATGTGCACATTTAAGTTAGACTGTAACTGGTTTGAAATAGAACAAAACCAAAAACCTGCGTAGTGAGCAGGAACCAGTATCCTTGATCATCACCTCTGAACTGATTACCTTAACCACTAGACTAGAATCGGTCTTCCTTTCTATCTGTCCCCCTTCTACATCATAACTACTGCCACTCTCTCCACACAGCAGTCAATGTTCAGAAATAGAGCAAAGCATGTTCTCACTGAAAGTACCACAGGGATCTGACATTAGAAGGGATGTAAAAGGTAAGTGCAACGCTTCTCAGACTAGGAGAGATTAGAATTCTTGCCTCCTACTCTCTTGAAAAGTGCTTTATGCAAAACGTACGCTTTCCTAGCCTCTTCATCTCCAGGGTCAAGACTGTTCTTCAGATGCTCTCCATCTAAGCCTATGCAGTAGTGGAACCCTACCTCCTCAGAATATGCACTTTGAACTTGCTTGGATACATCTGTGGAATTTCACTACTAAAAAAGGACACATTTTAGTAAGTAGACCAATTCAACAACGGGCATTTGAAACTCTCATTAGTTTTGAAGCCCTGTTCCAAACTGAAGCCCTCTTCAGTTCTGGTTTACATGGACTAGATATCACCATCAATACCTACATGTGGTGATCATATTTTCATATGCATGATTTAAAGCTACATACATGTACTCAATGTAAGCTACTAACATTAAATAATTATAATTATTGTACAGTCTGAGAGACCAAAGAGTAGTCTGGAGGGGACAGGGGAAGGTTTGGGGGGTTTTTTGGTGTTTCTTTTGTTTGTGTTTGTTTTTTAAACTGTGGCTTACAAACATCCACAAGCACCTTCCATTAACAAGTTCATAATCACTTTGATTTATTATACTCCCAACTTTAATACGCTTACAATATTTTGCAATTGTTATTCTTTCTTAAAATCTGTAACATTTTTATTTTTGCAGTTTCACTGTGTAACGTATATTCATTTAAAGAAATTATAATCTCAAAGATATTAAAATTCAGTTAAGCACATTAGACACATGAAAACCCTCGCTGAAAAGCTAATGGCATATTCAATGGAGTAGATGGCTATTAAGCAGTAGATAGACATAATCAATAATTCTAAGTAACAAAAGTTACAAAAGCATCAATGTATACTAATCATTCTAACTCACAGCTAGTATTATGCCTGAAATACTAGCTAAATAATACATAAAAAGAATACAGTACCTGAAAAAGAACAAACTGTATTTAACAAATGATCTTGAAATAAGCATGGAGAGATGGCACATATTTATGAAAAATTATTTAAAAACAGATTCTGTAGTGAGTTAAGACATTTTGAATATGTATTACAAGTCTGGTTGCAAATTTACATTTACCTTTTTCTTATTTGCGTTTTTGCCTTTAGGTTTATCCAGATGGCAAGCAGGTTCAGAGAATTTATCTGCTGTTACAATACATGAAGTTAGAAAAATCAGCAAAATATTCAAATGTTTGACATTTAGAGTTTTAGCTGTAAAATCACAGAATCACTTTTATGCCCGCAAACTTACTTATTCAGTAAACTGCTTTCAGCACATTATTTTAAAAAGCCAACGGGGTTTTTTGTTGACAAAAAACTCCACCTGTCCCATCCTCCAATAATTTTCCACGTTAAAATACAGAATTTTTGGAAATTAACCTTTATAAGTTATTAGAACTCATTTGAAAATTCCGTACGCTTGGAAATAAGACAACAAAAACATATTGTATCTGCAACACAGCACATTACACGCTATGCAGTTAATATCTATGGACAAACTTATTGCAGCATTCTTAAGAAATATGAAAAAAGTTTCTTACTTTTGTCGGCACTTATTGGTTTCCCTAAGTTTTTATTTCTACTGTAATCAATTAACTGGGCTTTAGGTTTTCTATTTGATTCTTGTAGCCAACTAATGTCTGTCTTGCTGTCGTCACCTCTGTATTCTGTGTCTGTGTCACTAAAGAGATGCTTCTTGTTTTGATTGTTTCTAGTCTACAAAAACCAAAAAACTTCTTAAGTTGTTGATTTACTTTTAATATACCTTTCACTCACATAATTGGTATTTAAAGGCAGGAAGACAAGGTATACTGATCCACAAGAATCTGAGCCTTACTTTTTTTCTTCCTTTCACTTCAGTGCTAGTTTTAGTGTCATCTGCATTCCTTAATTAGAAAAAGAAGAAACACCTTTAAATGATACATTTAAAAATACTTGTTCTAAATCTTTCTACTATTCATGTGATACGTGGATTAAGGATTCAAACAAATGTACCTACTTTTGTTTTCACATCCATTTTGGAAATATCTGTTCCCCTTAAACCCTAAAGGATGTGCTTATTTGCTAAGGATCAGTAAGAACACACAGTAAAAATACGTCCCTTTGCAGGTTGATCATTAACAAAAAACTACCCCCCTCTATTCAGGAGTTTATGTCCCTGTAGTATTCCATGAAGAGAACTGCAGCTGTTTTCTTCACGAATCACATTCTTTCCTTTTTATCAGCTTCCCAAAGGAAAATCATTAAACAGTCTAGACTACAGCAGCTATGTTTATTGCTTGAAAAAACAACACAGTCAAGATATTATTGTCATGTATACATTCCCTGGATTTTCATAATGGAATGCTGGAGAATGCAGACAGTACTATTCTTGATGATAATCAGCAGACTAGGACACAATGTAACATCCCTACCCTTTTTTGTTTGTATCTGTATGAACACTCAGTTCAGTAATATGCAATTCTTGGATCTAAAAATGTAAACAAATAAGAAACAAAATGAACGTTTTCATTTTTTATGCAATTTAAACAAAATTGAACAGGCCATCAGACAGTAACAGCTAAGGGCTTTTTTGCTCAGGTTTTTATACTCAGCAATTAACTTGTGACGATCAATATCTATGTTACAAATTATTTAAGAACAGAGCTGATAGTTAAAACCAACTGGAACTGACTGAAGCTTTCAATATCTCAAACTAATACATTAGTTTCCCTCCACTTGCTTCACTACCTTCACCAATTCAGCAGGCTCCTCTGAGCCATAAGAAGCAAAACTATCTTTTGCTGTCTTTGATTTTATCTTAGCTAGATTTTCTTTTTACTCAAACATCTGAGCAAAGATGTCTTTACAATGGGGATTAGAAGGATGGCAATAACACGTTCGGGATAATAGGATAATTTAAAAATAATGATACTCCTAACAAACTGTTTTATTCTTAATTCAGGAAAACTTTGTAATACCTTTAAGTGGCCAGAACCTTAGGATAGCATATATCATTACGCATTTGAAAGTGGTGGAGGTATTTACATGGCAAACTTTTTTCCCCACTTAGTTCAGTGATATAATTTGAATTTTTAGATGTTAACTATACTTTCAGTAGACATAATTTAAGTTGACAGAGCTCCTTTATATTCTGTTCGTAACATATCAGTTTCAGTTATATTCTTACTCCAAGCTTTATTGTAGGCTCATCAAATCCACTGATGTTGAAGTTGTAGACATCATCCCTGTCAGACAGACACGCAGATCAATTCTGTGACTGAATTAATGAACATTTCACAAAGTTAGGTATGGGTAATGAGAAATTTTGTTTGAAAATGTTTTAACTACTTACATAATATGACCAGCAGTTACATTAAGAAAAGTAGTGGTTTTCAGATTTCTATCCTGAACTTCTTCCTATAGATAAACAAAAAGTTAACTCATGCCAAATTTGGACTATGCATTCATACACACTGTCATCTCAAAAAGCAAGTTCTTCATCACGAACATTAAAAAAATCTAGCAGCTGCCCAGACTTGCACTTGATTAGCAACAGTACAATATGGCAAAAGGGGACAAGAGCTAGTAGAAACTAAATCTTTTAGAATTTATCCTTTAAAGGATATCAACAAAACCTCAGAAATTTTTTCCCCCCAAACATTAAGACTAATTTCTGTGTCCTGGCTATATCCCATTTAAGGATTCTATAATCTCATTTACTATAATATTTTTATTCTAAATATTTACCATTGCCATGTTCAAAAGGAACAGATTCAATTATACAATATGTAAACAGAAATTAGTTTGGGTTTCACTGGCTGATAGTTGCCTGTAAAAATATTATTCCACATAAGTAAATATATAAAAAGTACTTTAAGTATATACAGTCAATACATAAATGACATTAGTGTCTACAGATATTTAATATTCAGCGATATTTGTGAACTTTCGCTTTACATCTACTAGCTATCACCATATATGTACATATATCTGATATGAAAAAAATTCCAACAAAAGCAATAATGTGTTACCTTAGAGACACAGGATTTATTTAAATGTGGCCTAGAAAATAAGGATACATTTTCTTAAATGCTAATGAGAATATATGCATTAGAATACTGCTTATATAAATAACAGCCTTATCAAACACACAATTTTATTCAGGCATTTAAATACAAAACCAAGTGGATTAAAAGAGATCAGCCCCTTCCATTTTTGTGCTCTAGAAAAATTCATTCCACATCACACAGCTATACTGCAGGTTCTGCATGTCTTCCAAGTCCCTATCCAAAAGGTTTAAAAGGGGACGTTGCCTAACTATTCCAGTCCTTTGTCATCCAGTTACAATCAATCATGGAGAGCATGTAATTATATGTAAAGTATATCTCTAAGCATCAGTTCCAGCAAGGTAAGACTAATTTTCTTATTTAAGAATTTGTTACGTTTAAACTCTCTAACAGTCCACTCTTTCAGGAAGAGAGAACTAGGAACTTTAGATATTCAGAAAATTGATGACTGAATCCAAGTTTGACCCCCAAACTATGATGATAGGATGGAGACACCCAACACGTGCAGTGCCCATGAACTATCCCAGTTAAATTCTCTCCACAAAACGTGTTGTGAGTGAGTGAATGAGCAAAAGACCTCTGAATAGAGTTTCTAACAGCCTTTGTAATTATTTCAACTACTGGAACTTTTTGACTACTAGTCTCCTACTCTTCGGTACAACAGGGTTTATCAGAAGTGAACAAACCATTCAGATGAAAGCAAGATGTGAAATAACTGTAGACAGAGGAGCAGATCACAGCCAAAGCCACATGCACAAAACCAATGAGCACAAAAGTAAATAGTTCACATCATACCTGTTAAAACCCAAGGAGACTCTTGCTTTGCTTTTCTCATCAGTCTTTACTTTGTATCTGTCACTGATTTTACTAAGTAGTGATTTTGTTGCATCTGTCACTTCTTTAGACTTTGTTTTCTGTAAAAATAGAGTTTAAGAATCAACTTTGAACCCATTCAACAGAAAGGAAAAGCTGCAAACAGAACTACAGGTTCCCAACAATCACCTAAACTTCATTAAATGTCTTCTAGATGTACTAAATCACACTCCTTTGAAAACCATTTTCCCTTGCATTGCCCAAACAGTGACTAATAAAACATCAGTTTAGCAGCTATTTTCTTCTAAATGGTGTGGTTTTGTGTAGTATAACATTCAAAAGGGAATGAAGAAGTGCACGAGGAGCACAAGTTGGTGCTTATTTAAGAATTATTTTTTAAAAAGATTATTTTTAAAAAGAAATTCAGAGTACACTGAAAAAGAAAACAGTGAAGCTGACATTTAATTCACTTGGTATTAGTGGAAAGTCAATTAAAAGTAAGTTTGTGACTAAAGCAAAATAAAATACAAATTTTGAAACATTGAAAATTTGACAATTCTCTTAATTGCAAGTCAAAGAAATTAAGGTAAGAAACTCTCACCATCTTTGATTGTTTTGGATTTGCAGTCTCTTTTCTAAAGAGAACATCAGGTTCCTCTTTTGTAAAATCAGAATGCAAAGATGTTTCAGACACTCTAGCTGAAAGAAATGTTTTAAATGATGTTTCAGTAGTAGTTTAAATATTTTTCCCTTCTGTACTTAACAGTTTCTGTTCCAAATGGTTAACACTCTGACGGTCCACTAAGTATTTTGCAGTTTTCTTCCCTCGTGGTATCAATTTAATTTTCTTGGTTTTCTTCTCTTTTTTAAATTTCTTTGTTTATCTGGAGAGATACTTCAAAAATTGAATAAAAAGCTTTTTTGTCTCACAGTTCCTTCACTAACAATAGAAACTAATATGGGGGGGGTGGGGGGGGAAAGCACAGCTGTAGGTTAAAAATTAACCTGAAACATTTTTAACGCTAACAGTTAACAAAGGGTGAACGTAACCTGGATGGGACGTACGTGCCAATGATAGATTTAGCTTTTGCTTGTCACCAGTTGTTATATTCTTCTCAGGAACAGAGCATGCTTTTTTTTTCCATGTTTTGGTTTCATCAAAAGAACTCTCCAAAAGACCAGACAAACTAACAAAGATAATACCATCTTATTATCAGTGAATTGCAGCAAGTGAGTCTTAATTATAATAAACATGCATCACAAAATAGGAAAATAGTGGTATCTTGTAGATATCAATGCATTTTACATTGGTACCTAAGCCTGCTACCATTGTTCAATTAACCAATGCATTGTAAAATGGCAAACCTTCAGAAACAACATATATTTTTAAGTCAACTTCAAAAAGGCAGCAGTATCCTATGGCCATCATTAAACTTTGAACCTAGGTAACTCTGTGGTGTGTCAAATCTACTACTCTTTATGGCACAGTTCACTTATGTAAATCCATATGCTCTTTGTATTTTATCTTCTGATGTAATCTGAAAGAATTACTCTCCTTGTTAGTACTAAAGCTTACTTAAGCTCCTACTCTGATCTTGTTAATGAGTATTATTTTCATAAACAGCTTCACCAATTTAAATTCTTTGATTAAGACAACAGAATAGTATTGTTCATGAAGTAGTCTTAGCTAATACATATAAGAGTGCTGGTTTGGTGCCATGAATTTCAGAATAAAAAAATTAAATTACATAATAAAAGTCACCTGACTTACACATCCAACAGTTCTTAATACAACTCTCAGGGAAGAGAAGACAATTAAATTCTGGCATTTTCTGAAACTATGCAACAAAATGTCAGTTCTGGTAATACTTGAAAATACTCCCTTCAAAGTTACAACAACAGTGACTTGGTATTCTTTTCCAATACTTACAAAGATTTGTTGATTCTCCCCACTGGCTGAGAATCAGGAACAACATCTAATGCTTCATCTAAACGAGACATTAATTTGGTATCAATTACAAAAGAAATAGACAAAATTGAAATAATTTTAAAAGTAAGGACTATCAACACTTGTAAAATTACTTGCCTAAAGTTTGCTTTTGTGTGGCCTCAATTTCTGCCTCTTGTAGCATTTCTAAAACTTCTTCAGCACACATTTGCTACAGTTGTATAACACCCAAAAGAAAATATTAGCATAGGACAATAAAAAGTACAACCTTGTAAACTTGTATTTTCCCTAACAGAATAAGAAATTATTTTTTCATTTCATAGAAGTGCTGGTTCCAGTACCTTTTCAGGTAGTTTTGCCTCATTTCTGATATTCGACTTCCTGATCTTCTGTTCTGTTCCACAAAATTCATTGTCTAGTGTACATCTTTGCCCACTCTAAAAAGCACAATAAGTAACACTGACAATTACAATGCAAAAAAGCAAAAGTAGTAAAATCCTCCTAGAAAGTAACACTTGAAATATTCTAAACTACACATACTATATGTTAAAGGCTTTTTCTAAAGCATGGCTATATCAAAAAATACTTCAGAATCCCATAGTCTGGGATTTGACATGAATCTGACCCAGAAAGACATTTAGAACCAGAAATAAAATGAACAAAGACTTCAAAGTAACATTTTTAACTGGAACAGAAGCAAAAATACATATACTCAAACTGCAGTTTAGTGACACCTATGTAGTTTTGTTTGATTTTAGTGAATGCCTAACCAAAAATGCACTAAAACCAATGCTATAAATGCTATAATCTGAAGACATTAACATTTCTATTAACAACTATAGCTGAATGTATTATATGTTTTTAAGAGTATTTCAACACTGCATAATTAATTTGAGATTCTGTGCATACACTGTTCTCATATTATATACAAAGGAAGAATCATGGTTCTAGTAAAAGGGAACTCTGGGGTCAGAACTGATGAGTGAATCCAAGTTTTGGCTAATTTTGTAAGAGTTCAGTCTGCCTCTAGACATATTAAACCTGAAATCCAGAGGACAAGAAAATATTATGCAATAAAGTAAAACACGCTCTTTTAGAAAAGTGAGTTGCTGACTGCATAACTCTAGCTATTTAAAATATGAATTAGGAAGAAATTTGAATAGAAATTAATGTTATTCTAAGTAAAAGACTTAGCTACAGATGACATGCATACTCCAGTAGGTTCTTGATAGAAATTCTTTGTTCTGGTCTCATTTATTGCATTATTGTTAGACCTTTCAGCAGAGCTCATCATTTCCAAAGGTAACTTAAATCGTCCTTTATAAGGAGTGGCTGAAAACAAACCAGAGACATACTAGAATTCTACCATTTCTTCTATTACGATTATGGTGCTGTCTGTGACATCAATATGAAGAGTTTTGCCCATGATCACATCTATTCCATAGACTTTAAAAAAGTTGCCTAGTATTTGTATCAACTCATGTACCTTTTTTAATTCTACTGATTTCAATTAAGTTACATGGAGGTTAATGAGCCCATAGACTTTGGCTCTCTGGAGGCAAGCAATGCTTTTTACAGCCTGGCTCTGGTAGAAAATAGTTGGTCACCTATTTGAAGATTTTACTGTAATTATTTTTGCTGGAATAGACTGTGTGGTTAAGTTCCAAATAAAAAAGTTACAGAAGTTCTCTGTGTTGTTCCATCCTAATCTGAAAATACTTTCTTTTCTAGCCTCCGTTACTCTTAATTTGTATGTGATACATGGATATACAAAACTAAGGATACTGAAGCACTTGGGACAGTTAAAGCAAGAAAATTAAGTTTGTTAGTCATGCTGTTCTGCCACTAGTTGCATCTCCAGCCTCTACTGGTCTGTCTTACAAATATCTCCCTTGTAGAAAGTATTAAATATTTGTTACAGTAAGACTACTAGTAGAAAAGTCGTGACTCCTATTTGTGATAAAGTCTCTTCCTTATCCTTTTCTCTGTAATAAGCACTTTTGGCATAAGCATCAGTAGCACTGGACCTGACTCAACCTTGCAGCAGACCCACCTTGCTCACTAGCCATATAATCAACTGCCCCTTGAAGAAACACATGCAGTTCCTAGATAAGAGTAAAATGCAAGTGGTACATGTACACATTGGAGAAAGCTGATTTTCCACTGCAACTGCTACAAAAGCAATAACTGCTGAGAATTCTTTAAACCAAGAGCATATGAGGAGAGAGATGAAAAAACATCTATGTTTTAGGTCTTCTAATTGATTGCCAACTTCCCAGCTTCCTCCAGCACAAACAGCTGATGACAGCAGCAGTAAAAATGATAGGTGGCCTTCAACTGTTTGGAATGCATGTGCAGCTACTATCCTGCATCATGTCTATGGACCAGTAGCAAGTGGCCTAGTTTAAAAATTTCAAGTTTAAAGCACCTGCTAAGGAGATTTTATAAGGTCTACTTTTCATTTACAGCTCTGCAAAGGATCACAGTTCATGCTTGTATTTCAAAGATGACTTATAGCATATTTTCACCCTGAAAGTACTTGTAAACTTACATGTGCTAACAAATACCAGTGGTCTCTTTGTGGAAAATCTTGTAGTTCCAGGAATAAGCACAGATGCTTCAGACACTTTCCTTTTACAAGATGTAGTTATCTTGAGGAACAGAAAAAACTTGACCATAATACACAGATTTGAGTATGACAACGCAAGATTTTAGAAAATTTATTTCCAATAATCTTTTGACACTTTCTATTATTGGAATGCCAATTGCTGTTGCTGCACACATCGATGTAACATGATTTTTATGCAGTTCCCTTTTTAGAGAATGTTCACCAAAATACCTGAATTGTATAAAACTTAAAACTAATGTTTTTAAACTGAGATCACTGATTGTTGTTTTCTAAATTAATTCAATGAAGTATGGACATGTGTCCCTTGTAAACAATCAAGGTAACCAAGATGATTCCCAGGAGTTCCTGCAAAGCTATCGCATAAGCTATAAAGCAGCAGACCCTCAGGAACAGGTTTACTAGACTACTGCTAGCAAAACATGCACTGCATGTCCGTTGCACAATGAAGACATGGTGACACCGCTTCATCTTTTCCCCCATCCCTAGCATATCTGTAGTTAGCCCTAGTATAACCATGATATGTTTATAACTTCAGAATGACTGTCGGCCAAACGAAACATCAGGCTTAATGAATCGGGCTCCTCTCAGTTAAAACCAGATAATCAGCTATGCATACGAGCAGTCCCATGAAATTGTGACTTGAATAACCAGGATACAGGATTCATCTTGATAACCACATGCTTTTTTGTAATCATCAGTCTTTGTGAATGCCAAGCCCACAGGACTTGTCTCTAATGACAGCTATTACTATTGCCAATCATTAGCAAGTCTCCAGAGGCTATACTAGACTTTCGCATATCATAAGACATCTAAGCATGTCTCGAAAACATTTATCTTTAAAGAGAATACTCAGAGCATAGTGGTCTAAAGAATGTTAATTGTTTTTTATTTTTGTCACATTGTTATAGTTTCAAAATACAGAATAACAAGAAATTTTTTTGCAAAGGGATGTATATAGCTTAGTGTTAAGTCATAAGAAAAACAATCAAACCCTGTATTAATTATATTCCAACTGTAAAATAACAGGGATTTTATATTATAAAATATGATAAATATTTAAATTTACTTGTATTTTTGGTGTACTCTTTTCTGTTTTGATAATCCTACTTACCTTGGAGAAACCAGCTCTGCATTTTTCTTGGCTGTTATTTTTATTCACAGTCCTCAAAGTTCCAGAAAGTTGCTGGGTTTTGTACTTACTGAGTTTCTCCTCCTCTTTAGATTTCTCTTCCAAACATGGTGACAACTGACTTTCTGGTACCAGAACCTAGATAATATTTTGGATTTTTTTACATTTTTATACAATATTTTGATTTTATTATGTTTTATATTTTATATTTATACAAACACACACAGAGAAACTTCTTTACCCTAAGTAACACTTTCTTCACCGTAGATTTTGATAAACTTCAGAGCTTACATACTTTTTGTTTGAAAAGCATCCAACCTAACTGGTATTTTTGCTAAAAAGGATGGGTTAGCAAATCACAATTCACATAAAAGAACTTCCCCTGTGTATATTTGTCTGAAGTATTCTATGATTTGGATATTAATATTATCTCCCCAAATATACAATACGTACTTACTAGAAATCACTTAACTGGTTTTAGAGTTATCTTTACTTATTGGCATTTTAAAAGTCTTTGGTTTTACGGTGAATGATCATAAGTTAGCTAATAATCAGACTAAACACAAAAAACCAAGAAAACAACCATCTCAGCATACTCAATTAAAATACCTGTGATCCACTTTCATCAAAGACGACATGTACAGTTGTTTTGGCAACTGATGCAGACTGCTTCTTACTGAAGTCCTACAAAGTGAGTAACCATCTATGTAAAATATACACTTTGCTCACTTTTTTTAAACAAGAAACAAAGAAAAATATTTAAGTCAGAGATCATAAGTGTCTGAAATCAGGTTATAGGGGGAAATAGATTCTACAAGCTCAAAGCAGTTCCATTCCTCATGAGTTTCTCAGTCAGTCAGAGTTCAGGCCAAAGTAGTTTGTTACAAGCAGTAAGGAGTAAGCTATGGCTTGCTAAAAATTTTTTACTAAATGAGTAAATTCGTAAGCATGGTAAGCATACTGCAAAATGGGATAGCTAATGAATAATTTCTGAAAGACTTCCATATGTGTAAGCATCCAGTTCTTCTGTTTCTGGAAAATTATATACGCAAAATTAAAATTGACATTAAGCTATGGTGATCCCTTTCCAGCCAGTAAATTTTTGTTGCGATTAATTTTAAATCTTAGAATCATTGAATTGTTTAGGTTGGAAAAGACCTTTAAGATCATCAAGTCCAACCGTTAACCTAGCACTGCCAAGTCCACCACTACACCATGTCCCTAAGCACCACATCTACACGGCTTTTCAATACCTCCAGGGATGGGGACTCAACCACTTCCCTGGGCAGCCTGGTCCTATGCTTGATAACCCTTTCGGTGAAGAAACTTTTCCTAATATCCAATCTAAACCTCCCCTGGCACAACTGGAGACTGTTTCCTCTCATCCTTATTAAGCACCTTTACCGAAGCTTAACATATTATGGGAGAAATGCTGTTCTGTAGCAGCAACATTAATCAGAAACTCTCAGTATAAACAAGATACCAACAGTCACAGCTATAACAACATCTATATGGCAATGAGACATTTATTTTGAATCAATTAAAAACTATTCAAAAAGGTGTTTAAATCCTACCTTACATTTATTAAATCCATAAATCTTTCTGGTTACATCTTTGATTTCCAAGATAGAATCAAAATATAAAAAAAATTTCTCTCCCTCTTGATTGCCCACATTCATTGGGCTTTTTAAATCTATTGTTAATAATTTCTTTGAATCTTTTTCTGGACAAAAACAAAATTTGAGAAGTAGTTTCATTACAATTTAACAACATCTCATATAATGTTTGTAAATACACGAAACTTAGTTGTATTCTTCAGTTTAGCTATTAAGATATGTATTTTATTTAATTCACTCTAACCCACAATAAATTTTATTAATGAAACAATTCAAGATTTGATCTTTTAGAAATACTTATTCTGTATACTATCCTGTAGAATTTTTCTGTGAAGGTTGTTTACTACAGCTGCAGACAAATTATAGATATTTACAAAACTATTCTAACTAGTTTAAAAGGAACATTATTAAATGTCTTGTCTTATGCCTTATTTTGCATTGAAATAACTATAATACATTATTTTAAAATTATTTTAATAAAATCACATCTGCATGCCTAAAATGCAAATGTGACTGCAGCGCAATTTTACCCCTCATAAAACCAGTACCTATAATATTTTAAGTGGGGATTTTGCTTTACTGAGAACTGAGTCAGTACTTTAACCAATTTGAAAATCCAAGTTAGTGTGTAACAAAAGGTCACACATTCTGAGTGCCAATACCTTCAAGGCTGTACAGGTCTACTTCTTCTTCTGGTATAATGACTGTTTCCCACTGATGATCCTTATATGAAAAATACATATTTTTAAAGCTAGAAAAGCATTACATTACAACTAAATGAAGTGCAGTGATCATAAAGTTATTCAGTGAGGATAAATTTTCAACTTTTTAAATCCTCTCTTACAAGGAGTGACAATGAACATATTTCACTGGTAACAGCGAACACCACTTCAGAAGAGCTTTGGTAGAGTCTTTAATCTCAACAGTTGAGTCTCATCTACAAAAATTATAAATGCAATTTTGTAAATGTCTTCTTGTTCACCTGTGCACATGTTAAACTGTTCGCAAACAGTATTAGACAGTCATTACTTTGAAATTGTTTGACCTAAATATGTACACCAAATCTAGATATTTTTTTTCCCCTTCACACTATAGATGCACACATAACTTCCACATGTTGATGTTGGGAAACAAATTTGATCCACTTGAAAGAATGTGTATCTACTGCCTTAGAACAATCTAGTATGACAGACAAAAATTAGCTTACTGCATCATCTGCTGCCACATAGAAAGATATACTTCTGCTTCCAACATTGAAATCAATCCAAAATTCTTCAAGATTTTCATCCAATGGTATCTGTAGCTAAAACAAAAAAATTAAGATAAAAGACTAAGAGCTGAGAGCAATGATTTATAACAGCTAACAGGCTTTGTCTTACAGTCTGACAAACTTTAAATACATGCACATCTGTATACTCCTGAAAAAAAAAAAAATTCTTACTTGATCCTTATTTTTTCTTAACTAGAAGGCAAAGAAATTCTTCAGCTGCACAAATGAAAATCTGTGGATATATGATTAAGCCTGTAACTTACCTCATATTCATCAAGAGCTGCTGATAAACATGGGTATGTAAAAACCCTGTAAGAAAAGGATATTTTGTCAAGTATCCTGAAATGCTGTAAGTAAATTTTGCTTATCTGAACACAGCAACTGGATTGTGTTTTCAGCACAAAACTTGTGTGCTTTAGAGACCAAGAGATCACAGCAATCAGAAGAGCAGTCACTCGACTGCACTTCTTCCCCAAAGGAGATAACATGAAATTTTATATATCCTCACAAGTGGTCTCAGACCTCGTCACTACATTCATACTTCTAGTTTATCTGCTGATATTTTATGAATGGTATTCAAACTGAAAATACACCTGATCTAAAGACATACCAGACAATCTCTCTGCTGTCACACCATACAAAAGTAACATGCAGAGCATCTGATCATATAGGTAAGAAAAAAGTTTGTATTTTCTCTTCCTTTTTGTGTCCTATTTCTCTAGCAGATATTCTCACTGATCATTATCTCAATGTAAATATCCTAAGTCAATAAATAAAGGAATATATACCAACAGATTAGTAGCTATTGTTAGATGATACGTTTATTGAATTAACGAGCATCTCAGGATTTTGCAACAGAACTAAATAGAACACAAAAACTAGCTCCTTATAAACAGTTGTTAAAGGAAGTGTAGCATATGCTTTAAATTGTTTAAGAATCTTTTCAGATGAACGTTCTTTATTTAGTGAACAGTTTCTTCAAGCTGTTATCTAATAATCTGAAACTTAAATTATGTTTGTCTTTTTTCCAAATATGGGAATTACATAAAATTAACATCTTGTAAGTGAGAAAGTAATATCAGTGACAATGTGCCAAAAGATGGCATTACTTAATCTCTTTACTATTTAATATTTTTAAAACATCTTAACTCTGCGTGGTTCCTTGACTTTATACCACAGCAATATTAGCCTTATTTGTATGTATTATTTTAATTCAGAGTTTCCCTAAACCAGTTTTTGTGATACAAAGGTTACTCCTGATGAACGGCCCAAAAATCCAAAAAGGAAAATATATTAGCTTTAAAAAATTCAGTTTTACCTTCTTTTGTCTCCAAGCATGCCATTCACTTGGTTAAGAAATTTTCTGCAATCCTATTAAAACACAGAAATTTCTTAGAGAATTGTAAAACAAAAGTTTACCTCCCTGGAAATATTTTTCATATGACTTACTGTTTCAAACTCAGAATCTTTAATTCCTTTAAATGCACTGGACACAAACTCCATGGAAAACCACTGGCATGCCAGTTGTCCTCTTTGTTTCTCTGATATCATTCTGCATAAAGCTTCTGTAATGGCTACTTGCAGGTCATAGTCTGCAGCACAATACATTTTACAGGAATAGTAGTTTTAAAGATAATACTGATGTGAAAAAAATACTAATATGTAGGAAAATGGTATAAGCAGTGCTGAACGCTTCATATTACGTATCACATTATATCCAAAGGTAAGGTAAAGAGCTAAGGGAATAAGGATGACTAAACAACTTATGTTTCAAAATGAAATGTCAACCAAACTTTCAAGGAATGTCAGAGCAACAGTAGGCATATAAGCAAGAGATAAGAAGTTTTCAACTTTCACCTGTCTGAACTGGGAAACTGTTGGAAACCAAAGTGATCCCTGAGAGAAGTTATAGTACTACTAAACATGGCTAGCAGTTCACTGTCCTCAAAGACTGACTTCCTTTTGAGCTTTTGCTATTTTAAAACTTATATTGTAGAGAAGAAAAGGACTGAAAACTTCAAAGACTTAGCCATACATTGCATACATCTGAAACGTTCCAGTTTGCAGATTGTTTTCATGCGGTGCTTGTATTTTTGAGACTGTAATTGCAACATTCTGCAGCTTCTAAATGTCTTCTCTGGATTTTTAATGGGTCCGCAAGTAATTTTTAAGAAGCTCAATACTAAATTGTTTATTAAGTCCCATGCTCACCTCCAGCATCCAAAATTCTCCTCCCCATGTCACTCCTGCCAAACAAAGTAATGTGTCATCAAAATCTGACAGCAACACAAAGCATAGAAGAAAAGTTTATTTAATTACAAGCTTTCAATGTATGAGACAAAACGCTGATTCCACTCAACTATTAGACTTCAAAGGGGTAGGTCTGTTATGCTAAGGATATACATCTGAAAGTACTACTGGGAAAGTGAATTACCTGATATGTAATTTTTATTCTATTTATTTTTTGAAATGCTGTAAAAAAAAAATTCCCACTGTGAACAGCTTGTCCTTCCAGTGACAGATTCACTGTGCCTTACGCACATTCTTTATTTATAAGAGTTTAATTATTTTAAGACAACTGGGATGAGAAGCAGCCTAACCCAGACTGGGAAAGAGGTAAATTTAGGCTTGTAATGGAGAATAACCCATGGCAATATCTGCCCACAGCCACTACCACTGGCAACACAATAGCAAATGCAAAAGTGAGTTAAACAGGGACCAATCTGCATGCATTAAACAGCCTTACTAAAAATTGCCTTTCCAGCTATGCAAATGATGTAATGGTAGAAAAATTATACTGAAGATTATTTACATGACAAGCAACATTTCCTTTGTAGAAAATATCTTTTTCCTGGCATCTCGAGGCGTGTTGTCAAGCATTAAGTTAAGTTTTCTTACTACCTAAGAGGAGTGGAAAAAAGGCTGTAAGATTAAATATACAATAAGTTGTTATAAGTTATATTCTTATTTTGGGCCCTTGTAATATATTTCATACCACTGAAGAAAATAACATGCTTAAATAATTGCAAAACAAGAAAAGACAATGAGTTCTATCTGACCTTAAATGGTATTTATCTTAATATAACTACCTCAATTTCAATAAATTACATTAGCTTTAATGTGAACATCAGTTGTTAAAGGGTTATGCTTCTTATTTGCAGGTTTAAATATAGAAAAAAAACTTTCAGAGCTAGAGTTCTGTCTGCAGTTGATTGCTGAGCTAAAGTGTACCTTAAATTTGCATTAAAAAGCTTGTCCTTTGGGGATGTAGCCTTTACAGAAGATTTTTTTGTAACTTTCCCTTTCTTTAGAGAGGAAAAAAAAAACCTGACAACCTGAGGTTACTGAAAGAAATAGGAGAAATTTGCAGTATACTAGAAAGTATACAGATTTCCTGCAAGTACCTACAGAATTTACAACCAACAATCTTAATCCTATTTATAGCAGTTGTAATATAGCATATTATTTCCTATGCTTTTATACAGCTTTCTCACCAGAATTTAAATAGCACTGTTTTGTAATTTACTGTCCAAAACAAAAATTATAGGTCAGTAATCTGAAAAAAAAAACCCCAACCCCAACATATAAATGACAACAAACATTCCCAGAGAAACATTAAATCATCCTTCTGATACTAGAGTACTACAATATTCTTTTTGGTAGCATCTGTACAGTTAAATGACTATCTTCACAAAGTCTGTTAAAACACTAACCAGAAAACTATTGCTTAGAAAGAAGAATATTTACCTCCTGCTGAACATAGATACTAATTCTTACATCAGCGATGAGGGTACATGTTCTCTGAACAAAGTTTTCTAGTATTTGCATTTTACCTAACGAACAGGAAAAAGAATAAATTAAAGAGTTATCAAGGGTGTATTATGGTGCCTCCTCATCAGCATTTGGAAAAAGATTAATTTTCATTTAGAAATAAAATATAGTATGCCTTCCTTTCCACGTAGGATTACTGATATTCAAAAATAAACATCTTAAGCTTCATAGTTAAAAGCAAGACAGAATAGTTACTTCAATTTATAGTAAATATGGCTCTTTATGATGTTTCTATTCCTGTGCTTCACTGCGTAAGTCCCCTGGGCATGAGATCATTATTTTTAGAATATAATCAGATCAATTCTATAACTTAGCTCTCTGGCATATAATTCAGACCCTGGAATTTATCTTCCCAGGGACAAGGAAATGAATCTTTCATTTTGATCATGACAGCATAATGGTCTGTAGTGACTTTCTACCTAGTGCTATACTGAAAGGTAAGAGCAGTGTGGTATTCGTGACAAAGTCAATACAGAAGGACCACTGTGCTATGCTGAGCTATGACAGTAGCTTAGAAACAACGTTCTTTTTAGGAAAAACTCAGTTCAGTTGCCATCTCTGAGAAGACTAGACTGTCCTGCTTTTTTATTACTGACATCAGCAAGTTACAAGGAAATCTGTCAGTAGAGAAACCTCAAATTAAACAATCAAAGTTACAGTTGACATTCAAGCTTTTTTCACATGAATGAGAAATGCAGTCTCTTGTGCGCAGAACAGCCCTCTTGAGGATATGCCCTCTTCTGTTACAGTTTATTAGCTGAAGCATATAGATCCGGTGGTATATTTACATTAGATCAAGAAACTTTGTACCACCCCCATTAGACATGTTCTTCTTGGAACTACCTTGCCTCAAGATGGCTCCACAAGTATTAAGTGTAATTTTAACACTAATAACTTTAAAATGTCTCTTTCAGAACACTTTAACTATCATATCTAGTGTACACGTTTTTCAAGCTCACCTTCAGGTCTGCTATCACATATAGCCTACAATAAAAATAAAACACAACACATCGTTTTGATACTGTAAACATTACAGCATAAAAATCATGTAACGTACCTAAAGCACGTAATCAAAAAGCATTCAAGATTTTGAAATTATTTCACCCTTAATGAAGAACATAAGAGACTTCTTCTAATACCAACTGTGGTTTCCCAAAGTTATATTTCAGTTGAATTTACAGAAGTTATTTCCCCAATGACAAAAATTTTTTATGAACAGAAGATAACTCACAGATCTTATAAACTTGGGGTCCTGGGATTAGCATACAAATAATTTATGTAATCAAAATTAGACCAAGATGAAATTTTTTTGTTCATTGAACACTTACATTGTTGGGTTTTTAAAATTTTATTTCATGATGCTAATTTATCCAAAAATACTTATAATCTATTTCAGAAATCATTGTAACATTAACTTTAGAAGGATATTAAATAGAAACACATTTGAAAGTCTTTTTGTTGCTAAACTAGTAATAATTATTTTGACAAATATACACAATGTGTTTTATTATCAATATATTTTTACCAGCAACAAGTTGAAGAAATCTTCAGCCAGACTTGTAAGCATTTCATTCTTTTCATTTCCTCTGAGGATCAAAATTCCTTTTACCTTTTCAAACCAATTAACCATGTAAAGGGAAAATAAAAGTAAATCTATTTTAATAGCATGAAAAAGGACAGTAGTTTGTATTATACTTAAGTAAAATTATACAAATTATACAAAGATTAAAACAAAAGCACTGATGTTAACAGTCTGCTGAGCGTACTTTAGCCCCAGACTGAAATTTTTTGCTCACACTAAACGTTGTAGGCAATTTCAAACTAATGTAAGTAATTTCTGTAGCTAACACAAAAACTAGAGATCTACTTTTACAACTGCCATCACAGACAAAAGAGCTGAAAATGCATAATGGCCGAATGAAAAACTGTGTTTGTAGGTGTGAATATAACCATGACGTTATCACCACACTCTTTTTTTTTTCTCAATTAAAGCAGTTGAGAAGGCAATTGAGTAACACTCATCTGACATTGCCATTTATTTTCTTCAGTGAAACCTCTGGTGAAAGCAACAAGGAAGTGGTGTGTATTTTTCAGCATATTTATTATGTTGAGTTACAAGTGATTAATGCATTTAACATGCAGGTTGAAATAACACAAAATAATCAGAATAGCACTATAATCTGTTGAAAGAACAGGTACAATACTGCTGTTGCAAGTATTAAAAAAAAAAATTATTAAATTGCACCAGGAGATGCCAATTTCTGACTCAAAAGCAGTATAGCAAGCTTATATAAAAAGATATAATCTTGTTGTAATTGCTATAAGCATATCTAAATTAATTATATATTGCATAATTTGCAAAACCTTCACTGTGGTAGAGAAGCATCGCTTTATAAAGGGCCACTTGTCAAGAATATTTAAATCTGAATAATGTTTGTTGCAAAGTTATGGGAAATTCTTAATTCAGAAACAATCAAGGACCAAATCAAATACTAAGCTGTTCAGCACTGAAGCATTACTTATGCATGCTTTATTAATTTTTATATTTTTGTTTTTAGAAGTTCACATATGCTTTATGGTTTTACTTATCCTTCCAATAAGGCCGTATTTTATCATTGCCGGGATCCCATCTTCTCCTGCTATGCTGATTTTTTTCCCACATTTCTGAATAGAATTTAGTAAAGTGGAAATGCTTTTGACTTCTTGTTTGTCAAGTTCCTGAAATTGAAATTATAATATAAGCTTTAGTGTACAGCTCTAGAAGAACCTGTATTTAATTAGCCATATGCCTTTTTGTTCTCAAAAGCCACCTTAATTGCAGCTTGAAGTAGATATTTCATTCTTAAATTTTATTTCAGTTTTTCAAATCAACTGCTGGTATAAACCAAGCCAAATGAAAAAATTATTTTTTAGACTATTACAATGACAGTATAGATGATTCTGATGTAATGATTACATTACCCGACACAGAAGCTTGTCTAATTTGTTGACGAACTGTTTGCTGCATTTGTGAGAGACATTTTCACAGTCTTCTGTTGCCAGAAATTGTTCTAATAATTGGAAATCTTTTTTTCTTGTAGCTTCATCAATTAACTTTTCAAACTGTCAACAACAAAAGAAAACAGAGCAACTGTATTACTGTATGCTTAACACCGATACTGATTTAACATAGGTTTTCCGCAATCATCTGTTGCATTCTAAGCAAATACTCTGATTCAGAAAATCATTAAATGTAAAACCTAAAGTACAGAACAGCATATATAATACATTAATCATGCAAATACTTATTCACTGAGTTTTTACTTATTTGCCAGTTTTCCTTAACTGAATAGTTTTTCTTTCCTCATATTACAAATAAATGCTTACATAAGTGCTCATTGTGTTAATACCCCTTCCTTAGTACCTTTAATATTTTGCATTTCTAAGTTATCTATTAGTGACTTTAAAAGATATTAATGTATTTCAGGACTACTACCTCCCTCAACTATTTTGCCACTCTACTCTTTCTAAATCAATTATAACCATATTTCAAAATTTTGATCTTAAGTATCATCCCAAATGATTCATGTATGTCAAATGCGTATGATTTATTTTCATCAATAACAATTTCCAATTCCTCTTACTTTCTACCCAGCTACTTAGCACTAACCTGTGTCAAAGGAAAATTTCTTCCTACCAGATTCTTTGCCACACTGCAAATTTTACTTGTAATTAAATACCAGAAGGAGTGCTTTAAGCTAGTAATTAAAACAATCAGTACTCATATTCTGGTCCATAAGCACATACCTGCATCTCATTCCTGGCTGCCATTTTTGCAATTCATCTACTCAGCTGCATAAGAACAGAACAATCATCACCTGACCAAAACACAATTCACTGACGTAGACTTCAAATAGATTTTGCAAACATGTCAGTAATCAGTCAAAATACATTACAAATTCCAAAATTTGTCACTAGTATAAATACTATTTAAGAAATTAAACTAACTGGGGATATAAGGAAACATCTTTACATGGATAAACAATTGCTTAAAATAAGAGTGGAAGGAATGATCAACTTTGCAAATGGAGGAACAGAGGGTCTTGCAGCAGATTCTCAATATTTCTCAGCAAGAAAAGGAGCATGAAGATGGACAATTATAATGTCAACACCAGGTTACGCAGAATAGGTAAGTCAACAGCAGAACTCCAGAAGGGCCTCATTATAAAATGGTAGACTAAATCATTGAAGAAAAATGTGATAATGCATGCAGGGGAAAAGCCTTCTTAATTATACACAGTGACGGGCTCCGAGATTACTATTGTCACCAAAAAACCAAGATCTCAAAACTATAGTTTTCTGAAAACATTATCTCAAGAACAAAGTTTTTTCTTTGTTTTGAGCGTTAACATGTAAAAACCAAAAAAAACTTTTTCATGCTTTGTATAATCTACATCAACCAATCTACCTTGTGCAGTTTTGGTCTCCCCATCCCAGAATTTACATAGAATTAGGCAAAGCAAAGGGAAATAATGATTAAAAATAGGGGACGACTTCAGTAGCACAAGCAACCGGGAACACACACTAGTCATTTCTGTACTCCTAAGTAATACAGAAA
This sequence comes from Ciconia boyciana, assembly GCF_034638445.1. NCBI lineage: Eukaryota > Metazoa > Chordata > Aves > Ciconiiformes > Ciconiidae > Ciconia > Ciconia boyciana. Next base: position 5,338,146 of record NC_132947.1, on the reverse strand, counting down.
TAACAAATACAGTTTTTTGTTATTTTTTCCAATACAAGAACGCAACAGCCTACATTGAAGCCATTGCTATCACCTCACAGGTCTCTTGCCTAGTCAGACAAGCCAGAAAAGAAAATATAACCCCCTTCCAGGTGCCTCCTCCTCGACGAGGGAGTGGGACCTCCGCCCTCGAAACACACAGTCACCGGCATCCCCCCCAAGAGCTTTGTTACTGAGAGGAAAACGCCCCGTACTGCCCCCTGCCTCCTCAGCCGCGGGCAGCGCCCCGCCGGGAGAGCAGCAGGGAAGCCCCCCACAGCATGCCGCCCCTCACCTCACCGCCGTAGCAGAAAAAAGCGCCACTTCCCGCCGGCCAATCACGCCCCGCGCCGGTAGTTTCCAGCCAATCACTGCCCGCGAGCGCGGCAGGCGGACCAATCACCGTCGGAGGCGGGGGCGGGAGGCGGGCTTTCCTTGCCGTGAGGCGGCCCGGCGCGGAGCTTTCCCCTCCCTCCGCACCTGGCTCGGTCTCGCCCCGCCGGTCAGCTGCCGCGGGAGGCGGCGCTTCGCCGAGGCGCCGCCGCCGTTGGGCGGGGAGAGGGCGGTGTCTGCGCGCGTCCGGCCGGCAAGCCCCGAGCTGCCTCAGGCCGGCCCGCCTCGCGCTGCCCTGGGCTCCGCTGGCGCCTCCGGCCTACGTGAATTCTGCCCCCGGTCGGGAGTGGGGGGCGGATGGGGCCGCAGCCGCCCTAACGGCTGTTAAAAACCCCGCCGCCCCCTGCGGTGGGGCGTCTGCCCTTCCCGCCGAGCGGGGCTGACGGCCTGCTGGCCCGGCGCCCCTGGCTCCCGCCCCGGCTCGGCCATCGTGCTGCAGCGCACGAAGCGTTTGCCGAGCGTTCCCTGTAGCAGGAACCGCTGCCGTCACGGCACTAGGGCGACGTGACTCGGGAGGAAAGGGAGGCCACCTGCAACGGGGAAGGGGGTTCGTGGGGTGGTTGTACTCACGGGCGATACGTAGTCGTGTCCGAGGACTGCGCCTGCTTACACAGGACCTCCAATGTTCTACTTGTCCTGTATTGCAAATTGTCTGTAGTGATACCCCGTATTTAGAACGCTCATTTCAGTACGTAGCGTAGACGAGTTACTGGGCATGAGTTTGCGAACCCAATGTAATTTATTCGTATGCTTAATTCAGAACCATGTTCACTACCATCAAGTGCCCGAGCAGGTAGAATAGACACAGAAACTCAGATGCAGACCTGCTGTTGATAAAGGGCTTCTACTGACATTTGTGGTCTTTATTATACAGGGGGAACTGGGTAACGTGCTTAAATGAAATCCAACAGTTCCAAAGCGGGGTTTACCTGTACTGGTGTGATACTGGTGTATCTGTCACCTGTATCACAAATACAGGTGATAAAATTTAGCATTAATCTCACATATTCCAGTGGAGTATCAGGGAGCATCTCCGTTCATATCTAGAATAAGCCGCAAAAGTCGAGTATCTAGGAGAAGAATCGCCTTTCACAGCAGATAAACCTGCAGCAATTGTAAATAAAATAACACCACTGACTTTCTAAAATAAGAAAAACACATCAATACTATAAAAGGCAAAAAAGCTGTACAGAAAGTATTTAAAATACCACCAGATGTCACTGTAATTCAAGAAAATGACAAGCGGTGTGAGGATTGGAGTACCTCCACTGAGGAGTTGATCCCATAGGACTGAGTAGCGCTGAGCATTTTGCGGGAGGCATGGTCAGCTAAAGGGATTAACTGCAGGTTTAACTGCTGTCACATTTGCTGTTGGGATACTTTATTGGAAGGCAGTGGGTGATCTGAAGCAGATGTGGAAGTACAGCTTTACTGAGAAGCCTACTAGGGAGAAAACTTCGCATGAGGAACTTGGAGCATCAGAAGTTTTGTATAAAAAATGAATTCTGAGTTCTGCTTTCATCATATGAAGCAGAAGTAATAAAAGTTAATTTGCATTTGATGCTTTCCCTTACCAGTCACATTAGCATACACACAGGCTTAGACTATCCACAGATTTTCAGATCTTGTAAAGAAAACAGCCTTGAGCATTCTATAGAAAAGAAAAGTGAGCCATAAAGTACGGGAGAAGTGGATCATACACTTTCTCTCCTGCACTAGGTACACTGACGTGACTGGGAGGCTACTGTATGGTCATTTCTCATTCTCTAATGTCTATATTTTGTTTGGTTTAGCAGAAGGGAGGTCAACAGAAAGCAGAATTTTCATGAAGTTATGCATTAAACAGTCTGGAACAAGCAGTGAAATTATTTGGGCCGCAGATATGGCAACTACACTTAAAAATGTCAGAGAAAATGGAAGCAAAACTGTCTTCAGGGTAGGGTAGCACTATCTACAGGGAACCTTTCTTCACTACAGTAGCAGAAATATTTACCTTCATTACAGGTACTGGAAAATGTTGTACTGGTCAATATAATCTATCTTTGGCGCAGCTGCCATTGCATGTAGAACTGAGAAGGGTCAGAAGCGTTGATGCCAACAGTTTTAATATCAAGCGTCAGCTGAAATAGTTGCAGATCTGAGATCACAAGGAGAAAGCCAAATCAGGAAAGAAGTCAGTACTAACATTAGACTCATGTTGACAAATGACTAATCATTTAGACTTGCTGTTCTGTGTCTTTACCAGGCAATGCCGTAAAGTACATATAACATTGTCTTGAGCACTGATGATACACTAAATTAAGTACTGTAGTTACAATTAACTGTTAGCATATTACTATTACTACAAGTTGGAATTTCTTTTTTTTCTTTGTAAGATAAATACAAAGAAACTATGAATTTGGAACTAAATGTATCAATAACACCTATATTAGAAATAACACTAACTACCTGTAAGATAAACCTGATGGTTGGACGTTCACAGCAAGAGCCAGTCCTTCTCTTAAATACTCTTACACACATCCCCACACACCCCCCACACTCACTCCCCAGGCTAAAACAAATTCACATTGTTTTCAAGTGATTTGTTAAAACCAAAGACCACTAACTTTATCCTTTGCTAGTGTCCTGGTTAGTCTACACTGTGGTTGCCCTATTTATTTCCAGGTGATGCTTAATACTCTATTTTAGTGTGTAAAGTTATGACAATTAAGGTGTTACTGCTAGTTCTGATTCAGATCAGTAGTACAGGAAAATGGTCAAACAAGAGTCATGAAGACAAGATATTATAATACCATGCTTTCTAAAAGCACTCTCCTTTATGCATCTATGGGTATATATTTATAACACATAATCTGTATACTTTGTAATAAAAAGTGACATTGACATTCTTAAACAACTTAGCATAATATAGACATTCCCATGTATTTAAACTGTGATTTGCAATAATCTTCTTTCCCCCAAGCAACTTTGACAATGCAGTGTTGAAGTTACTAACACTGATTAAAAAGTAGTAATATGTCTTTCTTAATGATGTCTTCTAGTTAAATGCCTCCATTTTGCTTTAGAAGAAACCTGGTGACAGATTAGTCAAATCTTGAACTGTATCAAGTAAATGCTTGACACTGATGGAGATGCATTTCATAGAGGATAAATGAGTTGCTGTAGAGGTGGACACTCTCTTAACATACCCTATGTAGGTATATTTTCAAGAAACCTGTGGGTGAAAAGAACATGGTTTGAGAGGAAAGACTGCAGCAATGAAAAATAAAAGAACAAATAGCAGAAAGAATAACAACTGTGAGGTTCTGAAATTAGTGAGTTCAGTACAGTCTAGCACAGCTTTTGAAGTGCTATTAGAAGAAAACCCCTTTCTCTTATTTTCCATGAAACCATAGTAGAATTAACTGGCAGCGTGCCTCTTCCCAACATTAGATTGTAATCCTGCAGGTGCTGCATGCACAGAACTCTGAGGTGAAATGACAGCAAATTCCATGTAAGAAGTGGCAGCCTGGTCATTTTTGCAGCTACACAGACTAATCACTGTATTTTTATCAAGTGCTGTTCATTTCTTAGCAACTCGAACCCACCTCACTTTCCCAACTATGTTGCTCTGTGACAATTCAGCACTAAGTTGCCTCACAAGTTTTCTTAACTGTTAACAGGAGTACCACTGACAAAAACAACATAAAATTGTGAAAAGCTTTTATTACAATCTTTTGTATTACAATAGCCATAGTTTTATTATTGTTTTTAAGATGAATTAAGTGCTTTGCAATTGTACACCTCTCCACTAAAACAAAATAACTTTTTGTCTAGCATATGTGCTTTATTGATATACTGTGTAATGTACTTTATTCTGGACGTTTAACCAGGAAAGACAACCCCTTTTTCATTTACATGGATTCCATATGTGTCTTTAAAAAACATGCTTGAAAGAACCTTGGAATTGTGGACTACTAGACATTAATTTATTGTATGACTGTAATAAATACAGTTTTTTAAAAGTGCATTATATGGCAATAACCCTTGTGAATAATTCACTTTTACAAAATCCTCATTATAAGGGAAGTGCTCAATTTGAACACAGTGCAAGCAGTCAAGTTGTCCTGAGAATTTATAAAGGTGGTCATAAGTTCACCTTCATGACAGGTGCGTTAATGGCTTAATCCCTTTTTTGTCAACTAGAATCCTTTTTATGTTCACTACTTAATGTGACAGGAAAACATAAGTGCAAATTTCATCTTTCATGTGACAGGTGCCAGTAGTCACGTGTGAATGTTTAACAGCTTAATCCAGAGATACTTAGTACTGTTATAAGGTAGGCCTGCTCAACTCACAGTCAGCAATGCCAGACAACTGGTTTAGTAACAGCTACTGTCAATTCTTCTCCAGCAGTGCAAGACAAGCAAAGAGAGAAAAGGCAAACTTTGCATAATACTTTAGTATTCAAGATTTTGCACATGCAAATACCCTGAGAGGTTGTGGAAGAAAGACAATACAAGCCAAACTCATACTGCTGAGACATTCGTTTCTCACCTCTCTGACACTGTGGTATACATGACATTAACCTTTAAACTGACAGCCTCAGCTTTACATAATCTGTCCCTGCCTGCAGTAACACTCAGATTTGACATTTGCTAGCACATTAAAGAGTCTCTCCCAGAAGATGGCAACAGCATCTTTCTGCCAGTAAGCCAACTATTGCATTGGGCTCTGGCAACATCCATTGTAAACCAGTGTCAAATACCAGTCTCATAAGAAAGGGATTTTTAATGGTGTGCTACGAGGCAATTCAGGGGTTTTGCTGATGGAAGAAATACAGTAATTTGGGAGGGGGAAAGAGGGGGGGAACAATACTTTAAAATAGTGCCTTTTATTCAGCACAAGTGCTTCTGTGCGTGTGTGTGCTCGCTTTCTTCTTACTTCGCTGACAAGTACATAAAATGCCGCTTCTATGGACTTTAACAATACTGGATAAACTTTAATGGAATTCCTTAAGTGAGCAAGTTTCACCAAAGTAAGGGTATGCAATTTCAATTCATGCCAAGAAAGATTCTTCAGCTGTCACTGAAGGCATGTTTCAGCTCATCTCACTTGACATCTACAGACTCTGGCATAGTTTGGCATGATCTGCACTAATGCTGAGAATTTCAGCATGGCAGAACTAGTCCCGCAGCGTTCGCTCTGCACTCAGCAGAGATGACACAGTTTGTCACACCACAGGTAGTCTGCTAACTATAGCGAAAACATCTCTATTGACTATGAAGAGCATAGGTTGACTAGTTCAGATACGTTATGTCCTATATTGTCATATGTCATTTAGTCATATGAAGCCCACCATAGGAGGCAAAAAACCTTACAATCAGATAGTGCCCCTTCTTACAGAGCTCTCATTTTTTGTGCCATATGAGGAAGACTAAACTTCCAGTTGCCTGCATTGATTTTTCTAGGAGACAAGGGTTGCTGCCAGATTGGTAATGGTCACTCCTCTACCCCAGATACAGAAAATAATGCAGGTGGATTGAAAGCAGGCAGCACTCTTTCCTCTCTGTAGTTGGCAATTGCACCTCAGCCTCACCTACTCCTTCAAAACAATTTCAACTTAAATGTCCAACCTCACAGTGCTCCAACACAAAGTTAAAGCAGACAACATAGTAAATTCTCAATGGTTTCAAACAGGATTGAGTTTTCTCGGTACTCCGCAAGAGGTGCTCAGCAGCTCATAGAATCATCATTCATGACTTCGGTTCCTTTGAAAGCCAAAGACTAATGGAACCAGGCAGCTGCTTCACTTGAAATCCTAGCTTTGCTAAATGGGTATCACAACTAAGTAGTAACATTAAGTTGCCAGACACATGAATTTTCCTGGGGTTTCTGCACTTCCAGAATTACTCAGTAGACTTTTTGGACTAATATATACTTGGCTGTGGGTTGCTTACAACTGTGATTTTAAAAACAACTTGTGGTTTTGATGAATAAGCAGCAATCCAAAATAAGATGCTTGAGTAAGTGGCCTGATTTTCATAGTATAATCCTTCTAAAAAGCAGCTCTGCTAATACATCCAGCCAGCCAGTTTTGAAAATTTATGCTACACGTATAAAGATAAACTTTGCATGCAGTGATGAATATGTATGAAAAAAAATCATGGACTATTTTTTACTTACTTACAGATTTAAGCCTGTCGCCAATCTTAAACCACACTAAACCCACAGAATTAAAGTGGCAGAGCAAGCAGCATGGGAAGATTACGTGTAATAGCGTTACTGTGCTCCCCCTGCTGCAGAAGTGATTCTGTTTATGGGTCCATGTAAGTATCAATTTACCAGTAAAATGATCATTTTGCTTTGAAGTTCCTGCTTTGTGTTGCATAGGAGGCAGTCTTAAGAGTTCAACTGATTTACAATGAATAGCTGATTAAAGAATTCAAACATACTACTGCAGTAGTACTGGGACGCTGGGGAACATGCAGCCAGGATTCAGGGTTCTAGTGTACTACTCCAAGGCTCTGTAACCAGCTCCCTGTATTGTCTTTTATATCTATCTATCTGTCTATCTAATATCTGTTTCTTGATCTATAAATTGACCTGTTTCAGGTTACAGTGTAAGATCATTAGTATTCATATAGCGCCTTGAGGTCTTCAACTGTAGTTGCAACACAAGTGCAAAATTGCTGTAGTTTCCCTTAGTAAAACAGGTGCACAAGGAAAGGACAATTCCTGTGCCACCACCTAGAGAAAAAGCCTACTTGCGCATCACCTGAAAAAGATGAGAACTTCCCAAGATCTGCCTTACACAAACTTTGGTAACAATCATTCCTGCTGCCTACAGCAAACACTAGAGATATGAAAAGGCACTTTTCTCTCTCTTTGTTTTTTTTAAGGGAAACAGAGGGGCTGATGGGACATTTTCATGTATGTTTTGCTCATAATAACATTTAATTTCCAACCCAAATATTAATAGAAATATTTAACATGGTTACAGTCTTAATAATATATAAATATAAATACAAGTACTTCCCTACAGTGTCTGCCATCCAAATTATGCATAAATGGAATAGTGCCCAGACTTGGTGAGATAAACAAAACCAGTAAAGCCACACTGCCCATTTAGAAAACAGACAGTACAAAATGGTAAAATACATCAGTTAGAAATATTCTATGCAACCTAGAATATTACTAGCAACATGAAGTGTCTTGTTTTGCTCTCTGGTAGTCTGACAGCATCCCTTGGAACTGTTCTGCACTGATTCATACACTACAAGAAATCACTCGGGCTTTCAACGGATGTAACTCAATACACATTTTGGCCCTTTTTCTTTCTGAGAGGTTTAGAACAGTTTGTACGGGTCATTGGCTACTTCCCTGCCCTGGAACACTTCGCCAGGTTTGGCAGATTTAAAAAAGGAGACTGTTGCTGTAGGAGCAGAGAGCCGTGCCAAGGAAGAGAGTGCCACCGAGACTACTGACAAGCTGCTCTGCATCCCCTTTCTTCATTCAGATGAAGTGGATCCAGCTCTCCTCACATTCTCTAGGCATCTTAAGGGGGTGAGTCCGGCAGGTAAGACTGTAGTTTTTGCCTCTGTTGTTATCCCAATACTCCCGGCCATTGACTTGGTACCTTGCTGCAAACTGGACTACAGAGCACAGCTGAAGGAGGAAAGGAGGCACAGGGAGAAAGAAAGTGAAAACATCAACCTGATCCTGCCCATTTTTCCCAGGGATGCTACTGTGCCAATGAGCACACACTTCATGGAGGCTTTTCCACTGGTTGAAGGTGTATCGCACAGATACCTGCTTCTCAAAAGCAATATTGCGAACCTGGATGGTGCCACTGAGCCCCAAATCTGAGCTGGTCACTCGTTCAAGACACACCTGCTGCTCCTGAAGTCGTGAGGAGAAATCCATACAGTCTGCAGGCTGCTGGAAATCAGGGACCAAGCACTGCATGGTAAACTCCAAGTCCGAGCTGCTGCACCAGAGGTCTGAGTTTATGGAGAGCCTGGAAAGGACATGCAAGGGGATGGATGGATCCTCTCCAGTCTGGAAGACCTTCACTTCAGTGAGCTCCAAGCCCAAAGCATCAGCAAATCTCACCCGGTTCATACGACTCTGGCATCCAGGAACTTGACATTGCACTGCTGCCCGCTTCCTTCTTTCGGGCGATGTAGGCAAAGATCTCGCTCGGCGGCGTATGATAGGCCGTAATGCTGGATCACAACTGGAGGAAGTGCTGCTCTGAAGCGTATTTGGCTGGGGGCCCCCCTTAGCTGGGGTACTGCTCCAAAGAGTCATGCTGCTATTTGCATGGACTGCTGGGGGCTGCTGCTGCCCTCGTCCCACTGCTTCTTCAGCCCGTAACATGTTCTGATAGAGATCAGAGATGTAACTGGGATTCCTCCGAGGACCACGTACCTCCATTCTTAACTGATGACAAAAGATCAGCATTAACACTGCAGGTAATAATGAGCACTGCCTCTCTGAGGCATGTAACTTGGGAATAGCAGCCACAGACAGTATTTGAGATTATTGCACTGGATGCAGCAAAAATCAACTGGAACAACGTAGTCTGCTGAACGAAGGGCAGAAACCTGGAAGCTCTCGCAGTAGCTGGAAGTGAACGAGAGGCTAGTGCATTGTATAGGGAGATGAAGGCAGTCGCACTAGCTGGTAAAACCGACGCCGCTGTGCTGGCTGGTGGACCCGTTGCTCAGGCTGGAGAGGGATTCAAGGCTATCACCGTTGATGCTGGAGGACCTGAAGCTCTCACGCAGGCTGGAGACTGACTGGAGGCTGTCGTGCTGGACACCGAAGGACTCCAGGCTGTCGGAGAGGTCACCGGATGCCTGGGGGTTGCTGTGGTGCGCCCCGAAGCACCCTCGGCCGTTACACAGGGTGAGAGGGGCCTGCAGGCTGTCCTCGCAGACGCCGACCGACCCCACGCTCCTGCAGCAGCAGCAGCAGCAGGGACACTCCAGGCTGTCACACTGGATGCTGGGCGACTCGCGAGGGCTGCCGAGGCTGGGGAAGGCTTGGAGGCTGTCGGGCGGGAGGGAGCCGGAGCCGAGGCCAGGGCTGCTGCAGAGGCTGGAGGGAGCGCGGGGGCCGTCGCGGCGGAGGCTGTCGGGCGGGGCTGCGGAGGCAGACTCGGTACTGTGGCCGGAGGGGGAGGGATCCGCGTCTGGGGACTCTGCAGCCCACATCAGCTGCACAGTCCTCCCTCCGCCCCGCGGCAAGGCAAGGCGATGCCCGGCCTGCCTCTGGCCGGCCGCAGGCAGAGCGCCCGCGGCAGAGCGCCGGCAGCGGTAGCAGCCCCGGCCCGGTCCGGTCCGGTCCGGCCCGGCCGCCCCGCTCGCCCCGCGGCGGAGACTGCTGCCGCGCACCCTCCCTCACCGGCAGCGCATGCGCGGAGTCGCTGCCTCCCGCCCCTTCCCCGCGCCACGCGAACGGAACGGCCTGTGCGCGCCGCCGCCGCGCGCCTGCGCACTGCCCACCTGACGCCGCTGCCCTCCGCTTGCCCTTCGTTGCCGGTGGCGGCTGAGGCAGAGTCAGAGACAGGTACCGGACAGGGCACTGGCGGGGCCGGGGGGCGGCGGTGGCGAGGGGACGGGGGGCTCGCGGGGCTGGAGGCGGAGGAAGGGCGGAAAATGCGCGGAGGCGGTCCGTTAGTTAGCCTGCTGCTCCCCGGCCGTTGTCGTTACGGAGCGCGCTGGCAGTTACCGGCGGGAATCGCTGGCGCATCCCGGCAGCGAGCGGAGCGGGGCCCGGCTCGGCGGCCGTCCGCGGCCGCTGCGGGCAGAGCCTGCCACCGCGGGCTCGGAGCGAGGAAACCGGCCTGCAGCCGCTCTTGCGTTACGTCGGCTCTTCGGGGGACGAGCTGCCCCCTCAGTGTGCGTGAACGCGCTGCTCCGAAGCGCGGGGGTCCCAGTCGGTGGGGAGCTGAACACCACCCTCCGCTGCGCTCCCGCCTCGGCCGGGCAGGTGAGGGGGGGAGGCACTGAGGAAACGGGACAGGATCAAATGTAAGGAGCTACAGACGTGAATATCTACACAGCACTGCAACAAAACTACAGGTGGGTAAGGAGAGGTATTGGTGCTAGTCATCTGTCACCTTTTGCAAATCGCATCTGTGCACCCCGGTGTGGCAATGCAGTTTCTGGAAAATGAAAGAACGCTACAAATTCTGCTCTGAGTATTTTTAGTAGGAACTTATGAGTACTGAGAGATTTGTTTGGGAAGAAGAAAAAATTAAGTATTTGATACAAAATGTGCATGTACGATTATAGGAAGAGTGCATTTTCTGACACAAAAAGGACAACTCAACATGCACAGAACGCGGGTGGCTGATCATCTGTTCTTGTTAAATTAAGAGCAGGAACACCCACCACCATTTGGCTGTGATACTTGGCTCCAGTCACTACATGTAACGCTGCGCAGGAGGAACAAAATGATGATTAGCACATTACACGATGAAAAGTAGCTCTTCTAATGCTGCCGTACCCTCAGATGTTTTCCTGTATTTTACTGACAATCTTTCAGGGATGGGCTTGTACACCACAGGGCGAGAGCTCGGTGCTTTGCGGGGCGGCTGGCCCAGCCTCCCGTGGTACTGATGTGGTAGCCAGGGCTGACTGACGGGCTGTGCCGGGTGGCTGCAGCGGCAGCAGGGCTTCCCACAGCAAAGCCTGGCCTGTCTCCCTGGCTGGCTTTGGCCCGCTCTGCTCTGCAGCTTTATGGCCAACCTGTGCCCCTGGGAGAGGGAGCACGGCTGCCCGGCTGCCCTCGCTGCTCGGCTCTCCTCTCAGTACCCGGGGTGATGACAGCTCGGCATGGATTGGCAATAGTAAGGCGAATGATGCTGGTTCCCATTAAGCGAGCGCTGGGGGAGGGGACTGTTTTCCAGTACCGTCTGGGAGCTGATTATGTTTATCTTACTGCTTTAAAAATAAATCACGTTGGGAGGAATCGCATGGTGTTTGTTTACTGCATCTCTAGGACGTGGTGATGTTTGCATTTGATACGCTGTGTCTTACGAACCCAAAAGACTGGAGTCGTTTGAAGATTATGTAAAAATAAAGGTGCAGGTACCCTTTAAAAAGACTAATAATGGGACCAGGCATTCAAGAATATCCCTTGTTACTGCACAGAGAGACACAGAAAAAGGAAAGCCAAATCAATGAAAACCACAAAGGAACGGTAAAGTAAGGAAATTATTTTCTCTCTTTTTAGTTACAGAGATCTCTAAATGCTGTAGATTAGTTAATGAGTACATGGCTGTACTGTTCAGATTGTCATCCTCTCCTCTGATCCACAGCAAGAGAAATGATTGTGCCGTATGATCATGCAGGTCACAAAGTAACAGAGGTGACTGCATCAATGCTGGAGACACAAGACTTGTTTTCAGTCTTTTGTAAGCTCTTGAATTGGTGAAATAATGTTTTTTTAAAACAAAATCTGACTATACTGACATAAAAACTGTGAACAAGATGTACAGCCTGACAAATTAACTGAACTGCAGTCAAACTAGATTAGACCGGGATGGCACAGTTTGCTTATTCCTGTTCTAAAATGACATTTGAAAGCTTTCCTTTTTAAAATTAGTAATATTTCTTGTTTGTAGAACAAACACTGTTTTCTGATTCCTACAGAATACACTGATTTAATGATTCTGTGTGCTTACACAGTAATGTATTTGATTTAACTGAGGAAATACATATTTTAGTTTTAAGCTGTCAAGATCAATAATGCCATTCCTTTTGCTTGCATATGAGTTTTTCTCCTACTAATATTTCCACAACCCCAGTATAACATGAAATGGTGAATTTTGTTTGTGCCTTTGTTGTGAAATAGTTTGTATTAATATCAGAGTAGACAGTATGCTCCCTGCCCACTTCCACTCCTTAACTTCATTGGAATAATCCTTTAAATTTTGTTGAGAGTATGCAAATGAGAAAGGCAAGCAAGATTTGGCTTGCAGTGGCCTTCATATTGTACTTTATAATTAATTTTGTTAAATTGCAGTAGGACCATATACCAGGTCCTATAGAAATCAGTAGTTAAATATGTACTCTCTAATATTTACTATTAACCCCAAAGTAACTTTGGGATCCTCTAACAGAGAATTCTATGTAAGGGCTAAGTTCTATTATTATATCATCTGATTGAATTATTCACTTTTGCATTAGTAGTATTAAAAATACAGTAGTGCATTAGTAGTATAAAAAATAAAAAGTGACCATGGCATAGTTCTGATGAACTATATTCATAGTTCTGAATAGTTGCAATCAACTCTCTCTCTTTTTAAAACTGAATTGCACTCTAAACTTTTATTATATTTCTATGCTGATGATCGTATATGTTGCTATTTATATGTGATATTCTGTTTAATCCTTGCTAGTTACACTAATGGAAAAAGCCATCCAAGCACCAAAGGACTAAATAAACCAATTTCTCATGTGAAATCTTCTCCTGGAAGATTAGGCAAGAATGTATCAAACGCCACTGAAAAGGTAAATAATTCATTTTTTTTGTTTGTTTACAGAAAAAGAGTACTTAGTTTATGTCAGCTTTCTTAATAACATCACAAACTTTCATATCTTTTCAGATTTCCCATGACACTCAGGATGGTAACCAAACAAGTATTTTTAAGAAGGGAAGAAACCAGCTGGATGACAATACTCAGTCAAAAAGGTAATTTTATGTTAAGATTGTCTGTTTAATTTGTAGACATTTCAAACTGGTATATCAAATCCTTGTGATGAAATCATGGCTTCCGTGTTTTGCCTTTGGCTTAACTGGTCCCAGAATTCAGCATTTATGAGGACAACAGATTTAAGTTATCAATATGGAAACTTACTTAGTGAGTTCTCAGGCAAAATCAGAATAAGATAAAACAAAAGAAATCAGTAGTAGGCAGTGTTATCTCTGCCAGCAGATATTAATTTTACCTCATTACTAAGTTTCCATGCCAATTTTAGCTTCATTTGTGTAGATCCATGTCCTTGAAGGAGCTAGCGAGACCTTTGTAAACTGTTGTTCCAATGACATTAATCATTCTAAGAGGATATACTCTTTATTTTTTTTTAGGATCACGAGTGTTTGCACATCACTGCACAGAGGACAAGGACCAAAGATGAGTCTCCCAGAAAGAAGGCAAAATGAATCTTTTCTGCACAGGATCCCTCCGACAATAAAGGGCAGCACACAAGGTAGCTTCTGTAGGGTTAAAGATGTCCCGACGCGACATTTTTATGGCAGTAAAAAAGAACAGTTGGAAAAGAATTACGAAAAACATATTGCTGAAGCTGGTCCATGCTCTTCTAAATGGCAAGAAGCATCTGTAGATGAAATGTTTCTTGATTTTGAATCAGTACAAATTATTAAAGAAGATGCTGAAGATGATAGTGCCAGTGATCTCTCTGATTCAGAAAGGATTCCCATTCCCCCATCTCCCTGCACACCGCCAGAACTTATTCTCAGAGCTGAAGAAATTGATCCGGTTTGTTTGGAGCATGTCCCTGATACGGGTTTTAAAGAATCAGAATATTACTACCCAGACTTCCTCCCACCCCCTTTCAACTCATGGGACTTGAAGCAACTGGCCATCTTTGTTAATGTAGAGGGTAAAACTGAATTTCGACCAAAGCCAACAGGATTTCTTGAGAAATACATTGATCGCCTTTTGCAGCTGGAATGGCTGCAAATGCAGACTGTACAGAATGAGAAAGGAAAGGCAGCCAAAGCCAGACCACAGACTGCTCCCGGCTCCATCCGTACCCTAAAAAGCCCTGGCAAAGGCAAAGCATTGCTCAGCCCTTTGCCTAACAAGCAAGTGGTTCCCCAAGAAAGTGTTACAAAGCTGCCCAGAAGCTATTCAGGTCACAGGGGAGATTCATACTGTGAAGAAAGTCGCCAGTTATATTCTCATCCAGGTCACTTGAAACTTTCTGAGAGAATGGGATGTGTGCTGTCTTCTCAGAGACAATCTGGTGAAGTAAGGAGTGAACTGAAAAAAAAACCAACTGCAAAGCAACAGCTTCTCAATATGCAGCCCTCTGAGAACAGTTCTAAAATTCAAAGTGTTGGTAATGTCAGACCCCCTAAGCAAACGCCAGTATTCCATGGTTCAGCTGCTCCCATCAAAGGCTTAAAAACATACGTGTATACAAATCCAAAGAAAAATGGCAATGCCAACAATTATGTTCCTTCTAAAAAACCAACAGGGGACAGGAAAATAAAAACAAATGGCACAAAGCAAACCTCACGCAAATTTAAATGAAGAAAAATTCATTAGTAAATGTTGATGCTTCTTGACTGCTAGAAAGCATTTGGCCAATGCAGAAGGGTCATGTTTTCTTCATACGAAGATCCTGAGAAAATATGTTCTTGATGCATGGTTCTAAGTCAGCACTGTTCATTTCAATACATTTGATCTTAAGCCAGCAAGGCCAGCAGGAAATCTTTTCCCTGAAGGCAAGTGTCTTCCATTGGTTTTTCCTCAAAAATATTTGCAGTGCTCAATGAAGATAACAATAGCAGAGTATGAAAGTTTAGAGAAATATCTAATTACAACGTCCTATTTGCACCAGCTGAAGTCCATTGAAGTCTGCGGTGTTCCTTATGCTTACCTTGGTGTATTTGAGAGAATAGGATCCATGCTCTTATTCTTGAACAGATGCGTTGTTTTGTGAGACAGGTTTGATCGTGGTGTTTTCTGATGGAAAAGGGCTCAACTGTTTTTATAAAATAATGGAGCATGCTTATCTATGCAAAGTCAAACTAATTCTTCACAGAAGATGATGAATTGGATTTTTTTGGTGAATTAGATATTTTTTTTTATAAGAAGAAGAATGGAGATAAAGTTTTGAAATATTTTAATGCAGAAAGGATTCTTTTTAAGACAGAAAATTATTAGGGAGCAGACAGCTTAAATAGTGACAGATTAAGAAAATGGAATGCCTATTTTTATACCCAGAAATCTTCACTGTGTTTACAGACGGCTGTCCTTGAAGTTCATTTTGTAAACCTTGATGCTTTTTGTCATTTAGAGGAAATGACCAAATTTCAAATTGCACATGGATATATATGACTAATGCAAAAGGAGGGTATTACTAGAGACTCTATGGCCTAATTTGCAGAACTGGTAGCCTCTCAAAACATAAAAAGTAGACTCTTAGGGGATGAATTTAAAGGCTATTGTAAGTTCAAGTAAAGATATATTTTGATACAAAAGATACCTGTTTTCAGTCACCCGAGATGACTTACTTATCCCATGGTCCAGCCTACTTCAGTTAGCTTGGCTTCTTCTTTCAAGGTTTAGTGAAGTGATGTGGGGCAGTACCCTGCAGAAAGATATCGTACAACCAGGATTGGGTCCTGTCCTCGGACCCTCTGTTTTCTCTTGTGTCTGTGAGATACAAGAGAATATGAAGGATAGTTCAGTGAGTATTCAAGGGTCAGTTCATCTATTACAATTTCAAATCAATCAGAGCAGCTGGAGACACGATCTTGTTAAAGAGGAAATTCTAGAGGATGTTTTGTACTTTCATTTTAAAATGAAATACTGAGCAGCATTAACTTAATCCTCTGCCACCAGTCACAGTGAACTGTTTATGAGAAGTGAGCTGAGGTCTGATGGACCAGATTTTACAAGTGGATCCTTCACATTGTGATAGAAAATGAAAAAGTAGCAAATACTAGAGTACATTATGTATATAGTTAAACTGCACTTCTCTTGTTAATCTCATCTTGGTTCTAAGATGCTTAGCTGTTTCTATTCTTTCATTGTGCCTACCAGATCTTCAGCTTTGTAAAATTTCAAAGCATGGATTTTTATGTAGTTTAAAATGTGAGAATATTAATAAATGTAGTAATAAACTAGGGTATTTTACAGTACATAAAAACATTGCTCAGGAATAGTCTAAGAAATATTTTTAGTGGTTTTTTCCTAGTCTACTGGAGACCAAATGTGAAATTTTAAATTGATGAAGGAAACAAATGTAATATACAGTATTATATTTCCATATTCAGTATTTGTGAAGTTACCGTTAAAATGAATTGTAGTTGCATGTACATTCAGCTCTATGCAATTAAAGTGAAACTTAATCTGACATGCTCAAAGATCAAATAAATTGGCTGTGTCAGAGGTGTGGTGAAACAGAGGATGGCATTCAACACCAGCAACTGCAGAGGACCAGCACATTCTATTGTTGCTATTTCATCCTTTTGTTTTGTTCCAGACTCATGTATTTCAGCTTTTTTTAGATGAAAGGTTCTTGCATCCAGCACTAGAATTTCAAGCTCTGGCCGAATTCTGCAAGCCTTCATTAGTCAAGTTTTCCTGATTCTCATTAACAGTAGTGAAAGTTAGTAGGACTGCTCTTGCCAATAAGCACTACTTTAGTGCACGATTTTAGTACACCGTTTTAGTGCATGATTTTAGTACACTGTTTTAGTGCGCTATTATAAGCACCAAAAGCAAGGTGAGCAGGATCAAGTCAATAATCAGAATAGCTTTTTTTTAAACAAACTCTGTTAGATGCAGTAATTAATTTAGCATGTTATTATAGCACTGAATATTAGCGTATGCTAAATTTTCCTCTGAAATGTTACTCTATATTGATGCTTTCCTAAGTTATAAGGAGGGCATGTAGATACAGGCACATTTTGTATGATCACTTCTTAAAGAATAAATAGTGTTTCAGTCAGCTTTGACCAGAGCAAAGGGTTGGCACTGAGAAAAGTTTTTTCTCACAGACCTAGGAAAGTTTTGTTTTAATGTCATGCTTGTGATCTGATGGACAGTGATCTGTTGTTGGAGACTAAAAAGCTAAGCAGGTGGAGATGGTGATGCGACTTAAAATAAGTCTGAGTACTTGTTCATCATTAAGCTCTGGCTGTGATCTGGCCAAGTGAGTTTGTCTTGCATGATAATCACACAAGTCTAATTTTTGTTCATTGATTTGATACCTCTTACACAGTCTTCTTTGTTCACATACAGAAATAGAAATTCTGTGTTTGCCTCAACAAACAGCTCTTAGCGTGAGCAGACCTGCAAGGGTTGGATTTTATCCTGCAGCACTTTTGCTTCCATTTTAACTTGACTGTTCTGGGCCTATAGATAAAAAGAGCTCCTTTCATGAAGAGGACTATGGTTTATGTTTCCTTCATTTTGCATTGATGGATATTGTCTTTAGAAGCACTTCTGAATATAGCAGAAAAATTTATTCCATCAAATACATTCAGTTTGGAATTAAAATACTTCCACAGCACAGTGTTTGTGTGGCTATTTATATTTTTTTTTCACTATGTTCAGCAATATGATCATATGTGTGTCTAAGCCTAGCATTGACAATGCTTCTTGAAGAACGAGTTTACTGTGATGTGAGATATTTAAAGAGAGTGATTTATTTTTTTCCTAGATAATTTAAAGGTTTAATGTTCTGCAGTACTACCTACAGAACAAATACGCTCAGGTTGCACTTTAAATAGCCGGATTCCAGTTCAGTTATACTAGTATAAACTTTGAACAACTCTATTGTTTTCAATGAAATTACGCTGTTACAAAGACGTGAAGAAACAGAATTTTGCTCCAATATGTATCAACTGTTTTCCTTAGTAATGCTAAACTGTATTTTTAATGCATAACATGAAGAATTTTAAAACAATATTGTTTTTCTTGTGACATGTTTCTTTTTTCTCTGTTACTTGCATCTCTGCAGTGAAATACTGCGGTCAGTTAAAGTTTTACCTCCCCCGCGCCCCTTCACACCTCGTGGTAGCTTTCAGTTATATACAGCAGCTCTGAAGTTTCTGCACAATGCCTCCAGATCCTCGTTCTGTTAGCACTACAGGTATCAAGCTTCTGCAGTTACTCAGGATTTATGCTCCAAAGAGGGGTTTTCATTGTGTGAGCAATGCATACCCTTCTGGGAAGAGGGGCTTCACACCTTCCTCAAGTGGAAGAGCCTTTCAAGGAAGAGTCAGTCTCTACTGCTGGTTCAGTATCTTAAATCAGGGGGTGGCCACTTGTTAAGGCTGATAAGGTTGACTGTATTTTTCTTTCCAAATGAGAGATTACGGTTGCTGGTACGAATTCAGGGTCATGGGGTGATAGTGCTTCTCACAGAGGCAAAAAGGCTCAGCAGTGTTCTTTCTGAGAAAGCCGAGTTCAGAGTGAACGGGTTGCCAGAAGTAGGGAGCTCTCGTCTCCCACCGATGCCTGTCCCAGGATGCTGTGACTGTAGCTCCCAGCCCTACCGCCTGTGTGTTGCTGGTGCCCCTCTGCTTTTTGCTGCTGACTCATGCCCAAGCTGCTGGCAGAAGGGTATAATGCTGCAGGGAATGGTTATGCTTATTTCATGGGACTAAACTGTCTTGTTTGACTCCAGGCTGCTTAATTACGCCATAATCCCATTATTGCTTGTGTCCTTTCTGTGTTTCGTATATTGTTTGAGGTAACTTTTATCTTGTATTTGCTATTTAAAGGATCTTGTTAGAAGTTTGAGAGTATTTTGACAGAGTTTTTTCAGTCAGTATGTGATACCGTTTTTGGAGCTGATATTATAGTTGAAATTTCTACAGTATGAAATTGCCTGGAATGTACTATTTTTTGCCTCATCTTAAAGGTATTGAGCCTTTGTTGCTCCCATTGGCATTAGGGTTTTTTTTCCTGAAAAATAATTAAACAGACCACTCTATCTGGAAAGACTGGAACTCGATTAACTGAGAATTTGCAGCCCAGCTTTTGATGTTGGTAATCATGTGTTCTTATTTATTTGAACTTTTTGTGGATATTTTTGCTAGTAATTTCATTGGAAAGTGGTCTTGTAATTCAAAGTTACTGTATATTTACTATATTAAAAGTGAGATACTGCCTATTTGTTAGTTGTATTTTTTTCATCATCCACAAGATGACATATCTGAATTTTTCTTTTAGGAAATTACTGCAGTGTAGGATAGAGCTTGTAGCTCACCGTATCTCAGCTATATTGCTGCTGATGGCCAAGCAGCAGCAATATAGTAGTACAAGCTGAGGTAGTTAAAGCCGTATGGTTATTTCTACTCCCCATGGCAGTCACTTCTGTAATGGCTGTTAAGGCATCATAATAGGTGAAAATAACAGGAAAAACTTACTTCATCATATTCATACCTTTTTTTTTTTTAAATGCACTAATCAATGAGTTTCACGTTCTCCGTTATAATCTCCAGGACACTTAGAACATGATTCAAAGAATAGCAAAGACATGTGGATAGGTGCTTGCAGAGAACCACATTCTCATGTTGCTAGTATACATGGATAAGTATCTTTAACTTAATTTCGCACACTGCGTGTTCGTATGTTCAGCTGAGACTAATCAAGAGGAAAATGAAGGGAGAGAGATTCAAAGAGGAGAAATGGCATTTCCTTTTGCTGAAAATCCCTTTGCTTTGCTATTTCTGTATCTTTATATTAAGCACTACAAAACGCCTCTGTGAGATACCACACAAGCATTTTACCATCAGAACTTTCTTGCTTGAGGTTTTCCTGATGTCTAAACCATCCTATCCTGTGCAGTTATTTAAGCCTGTTACGTTTTGTCCTGTTAATAGTGAATCTCAGAAGATCATCTGCCTGCCTTCCTCCCCACACCCACTTTTATTTAAAACATTGTAGCCTATTTGACACATTCTATTGCTTTTCTTCCCCCCTGAATGGAAGATCAGTTATTCCCTAAGTCTTCCTTTCACAACTTCCAAAACGCTAAATTCATTGTTTTCCAGTTCTAAAAAAGAATAAACCTCCTTGTGCCCAGTAAAGGCAATACAGGAGAATGGAAAATGCTGTATAAGTTGTTTTCATAGAAGCCAGGTGTTGTGGTTTAACCCCAGTCAGCAACCAAGCACCATGCAGCCACTTGCTCGCTCCCCCCCCAGTGGGATGGGGGAGAGAATCGGAAGAGTAAAAGTGAGAAAACTCATGGGCTGAGGTAAAGACAGTTTAATAATTAATAATAATAATAATAGATAAATTGTAATGAAAAGGAAAACAATGAGAGAGAGAGAGAGGAACAAAACCCAGGGGAAAAAACACCCAAACAAGTGATGCAACCACTCACTGATCAACGCCCAGCCCGTCCCTGAGCAGCGATCGCTGCCCCCTGGCCAGCTCCCCCCAGTTTCTATACTGAGCATGACGCCCTATGGTATGGAATAGCCCTTTGGCCAGTTGGGGTCAGCTGTGCTGGCTGTGCCCCCTCCCAGCGTCTTGTGCACCCGGCAGAGCAGGGGAAGCTGAAAAGTCCTGGACTCATGTAAGCACTGCTCAGCAACAACTAAAACATCGATGTGCTATCAACATTATTCTCATCCTAAATCCAAACCACAGCACTGTACCAGCTACTAGGAAGAAAATTAACTCTATCCCAGCCGAAAGCAGGACGCCAGGACCTTCCCCATACTCTCTGCCACTCAGTCATCCTTTTACACGGTTTTACAAGACTTAATTTTTCACTTCCTGCTTCTTTATGTAGTTTTATTTAAAATGTATTTTTTACAAGCTGGGTGGGAGGTTCAGGTTCAGGTATGCAAGTTCATACTTGCGTGATGGCTTTTGGGTTGAACAGGACAATCTAGTGTTGTTTATATTAGCTTTCAAGTAAGTGTTTATGGAACTTGTTCTTGGTTCAAAGTCTGAAGCAATATAAAAGTGGCACTCCTGGGCATGGCAGATAGAAATAACTCACGTTACATATAAAGCTGCACGTTTGCATTTTTGCAAACATCTGTGAAGTTATTAGGAAATGACCCTTCCAAGTAAGTGTCAAGGAAAGCCGTATGGTTTATTCTAGCTGTATAATGGTCATAAAAATGCAGTAATGGCACATTTGTTTTGTGTAATACTGGAAGTGTCAGTTGCTAGCTGACTGGAAAAAACACCAAAGGAGGACTGAGCTTTGCTTTGAGTCCTTTCAGTTTTACAGAATCAACAGTTCATTTTTTTAAAATTTTGTCTGACGAGGCGGAAATAATTCGCTTGTCCTCCGGGACAGCTCAAATGCCAGCGAAACCACAGGTAAACGCTTAGCGAAAAGGCCTCCGGCTGTAATAAGCCGTTGCGTAAACTTCCAAGGAACGGCTCGCTCGCCTGCAGCCTGCGCGCCGCTGGCCGAGCTCCCGCCGCGGCCCAGCCCCGGGATGCGCTGGCGGAGCCGCCGGACGCGCCCCCCGCAGCAGGTGGCCCGGCCCGGCTCCGGTCCCGCCTCCCGCGGCTCCGCGCTGCCCGGGGGCGGGGGTGCGGCCGGCTCCGCAACGTTCCCGCTCTCGGCGGCCCCGCTCCGCTGCGCTGCCCGCGCCCCATGGAGCTGCTCGCCGCGCTGCTTCTCCTGCAGGTAGGTGCGGCGCGGGGCGCGGGCGCTGCGCTCCCTTCCCTTCTCCCTTCCCTTCCCTTCCCTTCTCCCTTCCCTTCCCTTCCCTTCCCCGCAGGGACGAGGGCTCCGGCCGCCGCGCGGTGCCTCCGAGAAAGGGTGGCTCCTCTGTCCCCAGGGAGCGGGCTCAGGTCCCCTGGAAGGGGGTTCCCAGGAGCAGGGGCCCTCTGCTCCTCCTGCTAGGGACACCAGGGTGTTCGTGCTCGGCAGAGCGCACAGGTGCCTGGTGTTGGCTCTGCTGGGTTACTGATCCCCTGCAGTAGTTCGGTGACATTTCCATGAGTGTTTCTGTGAGGTTCGTGGGCCTGAGCTGGGTCGTTCCTTTCTAGCAGTGACAGCGTCTGGAACTGATACCGCAATGGCCTGAGCCATTGCTGTGCATCTGGTGCACATGGAGGAGTGTGGAAGTCATAAAATACACAATTAAAGCTTCCAATGTGATCAGAAGTGGCTACACGTACGCAAAGGGGAAAGCAGCTTGTCCAGGAGGTCCCGCACAGACAAAGTTTAACCAAGCTGGCAGGGCTGAACCTGGAACAAAGCTAATAAATACTACATGCAAGTGCCAAGTTAAAGCCTTCCTTGCTGTTTTTACATCATGGAGGTTTTTCCCAGGTCATACAACAGCTTTACAGGATAGTCCCAAGGCATTACCGGCGAGCCCCCGTTGCTTGGCAGGTTTATAACCATGGCCATTTCCTAAGTGTTTTGTTTCTTCAGAAACAGGTAATGGGGTAATGGCCCAACCTTTGCCTCAGTCTAGGCAGGAAGAGCTCTGTTCCATTTGTAAAATGCCACTGGAAACATTTGATCGAATGAGTCATAAACCCCCAAGCTTTCCAATGAAAGCAGTCAGAACTAGGAGGAAGGTGTACAAGTTACCTGTGAGCTAATGGCACTAGTGTAATTTGAGTACTGTTGTACTCCTTTGTGGTGAAAGATTTCAAGTAAAAAGCAGTGTTTGAAGCTGGTGCAGGAAGCTTGTGCTCATAAAAGGGAAAATCCTGCCAATTAGGGTGTAGTCACCATTCTCAACAATTTATTTTACTCATCTGGTTTAGAGACTTTGGTCCAGTGTTCATCTCCTGGTAAATCAGCTGTGTTTGGAACACTTAGAGTCATATGGCAGAGTCTCTGAGAACCTGAAATACTCCCCAGACGTAACTTTTTTCCAGCAGTAGGTTTATGTCCTGCCAATACCAGACAACTTCTAAAGGAGCACTAGACATGGAGAGACGGAGGTGAATATTTTAAAAACTGGGGATACTTGGTTTGAGAAGAGCCACAGAGATAATACCATGGACTGTTAGATGCAGTGTTTGCATGCTTCTGGGACTGGCATCACCTGACCAGAGAAATTAGTATCCAAACTCTCATGCCAATTCATTTGGAATGAGATGGATGATATTTGTGGAATTTCCAGGGTTAGATACAATTTAATACAATGCTGTCAAAACTGGATTAATATGTTTCCATGAAGCCAAATTCCTCCTAGACAACATATCAATCGTGTCTAGTTAACTACACTTCTCACAATCACCTTTTTTATTTCACAAGGTTGCTGCTGCCAACAGTTTTTCTCATGAAATTGAAAATTTGAGTTTAAGACAAGCCATCCGAAAGAAGAGTATTCAGGTTTGTAGTCAATATTATATAATAACAGATACACAACTGTTAATATGCAAACTATGATACTAAATACACTTCTTTATCCAATAGCAGATAGATTCTTATCAGTTAGACAGTCAACGTCCTCTACAGCGGACAAAAAGGACCTGGGTTATCACCACCATTCATGTTCAAGAGGAGGACAAAGGACCATTCCCAAAATATGCTGGACAGGTACAAACAACCTTTTAGTAAAAGTTCTTCTTGAACCTCAGGAAGGTATTCATCACCACAGATTGTACATAAAATACCAAAGGTAGGAGAGGGCAAGAATTGTGCATCTAACAGCAGCTTTTTAAAAAACTTATTTGTTCAAAGTTGTCCTATTTACACAGGGTTGGGTAGAATTGTGTGGTGTGGGGCGTATACTCCTTTTTGCGGAAGCTGCAGGCATACTCAGGGGAAAGAGGACTACAGAGTGGGAGAGGCAAGAGAGTCACTGCACAGAGCTGTGTACCTGCACGTTGTGCAGAGAGTAGTGATGCTGCAACCCAGAAGGCTGTTGAGTGGGCTGAGAGCAAGCCTGCGGGCAAGGCCCCGTCTGCAAAGAGAGGGTGGGCAGGAAGAGAATCGGTCTAAAGTCTTTTTATTTCTGTTCCGTCTTCCCTACTCACACTGCATTGTGCTACTTCTCTTTTCAACAGCTGTTCAATAACAAATCATTTAATACATCAGTAAAATATTTAATCAGTGGACCTGGGGTAGATGAATCTCCAGAGATTGGATTGTTTTCTATAGAAGATGATGTAAACGGACATGTGTATGTACATCGTACCATTGACAGAGAAAAGACCCCAACTTTTCAGGTTAACACACTTTAAAAAAATATTTACAACTGTTTGCAAATATTAATTGCTTTCTCATGGCTAAATGCTTCACAAGAATGAGACACAGCTATAAGAATTTTAAGTGTGTATTTTTATGACCTCCTTTTCTTATTTTGAACTTCTAAATAAATACTAAGATGATTGTCTCAGCAGGGACCACTAGGTAACTTCCACATCAGTATCAATTATAAATCTTTGTGGCATGTTTGGACTTCCATAAATATCTGTACACTTCTTTTCTATCTTCTTTTTGGTATGACCCTTGATCGTAATCTAAAAAATGAAAAGGTTGTCCTGAAATTCAAAATATGTTACAGCTATAGTGGCCAGAACACTGAGTTGTAAACCCCAAAACTCCTAATCAAGAGAATGGAAGCAAATAGTTATGCATTATAAAAAAATAGATAATACTGGAGGAGCTGCAAAGCTGTATTACTGTAACTTTACATAAGAGTAAGCATATGTTTCTCCTTAATAAGCAGAACAGTGTTCATAAGCAGTAAGTGCAATGAAAGAAATGTGATAACGAGCGTATGAATGAAATAATTGAGTGTGGGTTTGTTTTCCTCTTGCAAAAAATCTTCAGTTGTGGTCTCCTTATGTTTATTCTGTGATGGATTTCTATTTGTGTCTCTGTGGATTAACTGTACCCAATTGATAGTTACTGTTCCATGTGGCTTTCTGTGCAAGGTCTTGCCTTCCATAATGAAAAGGTAAATTTTAAAGAGCTTTCTGTTCCCCCTCACTGGACACATGGCTGTGCCAGGGCAGACACTCTGGGCTTGGTTTTAAAGCAGAAATAAGTGTAGCAAAGGAGAATTCAGCATTCAGAATTGAATCCCCTGCACAGTCATGGATATGGAGCCAAAACATCATAGAAATGCAGCTAGAGAAAACAGAATGTACTACTTACTTAAATACTTCAGAACTGGGAAGCGCATGTGAAAGCATTCTTTTGTCTGGCCCCAAGGATATTTATGTATTTTATATTAGGCAGTCATTTCAAATAACCCAGATCCAGGTCCAGGTACTGATTTTTTTTAAAGTATTGTTTAATGCACAGGATGACCATTATGAGTCTGCTACCTTTGAAAGGGGAAGTAATGACTTAGTGATGTGACTCAAAGCCAAATGCTAGCCAAATATGACTGAAGCAGCTTCAAAATTGAAAGTTTTCTGTTCCATTCTGATACCTAAATGATACCATTCATTCCATTCTGATATCTGTGTCACTACTCCTTTAGATACGTTTCGATATTGTGGACAGAAAAACTGGTGAACCAGTGGACCTCCCTTTATTTTTCAAGATGAAGGTTAAAGATATTAATGACAATGCACCTGAGTTTCCCAGGGAGGAATATAACATTACAATAAGAGAGAACCACAGTAAAGGTAAGTGCCATGCAAACAGGGATTACTACTGGTTTATGCATGACTGCTCTCTTTTTAATTCCTTTTTCTTTTTCCTTTCTTACTAAATCTGTTCTTCTCCCTAGGTTTTACTTAAACACTCATGGGTTTAGGGACTATTTCCTACCTCTTGACTTCTTGTCTGATTAACCTCAATGTACATTAGCATAATGTTGGAGACATTCTGGAAAAACTCCTAAGATATCTCTTCTTAACTACAAGCCAAGACTTTAGCAGACTAATCTGAACTGTGGATCTGGAACCTGCAGTGCGCACCGCTTCACAGAAGATGGTCAGACACACTGTTTTAGAAATACAAAGACTTAATCTGGGTGTGTAGACCTGTGGGCATGGTGCCAGCTCCTCAGGAGGTGGCTGAGAGCTGGCATAACTAAGCAGTGAATGTTTTTGATAAAGTAAATTCCGGAGTGTGGTAACTCTCTCTGTTGTCTAACAGTACTTTAGGCAGATTTGCTACCCAAATGAAGTGGCAGCCAGAGTCTTTGCATGGATAACCATAGTCACAGGAGAAGTTACAGCTTTTTTTAGGACTTGTGTGTTCAAGAGCCTGCAGACAGGCCTGAGAAACTCCATGTCAAGACTAAACACTTCTATTAATGTCTCAATTCTTCATCCTAGAGGAGCCAGTTTTCCAAGTTACTGCCTTGGACAAAGATGAAGACGGCACTGTGAATTCTCAGGTGTCCTATTCTCTAAGTATGCAAATGCCCCTTCCAGATGGATTCACATTTAATACTGATCCTACCACAGGATCAATACTTCTGTCAGGATGCCTGGATTATAAGGTGATGTACACATTAATGCATGACATGTTCACTACACATTAATGAGGTATAAGGGGAGGGAGAGCCTCACATCCAGCTTTGTAGCTGTGACTGGCAAAATGTGGGAACTGCTTCTGAACTAAGTTTGGCACTTCCTTTCTTCTGTTTTTCAGACTGCCAACTCTTTCAAACTTCTGATTAAAGCCAGTGACCATGGAACTCCCCAGCTGTCATCTACTGTAACAGTGAACGTAGCTGTTGAAGATGCAAACAACCACCTCCCTGTATTTACTAGTGACAATGTAAGGAAAAACATTATTACTTTACTGAGCCTTCCTAAATACAGTTCTTTCCTTCAAACTTCTAAATACACTCAGCGGTGGAAATAGGAACCCTCAGACACTTGCAGAATCAGGCCAAAACACGTGCAAATAAGCTTTATGTGTTAGAAGAAATATCTCTTAAAAATGTGGACAGTAAGAGAATGCTTGACTATTGAGAGTGATAAACTTTGTTAGTTTTCTGTGTACAGCACTAGAAAGTTTTTGTCTCACTATTACCGCAAGGATGCTGATTGACTAGCTTATTCTGACATCTGAGAAGCTACGGTGCTGGTTACAATCTACTCTTGAAAGATCCTAGTTTTGATCCATTAAGATCTCAATGGCCCTAAACCTGCCTGCCTACAAACTCAGTACATCTTCATGGGGCAGTTAGGTGTGGTAGCAGTGCTTCTGCTGTCATATTCTGTGAGGGTGCTTGTAGAGCATTTGCTGTATGAATGGGAACAATTGAGCTTGCTGGCAGGAAGAGGGCTCTGAGGAGTTAAGCTGTGAACAGGTAGATAGCTACACTTGAATTCAGATAAGAGCTATGCCTTTTCAGGGTCTGGTCCCATTAATAGCTCAGGTCCCAGGAAGACTGTTTTTGTAATTTGCATGTTGACACCTTGTGGTTTAACCCCGGCTGGCAGCTAAGCCCCACCCAGCCGCTCGCTCACTCCCCTGCAGTGGGACGGGGGAGAGAACTGGAAAGGTAGAGGTGAGAAAACTTGTGGGTTGAGATGAAGACAGTTTAACAGGTAAAGCAAAAGCCTTGCACACAAGCAAAGCAAAATAAGGAATTAATTCACCACTTCCCATTGGCAAGGAGATAGTTAGCCATATCCAGGAAAGCAGGGATTCATCACACGTAATGGTTACTTGGCAAGACAAATGCTATAACTCCAAATGTCCTCCCCTTCCCCCTTCTTCCCTGCAGCTTTTATTGCTGAGCACGACGCCATATGGTGTGGGGTATCCCTTTGGTCAGCTGGGGTCAGCTGTCCCAGCCGTGTCCCCTCCCAACTTCTTGTGCCCCCCCGCCTACTTGCTGGTGGGGTGGGGTGAGAAACAGAAGAAGCCTTGATGCTGTGTAAGCACTCTTCAGCAATAACTAAAACATCCCTAAGTGACCAACACAGTTTTCATCACAAATCCAAAACATAGCACCATACAAGCTGCTATGAAGAAAATTAACTATCCCAGCCAAAACCAGCACACACATCCAGAGTGCAGAGTCATGTCAAGCGCTGGTATGTGTAAATATCTGAAGTTGTGAACAGTAAGAATAGATACTGGGTTACAACAGTGGATATAAAGTCACCTATGAAAGCAAACACACTTACCAGTGTGTTACTATGGTAGGTCTCCTACCTGTAGAATGGTGTTTGGAAGACCTGAGGGAATAAGGTTAGATAATCTGCCAAAACAGGTTTATACAAGAAATCTGTGCTTCATCATCATTAACTCCAGTCTCGTAAAGTTCTGAGCCTTCTCACAGCTGTGATTTGTTCTGTCTATCTGAGTACATGTATTATTGTTTACAGCATTTTTAAAAGTTGTGATGCAAGGACAGCATTGTTTACATATTAGAAGGCAAGAGTCTGAATTTTCAGATCTCCACGAGCGACCAGCTTATATGAAGAAAATAAACACAAATTACATTTTATACCATCTCATCTTTTAAGGCGTATTTCTGCCTTAGGTGATTTTATTGGCATTTTGTAGCCTGTCTTTGGAGTGCTAGTTAGGCAAGCTGGTGGCTACATTCCATCATCAAAAACTTAAAACCATTGTGAAGAAATTGCCTAAAATCTCACACATACTTGACTTTCTACAAGGTCAGGTATGTAACATCTGCAGACTAGTTCTGGCCTAAGCCTGTATGCACCAATCTCTTCTACATGGCAGAAGACAATCCTGGATGAAAAGCCCTAGTGGCATTTATGGGCCTATTGCTATAGTCAGGAGAGACGAGTAGTCTCCTGGTTTTAGATGAAGATCGGGTTTAGTAATAAGTTCTTTATGAAGTCAGTGGGAATGTGTTGGAGGAAAGTTAGTTCTGTAACTTCTGTAACTGTTAGGTTCTCTGTCACTTGGGGGGGACACATGAACCACCGCAGACAATGACAGTGTGTGGAGAAAGTAGCTTCACATGGTCTGGTGGTGGCACTCTGGCTCAGAACTGGCTAACAAGCTTCTTCCTCTTGGAGAATGGAAATAGTCCTTGTTTCTTTCCTTTCCCCTCCCAGTACCAGCTACAGATTTCAGCAGGTCAAGAACATCCAGCTGTATTACGGCTCCAAGTGGAAGATGAAGACTCTCCCAACACTCCAGCTTGGAGAGCAAAATACAGAGTAACAAAAGGCAATGAGAAGGAACAGTTCACCATTGAGACGGATCCGGACACAAATGAAGGTGTTTTGAGTATTATCAAGGTAAGCAGCAGTAATAGATGAGCTACAGCATGGCAATGTGTAGCATGGCCAGTCTGATTACAAGACCAATAGCTTAGCATCTTACCTGAGTTTGGTGAGTTCAGCTCACCTCTGAGTTCCAGCTATATAGAGGTGACTGCCAAACCAAAGGTCGTAACTGCTAATCAGGCTTTTGTCTGGGGTTTTCAGCCTCTCAACTATGAAGATGACTCTGAGATGACACTTGTCATTTCTGTAGCAAATGAAGAACGTTTCTTCTTGTGTAAAAACGGCACTGTGATGATCTCAAGCCTAGAATCCACGAATACAACTGTTAACATCAAGGTCTCACAGTCACAGCATGCTCCTAGGTTTCATCCTCCTATACTTATTGTCCAAAAAGAAGATTCAATGAAGCCTGGGAGAATATTTAGAAGGTATCCTGCCATGTATCCAGACAATGTGCCAAATAAGATAAAGTAAGTGGAGATGCTTCTAACTCTCAGAATAAGAAATAGCTTAGGAATACAAAGAGGTTTTCAAGTTTAATTTGGTATATGTACCTATATGAATATACATACACGTATATATTTACAGTTATATGAACATATACATTAGAGGTGCAGGTTTACTACTGATGATACTACAGATCCAGATAGCTGGTTCTGTGAGATACAATTTAAAGGTGCAGTCAGTCCTTGGTTGCTCAGTGTTTCTGTTGTCTTCAAAATAGTTTTGCCTAAAAGCAGGTTGCATTATTTATAGTTTACTTTTGATGACAAAATTTTGGTGCCATAGAAAGAACTAAGATATGCTTGGCTGCAAGAATGGTAATCTGATGTGGAAATTGGATACTTTCTTATCCCCTAGGAACAGTTTTGATGGGCCTGTACAAAGTACGGGGACTTGTATGTTTGTTGGCTATGTTTGTTGGCTGTGTTGAAACACACAGCTTGTCTAAAGTTAACAAAAGTAAGCATGGCTAACAAGTAAAAAAATACCTACAGAGCTGAAAAGGAAACAGAAAGATGCAGTAGAAATTTTCTGTTCCTCAAAATCCATTTAAGACTGTAACTTGTAACTTTTTCCTTCTGTTTAAGATATGAACTAGCCCATGACCCAGATGGTTGGCTGAGTGTGAATGAGAATTCTGGAGTTCTTACTGTGGCAAAAGAATTTGATCAAGAATCCCCTTATGTGAACAACAGCCTGTACACCATTATTGTTCATGCTATTGATCATGGTAAGCAGCCAGTCAGAAAATATTCAAGCAGTATTTGGACTGTTTGAGATGAGGTGCATGTTAGATATAAAATGATAGCAAGACTAAGGATCTAAGAGGAGAATGCTAATGCAGAACACCCTAATGTTTAACACTTGTATTAGGTGTGACTAGTAGGATGAACCAGACAGAGATTCTGCCAATCGACTGGCTTTTGTCGATACTCAGTTGCGAGTGTTTTTCTGTTTCTTTTGCTCCTATCTAGGTATTCCACCACAGACTGGTACTGGCACCATCCTGCTTTACTTGTCTGACCTGAGTGATCATATGCCAACATTAGTGGCTCCTTCTTTAGATATGTGTGACAAAAAAGAAGGGACGCCTCTCATTATAAAAGCTAAGTCTGCTCTAGTCCATTCACATTCTGGGCCATTTACATTTGAGCTGGCTGAGGACTCTGAAGATGTGAAGCATAACTGGAAATTAGGAGGGAACTTCGGTGAGTTCTTCCTTTCCTGTCCTTCATGGGAAGTTCATTGTCAGTTATGTGCCCTCTAGTTATTTCACTGTCTCTTACCTTTATGGTTTGTTACTGATTAGTCTCAATGAGACTGAAAGGACACGAAAGAACAGCTTTCGAAATATAAAGGTACTGCAATTTGAAAAAAAGTTACATTGTTCTTCATCTCTGCTGAGGACAGGACCAGAAGTAATGTGCTCAAATTGCAGAAAGGGGGATAAGACAGCTGAGGAACCACTTCTGCATTTGATTAACTACCTCATGAATCCTAGAGCTTATCAGTGCAGCTATGCCAGAATGCAGCAAGACTGGGACAGATCTCTGCCCAGAAGGCTCAGCAAGGTGATAAAGTGGGATGTCATTTTGTCCTGTTTACTATGGTGCATTAAGGCTGCAAAAAGGATTTAAAACTGGGGTGCAAATGAGTTTCCCTTTGATTATCAACAGAAGGGACTGTAGAATACCAGACTTCTTTCTATGAGTCTTGAAATAATTTGCTTGTCTTCTTTTTAGGGGAGTCAGTTGAACTTTTAATGTTAAGAAGCCTCCCACAAGGTAGCTACTTGGTGCCTGTCATTATTCAGGACAGGCAAGGATTTTCTACAAGGCAGAATCAGCATGTTAGGCTCTGCTTTTGCCCAGATGGACATACATGTAAAGATTCACCACTTCCACAAGCAGCAGTGAGACTTGGAGGTGGTGCCATTGCAACAATACTGACAGCTTTCTTATTACTACTGGGTAAGTAAGCTCCTAACTTATGTGTGGAAGTTATCTGTCATCTGCCCATTGCATCTCATTGCAATTGCGGCTCATGAATATGTGCTAAAACCTACT
Source organism: Ciconia boyciana (assembly GCF_034638445.1). NCBI lineage: Eukaryota > Metazoa > Chordata > Aves > Ciconiiformes > Ciconiidae > Ciconia > Ciconia boyciana. The sequence goes on along the minus strand of NC_132947.1, from coordinate 5,306,328 downwards.
AGCCTTAACAGGAAAGGCCATTTGCCTTAATGTGTTAGAGTGTAGTCAAGGTGCAAGCAGTTAATATTTGCACTCTTCATGGCGCTTCCATACATGTGTCCTGGTCCATGACCATTCTCTCTTCAAATTTTAGGAAGACCTTAGTTTTCCAACACAAGACATTGCCATTTCAATCTAGTAACCGAAGAGATCTTTTCTGATAGCCAAGAAAACTTTCAAATTACTAGGCACTATGATATAATGTGTAATGCAGAGGAAGGTGGTCTCCAAGGCTGACAATGCAGGGTAAAAGACACTAGAAAGATTAGTGAAACTTATCTGCGCTCATGGTTGGGATGTGAAAAGGTGAGGACTGTGTATTATAGAGAAGTGAAAAAGGGAAGATTACATAGATGCATAGAATACTGTTGCATGAACAACAATAAATACAAGTACGTAACCTAGGAAAATGAAAATATCTAAACTGAAAAAACAGAAATGTAATGTTAACAGGTGGAATTTTTCAGCTTGTTACTTGTGAAAATCATGATTATATTGTGGCTAGAAGACAACTGGCAAATGTAAATGTGTCGTTAAGCTGAACTCGAGTACAACAAAGTAAATATTCTTGTTTGCATTGAACAAAACTGAATACTTGACTTTTCTGACATCAGCGATGTACTGGCTAACTGGAAGTGAGGAATTTCTCCCATAGGGTTACACTGCTCAGTAATTGCTTGTTATAGAGCTGCTTCCTCTGTAACAGCTCATGTTGGTTACTGCTAAAGAGATGAACTACTGATTCTTTATCTGAAGCAAAAATGACTAGATTATCTGACCACTAGTCCTCTGGTTACCTGTGAGTGATCTAGTATGTCTGCCTGCTCAATGCAGTGCTCTGAGGAGATAACAGCTTGGCTTTCTAAAGCAGGCTAACCACTCCAGGCCAAGCATTGCACCTGCACAGCTACATTGCTGGAGGTTTCTGAGTTAGCTCGTTTGGAACTGGGCTGGGTACCTCACCAACCCACTGTACTGAGCTATACAGGTCTATTTACAATGCCCATTTCACCATTCCCTTTCTTGTTTCAACAGTTTCCAGTATTCTGCTTTGCCGGTTTTACGTGCCAGGATCTAAAAGCAAAGCCATTATTCCACCTCAAGATGGTGAACAGACTTTAATCAACTATAATGAAGAGAGCAGAGTGTCTTTATTTCAAGTAAGTGCAAAAGCATATATTCATATTACCCCACCAGTGTTGTGTGGCTGAATCTGGTACTAGTCATCTCTTTTATTATGTTTCCTCTGGTTTTGGTATCGAGCAAAATAAAGCTTTTTTTGCCACTAAGCATATCTGGAGAGTGTTGTTCTGCATGGACTGGATAATGCTACTCTGGTGACAATTATCACTCCTACCATTTTTCAGTATCAGCAGGACCTTCCCAGGTGCCTCATCCTACTGATGAATCCAACAGATGAGGAGGCACATCATCTCTTGTCACACTGCACATACTAGTGTTTTCAACAAGGAAGTAAATGAAAGTGAAAAAGGGAATAGTCTGCAAAAGTGTGATCCTTCACAGCCTAGTTCAGTTTCTTATTAACACCATCCTTCTCCCTGTATGCAGGCTAAGCTGGATATTACAGATCATGCTGTTCTACCACCTGTGTCTGTGGAGGCTGGAAAAGAAGTGATCGCTGAGGTAACTGCCTGTTTCCTTATGTAAATGCCCTTTTTTCTACCACAGAAATTGGTAATCCCAAGAATGAGGTTTGGTATTAATAATAGTGGGAAGAATAATGCAATATAGTTCAATTAGAAAATAAGTGTCACTTGTTGGAGATTCCACTGGCATTTAAAATACTGTTGACAACTTATTTTTTTCTAACAGCTTTCAGTTTGAGACTGGCCCTTCTTTTCATTAGTTATTGTTCTAATTTGGAAGTGTAATTTCTTCCAAAATTCTTAGCACAGTACCTGAATTGATATGCACAAAATTTTATTCAGTTCTTGGCATAAGTGAAATGGAACCATCATTCTTCAGGTATCTATCAAAAACATGCTGGTCAACATCTTCTACTTAACAAACTGTAAAAGTGTGGACAGGATTTATAAGTATTTTTATGACTATAAGATTTACTTCTGGGGGTTTGAAAGCTTTTGAGTTTGTTCTGTGGATTTTTGTACTGCGGATTTTTGTACTGCATTTTCTAACATATGTCTATTTTTATTGTAAAGAATGCCTGAACGAAATTCTAGTCTACATCAGTAGGTGACTGCCGTGTGTTCTGTTCATGAGTACATAGTGATCACCAAGAGACTCTAAGAAAAATCTCTGTCTTACAGCAGGCAAAGAAAATGTAAAATGGTCTTTTTTATGTATGTGAGAACCCAATTCCACAATCCTTAAGATCATAGTTAGGAGCTAGGATTACCTGTGTGAGTAGACATTATAAAGTTCTGAGGTCATGTTTGCTGCCATTAATGAAAAGGAATCCAATAAATTTAGAGGAAGAAACATATTTAATTACTGGAGATTATGAAGAATGGCTACAGTTGGTGACTCCATGTGCACATGGATTATGCACTGATAAGAAGAAACAGTCCCTGAACAGAAGAAGGTGCAATGGAACTGGAGAAGACAGCACAAGAGAAATGGATGTAACAGAGAGAAAGATAATTGGATTTATTTGTACCTGAAAGAAATGTTAGTAGGTGACTTTATGCTGGTCAAAGCTGAGATACCATGTCTGTCTTCCAGGATGACCTGTATGCTAGTTACGAGACATTCCAAGTAAGACACCTTGATTGCATCATACAGACAGTGGACAAAATACTGGGTCAGGTGAGAAATGAATGTTGAATCCCTCCTTTGTCAAGTTGGCTTGTAGGAATAGGCAAAAAGGCTTGCAAAACTGGAAAGCTGCTATGGCTTCAGCTACTCTCTCAGCCCACGTCTAAGAAGCATTACAATCGAAAGCAAGGGATATCTTTGACGGGAAGCATTCAAGACTCTTCCTGGTTGAAAATGCCTTGTCTCCTGGACTTCTTGCTGCCTCTGTCTGGTCACCCAGCAGTTACTGCAAGGCTGGGGTCTGTCACCTGTAACAAATTCTTCAAGATGGGGAAGTGGGGCTAAAATGCTTTCTGTTGCTGTGCAGGGTTAAAGTTCGGTTGCCTGCTCTTTCACTTCTGTGCTATCAGGGAAATCCTAGTTCCTTTTGCCATGTCCTGTCTGGCCACTGCATGGTCACAGGCCTGTCCTCCATGCCTCCTTGGGCCAAACTGTGTGCCTCCATGCGGTCATGTTTACTCGATAGGTGTCTGGTCCAGGACAGATCAAATGCTCTTTTCTGCCTTATTTGTACTTCTAGGGGAAGTTCAGGCTCTGGTGCTTATGCAGCTGAGATTCAGTAAAACTTTTCCTTATCAGAGAAAGACTCATACTCTTCACTGTAATCTCCTGGCTTACCTGCCTAATTTGCATACCATGAATTCCTTTAATTTCCAAAAGGGCAGTAGGAGCTTCCGTGATGATCTGCATTGTTTCTTCCCTTCTTTAGAAACTGTATTACCAAAACACACTGGAAGATTACAGGGCCATCTATGAACCTTGCAGATACGCCGAGGAAGGAGAACTAGAGCGAAGTAACTCCTTTTGCTCTGTCTCCGTGGGCAGTGAGGAGCTGCCTGTTGATTTTTTGAACACTCTGGGACCAAAGTTTTCTGCTCTGGAAGAAATCTGTCAGAAGCAATTTCCATCATTCAATTAATTTCAAAAGGCTGTGACTACTTTATGGTGTTGCAAAGGCTTCTGGCAGAAGCATTGACAAATTCTGAAAAAAGGAACCATCTGCGCTAGAAAGCGTTGGAGTATGTTTGCACCATGAGCACCTGGCCTTTTATTCTTCCTGCCTACACTGTTCATACGCATGTGGCCAAGAACGTGACATGTCTGGAAGGTCCACTCTGCTCTGCAGACATGATGGAGTGATTTTGGCATATTCTGTGCAGACTTACACAAATAGAAGATCTGATATTAAGGATCCTCAATTTAGTATGCAAAGGAAAAAAACAGATCTACTAGGCTAGAAATTCCAGTCAAAGTTCCATATGGAAATAAGCCAGTTTTGAACAGAGAAGGCAATTACCAGCTAGGCCAGAGATACAGTCCCTTCTCCAGTAAGCAGTCTCTTTAAATCCAAGATTAACTTTAGTACAGTGCCATGCGGATCTGACTTGATGATCAGATCTTTTATTTCTATATGACACTGAAACATCGACGAGAAAGTGCAATTCTGCTCTTAGTGTGACCGTAACCACACAATGACCTGAAAGGTGTGCACCATCCTTGCCTTTTAGCATAAAACAGGCACTTATTTAGTGCTTGCGTGCTTATGCTGGCATCTGGTGGGTGTTAGTATTATTACACTATTGTAAATAATACTCTAAATGCTAAGAAATTGTGGACAGAGGACAAGGTATGGTTATTCCTTTCATTCAAATAACTACCTTCTGTAAGTTAGCTACAAGTGACCGTGATGAAGAAATTAATGGGTTTCCTCAAGCACCATTGATAAAACAGATGACACAATAAAGGAAGGATGGTATCAAGTTTTCCTATATGGAAACCGCAGATGTGTTATGTTTAAATTTTGTGATTTGTGCATGTCTGAATGTGTGCCATTGACCTATGCTCAGTTACAGCATGATGGCTATCAGTGTTACAATACGTGAATGAGTAAAAGAATAGCTCAGAAGATAGTATTCTGCCATTAGGTAAGTTATGCAGGCAGTAAGAGATGGAATTAGTCACAAATCTTACTTCTGTTCTATTACAATTCTGTGCTAAAAGAAAAATGCTTTGCCTAAGGCAAGCACTAAGTCTGGTATCTAAGGCACTATTCTTCTGTTTCAAAGTTTACTTAAACAATAAGTTATGCTTTTGCTCGGAAATTATTAACTAATAATTCAAGGCTGGAAACTTCAGTCAAGTGTGATAAAAGAATTTGGCTGAGTGGCAGGCAGCTAAGTTTTCCTAAATGCCAGCAGCAGGATCTCTTTACACAATAAATCACTACTCTGATAAACTGTTCTTAACTTATAATTCCAGATGGAAGACTTCAAATCAGGCCAGTGATTTAGCAGCACTTCTAATAACCAAGAGGAGTTTTTTATTGCAAATTATAACCATATTGGTAAGATTAGAATTGTGCTGTGTTTTGCTATTTCTTCTGAAAAGTATGCAAGATTAAAAATAATAACGAAAGTATTCTGTGTGTTTATTGTTCGTGTAAACTTGTGTTGGGTCTATAGCACACGATGCTTACAAATGCCAAAACATTAGACGTGATCAGACCCACAGTTGCTAATGCTGGAAAAGGTTGTCTCTCTTTTGCATGGAAAAAAAAGAACTGTTTTAATGAAAAGCTATTGTATAGCAAATGAGAACATTCACTGGAGGTTCTTACAGTCATATACAATGTGCCCATACCGGTAGTAACATTCATTATTTCAGTGTTTTCAAGGATTTAGAAGACTTATATATACTAAGCTAATACAGCTTCCCAGCATCAATGTGAGGTAAAGATGTGTTTACACTTTAAAGAGCAGAAATTAAGGCTGAAAGAGCTCCTTGGTTGACCACAGTCACACAGAGCTTGCAGCAAACTAAGGAATTGCACTTATCCATTGTGCTCCGTATATATCTTGGCTTTCACCAATCATGTTGACCTTTGCAGCAGCTTTTTATGCCATTCCTTTTGACCAGACCTGAGGAATAGGCACTCTGCTATGGTCATATCAGAACAGTACAAAATCTTTAGTATATACAGTCTTGGAGCAAACAGTGATGGAAGTAACAAATAATTAAAACCTTCATTTTACAGATAAGGGACTGATGCACAGAAGTCATAAGTCAGCTCCCATAGTAAAAAAGAGACTTGCAGCATGGATCTAGGTTTTCAGAATCCCCTTCTGCCGCTGTAATTGTTGAAGTATCATTATATTCATAATTCCTGTCAAGTCCTGTCATTTATGCAATTACCTGGACAAAAAATATTCCTCCTTTTTCTCACTACGGATTTGCAATCACAAATTTGGTGATGTGACACTTGAACTCCCGTTAATGATCACATTGTTTGTTGATTTTTTTATCTAACTATGGTAGCTGTATATACCATGTAAGTGCATAATGAGGTGTTCAGTTCATTGGAATGACTGTTCTAATATTTTAAATGTCACTGTTTGCCTTTTAATAGGAATGAGTACTTTTATGTAGGAATGACAAAGCATGCTACAAAAACCTGAATAACCACTCAAACTGCTGAAAACTATTATGATCCCTGCTGCCAAAATATGGACAGGTAATCTGTCGTGCATCAACTGGGGGTGTCTGAACAACAGCAAAACGCAACAGAGGATCCAGAAGGGTTAGCAGTGTAGCTCTGTTGTCTCAGCTCCATATGACAATTACTTCTTTCTCCATCTGTGCATAAGGTTTGAGTTGACATTTCTTCTCAAAAGGGAGTGAAGGAAACCTAAATTATTTTATTAATCTCCCATTGTCTTAAAAACTAGAAACATCTGTTTGAGACACAAGTAACTTTTTGCTGGAGTTCGGCAGTAGGGAGGCCCAGGCTGATGAGGTATTCCTTCACTATGACATTACTGCAATCAAAAAAGTTTATTTAGAGGTTGTCATGAGACACAATGATTAATAAGTAGTGAAAATGAGGTATAAATCAGAGCATTTCTCACCTACATCACACATGTGCATCAATCACACTTTGAAAGACACTATTGCAGGAAGCTAGTCAGTAAATGGCTCTTAATCCCGTGAGGCTGAGGTCTACCTCAGGAGACAGACAAAGAGGTGTAAGTGTCTGGAGGCAGCATGTTTACTTGTGCCACACAACACACTGAATATTATGATGATATCCTAATCAAGATTTGGGCCTCAAAATTGCTGTTACCTTGTCTCTGCTGAGGGTGACAGTGAACCATCAGACTCTCAGTCACTGAGGGAGCTTTCCAACGCGTACATGAAGGTTCATGTGAGCTCCCTGCCTGATGCATACCCCTTCTCCGCCAGTGCCTTGCAGCAAACCTGGGCTGAGGGACGGGACCTTTAGTCAAGGCAACTTGCCATATTTCTTCCCCAGGCCCCTCTGCTTGTGCCCCGTGCCCCCTCCCCGGCCAGGCAGACGGGTCGCGCGTCGCCCACAGAGCTGCACAGAAACAGCCACTGCTCAGGACACAGCACCAGGGCCGGTGTCAGAGGAGTGCTGTCTGTGCAAACACAAGTATGTATTATTGATGGCCTCAGCTTATGCTTTGCTCGTACCTAATGGCAGAGGGAGTGTGTGAAGCCTCTGCTTTGTTCGGGGCCTGCTTTAAACTAAGTACCTTCATGGCTTGCTGTTTTGTAAATGCTGGTGATGGCTATAGTGTTTCAATTACCTGCTCACAGTGAGAGGTCTAATCATGATGCCTGTGAATCCCCATTACTTGCTGGCCCCTGCTGTGCCCGAGTCAGTGGGAGTCCCAGCAGCACAAATGTTTATCTCTGCTCAATCTTCATCTCTGTCTTTGTTTTGCCTCATTTATAAAAAATCTTACTTAAAAGTAAATGACACACAATCCATAAAGGGGAAATTAATCACACTGGAACCAAACTTCTAACACTGAGTTTTAAAGGAATCGAGAAAGACTGACCATGGGATGTTCCTACAGAGAGTGGATGTCAGCATGTTAGCAATAAAATCTGCTCTCAGACAGAAAGCATTTTCCCTGTCTGCTGTTTCCTCTACTCTGCTGAGCAATGGCAGATCCCCTGGGACATTCAGGCTGCCACAGAAGGAGTATAAGTTTTAATCAAATCTTTCTGTGCCAGTTTGGGGTCATTTTCTCCCTTCTGAAGGATCCATTTGTCCTGATTAAGGTATTACAAGAAGTCATTTAAAGGACAAATAAATGACAAGAGATTTTATAAGTGAAGGGTAAACCACGTGCTGAGTGGGCTATAATTAGTTCCTTCTATTAATGCCTTAGGTGGTGTTGTATTTCACAGTCCCAATAATTAAACACTTAGTAACAGCGTGTTGGATTAGTGTTTTAAAAAAACCCATAGCCCAAGCTGGGGACTTTTCTCAAGGTTTTCTGAGAGCAAGCAGGGAACAGACGTTGTAGCACTTGTGGTAGTGGCAAAGTTTCTCAACTCAGTTCAAAAGCCACTATCGCCTTCAAAGAAACTGAAAATGGGCTTTTTCTTTCTTAGCATGTGCTGATGCTGAAGACTGAGAATAATAAGAGAATTATGCCATTCCAGTGTGGCTTTCCATTTTAGCCTGTAATTGCACTTCAATGGGAAAGCTGGTGATTGGGGAAAAGTGAGGGAAGACACGTGCAAGGCCCAGGCAAGCAGACGCTGTACCATCACTTCCCTGTGCCGTTTCTGCTCCTCACACTCCCATTAATTCACACTTTTCAAAAGTGTTGAGAAATCTTCAAAATGGAAATCTCTACTCTCCTGTGCTAACCCTGTTAGTGAGACACGGCACATTGACCTGGATCTGACCAGGATACTTTCTTGATGTCTAGAATAACATAATTCACAATGTCTACTGTAATTACTTAATTCTGTCCTGAATGCACACTTCTTAGGGACTGGTACATTTTTCAAGAAACAGAAGGCACTTGATAAAACTTGAATATTTAATATTTCAGATGCCCACTTTGTTTCACTCAGCCGTTGTGGTAGGAGTCTACTATTTCCAGTTACCCTATGAGGTGTGAACTGAAACTCGAACTCACAAAATGTGTTTTACCCTGAAGGATACATCTCTACATTTCTTCTGCTCTGCCTGTGCCACCTCTCTCCTGCTGAGGATGCTGCAGTAAACCCCAGTTTGCAAGATAACCATTCTATACTATGGAAAATGAAGCAAACTGAGGCTACTGAAGACAGTGGAGGCCCTTCAGCCTTTTTCCTTGTCCCCTAGACAGATGTAATTACCCAATGCGAGATTTGGCAAAAGTGATTAAATGAATAAATAGAATAGCAAAGCTAAAATCTCCAGAAGCTCATACATCATCTGTTCTTTGCAGGTTCTTCTACCACTTGCATCAGAATAGTAATGGAGTGTCACACAGCACAGCTACCTCCAGTAACATATTATGCAACATGACTAACATCTATTCATTCTTTCTACTTATCCCCAAGAGATGAAAGCCCAGTATTTTGAGAAAATGGGGCTCTCATTAGTAAAATATCAGTATAAAAAAGTATTTTTTCTTAAAACATAACTTCACTAAATATATCAATATTGTTGGGATCTTTTTTATACAATCTACTGATTATTCATAATAGCTGAATATGATATTAATAATTCAGTAAGTTTTGGTTTGTTCTAAATTCTATAAAATAAGAAAGAAAATTACTTCAGGGATTCAATTAGCAAATGATTTCAAGGCACTACTAATTATTAATGCTTCTTGATGGAGGCTTTTCCTGTTTAAAGACAATTCTGTAATTATCCAGAAGATGGCATAAGTAGGCCAGTTATCGACCTTCCAGTACCAAGAAGTAAAACTAAAGAAGGCTTATTAATACCCTATTTCAAAACAAATCTACTTATAAAAATGTATATTTAGCATGGTCAGTGGAGAGGAGTTTCCTTTCTTAAGACATAACCCTTTCCTCATCAGCATCATGCAAGGAAAGTACCACTTAATAGCTATACAACAGTACTGAGAAAAAGGAGCCTGAGGGGGCTAGTATGAAAATCTTAAGCAGATATTTGTGATTTTTTTTTTTTGGCATTAGACTATGTCCATTATATACAAATCTTCCTATTTGTCCACTGTTTCTTTCGATGAAGAGACAGCAACAATGACTGATAAGAAAGATACCTCTGTTTTTTTGTATCTGTATTGTACTCTGTCTGGCTCATTTCATTCTGTTTCCTTTTCCAAAGGGTTTTACTGAAATAATTTCTAAAAGTATAGGGCATAAGGGAGAATCCATTTACACCAGCAAATGAACACTTCAAGCACAAAAAGGGGACTTATGCTTGCAACTGGCCTTCAATATGTAACTTTCCACATGAGCAATTTACATATTCCAAAATATATTTTCAGTATTCAAACCTATAAATCCCATAAACAGAAAAGATGCTCTGCACACTGTGGTAATTGATACATCAAAGAAGAAACAAAAATTAGGGGAGATCAGTTTCCCTCCCTTCCTTCAGTGCTTTTAAATGCCTAAATCATGGCTCAGGAAGACATCTGATAGTGTCAAACTGTAGTTCTTGACGATATAAGCGTACTTGGGATTAGTATGAAATTTGCTAACTTGAAATCTGCTGTCTGTCACACTAAGGTTATTGTCCAGAAGTGAAACCATGGGGAAATGCAATTAAACAAGCAACGCTTCTTGGACCTTGGGTCAAATCTTGCTTACGCAGATGCTGAAAGTGATCTTGATAGACTCTGCATTCACATCTTTTTTTCTAGGCATGTGCAAAGTGCCACAGAATGTCACAGCTGAAGCCTCCCCTTATGAAAGGCCAAGAGCTGGGTTAGTAGAGTTGTTGCAAATCAGCTCTGAGATGCAATAGTTTGGTTATGTAGGGAGATTTGTAAGCAGCTAGCAAGGCAAGCATCACATTTCGAAGTTCTGAATTAATTCCAAGGAATTGATAAAGGTAAAATGTCTAGGATTAGAAAAGATGAGCATATTAATATAAAAGAGAAGAAAAAATATTAAACATACCTATTTCTTTCAGAACTGTAGACCATCACTGGACCATCCTTCCTGATCTCCATCAAACATCAATGAATCTTAGTCTACATATTCTATGGGCAGCTGTTGTCTTTTATTCCTCGACAGAGCCGGAAACAAGAGATTTTAGTCCCTAATTAGGTCTCCAAGATGCTTCCACAATAAAAGCACTAACAGTCAGGCACAGAACTACTATTTGTGCTTTTGAATTTTTTTCCAACATATTTTGCAGGATATCTGTGAAAGGGTATTTTTTATCCTGTAATATTTGCCTCCTGTCCAAAATAGCTTCTACCTAAGCAGAGATAGAAATCTCACATTTAAAAAAATCCATGTTTTTGTTTTCAAACATTTAGTTTAAGAAACACCAGCTATGGCTAGGACTATCATAAAACCACAAAAACTCACTCCAGTTCAGCTTGCCATGTTGCCAAGAATGCTGCTTAGATTAATACAAACACCATCAACCTATTTAATTTAATTGCATTTAGAAGAGATATGGAAGAGAAGAGAAGATGATTGTGGAAGCTGTACCAACAAATCTTCCAAAGAACATGTTACAGATTTTTATACGAAAAAAAAGAATAACAAATGTATTACAAGGCACTAGCACTCACAGTTGTTCCTAGCAAAACGTCAACATAAAGAAATGGCTTTTAGTGTAGAAACTGGAGTGTATTCTGGATCCTGAAAAGCTGCTGACACAGGCTGTAACGGATGGAAAACCAACAGAACCTGTCATCTCTGTGTTACAGTACTGACAGTATAAAAGGTATTTTCATTTAGAAATTAATTTGAAAGCAGTAGTGACAACTGAATTCCTATTTCCATCTACAGCAGAAAGAATTTCTCACGCCAGTGCCTGATTCTTCTTTCTGTTATGTTAGGGAAAATGAAGAATGATTCTGGTAAAGCCGGTGTGATCAAATGAAGCAAATGGAGAAGATGGGGCCCCATACATTTCTTGGTCAGGGTATCCATGACTGTGACCAGGACATTCTACTTACAAATGCCAGCATTACACAGGAGGAACCATATGTCTTGTTGAAGAGAGAATGTTTTGGAAAGTATATATTCAAAAGGAGACAAACTTATGGAATTTGGAAAAGCAAGCTAAACTTTCCCAATGATGTCAGAAGTTGAGAAAGCTTGGACTGTAGAATCTAGGCAACTTCTTATTCAGATATTCTTAGAAATCACAGTATAAACCGGTATCTCTTCAAATCCAAACTGGAATGAACAAGAATAAAGAATTCTGGAGGGCCTCAACACTAAAGATAAAAAGGCTTAATGTTGGCTGTTAGCAGAGCACTGTACTGGGCAGGGTGTAATGCAAACCTAGACATAATTGTACCAGAGAGGTGCTGTGTCTCCAGAGCAACTCCATACATGGAAGCGTACTCAAACTGCAAAATCCCTCTCCAGGGACAGCAGTGTCTCTTCCCAAGAAATCAGGACCTCAGGTGGAGGAGACAGTTTGTGTTTGCATCTTGTTCCAACAGAACAGCAAAAGGTAACTGGAGCATGCATCTGTCACAGGAGCTAGGAAGCACTGCCAAGGCCAATAATTAAGACATAATCTAAGCTTTCTTGCTTGAAGATCCAGGTGGCTTACTCCAAAACAGAGCCAGAGAGCAAGCTACCACTATGGTATGATGGATAATGGGGAAGTTTTGGCTCAAGTTTGAGCTGAAAATCTAAGCTAATACTGCTGTATACACCTAGTCATGGTACTCAAAATAAAGTACCCTCAGCATGAGAGGAAAATCAGGAAGCTAGGTGTCCCAACAGGTTGATTGCTGATCTGCAACTCTGAAAATCATGCTTCATGAGATTCCTCTGTGACCCTGGGTAAGTTACTTGCAGCCAGGTTTTAACGAAGTATTCAGCATCTACCTCCACCAGAATTAGTGGAAATTAAATGTCATAAATCTGTCTACTACATCTCTCCAGCTGTGAAATGGGAACAGTCCTTCCTGTCTCAAAGAAATATTTCCAAAGATTATGAAGTGTTTTGACAGACACTAATAGGAAGCGTGTAAGTATCCTAAGCAGAAATATGAAGTTTTCCTTAACTGATGCTGTGCTGATGTGCTGAATAAATATTGTCTTTAGGTTTTTTGCAATATTCAGGTTTATGCACCAAATGAAAGCAAGGCATGGATGATATTTTTAATGTGCTGAATACATATTCATCAGGATATGCATTTTTTAAGCTAAAGATCCAATATTATTTATAGTCTGTGCTTTCATGCAGAGAGGCTAGTTATATCAGAAATTAGGAGGAAAACTGACACCCTGCTATGAAGTTGCTGGATATTTGCTGACAAGACCATGATGAGGGTGAAACAATCATGTGCTTGACTTGAATGGAGAGTGTGGGAGTTCAACACTTCTGAAAAACTGAGATTTATTTCAGTATCTCGTTGAACTTCAATGGTTAACTTTAGGCATTCAAATAGATCATGTACTTGGCAAACATCACGGAGTGAGACATGGACAGAAACAGGCAAAAAACCCAAACACACACATCTACTGATTTAAAATCCCAAGGCTTTCAATGTGGGTGGAGACAAACATAATTATTGGGAATTTTGTCTAATGCTCAAAACGCAGACTACATTCTTTGCACTTTCTGGATTACTGGGGGGGGAGATGTGTTTGAGCAGGAGTTTAAGTGTTTTCTCTCTTTTACTAGATGAAGGCAATCTCTACAATCAACAAGTGGCAATTCACAACAAAAGGAACAGCATAGTTCCCAGTTTTCCTTTTCAGCTGTCATTTGGTTCATGGAAAATTTTTAGAACCATATTCTGGAAATTAAGTATCTAGTCCCTTACTTAGATTGGAATACTTAGAAAGTCCTCAGAAAATGTACTTCCAGGTTTTGATTTCAGTTTATCAGGAACGCTTATGTAAAGCCAATAGCAACAGTGCCTCTCCTTCCCCCATGACTACTCAGAGACTGCTCTCAGAGTCTATGCTGTTGTATACATTCCATCATTATGTGCCTCTAAAAATGAAAAATAGGTCAAGAAATTGCAAGGTGAATGAGTTAATACATAAACCATTATCATATTCAAGTGCTATACAACTGAATATCTTCTATTTAATTATGAGGGAGTAGAGTCAGTACAGTGTGGTGACATTAATCATTACAATACTGAAATTTTGTTACCATGGTGTGTTTTTTAAGAGGAAACTCTTTTAAGATGTAAATTAACTTTGTCTTAGAATTTCCCTCCTCACACCCTCAGTCAAGCAGTAATCACTGTTTATAGGCACTGTGTCAGAAGGATATGTTGAGCTGCTAGAGCAACTCAGAGACCTTATTAAGCATTCCCATAATAGCTACCACCATCCTTATTTTGGCCCTATTGCAAAGGCATTCAATTTCCTCTCTGTCTCTTTGCACTTTTTAGCAGACATTTTAGTAGTCAAGGAATGTTACGCAATGACAGCTATAAGGTTTAATATCCTTTATCTAACATGAAGAATTGTAAAAGAGGCATTTGTCCCTGCCTTTGGCCAGCCCAACTATCAGGACAGCAGAATATGTCTCTAAGCCCTGTTTGCTCCTTTCTCCGGATCTCACAGCAAGCGTAGCTCAGCTGCAGAGGGAGAGTCCCTTTTGTGCACATGCAGACATTTATTAGAATTTGCTCCTGCAAAATCTACCTATAAAGACCACAAAACAAACTGGATCTTTACCTAACACTCCAGATCCATCTCCATCATGCTTAACTCTTGGTCTTATGTCCTAACATGTAATTTAGAGTCTCAGAGCTGGACAGCAGCAGTGAGATGATGGACTGGGGTGTTTTCTGGAATCAGATCAATTCCTGGGGAAAGGGAGCTGGGAATAAAGTCTATGGGGCCTTGGATCAGGCCCAGGTTAGAGATGCTGAGGAAGCATTTCTGGGCTGGGCTGAAGGTCTGCTGAATAGATGCGGTCAGGGAGCAGACGAGAGGGAGAAGTTTTTTGGATGTGAGAAACTGGAGCAGGCGATGATAACATCTTTTAGGCAGGAACTTGTGATTGTAAATCTATACTAAAGTCAGCATTCCCACATACACAAAGATGAATTTTCCACTGAGGTAAATTGTGTCAATTATTATCCTGATTTTGACCACAAAATAGTCCCTGGAAGGTAGACTAGGTTATTGTTATGGCTACAAAACAAATACTCTGTTATTGTAAGGGGTAACCATTTTGTGCTTTCTGAACCGAAAGACTATTGTCAATAAGTTACAATTAGAATTCATAATAGAGCCTGAGGGAGTCAGACACTCAAATGCCATTGAACTTCATAAACAGCTGAGTGCTTACATCCTTTAGGCTCCTCTTGTAAATCCTTCCCTTAAATTACAAATCTGGCCTATAAACACAAAAATCTATTAGATTGAAAGAAAGGTTTGCAATAAAGTATGGATCCATTCTAAATCCTTTGTTCAGGAGATGCTGATCAATATGTATTAAATATACATATCTCTATTGTGTTAGCTCATCACTTGTAAAGTCTTTCAACCTTGAACCATTTTTACTTCCTAATTTCACTTTTTTTATTGCTAACTATCTGAACCAAAGCTCTCTGAAGTAAGAAAAATAGTATTATTAATTCTATGGTCATTGGCTGAGACTCGAAGTAAGGTATGTAAACTTGTATCTTTTTGCTTTCAGGCAAATCCCTCTTGTAGAACAGTTGCAAAGTTTTCTGTGTAGTCATTTGAAGTACATTTTCAGCTTCTAATCTCCCACTGGAGTGAACTTCAAAGGACAATGGACTGACTACAATTCCTTTGCTGAATTCGTTTTGATTTTTGTCATTCAGCATTTCTGCCTTTTGAATGGAATCACTTTGTCCTGTCCCATCCATCAGAGAAGTCATGCCTATCTCCTTTTGGCATGGAGATGCCATTTTGCTGTGAGAAATGAACTGCATGCAAAACACTGTGCATTCGCACAACCTCTTTGGTAACAGTTTGTCAAGAAACCCTCTCAGTATTATTTCCTGAGACAACAGTGCTGTTTCTAAGGATGCAAAATGATAGCTCTGTCTGGCATATTACAGAATCTTAAATAGGTTATTAAATCCAGCTTCTCCTAACAGTATTCTTCTAGTATTTGTCTTTGCACAGTCACTTCAGGGCTCGTTGAACCCCCACAAAGCACATTTTCTGAGAATTACCCATGAAGTTTATCTTAGTAAGGAATTTTTGACAGGTGCCTTATAATCTCTTTTTCCTGCTTTGGTTCACTGAGATGATTATCAGAAATATAACCATGTTTTATTTTTCTAAATATCAACACTGTCAACTGCTTCAGTACTTTTACTTTCTGATCTTAATCAAGGTTTGACCACAGCATATCTTTTTGCCTTTAGCAAAAAACCCAGTGCCTTGGTACTGGGAGGTGTCATGGTCACAGCTTTTAGACTCCCTGAAGCTCTTCACCTCTATTTATTAAAACACTTGTATGACCATGTAGAACAGCTGATGGAAGAACCATTACCAAATTTCCATATGCTTGCATAGAAATTTTAGTCTATTTTCTATCTATTCTATGAGATGATTTACATATTGTACGTCAGAACGAAGACATTGGCTCTGATGAAAAAGCACTTTTTTGTATTACTGCAGAGTATTCTCTTTGTTCAGGTGTACTCATGTTAAGTTATGAATTCTTGGCAGTTCTGAGGCAGTGAGTGTACAGTAGGTGGCACTCACTGTCTTGAGGAGACAGACAGCATCAGTGCCTCTTTAATTAGAAAAAAGAAGGCAGCTTATCTTATCACTTGCAAAATTAACAGCTCAGAATAGGTAATCACTAACTTTGGATCAATTTAATTAGCGTCCTGTCAACGTGTGCAGTCACCCTTTTGATCTATATCCATATGCATATATCTGACGTATCTATCTCATGGTTTACAAACTGGGCATTAAGAAAAGAGGATTCGGATTATCTGACTGAAGCCCTGACTGTGCTGGGATTAGGGGTCATCATTCATGTTAAACTTATGAAACATATATGCTATCGATGTTGTATTATTGCTCAAGCATTAGAGTCATTCTCTGTTATATGTCTCCCCTGTCAGAGATACTTGCAATAAATTTAGATAACACCAGAATATAAAAGGATAAAAGCCCCTTGTTCAATATTAAGTGGGTGCTGTTAAACAATCATTATTTAACAACACGATATTGGAAACCTGTACAGACAACATTTAGCAGTGTGTAAGTTGCTTCCCAGTTTGAACCACTTTTGATTTAAGATACAAATACCTCTGTATCTTAGTAATCTTTGCCTGACAACTCATAGAATTGTTGGAAAAACATCAGAGACCAGTAACAAACTCCAGTTGCTCAGACTTAGCTTGACTTTCCAGGAACCTAATGGAAAAACTAAATTGTGTTTTGTTTGATAGATTAACTGATAAGCCTGGTATGAAAGTGGGTGCACACAGTTGTTTTGTGCAAAGTCATGAAAGAAACTGATTTCATAAATGCTGCATACAGGGTTGGTCAGAATGAGAGTTGATACTGATATTGAAAATCTAGTATCAATAAAAATAAAGATTAAATCAGTAGGCATAGCCTGATTTAAGAGCAATGTCCATGAAGGTAATATGATTTTTTTTTCCCCCAGAATGTCTTAATGAAAATGTGGATTTTCAAAAGGATTCAATTGCTCCACATATCAAAATTAGTAAGAGCTGAATTCTACCAGCTTTAACTGTGGTTAAGAACGCCACTAGAGCAGCTGGACATGCAGCATACTTGTCGGTGATGAGAATGTTTTTCATGCACTGTAAGTACAACGTCTAATAACAGTGCAACAAGCATTCTTTAAAATCCATACTAAAACTAGGAAAAAATTACTTGCCATATTATTTGTCCACAGAAATTATTTTAAAACTTCCATCTTATATTGAGGATTAACCCACGGTGCAAACAACTGAGTTCTCAACAAACCCTTAAGTCATTTCCCCACGGGCTAGTAGCCTTGTGCTTCTGGCTACTCACATGCAACCTATGACAGCTGAAGAAGAAGGGACATGGATTCTCTAAGCTCTCTCCTCTCCTAAAGAAAAGCTTCTGTGGTATTGGAAGACCTATTCCTCTCATTATTTATGACATGTTTTTTGAAATGGAAAGTGGACCGAAGGTACGGTATGGAGAATGGGATGAGATGAAGGAGCTGCAACCTGGCTATCATACAGCACATATCTTCTCCACAGGCATTTGGGAGCATCTTTTTCTGACTGAAAAAACAAACAGTTGCATTGTTAGGTGGGGAAAGAAATCCCCTTTGGAGAATATCCAAGTTCTGATGTTTCATACAAACCTGATTATACTGTCTGACATTATTGATGTTGACAGCAATTGTAAAGTGAATTTGGAGAGATTAAGTGTATAGGGGTATTGTCTGTAATTTTTAATAATCCTCTTCTCTTAGATTCTGAAGAAAAGGAACATGATTGTTGTGGATGTATTAATGGAATCTGCCTGTCAAAATAATGAAATTGAAAAAGCTTTTATTGGGTATGTATATCATAGAAATGTTAGCATTATATATGTCCCTTGTGCCAAATGTATTACCACAGCAATAAGTGGAGAAGCATCAACAGGAATACAGTATATAATGATGCTTAAAATTCCCACATATGTTGACACTGATATAAAACTCACCAGGCCAATGAGCCACATTCCACCAAATAAGTTGTAACACTTTCTATTAGCATTTAATATTTAAATTTTTCTTTGTTTTAAGTATTATTCTAACAGGAAATTATTAAGAGGTCTGGAATGCAAATTCAAAGTCTTTGATGTCAGGTACAGCATTACAGTACCCGCTTCCTCCCCTTAGCAAACCTGATCATGTGAGGTATTATGTATCATACAGCTTTTCAGCTTGAAGCTGAGATTTTCCATGTATGATTGGCCAGTCAGATACAAGCCAAATATAAGATGAAAGCCAATCAAATGATTGTTAAGTATTGTAGTCAGAAAAGTATATAACAGGTATCATAACGCAGAAGGTTTGTGGGAGTTACAGTGGACCGTAAACTACGTGGCAGTCAATAAGGCCGTGTTATCTCTGGATAAAAAATTCAGGCTTTGGGAAAGCTGTTGATAAAATGAAGAGAAGCCAGAGGAGAGGGACAAAAATGGCAGTAGATGTGCACAAGGCACCTGGGCTGCTTTGCTGAAGAAAGGAGAAGACTGAAGGAGAGATGAGGACAGCAACACTTTTCAGATATGTTACCACTGAATTGTTCTCCCTGTCTATGGAGACTAGGACGAGAAGTATATCATTTCACTTTCATTAAGGGAAAATGAAAAGGGTCAGTTTTCTAATGTTAGTATGGGAACAGATTGCTTAAGGATACAGTGGAATCATCATCTCTGAATAATTTAAAACGCATCTGGTAAGAATGGTCAAAATATATCTGATCATCAGAAGAGGAGAATGGACTAGATGACAGGTTCCCACACTGTTAGTTGCCTGTTATCTGCAAGGCCACTGCAAATGGCCTAAAGGAAATATGGAATCCCAGAGCAAAGATGACTTTTTCATGTCCTTTAGTGCAAAGATTTTTTTTCATTGGTACTGGACTTCATACTGCTAGTACTATTACACAGGTTGAATAAATGTTAGGAATCAGAAATTGTTGTTAGGACAGGAAACTGGCAGTGGGGATTTTTTTTCTTTAACTTTTTGAATGGATTTTTGTGAACAGTGACTCAACTATTTTCAGTGTTTTTAGTGTGCACACACATAAACTAGATCATGTATCTGCAGGAAATCTGCATGCCTGAAGATGAAGGATTTCATGTCAGTGTTAAACAGCATGTACTATATGACACCACTACCCTATCTTCAGCATTCGTGTTCTAGTTAGGGAGTCTATGATCAGGACATTCTAAACAATGCAGGGAGAAATGAACGTGTCAGCCCTTAAATATCAGGTTAGTGAGTCAAAGTCAGTCTTGGTAAGGTAGGAGACACTTTTTTTCTCACCAGACACTTTGAAGAAAATGAAATAAAAAGTTTGTGCTACAGCTGTAAATTGACAAGTTAAATAGTGCAGTAAAGCTGCAGAAAAACACCAGAACGGAGAGGTAACATCTCTTTCGTGGCATATCACGCAGCCCAGAGGCTGCTTGGAACAAGAACCTGTGTGAAGCACTTAGTAGCATTTGCAGGTGGGTTTGTTCAGAGACTCATTTATTTTTCTTTCCTTCCAAGAATGATTAATTTGTCTCTCTTCAATGTAAAACAGCCGTTGCTCCTCTTTTTTAATGACATGATGGCAGATATCAGGGCCCCCAGTCTCTGTGGGCCAGACTGGCAGCCTGACGACTCCTGGTACGTAGCTCTCTTCCTGCTGAACCTGAGGAGCTGTGAAAGTCAGTGCAATGGAAGTGGTGTGTTTGACTGACTCTGGCTTCCAAGGAGGACAGGATGCACAGGCAAATCCTGAAGCTTTCCATTCAATTAGTGAACATCCCTGCCGCTGGCCACAGGAATGAACTACAGCTGGTACCAAAGAGCTAAACTCAGATGTCATTTTGCCATTCGTATACATGTATAGCGATTTGTTCTTGTGTATGTGAATATTTCAGAAGTGCCTAAAATACTTGAAATAGTTATTCTGCCTCAGCCTGGCTTCAGCTGCTGGCAACCATTAGACTGTTTGTCTCTTCTTTGTTGAACTGGCATTGCTGGGAGCAACACCACTGGCATGACAATGATTGACAGGAGATGCTGCCTCGGGAGGCACTAATTGGGTGAAACAGGAGCAGCAGACCACAGCTCGCTGGGCAGCCTTCAGAAAAGGTGAAGGGACTTGTAAAGCGACCTGGACTCCCTGCTGATGGGGAAAGGGCAAAGCATGTGGGCTGAACAAGAGAGGAAGGAAACGTCTATGTGAATTTGTAACCCTGAGCAGTAGCACAAGCTCATATTATCATGTCAGCTCTTTGCCATGGAAAGAAATTATGTGAGTGACTATTCTTTTTGTATTAAAAAATGAGAATTACTGTGGTGCCTAAAAGCATGAGAGACTTATTTGCATGCCCTGTCATCTGGAACACGTTACCTTCCTTTCCGCCCTGGGTGCTGTTGCATTTTTCATACCATGGCTCAGTTCTTACTAGAAAACCTTCTGATGGACCATTTGTTTCTTTATTTATCCCTGCATGGACTACGCTTTTGCTTTGGGAAGATACTATTCAGATCCCTCTGGCAATTACAGCAGCTGCTTAAAAGCAGCCAAGATGGTACCTCTTAATCTAGCTGTTTCAATAAAAACATGGTTTCTTCATTGCCATGATGAATATGAATGCACAGAAACAAAGTAAAATAATACCATCATCAAGAACAAGGCTTTGAGAACCTCTGTACCACCTAATTTTAAACATACACACTAGGCTTGATCCCTGACCTGGCTCTCTCGGGGATCTCTCTCTACCTGTTACTCTCTCTGTCTTCATTACAGAAACATGGGCAGGCGGTTCACCCTTGCTGTGGGAAGAAAGGGATGAGTGCCACAGGAGAAACACTGTCATTCTCCAGTACTCACAACCTGATTTTCCTTCTTTGTGGAGAAGCTTTCCTTCCACATTACCACCATCATTTCTTTATTCACTTCAGATGGTAAATGTTTTGCAGCAGATATTGCATCTTTGTATTTGCTAACAAGGTAGCAGGACAGATGGCACACCTAAAGCGTACCATGAGACATATGTTTTTATGTAAGTACTTGAAGATTTTCAGTACATAGGAATGTATATTTATTTTTGTTAGTAATAACTTTATGTGAACATTGGTCAGCTGATGATCTGGCACAGCATCTATAACAATTCATAAGAAAAAATTTCTAAATTCCAAATGGCTACCTAATTTTTAAAGGCTTAAATTAAAATTAGCTATGCTACTCAGTAACAGGAGGTTGATGAGGTGTTTGTGGTCTTGTGTTAATATTCAGAGCCATGCGATATGGTGTGAAGAATGAAAGATTCCTGTAAATAATTGGTGTATAGACAATGAAATAAGATATTTAGCCTTGCCAGTCAGATTTCAAATTCCCCATGGTAGCTGAAAAATATGAAGGGCAGAAATTCTGTAAAATGCATTTCTGGCTGAGGATGAGATAGTAAGAGAGGGAATAAAATAAAACAAAAAGACAACATGCTTCTGGTTGGGGAAAAGATCAAAGGTAAAGGCAGTGCAATTGCTTTTGGAAATCTCTTCAGGAGCAGCATTTCATGCAGACACCTGCTGGGTGCCGTCTGCTGCTCTCTACGTTTGTATGGTCTATGCCAAGGAGACTTTTGGGGAATGTTTACAAAAATGTGTGAGTTGCTGATATAACGTACCACAAAGTGAAAAGTTTTGCTGTTTTATTTACACCAGCCTTTTCTTTGCATGGATCACGTTTTCCTATGTACTCACAGCACACCTAGCATGTTGGAGTCTGAGCACTAGCAGAACCTCGGAGTGCTACTGCAGTACAAGTAATGACCGAGTACAGGTTTTTCTTCACTGATTCTTAAAATGAAACTAACGCCGTTCAAAATGGCCTCAATGATCTCTAGGCTCTTGACGGTTTACAAGTGGGAGATACTACAAACACTAGCTACAGTCACTGGGTTTTAACAGCACATGAATCTAGACTGTTTTTAGGTGTCTATCTTCCAAGCAGAAACCAAAGCATCTGTGGAAAATGTTACTAACTTCTGACATCTTGTAAAATATTTGACCTGGATGGCTTGCAATCAAAGTGACAAAAATAATTTGTCTTATATTTTCCATATGCCTAGTTTATCCTACTATTGAAATACATAATTTTAAACTACAAATGGTTAATAAGAAATATCTTTTTAATTGTTCTTTATCAGTGTCCTGATTGTGACTATTACACAGTATTTTAAAGACAATGTGAGATCTGGGAGCTATAAATTTTTTCGGCTCCTGGATGAAATAGAGACACTCTGCAACAGGGATGCAATGCATAAATACAAAGGCTCTTTTAAATTATAAAACAAAAGCTGGCCAAGCAACCAAGCCTCCTTTTCATCTTCTTGTCAGTCTAGCTCAAGATGTAAATACCCTGAGTGAGTAATACATCCTTAGAGTGACAGCACTGGGCCATCACTCACTTGTGAAAGCCACACAAACTGCAGCTCTGATCGGCTGCAAGAGAAGATTGAAGCACTGCAGTTCTGCTGAAGGCAATGCAGCAAAATGTCATTTGAAGTACAGAGGAACAGATTCTCAAAGTAGCGTTAAGAGTTTCAAGTCTTCAGGTAGACTGCCAGTTGCAGGTGTGGGAGATGTCTAAATCCACCAAAAGGACATGAGATGCTAGTGGTCTCTTTGGCCACTAGGCCTAATAACAGGAGGACTACGCTACAGGAGGACTACTTTGTACTGGCATACAAAGAGGAAAAAAGAGACCTTAATTAAATATGAATGGTCTTTAGTGCAGGGTATTAGGGTTCAGAAGGAGACATGAAATTGTATTTTTTTTAATACAACTGATTGTAAAAATGCACTGTAAGACCCAATGAACCTATCCATAGCCATAGGCTGCCATTAGGACCTATTTGGTCACAGAATATAACATTAAGCACTCTGCCTGTTGCTGAAGGAACCTCTTATAGTAGTGATGGAATTTTCTTCAGCTGGTCTTTGTTAGAAGATGTGACATAGGATTTGTTTATCTACCTCTTCAAGGACAGGGTTTGCCTGGATGTACAGTACTCAAGTATCTCACCATCACAGAAATCTCAGGTCCAATGTGTAGTTTATGGCAGCCCTTTCAAAACAGCAGAATGGACCCATAATGCTGAAGAAGATTCCCCTTTAATGACTTACATGAACAAAAGTTAGTCAGGGCTTAAAGGAACCCTTCAAAATAGATGAGATTGTTCTTCTGCAGGATTTGGCTCTAGTTGCACAACTGTCATTAAGCAAACAACTATCCAGATTCAGATTACCCAGCTGATGCTGACATCAGGTTGAAAGGCATTTGCATGCTAGGTAGACTTCTTGTACACAGTTTTGGCATCTTAGATATTTTGCTATTTTTTCCTCTCTGAAAGGAACATTATAGCTCTTCCAACAATCACAGGAGAATTATCTAAACGACCACCTACAAATCTGTGAGGCCCCTAATATCTTTCATTTATTTTGCACAGATCTGGCATAGCTCCTCTGTCTCTCACACTTTTAGGGTTTATAACATCTCCTTCCTGCTTCACTGAATGCTCTCACTATGCTCCTTTGCCAGCCTTGTGCTCCCATTCGTCTTGCACATTTTGGACTTCTTACCAGAGCAGACTAAGCAGACCAGCTGCCTCTACAGAAATCAGATTGATGCACATGATTACATGGACTGTTAACTTTGGTTTAAAAAAATTATTTACCTGCCAACACTCACAGACACCTTCACAAACCACTTGCTGATGACACTTCTGTTCACCTTGGAAAGGACATGAAATGAAGAACACAGTGTGACATTCCTAATAGATTGCCTAGAATTTACTGCAGCGCTCGTACTGTACGACTCGTCATGTCCAAGAAATACAGCTTTTCTAAGAAACTGAAAAGATTTACTACAGAAATAAAGTCTATATGTCTGTATTATTAAAGACATTACATATCTTAATTTTACAGTGCTTCTCTCAATTCCATGTACAAAGTATAAAAATTTTGAAGAAGGTAGCAAAATATCTACTCTGCAGTGCAAAACTACTTACGACTCAATTTTTCCATGCTTTGTACAATAGTTTAAAAAGGACAATTTTAGCAACTAATGGGAAACTTCATATTACAAATGTTGCAAATTACAGTGTTACAAATTCCATGAGGAAGCAAAAAATAATGCACTTTAAAAAATGAACTTCAGCTTCAACTTTTTGACCATAATGGACCACATTCTCAAGACTCTGAAACTGTGAAGACTATAATTTTTTTTTTTTTTGTGAAAACTGATAAACCCCCATTCACTGGACCCATGGGACTAGGCATAAAAAACCCCCCAGAAACAGAATGATGAGTCTCAGTCATAGTGAGAGTTGGTAACCCTGGCTATTCTTTTGAAGTGGAAGTGTAATTACTCACATAGAACTAATTCTGCATAAATAAAGAAATACATGTAAATTAATAGATGTTCTGTAAGCCAATGGAATGGAATGCATCAATGACGACCTCACAAACTTTGTTCTAGAAGTAACTTAACAGAAGCTCAAAGATACTGCACCCTAAAATGGGAGCTTCTGCAAAGAACAGTTTCTACGAAGCTGGAGTCAAACATTCTAAAAAGGTGAAATTGATGCTTTTCAAATGCACTCCATTTTTAGCACTATTTTATTTTGATCTTGTAAGGAACAGTTCTATTTATGGAAACTTAGTGATCTTCTAACAACAGGATGCATTAATTCACTATCTCAGATAAAATGTGCCATGTTGGAAGATAAATGTCTAGCATCTCTCTGAGAGAAAACAAACAATTGTTTTGCCTTTTGAGAACACTGTTTCTTTGTCATAGAGAGATTGAGCTCTGTGGATCTTTTTAATCCCCATGAAGAATTTTGCAAATATTTGCAAGATGTCAAAAATAATTAGACAAAAGCAGTTTCACCATCTCTGGTATAAATAGTACATACATGCTAGAGATCAAAGGACTTCAGTTTCTCTCTTGTAAATCTAAAAAAAAAAAGTTTCTTTGAAGAAAATATAGGAAACAATAGTAAAGAAAAAAGAATGCAATACATTAATCTATTAGAGTAACTGATTCTATTAAAACTGTGTCAGAAATAGGTCTGGATTAAAGGCAGTTGATCTCAAACATAATGAAGTGCTGAGCTCCTGCAGCGTTACTGTGTGCAGTGAGAGTTGCTGATTCTTAGCAAATATTTAGAATCACTCAAGATTTGCCCACTGATTCATTTGTTCAGGGTTAATATCACATGACATTCTTTGAAATGACGCTTGCCCCTGTGAAATATGTCAACAGAAACAGAAATTATTAAAATTGCACTTCTTTAAAAAATATTTCTGTTGTGGTTACAAACAATATCTACCCTAAATGAAATTGGAAAAGGGGAAACTATCTATTGTGCCTGTCAGCTGACTTTGTACCTTTGACAGCACTCTGTGTCTAGCCTGTCTCATGTTTATACTGTACAGTCAACCAGATTCCCTCTGTTTGTGTAGGTGCACTGCAGAGCATCACACTTTAAACAAACAGCATCACATTGTTTATTATTGTTCAGCCGGGTACATACCATTAAAAAAGACAAAGAAAGTCCAAAGGTAGATAAGGTATCTGAAATCCCTTTTATACTCTTGCTTTTACCTCTTCAGCTCACTATGTCCTCCTTGGTCTATCAGTTTGCCATTGGATTCCATTTAAATTTACCAAAAACATGGTTTCTCCTCATCAAGACATGGCTGCTACAAAACCTGAGAGTACATTTGCAGTCCTGTTCTTATAAATCAAGAAACTGAGTGAGACCGTACAAAGAAATGATTAAAATATACACACTTTGCACAAAAAAACACAAAGAAAATTAATATGAAATGAAAAAATATTAACATACTATCTGTCTCTGTTAGGGCATATTGGCTACTTACATGTGTTCCATTCAGTGCATATATCAAGGAAAAAGAAAACCCACATTTCTTTCTCTCCCTGATCCATGTTCATATTTGTTGAAATCAAATGGAAGTAGTCCTCTGCTTAAAGTTAAGCTAGGTACATATCTAAATGTTTGCAGGAACTAGTCCTCAAACTAGAAAGAATAAGCAGCTCTTCCTACAGTACATTCAAGTTCTCAGCCAGGCAACTCTCGTGTAACAATGTTCACTATCAAAAATATCTTATTATAAAATATTGAACTGCAGTGTCTTTCTAGCATCTCTCTGCCACCAACACTTTGATGCTCATGGTCAGCATTGTGTATTTTCTTTGTCTCCCACGAATGGACAATCTATCGCTGTTTTTAATGGAACATAATCTCTCATGTTCTGAGTACTTTGATGATGTAAAGTGCAATTTAATTGCTCAGTATTACTACAAAATATAGAAGCTTCCAAGCGCCTACAGCACAATATGCTAATTCAGACACCACCCATTTAAGCAATGTTAATCATACACACATCTCTCAACTCATCTTCAGTACATGGGTGGAGATATGTCAAACCTGTCAGGATAGTAATTTATTACTACATCTGCTCTACTTATTTTCTATTAACTCACCTATCACAGCAACCTTATCAAGACAGAACAGAATCAAAATATCCACTACTTCACTTTTTATTATCAATAGCAAGTGAAGGACCCTTCAAAAGCTGTAGTTGAGTAGTACACATCTAATGTTTCTGCTTTTAAAATACAAGAAAAGATAACAGAAGTGAAGGGCAGAAGAGCAATAGCAAATAAAAATTGCATAGATTTATAAAGCCTTAATAAAAGATGACAAGAAAGACGTCATTTTACAGGGGAGGTAACTGACACACAAGATGGTCTGTTGGTGGAGCTACATGACAAACCACTAGGACCTCAAGGCTCTAACTCATCTTCTCCTCCTAAACCATCACTTACTTGCAACCTTCAAATACATTTTATTGCACTTTGATCATCGTGCTTGCATGCATAACTGGGATATGAGGCTGTGTTTTAACTCTAGCTAGAAAACAGCCAATTCACAATGAAGAGACGGGCAAAAATGGATGAGTAAAAGAATGGATGGTAAAAATTGCTGAAAGTACTCCAAAGCTCTGCAAACAACTCCACAGTCTGACAAGTGCAATTGCAAATCATTCTTCAGTACAAACTCCGCCAGTCCAGCTCAAAGCCCAGTTAGCTCTGTATTCTGTTTCTCACAGTGAACAATAATAGGCAGCCAAGAAATAGGGTAAGAAGGTGGCAAGACCAAAGATGCTTCCCCAGTATATTATCTTAGCTTCCAACAAGTGATATTCTCAACCTTATTCCTTTGTCACACTCTGCTGAAATTGGACAATGGATTTAGAAGTTACTAGGGGTCGTGAATTGATATTACACAGATACAATGTAGTTGCATTAGTTGCATATCCTTAGGAATGCCTCACTAAACATGCAACTTCAGTAATGTGGTGAAATAATAACTTATTGGTGCTTGCTCTGTAAGAAAGGGGGAAAAAGTGATGTTTAGGAAGTAACTGTGACAAAGTATCTGTTCAGACCTAGTATAATCATACGAGTTATGTTCTACCTGTAATTCACAGAAAAGAAATGTCAATTTAATGACATAACAGTATCTTAAGGACACAACAGGATTAAACAAAAGCAGGCATATTTGGCAACTACATGCCACTACTTAGCAACATTTATGAGCATTTATGGAAAATTCTCACTAGGTGCACGTATGCTCATTTCAAGTCTATTTATTTATCCATACCAGGTTATACCTCATGCTGCTCTACTGAATATGAGTTTGGCTCAGGCATGACTGAGAAGTAGTGTAATAATAGTAATAATCATGTCTCTCACTACTGCCCTTAGTTCTGGCATCTTAATTTATCTCTACTTGGTGAATTTTTAAATAGTCATGTAGACATCGATTTCCTATCTTGGCACACTATTAAAGCTATAATAGTTGCTATTCCCTGTCCTCCATTTTCCTCTTGTTTTTACTGCCACTTCCCTCCTCCTCACATCCTGCTACCATTTAAGTGAAATCCCCTTTCCATTTATGAATGACATTTAAATTTGAACTGAGGATGCGACCCTGCACCTATGAAGTCATTGGCTAGCTCCTGTGGCATAAATACTAAAAAGTCTGAAGCGCAGGTCAGTAGGTAGCTGGTACTATCCAGAAGAAAAGGGAGAATACTGTGATTCTGTCATAATTTGTTCCACTTCTCTTTCTCCCGGGGAAAAAGTAAACTCTGTCACTTCTTCAGCTAGTAAAGACTCCTGGGGTGTTCTACCCTTTGGATATAAAGCAAGATCAGAGAAGGTTTATTTTAGAGGCAGTCTTGCACTAATGATGAGGAAAACTTCTGGAATTCCTTTCATCTGTAATTTTCTTTTAAACAATCATGATTTTGTTTCATTTGAAACTTTACATTATTTTTTAAAATGATATGAAAATTGTTGATTCCAAAAGCTTGCTTACCCATTTTCTCAGTGGAAAGTAGGTAAACAAGGCAAGTGACTGAGGGTTTTTTCTAAGCATTATTTTGCTAATGTCAACATCTGACAAAAAATGTTTCTGCAAAATATGTTTTTGTTACAGACAACCTTTTTTCCCCCAAAATAAACTGACCAACTCTAATTATACTTTTTATACTAATGAGACACTTTTCTAGGTGTTCATCCTGCTGGCACTATTTTGCCTATTAGGCAGAGACAGCCTGGGACCTGTGTCTCACAGTGGAAGACCTAGATCCATTATTCTTTTTGCTTATTCACAGTACCCCAGGCCTGTAATGATGGATCAATTATTAAAATGATCCAGTTGAAAACCACAAACATTTGCCCATTATAGTTTCTGTGCAGTCAGGCATTACTATATAGAAACATATGTCAGGACATTTAAAAAAATAAGTTGTTTTTAAATAATTGCAGTGAATTTATTTTAGTTAAAATCATGAGAAACTGAGTTGATGAGCAGATGCTTTATTAAGCACTTACCAACCACCTGTAGCCTGGGTAGGTATCAGAAAAAAATCACTAGAGGTTTAGCAACTGCTTTTTGAAGTCACTTTAAATTAATAACTAACAGCTTGGCTTTTTTTATTTTTTTTTGCTTCACTGATTTCTAATCACTTGTCACCAAGTTGTGTCTCTGTCTTTGTTTTTTTGGAATAGCTGAACTCCCTGTTTCAACCAAAATGTTTACAGGTACTTGCTTGAGAATTTGGGGCAACAACATAACCGCATCTGCTCTGAGTAATGGTGATGCACAGTTGCATGCCCCAGGAGCACACAGGATAGATAAAAAAAAACCTGCTTGGAAGAGATGCAGTTACACCACAAAGTAAACTGCTTGCTATTCATATAATCAGTCTCAAGTGACTTTCCTGTCTAAGTGAGTTTATTATTGCTGGGCTTTATATACAGGTGTCCTGTCTAGAGTTTGTCTCCAATGCTCAGTTAATTGAAATTATAACTCAGCTATAGCTCCTTATTTGGCTCCTATCTAAACACAACATGCCTAAGCCTAAGTGTTTTTGACTTGCATTCATTGACCTAAGATAGGTTATGAACTAAAGCCTCATTAAGCACAACTTCTCAGCTGCTTACATAAGCACCAAGCAGACTAGACCTGGCCTACCTGCATCCAAGTGCAGCTAGTCTTCCAGTACCTTTGTGCAAGTCCCATGTGAGGAAGAAGAGGCACACTGCATCACGCAAAAAACTAAATAGGAAAGTAAAAGAGCACAGCAGAAGAAACAGCCTTACCCATCCCTAACACATGTGAATAGAAATAGAATCTCCGAGCTTTATATCCCAGATGACATAATATTTTATCATACATTACATGTAAGGCATTGTTTTATAAATTAAAAGACAATATTTTTAAAAAGTGGCTACAAAATTCTACCTCTTTCCATAGTGACATAGAATATCTAGGGTCTTTATTTGTACTAATTAAAAAAAAGTGTAGTCCAGAAAGTGCTTCTCGAGAGCTACTAAAACTTTCCAAATACAGTATTTCTTGAGAAGTATGACAGAAACATGTATCTACTGAATAGGACAATATTATTAATAGAACAAACATGGGACAACACAAACATGCATTGGAAATGGATACTGGATTTTTGGCCCCTGGCAGCAAGAGTATGACTACCTGTGGAGTGAAGGGCATAAAACTTTTAGGTGGCAACTGCGGTAGGCTCTTTATCCTCTCTGCTGACCATCTGCCTGAAGGATTACAATCCTCTTCCTCAGCGTAAGTACTGAAGATATTCTTCCTGCACCATCCATTAACTTGTAAATGTTTTTTCTTTTGCCCTTTGAACTTTTTGTTTTGTAGCAAAACGCTATACCATTCAGCAACCTACTTTTTTTTTTTTTTTTTTTTTTTTTAATCAGTTTGGTAGGTCAGCTAGTAACAGCATTCTTTAGTACTCTTTTTCACTGATGTCCTATTTCTGGAGCTTGTCCTGCTCCGTATGGTTATGACAGTCCTGAATCCTCTACTTTTCACTGACACTGCAGGGAATTTCCAGCCAAGACTTGTAAATTCTGACTGGGTGAGGGAAGATGATGCTCTGTTAAAGTAGCAGTCTCTAAAAGATTGTTTCCATAGTGACATTACTGGTGTACTCTATTAAACCTTTTAAAGGTGTCCTTTTGCTACTTGGGTAAGCAAAGACAAAACTGGAAGCGTGTCGTGGTCACAATCTGTTCAGACTGGGGATATTAATCTCTGCTGAATACATCTATGATATAATTTGAGAGCTTTAATCAGAACTCCTAAAGAGGTGGCTCTGTAAATATTATGCAGCGTCAAACTAATCACAGAGTCAGATATGAACTCACACCATGGTGTTTGATCCTCCAGGGCACACTGCCCTTCCAGTATGATTTCATATCCTATAAAGGATCTTTGGTGTGAAAACAAGCTCCCTGGATTCTTTCCAGTCCTCTCTTACATATTACACTTGCTGTAGAACAACTGTAATTTAGCCAAGTTTTTATAGACTTTAAATGTCTTCAGAAACCATCTTGATTTTTGGCAATGAAAGAAAAAAACTGAAATTGCTTAACCATCTACTGATTGTGGCATTTGGAGCTGGCTTTAGTTCTCAGTCTTTATTCAGTCGAGCTGAGGCAAACACAAAATATAATTGTCTATGCTTTGTTAGAATTGCTAGCACAGGACTTGTCTGTGTGCAGTGGTCTCTAGCAGCATGTGATTAACTTGGAACAGCTTTAAAGTTAACCTGTCACCATGGCACATTTAAACTGTACATCAAGGCAAAGTGGGATGGTACAGAACTCATCAGCATGAGAACAAGATGGAATAAAGTTTGCACTGTAATTAATACAGTTCATTTAATTGTTAGGGCTTATCACTAAAATTTCTAAAGATAGGGACAGTAATGACACAAATAATTAAACTATGCTTTCTGCAATATCTTCTACCTACAAGTATCATTCACTGCAGAATTAATTAATTAATTAAACCTCACATGAACCTCAGCGAAAGAAGGGAAACGTGTTCAAGACTTTTACTGAAACTCAGGGAGCTTATACGGTTGACATGATTATCTGAGAGCTAGGTGGCAAAAGTGAGAGCAGAAGCCAAAAGCCATGGCTCCTAGTCCTACTTACCACTCCAATAAGCAAAGGCCATTTTAGTCTAAATAGAGTATTCAGTTTTCGAGAATCATCAGTATAACTTTGCTGAATATTGACTAAGAGATGAAATGCCAAAGCAGGTACATCTATTTGTTAGCACTGTAGCTTATTACTGAGGGTGAAAGATCATTGTGTTAAGTAAGCCTTGCAGCTCTTCAGGGAAACAGAGCTCTTTTCCCATTTCCATCACAGATCATGGGAAAATATTCTAAATAACCCAGTGCCTCAGCAGGAATAATCAAATTCCTATCACAGTGTTAAATAAGCAATGTCCTTTGAATACTTCTAATGACAGGTAAAGTCTCACTAGCAATTAATACATTAGAAGTTTCTATTTAAAAAAACAAACTGGCTTCCTAATTTGATCATTTTAAAGTAACATTTAGTGATATCTCTATTTGCTGTCCTCCCATGAATAGTTACCATATGTTGGAGTTAATAGAAACATTGCATCATCTTTTATGAGTGCATCAACTTATCTGCAATTAAGTTTAGATTGTCTAATAAAATTCTGTGACATTTTAGCCTACAGTTTATTTCCCAGTAAAAGACTCCTCTGAATGTTATTGCCATAAGAATTCATGTAATGACTAAAGATAAACCATTTTACTTCAGGCTGGACAGACGAATATGTCAGCAGAAAACAAAACAGGTAATAGATGAATATACAGTCAGCGAGGCAACTGAGACAAGGAACTCGCTGAATGAGGTTCAGCCAAAACTGTACGATCCAAGAAGCTCCAGAATTGTTTAACAATAAAGGAGAGAAATCTATGGAGTTAGCAGTTTTAGCTTTGTGTTACTCCCAATCTCTGTAGAAGTGCTTACTGTATATGAGAGAGAAAGACAATGAAGGACAAAGAATTTGCTGAAGAAAGACTCAAATTCTCCTGGCAATGTAATAACTGTTGTGTCCATACCTTTTGTTGCAAGAAATGACAGACTAAGACACTTAATTTAGAGCTCGATCTGAATTCCTATGCATTTGGAAGTTTGTTGTTACCCAGAATCTAGTTTCTTGGAAAGTCTTACCACAACCTACCAGATTCAACTTACTTTGAGTTGGGGGTCCACTGAAGACTATAATTTTTTTTGGCTCCTGCCCAACTCAGTAAAAAGTATGTGTATAGTGTTTTCTTTCCCCAAACAAAGCACCTAATGGGAATGGATAAATTCAGTGTTCCAGTTGATCCCTGGCCTTGTTGAAAGCATTCCCAAAACTGTTAATTAATGCTTGTGCAGACAAAATTGTATTTCTGGCTATGGATATCAAACATGGCAAGACTCCTAATTTCCCTAAGGATATTTAGACTCTGAAAGCACAGACTGCTGTAACAGACCATTCCTCAGCAATGTTTCAATTTAAAAATTCTCCCCCTTTGCTGTAAAATCTACATTAGTCTACCTTTTCCTGAATGTCACACATTATTTATTTAATTTAAAACCCTTGTCTTCAGAAAGAAAAGGATAAGAGAGGAGAAAACTGGAGTTCTGGAAAGGTTGATAGACAAGGATGGATTGCAGCCAAAACCTGATTGAAGACAATCTGTCAATTCTCCATTTAAAACTAAAAGCAACTTTCCAGCTGAGGATTCGTCTTCAAACATGAGCCTAGTTCTTTAATGAAAAAGAGAGCAAAACACACTTTAAAGAACTGTCCTGAGAGACTTTCAAACACTTTGAATTTGTCACACCAACCTAGATTAACAAATGTTATGGATGAACCTTTTGTTATAAGACAGAACACGTGCAAAATCCTCCATGACCTGGGGTTTTTGAAAATCTTTCTGAAACTGTTTATGAAGCAAGTTCATACATAAAATATCCTGATCCTCTCCCAGTGGCATTTTCATTTTTACTTCAGACACCAATGTCTAACTTGGGGGGCAGAAAAAAAAAGGACAACGCACTACAAACACTTTAGGATCAGTTTTGCTGCGGTATGTTCATCTAGATCTCAATTAAAGTGAAAAAAAAATTTCAACATAATGCTGGAAGTCTGCATGCAAAAAAAAAAAAGGCAGATATGTCTCTGAACCTTCAAATCATGTCACTGTGTGTTCATTACTGCTTTGACTCCAGAAATTGAAATGGCCATGATACAGGTTATCTTTCTTTGAATCAGCAGAATGGACTTGAATGACCCTCTCAGGTCACTTCATGTCATATTTTTTTCAGAATCCTATCCATTTCCCTGTTTTCAAGCAGAGCTATATAGCAGAATGCACATTGTTTTGGATGTAGACCTTGAGCTTCCCTATTCGAAACACATTATTTGAGAGTAACAATTTTTCCACCCAATACAGACCTATATACTAACTGCAGCTGGTATGTTGAAAGGGCTGCACAAAGACTAAGGTTTCCCTAGCTCTAGTAGAAAGTGGTGATTTCATGTTAGTAAATGATTTAGAACATAAATGCTGAATATGTAGTTGTGTGAATTATGAACACATTTTAAAGATGGAAACTGTATTGGTATTCATCGAGTCCCTTTATATGATTTCATGGTAATGTCATGACATACATGGCAATACCTAGAAGCCAGTCACGTCCCGGACTTCTCATTTGTAAAATAAGTCAATTCTTTTACAAATACATATAAATACTACTCCATGGAAGAGAGTAAAGCAACTCCAAGCTTATTAGAATAAGAGGAGTTAGAGGAAACAAAACAACAGCACAATAAAGCCAAAGCACCTTCCAGTGTTTTGTGAGAAAGTTTTTCTACCATATAATTTCTGATGGTTTTGTGATTGGAGGTATAGACTCCTCTTGAGACACTTTTCCAGAAGTGTTGTTAAACTTCAAAAAGATGGACAAAAATGGCTGGCATTAAACTTTCCCAATTCTCTCTCTCTGCTTTTCCATAGCATGGCGTGAAGAAATCGTCACTGGAGACTGCTCATTGATGCCTTCATGTGCCTTCAAGAATGAAATAATAAAAAAAAAATTGGAGGAAAGTTACATCCCCAAGTAGTCTTTAAATGGAAAGTGGATGTAATTTTAAAATATCTCTTCCATGAATGAAATGATGTATTATTATGTATCCTTGTAGGTAATTTAGTATATTTAATTTAATAAAGCATAATAGGTGTTTGAATCAGATATGCACTTTAATAATATTTGTTAACAAAAATATTTACAAGGTGTAGCCATTTAAAGGGAAGATATATTAGCCATAAAATTAATAGACAGTCCCTTCCCTTTGCTTTATTCAATACAAGATTACAAAGAGAACCTTCGTTTAGTTCTTTATCTGGAATACTCTGTTATTCAACTTGGAATAATGTATCCAAATGACTTTTACACAACAATGAGCTGCAGAAGCCTATCACTAATATTTAAAAGTGATGGATGTAAACGACTCGTCCATATTTCATCCTCTTGCAATATTTATTCAGCAGAAAAGAGGTGTGGGGTGGGAAATGAACTTTACAAAGTAATTACTTTTGATCTTGACAAAATCTATTCAAAGGCCTTCAGGTAAACATCAGCTTGATGGGTGCACTGTGGTTTGCAACAGTTATTGTGTCATGCTTAATGGAATTGTGATGTACGTTAAAACTAACAGCTGGTCCAGGGAATTAGAGAAAATATTTAGAAAAAACAGTGTGAACCACTCATAATCTATCCACTGGAAAATCAGCAGGAGTTGCTTTCTATTTGCTTTTATTTCTCTGAAAGTAAAGAGAATGACTTAAAACAATAGGAAAAATTGCATCAATTCTGCTTCTAAATGCAACTAATAATAGATGAGGAATATATGAATCAAAAAGACAATCCATGGTGGGCTAGATTCCACAACAAAGCAGTTACCACATCTAACACACACGTGTATTTAGCCCCATTGTATTAAAAAGAACTATTTATATCCTCATATATAACATACGTTCAAATATTTTGAAAGACTACTTGGAGAAGTCCTTTAGAGCTCTAGATATAATAGTTTTATAAACAGTAAGGAAACAATATTATTTTTAATATCTCCCAAGCCCCTTCTGAAAAACAAAAAAACCCTGCTGTTGATGTTCAGAATATGATCAGTTCTCAGCCTTTTTGGGCTGAGAAAAGTCCTTTTTTACCACTAGTCTTATTAATATTTCCATTAATTTCCATAGCTCTGCCTGCTCATGTGAATATCTGACCTTGTCTTAGGAAGAGTTTGCAAAACTTGTCAGCTAGATATGGCTATTAGAAAATAATGAATTTTACATAATAGGTTCATCAGAACTCAATTTTTACAAAGGTAAATGATAAATCTACATCAGAGTGACAGTTTGCTCCCTCAAAAAACTATCTTGATTTTACAAAAGAAACCAAAATACCATAAATACTACTTTTTCATAAGGCCACAAAGTGTATTCCTTCCACTCCCTAGCCACTCTGGTTCTGGAATTCTGCACTAGCATTGCTCGGAGTGGGATATCTAGATCATTGTGGTTACATATAGAAGACTTTAACTCCAAAAACACATACCGTGTGGTTCCATTGCAGCTATGTCTCAGCATTCACTGTGCATTTACAGAAGATCTTGCAGCCAAAGGAAAGCAAAATCAATCTGTCTACTGGGGCACATGAGAAAAAGACAAGTGTGCTGTAGGAAGCAGTTCTGGTGATTTTCAGATAGGAATGTGAGTGTCCAATTTCTGAAGCAGGTGCTAAAAAGGAGACCTTGCTGGAGGTACTCTACCAGGCAGACTGACAACAAAACCAGGCCATTCTAGCAGTTCTTTGCTCCTGACACGTAGAGTGTGCTGCTTCCCCTCCTCTGGCTCCCAGCCACACAATCAGGCTCCTCTTGTCCTGGCTGCAGTCCTTAAGTGGCCTTTGGTGAGCTAACTCAGTTCACTTAACCACAGAAAATTATACTTCTTTTTTTTTCCTTTTGGATTGATGTTCTGGATTAACTCAGTTAACTTGATTGGCTCACCAAAGGGGCAGATAGGCATCACAGCCAATATAAAGGTAGCACTGATGAAGTATGTGATTAGAAACAAAAATCTGTCATTAATGAGGTTTCTGCTTTTCTTGGCAGCAAGTTGTGGGAGTTCAGTCCTTGCTATGAAGTCACGACTAAAGACTTACTAGTACTTCTATTAGAAAGGCATTATCTTGGAAATTATGAGGCGCTATATCCATCCTACAAACATCCAATGACATTGCTACCGGATACTCACCTTCAGTTTGAAACCACATGTGTAAATACTGCTGGATGCTATCAAATAGTACAACAATCCACGTGAAGTTGGCTGCATTCTACATTTCTTTACACAAAAGTCTGAAAAGCACATTTGGATCTTCCAGAATGAAAGGCATTCTGTAAAGGTAAGTGATTATAAATTGGTGTTGCTGAATTTGAATAAAATTTACAGTGAACAACAACAGACTTTACATCTCTTTCACACATGCAAGCACATATACATGCAAAGAAAACTGAGCATAATGGAGCATTCTAAAGGGAATAATCAGTGTCAAATAGGACCACAAGAAATTGAAAGCTCCATATTACAGTAAGCAACACTCAAGAAGTTACTAGGACATGTTTTATATGCATATTTTCCTTATTATACTTTAAGCACACAAAAAAGTAAAGTAAATTTTGTTGCAGCAGTATACTTGCTATGGTAGTTGTTTTACTATTCTAATGATTTTATCTTCTCATTTCTTCATAGATAAGCAGCAATAAAGAAAAATTGGTCAATAAAACATTACTCCTTCATTTTTTTGCATATGTTGCCTACTCTATGTTACATTCTCAGTATTCCTAAATAAAAATCTTCTAATTTAATGATCTCTGTTATTGGTTGTTATGTGAGGAAACAGAGCT
Organism: Ciconia boyciana; assembly: GCF_034638445.1. Classification (NCBI taxonomy): domain Eukaryota; kingdom Metazoa; phylum Chordata; class Aves; order Ciconiiformes; family Ciconiidae; genus Ciconia; species Ciconia boyciana. The sequence goes on along the minus strand of NC_132947.1, from coordinate 5,268,366 downwards.
GAGAATTCGAGAATGAAGAGTCTTCCAGATGGAGCTTACACATTAACATTTAATATTTATGACATGGAAAGGCCACCATACAAAACTTTATACCAGCTGAATGAAAAGTAAATTTAGAAATTAGGACTAGCTGATGCTCAATTCCTGCTGTGGATGTTGCAGTCTGGGAAGCGAAAAGTAAAATTTGGGTTTCAAGGAAACTGATTCACACCTGGGGTAAAAAAATTGAAGAAAATGTTGTTTAACAATCTGTGCTGTACTGGGGTAGGGACCCTTTCTGAACTACAACATTATCACACTAGCTGTTGTACAAGTGTAGAAAAAACACCTATGTCCAAGGAGTCTGCAAGCTAAATAGTGGATAACAGAAATCAGTAGAGACAGATGACAAAGTTCAAGGAAACAGTAAAGCTGCTGTTCAATAAGAATAGTTCAATAGTGGAAGACTATGCTTGCTAGCTATCTACATGTTATCTCATATTTTGAATTCTTATTATATGTACAGATGAGATCTAAACCATTCCAATGTAATGGTACTGAGTTCCAAGCAAGGTAGACTTGTACTAGGCCAACACATCATGGCTTGCAAGAGGTGACAGATGGGAGTATAGACCTCAAATGCAATGTCACTGACATACTCTCAGACAGAACTGAGAACTGGAGTTTGAAGAGGATGTCTGTGGAGGAAAGGCATGAACTTTGGAGAGGAGGAGAATGTTCAAAAAATCCTGAAGGCATTGCAGACTCATTTTTTTAAAAAGCTTGTTGTTTTAAAATACTATATATTATAAATCAATTCTATCCCCCTCCCCCCCAAACTATTAGAAGAACCTCTCTGCAGGTTACTGTGGAAATGGAAGTAGATTAAAAAATAATAATTCCCAAACAGTGGCTCTCAAAGTATGGGAATGGAACCTCTTTGGTAGTATGAAGGTATCCTGGGAGAGGATCCTGTGGCAGAAGTCCCTGAAAGGCTCTTTTTGCCTTTGTCTCTTCCTTTCCTCCACTTTCTCTTGACATCTGCTTTTCTTTGGCAGCCATGTGAATACTGTAACATTTACTTCGAGCTATCTGTAGCTGGAAAAAAAGGATGATGGTTTACAAACTTAGACTCTGGTCTAAATTTTCAGCTTCTATTTCCACTGTCAGATACATCTTTTTCCTCCAGTTTATTTGCTTTTCTATGCTACATTTAGTTATAGTTTTGCTCAAGTGAAGCCTTGTAAAAGAAGAAAAAGTGATGGTTTTATATATAACTTCTAAGAAGTCCTTTCCTTTGCGTAAGCGATCTGGAATAAGCCAACAAAGTACAATGATTTGTCTCAGTCTCACTTATGTGCTATATTTTTCCTTATTTACTCGTTTCTCTATACAAAAGAGAAAGGTGAAAGTGAGGGGGGAAGTGAGGAAGAACATCATGTTGGGAAATAGCAGTGTTTTGTTTAGGAGATAATCTTTAAGTATTACTCAGGGTTAATTAAAAGCAACATCACGCAATATTCATGTAAGTGATCAGTGTGACTTACTGCTTGGACAAGTGAAGATTCCCCTTTAACACTACAGATGAGCCCTTGGGAAAGTCTTATCTGCTATGTAAAACACTAGATTGCAGATGACCCTAAAACGAATTTTATAGTGTTGATATTGACGTATCTGTAATGAGACAATTGCCGATCTTTTGGTCTGTTTTGCTCTTACAGCTTGAGAAGCCTTACCTCTCTGCCAAAATAAATAGTAGGATTTTGTCAGCTTCTCTGTATCAAAAACACAAATATGCAGTACTGCACATGAAACTTCTCACCTTCATGCTTTCTTCCCACCACAGCAACACAAAAGGGGCAGTGCCTGCAAATCACTGCAGGTGAAGCAGTGACAAGCCCCACAGGACACACTGTGCAGAAAGGTGTGAGAATGAATGTCACAGCATGAAAAGAGCCTTTTGGTAGTGGTGAGAGCATTCTGGCTTAACATGTTTTTGAGGTGCTGTTAAAAGGTGAAAAACACTGTGGTAGTGTGTCCCAGCAAGCAGTAAACGTGCATATTATCAAGTGCATAGGAACATGCATATGACGTATACAAACTTCCGATATGAATCATCTATGCACACAATAGGATGTGCCCTATGAGGTCTGGGAACAATATTGGGGATCCTCTTTTGATCTAGAGGGAGAAGAAGTGTCTTGGAAGCTATCAGGATTGTAAGAGAGTCAGCAGTGGGAGGTAAGAAGGGAGGGAGGAAGAAAGGGAGGTAGAAAGGAAGACCTGTACTGTAAAATTACATAATAGGCTTGATATTAATTCATAATTCCAAAAATATGCAAATATAATATAATAATAACAATAATAATATATAATAATAGGTAAACACTGCAAGGCAATGAACAGCAAGTCGTTCTCAACTGTCATTTTTATGACTCAGATTAAACCAGGCCAGCTTGATAATCTGGTTTTCTCTATTTGCTGGCTCAGAAATTTGCCTTTTCCCATTTAGTATTCTCTGGTATTAAAAAGGAAGGACACATATGTTTTGCCTTTCAGCCAGATTCAGAACTCCTCAAACAAGAAGATAGAGTTTTCCCTACAGAGTCACTTTTTCAGAAGGGTAACACTTTGAAGGATAAAGAGGTTTTCTCTCTACTGGGGACGTAAGAGCCTCGCGGGTAGAAGCTGCAATGTGTATGTGATCAATCAAAGCATCCCCATGCTGGCCCCAAAACCAATGCTACTTTAACCTCCCTCTGGTGGACTTTCTGTCTTCAATGCTGCTTTGTTCCAGTATCATCAAAATGAGAATATGACCTTGTGGACATGTAATCCTCTGATAGAGGTGATTATGATTATTGCCATTTTCACATTCTACACCAAAGGCCACAAATTTCTGATCATCTGGTTAAAAGAAACTGTCTGGGAGCAAATTTTATATCACGAAGCAATTGCAGTAAGTGGAAATATCCTGCTAATGCCATGCTTTCTGCTATTTAGACACCCTTAGAAAACAGTTTGCCATTGTAATGGGTTACCTGGTATGATTATAGAGCAGTTTTGGGAAATCAATCACATTTAAACATATTTGATACTCTTGTCATAGTTTGTACTTAAGATAATGAACTGACTAAACTCTATTCAGCATTGGCTTCCAAATTATATAGCAAATCAATCGATAGCTCGATTGCAGTCCTCTTTTCCACACCAACGTTGCATTGACATCTCCAGGTTATACTGGAGTGCATATAGCTCTGAGTACACAAAGAACATCACTTTTGGCAACTACAATAGCGCAGTGGCTGGCATGTTAGAGCACAGTAACAGCTCAGGTCCAGGATCAATACAGCAGCATTAGTAAATTAATATAGATAACAAACTGCTATGATGTCCAAATATAAAGCAGACTCATTTTGAGGTAACTCGCACTTTTCAAAAGATAAAAATAATAATAGAATATAGAAAAGAATAGTAAAATATTAAGCTGTAGTGCTGCTCCTCTGGGCAGCTCACTCGAAATCTATATGTAGTCTCACAGGTCACCTCCTCCCACTCACCTGCCTAGACTCACGTTCCTTACTATTTCAACATCCTATTGACACGGTGCTTATCCCCCTTCTTGTCCACTTGTCAGTATCTTGCCACATGGTCAGTCTGGAGTCAGAGTAGAGACTAAAGCATTGAAAATCTGGCCCCAAGTAGGGTTGAACAAACATGCATGGGTGGAAATAAAACTTTTTTTCAATATTCCATGTTAATAAAAAAGGTTTTATTTAGGGTCAATCCAAGCAGAATTTATTTTTCCCTCAGTTTGGCAGCTGAATCAAAAAAAAAAAATCAATTATTCACAGAGCCCTAAGAGCCTTGCTGTAGCCACCAGGGAACAGTGCTCCACTAACGATTTTTTTGAGTTATTTTGGTTTAATAGTAAAAAGTCTGCATATCTGAGTTGAGCCAAGAGCCTTTTGTAAGGTTTGTGTGTCAGCATTACACTGCCTTTATTTTCCCTTCTCTAAAGTCAGATTGTTTGAAGACTAATACTGTGATCATTTATTTACACATAGCCCAGAAGGAGGCAGTTCTGGTTGTTTAATATGCAATACAGATTTCTGCATGTGATTGTCTGTGGGCTACATTTTCCACATTAGACATATGCTGTAAGTTTATTGTGCAGAAAAGGATGTTGTTTTCACTATGACATTATAATTTTGTAATGAACTAATTTTAATCTTAACCTACTCATGGATGATCTATTGGTAGTGCATATAACTGTCAGGTCCTTCTGGGCTTTTCTAGAGCTATCACAGGAGCACTTTACAAGTACTGAGACTGTTGTTTTCATGCAAACCATGCTAGCAGAAGAAGGAATACTGGAAGAGGAATAATTCACATGCTACTTCCCAAAGAAAAAAAAGGTCTTTTTCAGAAAGAGAATAATTTGAAGATAAGAGACTGTAATGAAACACTCTTAAAATGTATATGACCAATATTTTATCCAGTATATGCTGAAACCAATGGAGCTATCTTGATTAACTTTATACGCAGAACTGAACCCCAAAGTGACTACTCAGTTTGGATGAATAACACAGACCATGAGATGCTGTTGCCACTGACAAATACCAGTATTGTACAAACCAGTGAACACAAGTTTAGCTGCAGAAGATGCCCCATTGATAACACACAATAATTCTTTGCAAGGACACATTTACCTATACTTGATGTTTATGTTAATTAAGAGAAAAAAAGTCAGTGAAAACTTCAGTAGTTCTTTAGCCACTAAGTAACTGACTATTATGGAGTTGCATGGTTTCTCTAAATGTTGTGGTCGATCCGTTTTTGGGTTTTTTCTTTTTTTTGCAAATGCAAAAATTAAGTTTCTAGCTCTGGTGAGGGTCACAGTTCAAGAGCAAGAGCAGAGGGATGGGTACCAGGCAAGAAATAAAAAGCTGAGTTCTGAACATTACCTCTTTGCCTGTGGACTGTTCTGGGCAGGAGAGCAAGAATTGGGTGATGCGTGGATTAAGTATCTCTGAGGATGCAATCCCCATCTCTTCTCCTCCAATTTGCCAGGATAACAAAAAGAATCTGCAGCAAAGTGAGAATTCAAACTATGTTACTTTGACAGTTATCAAATAATTTTTATTTCTTCCTCTTCTTCATTCTTTCCATATGCAAGTTCAGTAGGTTCTCTTTCAAAACATTGCCTTTTGAATTTCTCCTTTTGAGTTTACAGGCACGTTTGGAGAGGCCAGTGTATTTTAAGAGAGATTCCAGTCAAAAATTGCAGAATATCTTTCTCTGCAGTAAGGACTCTATGAGGGTAGCTATGATAATTAAAATTATAAAGATCATAAAGTAGGTCTATGCCAGTTTTGTGCATCGAAATCTGGTAGTCAATCAGTTACCCAGTCTGATTCTGCTTCCTTGCATTATATATATAAACTTTAGGAAACAAGAATTTGGCCAGTAAGTTAAGAATCTATCTTGAGAGTAGCTGAAAAAATGGCTTTAAGTTTTTGTACTGTATGTAGGTTAGTGACATAATGCATGTTTTATTGCTGTATCACTGGTAAGATGTGTTAATTTATCTCGAATCTTTTTTCCAGTGTACTTGTCTTGTGGTATTTCCAAATGCAAAAATTTTCATAGCTGATGCTTGCTAAATGCAAATTACATGCAAGCTGTTAAAACAGAGCCTTAAGGCATGCATCAGGGTGTTGAGGGTTGTACATGTTTCGTTTGGTTTGAAAGAAGGGAGCAATTATGTATGGGATTGATTCAATTTATATACTACACTTAATACAGCATAACTGACATTTTATCAGCTATTTCAAAAGTGCATCTCACTAGTGAAAACAATATGAATTCTAATCCCAAATCTTATCTGCTTTCACTGGAGTGCTGAGTAAATCCTCTGAAGAAGATTGTAAACTGCCTTTTTTCTCAGTGGAGTTCAGCAGCCTCATGCAAACTGGCACTCAGATAATTTGTCTAAATAGTCTCCTACCATTGAGGTCACAGGGAGACCAGAATATTATGTATTAAAAAAAAAGCTTTGTTGTTTGCAGGAAGAAAGTGGAATTAATTAGCTGTTACAGGAGTGCTGTGAAAAAGAACTCTCTTTGCAGTTCTTTGTTCTCTTCATCTTTTGTCTATAAGCACACTGGTCTTGGACATGTAAGCCTATATAAGCATGCACATGCATTTGTTTTACATAATTATGTTATTTCTTGGTTAAAATCATAACCTTCATAAACCATGAGAATTATGGTTTAACTCAGGAATAAGTCAACTCCTCGCCAGACGTAACCAACTAATGTGTTTCCTAGAACTGCAATGCTGGATGAATTCAATACGCACAGTATTACCAGTGATTTAACAAGAGGATGATCAAGGTCACAAACCAGAAATCAAGTATTAGGACCACATTGCAAAATCTGCAAGCATTTTTGGAAAATATTACGATTCTGAGGTGAAGATTTAGGTTAGTCTATATCCAGTCAGATGTTATGAATGGGCATCTCTTGAGTAATCTTTTGCTAGTTCTGCTGCAAACTCAACATTCAGTTTCTGTTTAACCTTTTTCATTCCATTTTAATTTCATTAAAAATAGTGTTTTCCTCACTTTATCACCCAAGCCATGTCATCCCCTCCATCTCTTTTCCGCTCATGCCAAACAATTATTTTGACATATATCTGTTGAGGATCTGGTTCATTATCTCCTGAAGAACATCTTTTTCTCAAATGTCAAAACAAAAGTTAGTATGCTCAGCTGTTCTGCAGAAAATTTGCAAACTAATGGACCTTTCACTCTAGAAATAAAGGACTGTAATTGACTATTTTAATGTAGTTAGGAGGATGTGGAAGATGGATGAATGAAAGTGATACGTCTTTTACCAACAAAGAGTAATGTTGAAAGAATGTAGGGGGAAGTGCATAATTAGTTTCCGTTTTCATCAGAGAAGATACTTAGCTTCCAGAAGGTCTGAACTAAAGCAATTTGGGAATGTAACATTTTCAAAAGACATTTTTAATGCTTATCTACTGCACAAGTGTGGTGAAAGATGGTTTCCACAACACATACTAGAAGTACAAGAAGTTGGATGTATTTTCGTCAGACTTTTCTTTTATCTAAAATGTTTTTATTTTATTCTAAGGGTAAATTATTTTAAATTATATTTAGGTGCATTCTTATGCTAATGGCTTTCAGGAACAGCATCTTTCTAATTTCCCGCTCTGATAAGTCTTTGTCATGGGATCTCCTGCCCATGAAATGAATCATGTTGTATGCTGCTACCAGTGGGCTTGACGTATCATAGCAACGACCATTAATGCGGAAAATCCAAACAGAAAAAAGACACTTGACAAGCACTGAAGTGATATTCTAGAAGACCTCATAGGAAGTTCCTCAACTGTTTAAGTTTAAAAAAAATAAAAGATTTCAAAACCAATTTCAGCTCTTACTTTCATAGAAATCTTATGTCTAATTTTTAAACCAAACATCACTCTCCCTATATAGCAAGACTCTGAACATCAGGAACTTCACCTCCGTGCAGAATAGGGATGTGAGTGAAAGAGGCTTCCCATAACTGGAGAGCAGGCTGCATGTTGGATCCCATACGTGGATGAGCCAAATAGCTCAATGGTTAAATTAATTTTGGGGAATAGATAGCAGATAGCTAGTTAAAATTTGCCCTGTCCTTTTCACCATGCCCAAACTCTGTGAAGTTCAAACAGTTTTTGAGCTTTAAAAACTTAATCCATGTTTCTCCCTTGTTTTTTGCATATCTTTATACCTCATTCTGAAATAAATTTGAGCACAGGTGTGCTGATGTACAGCCAAAAGAAGGATTTTTCTATGTTACTTCTCATCTATGAGGCTAAAAGAATTTTCTTTAAAATTAAAATGTGATTTCTGCTACATATTTCTTAAAAAATACCCCACAACTCTTTGAACCCACTAGCACTCAAATGACTTATTTTAACTAGTGGTAAGAAACTAGCAGTGGTAGAAATGGGAGTCTTGTCTCCTGTAGTGCAAAATTCTAACCATTAAACCTAATGCTTATCCATTTGTTTTTCTGACTCATTTTGTAGACTTTATATTCCTGATAATTTTGCAGCGATTCAGAATCCATCCAGCCACAAGAATGGTAGATTTGAAGGGAATTTGTGACTGATGCGGTCAACTAAGGCAGAGAATACAGAGAGAAACACGGTCTTTTTCCAAAAATCTTGCAGCCATGTCCCATGTCATAAATGTTCCCATCACTGATTCACAGCAGTCCAGCAGTAACTAGACAGACTATAGACCACTGCTGCAAAATCCAAGAAAATGTAATGAGAGACCCTTCTCACCAGTGCACCATCTGTTCTTTCTGTGCAAGGATATAAAATTGTTTTGTTATTTACATTAAAAAAAATCCAGCAAAGATCCAAATGATGGTGATTTGTGTTTATTAAGATCTGATGTATCATCAGGGGGATTTTCAACATAACTAGAATGCAGATGCTCAAAATGTACTTTAGAAAAAGAGAGCCCTATATGGGTCAGGAACATACTGCACAGAGTAGAAAGAGTCATTAATACATTTGGCTGATTTTTCATTACAACATGCTGGTTAAATAAGCTTGTTTATGCTTCATTCCTTTTTAATTTAGTGGGGCTTCTTTCCCAATCATACAAATGCCTTTCTGCTGATCTACCGTGGGTCAATACTGTCAAGTGGCCAAAAGTATAATATGGGCATACTAGGACTCCTGTATTCCTTGGACTATTCTATCTAATTTTTACTCTCTCTAAGATCCTATGATCCTAAGTCCTGAAAATGCCCTGAATACTAATGAAAAGAGCTAACGCTCTATTTCTTGGCTTAAGAATTCTGCATTAAAGAGCAGAATGAGTTTGTCCCTCATCCCACAGCAAAGCTTAATTTCTCATGCTACTGTAATTTTGATAAAGCAAAACAAATGTAGAATTTTGCTGTTTAAATCTTAAGTTTCAGGAAAGTTGTGGCAAATTGAAAGTGAATACGATTTGTTCATTAACACCTAATGTTTTGAAATAATTTATCATATAAACATTTCCTGGAAAACAAAAGCCATTTATGTGCAGGCAACTTATAAAATGTTACTTGTTTATCTAATAAACTACCCTGGGGCCAACAAGTACATTAGCATTGCACAAACTTTCTGACTTATTCATCATCACTATTTATTATTAAAACTTTATCTGTTCAACTTACTGAATAGCTGCCTTGGGATACACTGCTCAGAGCAGAAGCAACAAAATAAAGTTTATGCAATTTGCATAATATTGTACAACGGATATTAGCTTAGAACAATATGAATCCCCTGGATCATTTGCACAGCCCCTTTGGTATTTAATGTTGGTAAATATTTAAATAACAGCAAGCCTATATAATTATGAAGATTCCTCTTCCTAATCCGCACAGATTGTACAAAACATTGTAAATCACGTCTATTACACAGTCTTAGCTAGACTAAGAATAGAGAGATGATTTAGATATGCTTGTTACCTTTTCTGGGAATTTTATGACCCATCATTCAACCACATGTTGGCTTACAAGCAGAGCATACACACAACTGAGCACTGCAAAGTATGTACACTGCATATGACTTCAGATGAATGATTACAGCATGTTTTAAAAGCTGAGGACTGTTTTCTTCATTGTTCTGTTGTGTTTTTTCATTACTACAAATCAGATGTAAATCAATGCTATTCAGGTGTACGAGAGTTTTATACTCACTCTGTATTAATTTTGTACTGATGTACAAAGTGCTGGATAAAATGGAATAGGATGAGCTTTTCTCACAGAATTGGGATCACTCTTGGAAGGGGATGTCACTATGCAGTGTAGATTAAATTGTTTAGTACCAGGAAACTACTGTTACCTTGTAGATACACGTTTAAGGGCCTGATTCTCAAAACTGCAGAACACCTTGGGATTTATGATGTTCTGTGGAACAGCAGAACTCTTGTAAATCTTAAGATCCTTCCTGAGACTCTGATTATGAAATTCATGGCCTTCATAAATCACTTGTTTGCAGATTCATGTCTTTTTTTTTTTACATTTCTTTCTATGTCATATTCAGTTAAAGATCAGTTCCATCCACTACTGAGCAAAGGCAACTTCCACTGACGTGAACAAAGCTGGGACATTTTCTACATTATGTAAAATGCTTAGTACCCGCAAGGATCAAGTTCAATTTTAAGGTCCTCTGAAAGTGTGGTCTGGTGGGTGATGTACTGGATAAAGACACATGAGACCTGGGATCTGTTTCTGACTCTGACACCAATCCACCCGTCAATCTAGTGTTCTTTACTTTCCCCATCTGTAGAATGAGATTAAAAATTATAGTTTAAAATCTTCAGTGTAGTCAGTTATATGCATCTTTTTGGGTCTACAGATAGTTGAACACACCTCTATTATTGTAACAAACAAAATTACAATCAAATCAAGATAAAAATAAAGCAATTCTTAGTGTATCAGTGGTTCTAAATTTATCTAGACCAACACAGCTAATTGCTAATCCAGCTCGGAAAGTAGCCCAATATCACCATCATATTTTCGTGATTGGTACAAGATACAAATAACTATTTTTACAACACAGCTCCTCTTTTTCAGGTCAGTCAGTGGTCCGTCTCATGGGCTTATGTTAGTTCAGTAGACAAACCTGGTTAATCCACTGCTTCCATCATGGTGTTCAAGAAAGCGAAAATAAAAGAAAGGGAGAAAGAGATGTTTCAATGAATCTATCATATTTGTCTCCCTTTCCCCTTAAAGACACACACTGGGATTTAAATAGATATTCCTTTTTGTTGTTCTTTTAAATAGACTAAAATGAATATCTGTTGAGTAAATAGAATATCTCACCCTTGAAGAGTGATTATGTTTCTTTCACTCATGAGAAAGGCCTTCATAATTCATTCATACCTGAGGGTCTTGTGAGTTATGGGTCCTTCACACTTTTGAAAGAAACATAATACTCACCCTTCATGGATGACGTCTCCTATATGTATTTAAATTGTCAAATTAAAGTGTAGAGGTTTTGAAGGCATATTCTACATGTAAAACATAAATGCAAGCACAGAATGTTTCCCTCTCCTGTTTGAAGGGTCTGTGAGACCTTAGGAGAACATGACAACATGAAATATTATAGTGGAAACCAACATAGGATATGCTGTATGCAAGACAAGAGAAGAAATAAGAGACTAAGTTTTGCATTCATCTATGTCAGCAGGATGCACTGTTATAGCTTTCTTTGCAATGATGTAGATGTAATTTTTGTATACTTTCAAATTACTAATAGAATATGAGAATTTCAACTGAAAGTATCAGCATTATGTCAGCAAAACATCCTGATATTGAAGAAACATTTTAAGCACTAAAAAGCTAGAAATTCACGTGTAGAGGAGAATGAGGGGACGTAACAGAGTAATAAGCACTACATAGACTTTGCAAATATTATACTGAAAATATCACACAGGTGCCTCATTTTATTGAGATTTGAACACAGTTCACCAAATTTCCTCTGTGTTCTACTTAACATTTACAGTTAACTTTTAGTTAACTATCACATGACACTATTTAGATGCTTAAATTGGTACACTGTCCTTCAAACTAATTCCTGAAAGCCCTCACAGAAGAGGAAGATAATGAAAATATGCATTTTAAAAATATCATCCCACAGATGCTATACAGACATGTCACCATCACCATCTGCTTTTCCTGAGGGTTCAAGATTATATGGATGTCAAAAGTACTTAAAAGTCGTTGTTCATTGGTCCAGCCATTGCAAATGTTCCAGGAAAAACATACACCAAATACTTGTAAAGATATGTATAGCCAGTGAAGGTAGGGAATTCATTCTGCTGTGGTCCGAGTCTATAGTTCCACACAGATTGTCATATGGGCGAACTTGATACTTCACTGGGGCTCCAGGCAAGGAGAAGGGGCGGTCTGTGCAGAGCTCGCTGTCTGAATCCCTCTGATAGCCACAGACCCTGTTATTTCATTAGCTCCTAACCTGTAATCTCATGTGACTTCATTACCCTGAACAGCTCCACTGATGTCAACTGACAGAAAAAATAAAATTCGCATGGCAATTAAGCATGCATGTAAGTATTTGGAGAGCTGTCCAAATAACATTTTACTGTCAATAACACATACAAATGTTTTATTCTGATACAACTTGACTGCTCATGCCCCTGTATGCATCACTAATCGTTGTGATGCATATGAAAATACAGTATGTAACCAAGTGACAAATGAGCACTTAGACAGTTTGGAATAAAAGATGAAGAAAAAAATAAGGGGACAGATGTTGTGCAGAAACATTTTAAATAAATGGACAAAGCGTCACAGTAGGAACAGAACTGTCAGCTTAGAAAAATACTAGATTATAGACGGAGAACAACTGTGAGACTACCAAAGACACCCATCGGTCAGCATCACATTGCTGGAAACATACAGAAAGTCATAAAAGAATGGTGAAATCTGGAAGGAATTCCAGTTCAGAAATAAAACAGTTAGAAGGAACAATTAACTCATCTGTTTTGTGGAGAAGTCTTGTCAGCACATAGCCCGAGTAACATTAAAATGGTAGTTAGCAGTGATTCTAATATATTAAGGCAGCATAGAATAATTCTGTTTTATTGAGCTCATTACTGCACTTCTGTGTTCCCAACACTTTAATCTGTTACTGGCAGAAAATATTAATGCAATCCTTCAGACAGAGGAAATCAGCATTGTCCTTTTCTAATGCCCTTAAGTCCTCCAAGTTCTCTATATCCATGATAAACTATAGGACCTGTATTAAGGTTTGGCTAAAGGCATGAGACAGAATGTGTCTGAGTACTCTCAAGCCATCACACCTAGTTGTGGTCATAAGTCTGCATACCAGAAACCAGGACTCTGTACAACAAAATACTACTAAATTAAGGGAGGGCAGGAGGAAGGGAAGAAAAGATGAGAACCCTGATTGGATTCTGCCAGTGCTATTCAGAAAGGGAAGAGGACAACATAAGCTCTTTCCACACCTACTTAAGATCAGGCAGAAGAGAAAAGATTAAACACTGTATTTTTCTGCCTCTTCTTTCCTTTATGGTGTTTTTAAACAAGAGATGAGTCAATGAGGGGCATCTCTTGGTGGTGAGATAGGGGCAGAACTAGATGGAACATGAGTGGTGTCATAGAGATGAATTAAGTCTCTGAGCCAACAACCTGTTATTGGTATTGACCAGGAACAAATTGTATTCCCTTTGTGTGTGTGTGTGTGTGTGGGGGGGGGGGGGGGGCGGGGAAGAAAGGAGACTGTGACCCCAAGGCTCAACATAAAAGACAGTAAATGAAGACTAAAGTAGTCTTCTTTGATCCACCTGATAGGAGAAAATAAAAAGTCTTTTCACTGAAGAGAATGCTGATAAAAGGAAGGAGGAGAAAGGGAAGCTTTTGAGGAGAAAACAATATGCTTTAGTTTTCTTAGTGCAGGAGAAAGTTAGATGAAGCAGAAACAAATCCTTCTTTTCTTATTTCCAAGGAAAGAAAGGCTACAAGAATATTCCACAGTCCTTGCAGAGGCCCCGTTTAACTGGAGAAAGAGTATGATGGACTGGTGAGCTGAGATGATCACGATCTTTTCTTTTTAAAAATAAAAAGCATTTAAAACGAAGGCAGATAGACTATGGTAGTATTTGCTTTTAAATAGGAAGGCTTTTGGCTCTCAAATTTTCCAAGTTTTGTAGAAAAGCTTAACACACCATGTATTATATAGGACATTTATTTAATTTTTTGAAATATTTACTCCTCAAACAAATTAGCAGAGTTTTCTGTAAACAGGAGAAGCAGCAAATGTTGCTTTGGCAAGATTTTAAAGGAAAATGGTAGTGATCCAGAAGCATCTTTTTGTATATATTAAGACTATAGCAAGGTGTCTCATACAACGCTTACAGTTTACTGTTTCTTAAGACATTTTGCACCTTAAGAGAACCTATGAGAGAGAGTTGTTTGGTCTCACCTTTTGACTCTTACTCTATTATCTTACTATATACTCTTTCTACACCGTCACTGAGACAACAATCTTTTCATTAATCTTTCCCTCATGCCCTTGCTTGAAATAAAAACAACAATATGATGTACTGTAAGGAATACATATTATTCTTGGATGTAGATTAGAGCAGGTAAAAAAAAGAGGAATTCCAGAAGAGGAGTTCATTTGGCACAATATTCTGTCTGCAAAGCTGCCAGGAGCAACTTCTTCACACATAGAGGCAAGTAAAAAATGATCTTTCTCAAATATAATTTGCTCAAAGTTTGTTTCTTCCCAAATACATTAAATGAGAGGTTAATTGTATCATCTACCGTCTCTGTGGGAAAAGTCTCCTAGATACAAATTCTTCTCTTTTTGGCCCGTATATAGAATTTGTATTTTCAAGCACCTGAGCCTTTTTAATGTGCAACGCAGGTGATACTGTAACCGTCCTACATTCTTGTAGCTTCCACAGCAAATGTGCTCTTTAGTACCATGGCAATTGAATTTAAAGATAGTGGCTGCCTAGAATCAGAAATCTACACCATTTCTAAAAGAAGCATATGGTGGGGCATTTCAAGAGTATACTTGAGGACATACATAGATAATTAGCATCAGAATTTTTATAAATCTGTGTCAGAAGTTCTGAAATAATGCGCACACTGTAGAAAACAGAAAATTTGAATCTAACAGAATTAGTGCAGATATTTCCATCCACTGAATGAGAAAGAAATGTAGAGTTAGGGGTTCTTTTTTCTGTAATAAATTTTGTTTCATATATCAATTTCCAAATTATAGTTCTTTGCAAATGTATACTTAATAAAAATTATAATAACTCTGAATTTTATTTTTAAAAATTAGATTTATTTTTGATGACACAGTTCATCAAATAGCAAGGAAAATTAAAAATATATCAGAAGAAAATGAACTGAAAGATTTTGAACAGAATTGATCAAATACTTTGGTGTTGTAATGCAGGCATTTTGCTTTGCTAATTGAACAAACAAAAATGCTGGTGTGCCAAATCTAATGAAACCATTAAAGAACAGAGTTGGGATGGGAAGAATGTATAATCATGTCAGTCCAACAATATTTGTGGTGTTTTAGTTGTATCTGAATGTGAAAAATAAGCCTGGGCTTCCCTTTCACTGTCATCCATGGCTGCATTCTGAAACACTTGGAAGGATTTGCTCTGAAAACTGCAGGTCTGTTCTTACTGATTGAAAACACCCAGGGAATGCAAAGGGCTCACAAAGACTAAGAGGTCTGGGAAGCTAAGCTCAGATGAAACTTTGAACACTTTCATCAGACTTCAGAACAAGTGGGGAAAAAAAAAAAATCACATGAGCCTTTTTTTTGCAATCATCTTACTTTTCTGTAAAAGTCTAAGGGTGAATTCACATGCGTCCTCTATCATTTTTTACTGAACTTCCTTGACATATCCTACAATGAAGGGGATGTTGAGTCTGTCCTAGAGATGGCACTGTTGCATTTCTGTGGTTACTGGTAGTTTGGTAATGGAAAAGTTCTAACTGGGAGGAAAAAAGGAAATTAAACTATGCATCAACTGTCATGTTACAGTATTTTTAACGTTAAGTTGCTCCTAAAGATCAAAATCCCCTCACCTTTTTTCCTGTCAAACTCAGATAACTTTGTTGGTCTACCTAAACTAAGAAAAAAGGGAAAGATTATATTTGACTGTGTAACAGATTATGGCATTTTGCTCTTTGAAAAATTAATTTCTTCAAATAATGATCTTAAGTTTAATTTTTATATGAAAAATCTAACTTAGATGAATTTAAACACAAGCCTCTAGTTACATTTGTTCTACTGCTTTAGACATTACATCTTATTTTTACACGTGTGGGAGTGGGCATGTAAGTGTTACATTCTGGGAGCAATACTGACTGAGCCCACTAAATCTGAGATGCTGAGGAACACCAGGAGCTTAAGCTTCCCACCTTGGTGGTGTCATTTAGTGGCTAACAGAACAAGATGTAAAGCAATGCAGAATCGAAACTTGAAACTTCAGCTCTTAAAACCCATAAATCCCAAACTTAACAGTTTAGATTCTTGTTCTGTGAGCTGCCCAGTTTTCCAAAGTGGGAAACTCTCCTTTTGGAAGTAGGCATCTACTTAGCTGCTTACAAAGCAAAGTCCTCGCCCTGACTGAGGTGGTATCAAGGTATTCTCATAGAATGCCTTGCTCTTACACACAGCTCATACTCGGAAGTCCTTCATAGGCAGGAACAGGCTGATTGATAAATAAGGCTAAGGAAACATGCCAGTTAGAAACTAGTAGATAATAGAAATGGTGGAGGAAGTCCTCAAACCCAAGCTGATTTCTCAGAAGGAGGAAGGATCAAAACCAGACCTCTGCCTCTTGGCTTGCATGAATAAAAGTGACATAGCAAACAACCAGAGCAGACCATGTGAAATCTTGCTTTTGCCTGCTTGTCTGGAAAGCAACATCTGACCTTGTGGCTTGTCAGTTAGTTACCTTGATAAAACTGAGTTCATTTGCCAAGTAGAAGAGATGTATTGTAGGCATGAACTGATCAGCTCAACTGTCTCAACTCAGCCAAGCTGTCTGCACAGGTACAGTTATTTCAACAACGTTCTTTAAATAAAATGTACCATTGTAGGCTTGTATTTAAAAAAGAATTCAGTGATGAGGTGACCTTGTACAGCCAAGTCAAGCATATAAATCAGTTAAGGGTATTGAAATCCTTGGAGGATACACTTTTTCTTGCTCACATATGCTTACTTTTTTCCTAAATACGATTTAATGGGGCATTTACAGACTGATAGCAGCTCTTCATTACAACTCGGTGTACAAAAATTAAATACCTGATTACCTGCTCTGCATGACCATATCCTCAGTTTCATACTATTTAAAAGAAATAGCTCCTGTGGAGTAAAGACATTAATTCAAAGTTTTATCAAATTAAAGTTATTAAAAATTTGCTTACAAAATCACTTTGCTAGAATTACACATGGTTGGTTTGTATAATTTTTAGCATATACCTAACACATTAAACACACATAGTGTTTTAAAAATGATGGCTTTGCCAACCAAGCAATAGGTTTTTTGCCCAAAGAACTTAGAAAAATGATTGTATAAAAAAGTACAAATTTTTATATGACAGTAGGCTACTGTCATTAAAGCTGAAACGTATCATGGAGTAGACAGGTATAGGAAAGTAATCTGTGTTTTTTGTCAGAGAGAAGTAACAGGTGATTCTTCTGTGCCCCTTATCTTGTGTGCAATGTTGGAAAGCAACCATCAAATGTGGACTCCTGAAGCCTCTGAAACAGATTGCTGGGCTCTAAAATGTAACCCTAACATGTTATTAAATATGCTTTGAATACCAAGGAGAAGATACGCTTCCATTATAACAAAGTTTGGAATAATGTGTTTGCAAGATCTTTCTGAACGGTGTGTCCTCTCAGATGTACACAGAAGATGTGCTGTTTGTACAGTACATGGTCCTGTACAAACAGCAATTCTATGTGCCATGGAAAATGGGGCCTACATACTCTGCTTATGGGTGGAACACGGAACACATGCAAACATATATATTAGAAAGCTTTGTGCTCTTTCCTTCACGTATACAGATCAATGAGTGCAATGCTTACATTTTTAGGAGAGCTTACAGCTGAAGATTCATAATGAATTGTGTAAGACACTGCAGCTGAAGAGACATTATCTTTAAAGACAAAGGCAGATGAATAGCTTCAAGGCATTCTGTCACCTCTAACCTTAATGCTGTAGGCTACTTTGTCCATAACAGATAAATACGACTAACTTGTTAGTCCCAGGAAGCAAGCACAATTCAATATCGCACCTGTAAACAGTTATGCATTTCTATAGCAACTAATGTTTGCCAGTGTGACCAAATTCCCTTTATTATAAAAAACCCAAACTGAACATTAGGGGGAAAATCCATCACTGAAGAAATACCCAGTTCCAGGTAGGAAGGTCAGAATCACTCCTGTGTTCTCAACATTGGATGCACATACCTCTGGACACTTTGGTAATCCACTGAAGTGCTCAAACTGCATTTTTTTATACCACCCACAGGCTGCTACTTGAGGAACAACATTTTTCACAGTCTTATAAAGAATGACATTAGAGCAAAATCCGATGGACTGTAATGATCATGTAATTTTTTTCCTCTCCTTAATGTTTCAGGGATTCTTGAAAGTGGTAAAAACAGAACCTTCATTAAAATGCGATAATGTAGCCTGTGAATATAAAGTTTCAGGAAATAACTCTCTGAGAACCCCTCATGGCCAAAACCCTGACTGCCTTGTTTGGATACAATATAAACCAGTCTAGTTTGGCAGCACAAGTTATTAATTATGAGCCCCAGCACTTCAGCTGTTATCAATACGGTTTCCATGGAGTTTAACACAGTGCATACTCAAGTCCATGGAGAATACCAGGGGTGTTTTGTAGAAGCAGTGCAAATGAAAAATAATAGGGGAGGTTTTCAAGTTGAGTTCAGAATTGGTACAGGTCCAGTAAGAAAATCATGATGCCACAAAAGGTTACTAAGTATCTCCTTGCCTCATCTGTATCTAGGAAAAAATTGCAAAGTGTATAAAACACAAAGCACAGGTCCTGCCAGTTCATGCTAATGATCTGTATTGCTACTCCTCACAGGGTAGGAAACAGCAATTCTATTATTTATAATTATGCCTTATCTATTTCCCACTCCTGTTTTACTTGGAAATAGTTTTGATTAATCTGGTTTCCTTCTTGCACCATACCTCTTAGTAGAATTGCTGGGCAGAGTTAAAATCACGTTACAAGTGTCTGTCTATAGACTACTTATTTAGAAGGTATTGCATATAATGGATGTGAATAATTTTCAGCACTTTTTGTATTCAGGAGTCAAGTTAAAATGGTGTTTGTTAGCAAAAAAAATTTGGACAAAAGTGTCTGCATTGTCACAATCTGGCAAAGAACTGTTGATAAATTAGCTGGGCAGCACTCATCAGAATTGACTGACCCTTACAGACTGGGGCACGGCTTGTGTCGTTCAGTCCCAGCGATCCTGGAATATGGAAGCAGCGGCCAGGACTGCTGCTGTATATTTCAACTGAAAGTAGATTCATTGCTGAACTAATGATGGTTTGTTATAACATGCTGTATGCAGTCAAAAACACTATCTTGTGCAAGACCCCATGAAGTCTTACCTGATTTCAGTAGGACTATGAACATACCTATGCCTTGCAGAATATTATAGTGTAGCTACAAAAGCAGTACAGTTAAGTCAGCATGGTGTCACTAGCAAGCTAATTTGTCTTATCAAAGTTGCCATCAAGTACCATGCTTCTGGTATTTGACCTAATTTGGAGAACTGTAAGACAGAAACGCTTTGCACAGTATAGACAAATCCTACACTTCATAGTTCCACGTGATTTTGGAGCTACGAATCCAGAGAACACAAAAGTTTCCTTCAGTTTTCATGTTAACCACTGTCATGAATTTGTTCAATCTAAATAGCGTACAGACATACACTGCAGTGATGTAACTTCCCTGCAGTCATGCCGAACTCTCAGTGAATGCAGGTATAATGTAGACCAGGAATGGCAAAGCCTATAATTTCTGAGGTAACTAACTGTAGAATGGGAATCAAAATCCAATGTACTTCACATACTCAACTCTCTTCATATCTAAAAACTGGTGATAAAGATAAAATTCTCCACATGGACAAAGGTGCGTAAAGTACTCTCGATTAGCTAAGGTCAAGGATGAAATGTTAGACATTACACTGGAAATAGTTTTAAGTGGGCTATTTTTCAAACGCGGTCTGCAAGTGTTTCAGCAGCAAATACTTTGGCCCAGATTTTCAACAGTGCTCAACACTTTAAAAATCCAGTGATACCGAGTTTCTTTGCTAAAACTGATATTTGTACCAATTTTAGCATATGATACCTCCTTCACTAATAAATTATGTTTCAAATCTAGAAACCTGAAATAATTCCAATCTAATTGAGCACAAGTTCAGGATTCCCTAACTTTATGATAAGAAACCACATTACAAATAGCCAATAGACAGAAAAAAAAACCCAACTCCTTCAGTGAAACAATACACAAGTTGTACTCTTAAAAGGTGTTCCCATGAAGAACTACTTTGTCTGTAATACTGTGCAGATACCCAGCATCTGGATCCATATAAATTGCCATGAAGATTCATCATGCTCTCTCGAAACGTCCCTGTAAGAAACTGCAGTTGTATGAGTTGTCTGGTATGAGATACTGCTACAAATAAATCTGACAAGCAAACAGCTACAGCAAAATGGATTGCCTCTGATAGAGTGTCAGCTTGCTCAGTAATCTGTGGTCTTTTGTGGCTGAAAAGAATGAAAGAACAATTTTTGCAAAAGAGTAAGATAGCTGATACAGTCAGTACTTAGGTACAACTATTTTAAAACACCCCCAAGTATTCAGTCTATTCTTAACTGCCTGGTCACAGGTTATGATCAGTGAATCCTAATAATATTGAGGTCTAAGGTTTAAGAACATATCTGATAGATCTGGGTGTTAGTCTGTGTACCCTGAACTCTATTTTACAGAATGATCTAGAGATACAAAAAACCCACTTGATTATGCAAAGTGATACCTAGTGTTTTATTTGTAAAAACTTCCCTGGAATGGTAATTTGAAAATGTACTTTAAAATATTTATTAAAGTGATAAATGATCTCTGACCCTTGGATATTCTGTCTCAGAAAGATTAACCACTATTATATGTATAGCTGTATGTGTTTGAGAATTGTCTTCTCTGCTTTTTTCCAGTGAAAAAATGACTATTGGTTGATTGGTTTCTTTAATGAAATATGCCAAGTGGAAAAGATATTCCTATACTGGATTGAGCATATCCACCCTGAAGTGTCCCTATCAGTTTGATATAACTGCTGTAAAATCACATCTCACCTTCTTCTGAAATAACCTTCCTGTATACCACAGGAATCTTCAGTTATCTCGTAATATTAAACCAGATTCCAAACCCCAATTAAATATAGCATATCAACGCCGAATTATAATATTAAAGATGCCTTTTAGACTCAATATTGTAATTGTTTCATTTTCTGTCTTGCTACCATTCCTTATTTCACAGGCACAATGGGGAAATCTCTGCAGGTTTGGAGCTATTGCCCTGCTCACAAAAGTAACAAAATGTTGAGCTGCACTCTCAGTGCTGTCTGAACTACTCTTGTTCACAAACCTCGGCTGGCGATGCCCTGTGAAACCGTGTTTCCTTGTGACATTTCCAGTACTTTTGACTACAGCTGGGCAGAAAGGATAGCAATGTTGTGACTTCTATGCTTTCATTTTTAGTTAATAGTGACAATGCAGACATGAAAAAAAAAATATTGAGAGGCAGCATGAAATATTAAAGAAAGCTCTAGCCTTAGATTCAGGCGAGCTTAAATTTGCGTTGGACTCAGCTATTACTGGCCTTTGGCCATGAGTGAAAGCAGCTGCCCTCTATTTCTTCAGACTATTTAGATCGTACGATGCTGTGAGCCTGTCGTGTTTCTCATTATACCTTGACCTTAGCACAGCAAGGCAATAATCTTGGATTAATGATACCATACTATAAATAAATAATACTTAAATATTGACTCTAATTAATGAATTTAAATTAACTAGTTTGATTGAGCCCAAAAGTCCATTCCAATATTAGAGAAATGAGCAAATATTCAAACTAGCAATTCTTAAAGCTATCTTATTTTTAGTCTAAGTCCAAGGTCTAACACCAAGGAAAACAGTACATATTAAAATGTCTTGAAATACATTATATAATACATGTTGTGTGTGTTAATTTATGTGAAGAAAATATTATTCCGATAATAAGAGTATGCAATAGACTATTGGAATATATTGGATGTTTATGCAACACTTCTTACATACGACTGTGCATTTGTTCCTCTGATTACTGTAAATTATTTAAATATATGTTAGGTCAATACAAAATGTTTCAAGAAAGTTCAAGGAAATTCAAACATCAGAACCACTCCTAAAAAAACCCCTGGAAACATATGTATCCTCACAGAAGATTAAGCATTTTAAAAAAATAGTCTATAAACCCAATATAAATTCATAGCATAAGATTAAACATTTTGAGTATACCTAATTCAAACTAGATCATAATTTAAATATTTTCTCATTGTGTTCTAGCAGCCAAATATTAATTCAATGCATGCACATCTGCAAGACTATTTAACAAGAAGAGGCAGAAAAATAATTCAAATGACAGTGTGTTTTACTGGGTATGTGTGTGTATAGCATAACTGTGTGTGAAATGAACAAGTATTTCTGCTTTTGGGGAAAATATAGGTCCAAGATTTTTCGTCACTGAAATTAATTCTAGATACACAATAATCTGGTCTGGTTTTGCTCTGCTTCACAAACAGAAGCCTCTTGCACAAAATGCACTTTGAAAGCAAAATGTACTATTCTTAAGTATTAGAAAATAACACACTTATTGCAGAGGCAGAACATCAGTCACAAATATTGGCTATTTAACAAGGGTTCTTAAACATAAGCTTGCTGAACTACTTTGTGTCATTTTTCCAAAGAAAATGTACACTCTTCAGTAAACTGCATAAATCAGATTAAAGAAAATACATGAAGAAAGAAAAAATAAAGTCCAATTTTACAGTCCAATTTTATATCATTACACAGCTTTTTAAATTACAACATATACATTAAAAGGCACTGTAGTGACTAACATTTGCATCTCAACTAAAAAAACCACCACCACCAAAGTCACTTGCCTCCCATTTGCCCCTCTGGAATCAGAGATCAGCCTATCTTTAAGAGTGCACTGCATACAAGGCAGGATGACATATTTTTTCAGTTGCAAGACTGCAGACCAAGCTGATTGTCTGAGTTTCCTGCAGTAATTCCCCATCCCTCCCCCTCTACCACCACTAAAAATTGCTTGCTTGCAAGGGCTTTGTCTATACAACAAATAATTGGGTGCAAAAGGAAAGTATCAGCAGAGTGATGCTGCCAGGGTTAAGCTTCATCTGTGGAAACTGTATGGAGTTTGGGGTTTTACTTTGGGCTGAATTTAGTCTGTTCTCTTGGATCCCTCCCATCACACACATAGACTGAAGGTGCCTAAAGGAGCAAGTGCTGGTTTGGACTTACCATCCCCACTGATTGCTGGACGGCATGCAGTCCACTTCAGTAGCAGAGCTTCTGATTTATTTTCCTCAGAAAAGAATCTAGTTTGGACTTACCAAAACCATTCTGCAACTGAACCAAGACATGGCAAGTGGGGTCAATGGGAGAATTCATTTACAAACTGCACTGCTGCTCTGAACGGATAGGCTAATGGAGACGCAGCCCGTGAGTGTGAAACAGATCATTTTTTGGGAGGCTGGGAAAAAGCAGAATATATCTGAAATTACATGTTATATTGTCAGCAGCGGCCAGTTCAATGAAGCAACATATATGGTGCAAGAATTGAAACCACTGGGGTATATTCCAGTTTTGGAAAGTGACAAAAAAGAATATGCAAGATTAAAGTAATGTCTTCACGTTAAAATACTCATTCCTCTGGCAATAAATAGGAGATACTTGGTGACTGAACATTATTATGCTGTGAGCTTGAGACAAACATTTGGAAGCAGGTGAGGAGGAACTCTTTAAAATAGAATAAAAAACATCTGGGAAAGCATTTCTGAAAGATGTTACATATAAATACTGTAGTATAATACTCATCTGAAGCATGTCCTGCTTTTATGTAATAAATTAAATCTGTGAATGTCTTTCTCTTTTTTTTTAAAATTCATTCCTGTTAGTTGGATTCCATGTGCATTCCACACATGAGTCAGTATCAGGGTTAGCTTTCTGTCTTTGGTGCTGATGCAACAGGTTTTCCATTTACAAGGTTAAATTTCCCTCTGTATTATAGAGCGGGAATATACAAGTCTCTGGAAACATTAAGATTGCATTGAACTATGACAACTGTTCTTGCTAACTTTGCTGCTTACCAGTGCTGAGGCTTTCTACTGAGCAGAGAATTAACATCTGCTGTCACAGGCTGATTCCAGAAGTGACAGTAAGTTGCAGACTGAAAAATGTTGGCATGATTTCTCTGTATCCTGTACACTGAAGACAACTTATGGAATTCACTGACTATGTGCAAGGGAGGCAGTGTTCAGTAATTAATGGCATATTTAAAATCTGTGGCATACATTTGCATTTGTCTCTAGAGAAAGAATAAGATGACAGCATCTAGGTAAATACTACGCAGAATTTCACACTTACAGGATTCTTCCGTCTCAGTAATCTGTAAGCTTGCTGTAACCAACTGAAGATTATATTTGCCCCACTGGGAAAAAAATCATCTTTATTAAAAAGTTTTCTGACAGTTTGTGCTATCCTATTTTTTTTTCTTTCAATTAATCAACTTTCTATTCAGGAAAAGGATCTAAAAGAAGATTGGAACCTCAACTTCCAGGGGATGGCATGAGGTGGAGAACTAGCTGGTTCATCCTCTGCCACTTCTACTTCTTATTTTGAAATCTGCTGGTGGTGAGTGGCTACTATCAGTTCCCTGTGAAACTGTCAGGTTTTCAGAGGACAATAAAGCCTTCATTTCTTTCCAGGTGAACAACTGGTACACAATGAGAAGAGAAGTGACTTAAATGATCGATGCCCAGAAGTAAGAGCCAAATTTGAAGACTGACATGTTTGTCTTATTACGTTTGGCTTGTTGATGCAACATGATTGGATCTCTAGATAACATTAATAATTAAGTGAAGAGAGCCATCTGTTCAGCTGTCTATAGGAAATGACATAATCTTAAGCCCAGCTATAACTGCTCAAAATACCTACATAAAAGTTGTATTAAAGAAAATTAGGCAGTTGTAACCCCAAAAGGCTTCATGACTGTGTCAGGAATACACAGGTATCTCATCCCAGTTATGTAGCCGACTTGGACCACACTGCAAGCAACATCAGTGAAAAACCTGACTAAGACTAAATCGGATCTCCTCTGCCAGTATGGTATTTCTCTTTGCTGCAGCTATTTTAAGAACAATATGGAGAAACATCCCGGTTGAGCATGGAAAAAAGAGGAAAGTCCAGCTTCATTTGTTTGCTCTCAGAAGACATGGTGAAGCTGTCATTTCAAATCATATTTTAAATAAGTGTGTGGGAGTACGTGCGAGACAGAGGAACGATAAGAGAGCTTACACTTAGATAAGACAAAGACAAGCTTTTCATATACAAAACCTATTCTTTTGTTGCTCCTACTAGTTCCGCCTCCTTCTCTCTGAAGTTTCCACTTCCTTTCACTTGTTAACATCTCCTACAGCCTCAGGTAATGCACTCTGGCAAAATGCTATGCTACCCGAGATCTAAACTTTAAGACACACAGAACACATCAGTAATTTCACACAGGAAAAACATAATCAGCAGGCAGCCTTCAACAATAAGTAGCATTAAGTAACAGCTTCTGAAACCTTCCTAGTAGAATAAAAAAAAACCCTGACTGACAATTAATTCCTCATAATACGGTAAGATTGATTGCCTTAGAAAGCCTATGAAATCACATTCACAGTGATATTATTTGAAGGCTCTGTATAATTCATCGGCCACCCTGTCATGCATTGTGCATGTGATGTTATATTTTGGACACACCTGGAAGTATTAGATATAAACTTAATTTGTATGATGTGGCCCAGACGTAAAAAAAGTGCATTGCTTGGGACTACATGATTCAGTGAGAAAATATAAATGGGAAATTACTGGAGCTGAAATTTTATTGCTAAGTTATTTATCTTTGTTATTACTTTCTGAATCCTTTTGTGCTTATTGTTTGCTACAACAGATAGAGCAACTCTTACTTACGCTTGAAGCTGAGGATTATGAAGGTGGAATTAGTCACTGCATACCAAAAAAAGAGATTAACATGTGGTCCAAGTTGGTGTTTATTCTCCTAATGCCTGAAATCAAATTTTTCATATGTATGTATATATATATATATGTTTATGCATACACACACACACTCTCACACACACACATATCCATTCAGTCTGACTAAACCGTTCCAGAATTACACTGAACATGAATAGCAATGTATTCTTTTAAGAGAGAAAGATGTGAAGACTACCTGATTTTGAAGAAAAGGAAGGCTCTTTTGATTGTGAGAAGAAGAAATTATACACATACATAAATGCCCTGGCTCTCCATAGATTTTATAGTTAGCAATGCAAATGTTTGTAAGAAAAACATACCTATTCATAAAGGCAAATATATAAAAATATATATATATATATATATCTCTTCTACTTCTGTAAAACATGGAGCATGCTTTCAGTTTCCATCATTGTAATGGAAGCCTG
Source organism: Ciconia boyciana (assembly GCF_034638445.1). Lineage (NCBI taxonomy): Eukaryota > Metazoa > Chordata > Aves > Ciconiiformes > Ciconiidae > Ciconia > Ciconia boyciana. The sequence continues at coordinate 5,241,952 of NC_132947.1, read as the reverse complement.
TCTTAGGACTTCAGTCAAGGAGCATCCCATGTGCAATTCAAATTAATTTCAAGTTCGTGTATATAATTAGAGCTCTGATGTTCCAAAATTTCACAAATGGGCTTTTATTTGCATTCTGAATGTAACCACTGATGGGCATGACTCTACTTGTAAATCAGTCATGTCCTAGCACTACACGACCAAGTGTGCAACTGGATGCATGCAGCTTTTAACTTTGGCCTGTGCCAACTTTGTTTTCTGACCATTCAAACTTCTGAACTGTCCTTCGTAAGACTCTGACAAATTACATGCAACAATCTTAAAGAGAACAAGTCAGGAGAGAAATATGCACACAGTTTGCAGTGAGAAAACAATGAGGCATCAGTTGACTGCAGTATGCTACCATAAAACATCTTTGCATCGCTAATTCCAAAGCCATCCTTATTTCTCTTTTATAAAGGTTCCCAGCATGTGATCCATCCCTCTGGAAGAAGACGTAAAGGAAAAGGACATTCACATTTAAATATCATAATCTCCAACTGGATTTCACTACTGCTAAGACTAAAGGGAATTAGGGATTTACAAAGGAGGCTTCAGCATGATATAAATCTCCAAAGGCTTGCCCTTTGCTCCAGCTACTTCCCCAGTCGAAGCTGAGCAGACTATAACTCATGCTGGTTTAAAAGCATCTTCAACAAATATGAGAAAATGAATTAAAAACAGGACACGGAGAATCCCATATGATGCAGACAGCTGAGCTCTTAGCATTATTTCTTATTCTCTATAGTCTGAAAGGGTTACAATAATGCTAATTTTGTGAAGCCTCATCATGGCAAGTTGAGAAGGAAGCATATACCATGCAGGTTTATGTGGCTATAACAGAACTTTGCGTAGCTCATAAAAAGAACCTAAAGATTCCATGAACCGCACTGCATGGCTGTTCATATACAGGATAGCAGGAGAAATCCTAAAATACATAAGGAACCAGATTTACCAGAAAGTGGTAAATATCCTGGGCAACGCAGGATCTGGTAAGCATGTAAAATGTTAATACAATTAAAGAAGAAATCATAGCTGTATGTTTTAAACAAGATATTTGCAAAGCTGTGCATGCTTATAGTTTCACAAATCAGAAACTTCCAGCTAGCAACTTTATTGTGTATTAACCTTTGCTCAACGTATTGCTCTTAATTGTGGTAATATGACAATAATGTGAATTAAATGATCCTGTAATTTATCTCACATAGGTATTTCTAAGGATCTACGTACTAACTGTTGTGGTTTAGCTTCAGTCGGCAACCAAGCCCCACCCAGCCGCTCGCTCACCATCCCCCCTGGTGGGATGGGGGAGAGAATCAGAAGGGCAAAATTAAGAAAACTCGTGGGCTGAGATAAGAACAGTTTAATGATGGGGGGGGGGGGGAAGTAATGAAAAGGAAAGCAGAGAGAGAGAAAGAGAGATGAACAAAACCCAGGGAAAAAAGAACAAGTGATGCAACCACTTACCTCCCCGCCAACCGATGCCCAGCCCATCCCCGAGCAGCGATCGCTGCGCCCCGGGCAACTCCCCCAGTTTCTATACTGAGCATGACGCCCTATGGTATGGAGAAGCCATTTGGCCAGTTGGGGTCAGCTGTGCTGGCTGTGTCCCCTCCCAGCGTCTTGTGCACCCGGCAGAGCAGGGGAAGCTGAAAAGTCCTGGACTCATGTAAGCACTGCTCAGCAACAACTAAAACATCGATGTGCTATCAACATTATTCTCATCCTAAATCCAAACCACAGCACTGTACCAGCTACTAGGAAGAAAATTAACTCTATCCCAGCCAAAACCAAGACACTAATATGGAAATGCAATTGCATTCCTGATAGTGATATCTTGGAAATTAATCTAAAAATTGTATTAAATCCTTACAGAGGGGTCTCTCAGCTTCAGGGAGAAGAGTTTTGCGATGTTCAGAAATAGGAATGGGTTTTTTTCCCAGCAAAAAGGTCCAATATGCTGATTCAGAGTAGTTAATGAACAACTAAACAGATTCTGCATGTAATTAGGGAATATATATTCGGTGTGAGAGGGTATTTTGAAGCTAAATGGTAGAGAAGTAGAGAATTTTTTATTTTGAAGAAGGTAATATCATTTAGTGCTTAGTACCAAAAAAAAAAAAAAAGAAATTATTTCTAGCTTTTCCCTTGCCTGTCATTTTCCTGTGCATGTCAAGTTGTGTGCAAGCCTACATAAATCAGCTATAATAAAATCCAACTCATAGAAATGGTACCAATTTATTTAAGCAGGCCCAGAAAGAAGACGTAGGAATGACAAATACTGCTTTTAACAAGGTAACATGTTCATATTGGCTATTAATGGGTGCAATTAATTTGTATTTTTATTAAAAAGACAGAATTACAAATGCATTTTCATTGTCCCAAATTCAAGTGATATATAAAGAGACGGGGAAATGCTTATGTTTGGTTAAGACATATAGTTTGCTCAGCTCTTTAATGGAGTATTAAACCAGAATTTTTTACAAGTCAGTGCCATACTAATTTTTGTTCAAAAACTGACCTCAAAAGTTTTAGTCCTGCATATACCTGCTGGAAAAATGCATTAATACACTGTTTAATAAAAGGGAACTATTTTAACCTTTTGTAAAGTTAAACCCATTTTCCAAAGGTTAATATTTAACATGGAATGAGTACTGAACAAACTAAGATTTTACCCCAGCCACTGTTAGCTGAGTGTTTAAAAACCACCTTTTCTGCATGAAAGGATGATTCCAAGTGACTAGACCCCAGGTATTCAGCTAGTTATTTAAGTAAATTCTTCCATCTATCTTTACTGAGCAAAGAACTGAAACATGCTTACACATGAAGTCATTTTAATAGCAGACTGTTCACAGTGGTGGATTGCTGAATTGGGGCTTTTCCCACTCATCCCAAACTACACCTTTATGCTCTTGCTGATACAATTTTTATTTGAACTGAAAGAAAATACATCTCCAGAACAACTTAACTGTTTATTTTGTTACAGCAAACTATGCTTCAGTCTCCACAGGAAACAAGAGCTGGACCCTACATGGAATTTCTAATACCATAAATATTCATTGCTATGTAAGATTAATTTCTTTTCTTTGCCTGTGCACACAGAGCCCTTCAAAGCACATTCAAGTGCCATGCAGCTAAAAAAAATTAATTTCTCTTTACTCTTCCTCTTTTGACTTGGATTTATACTTTTCCCCCCCATAAAAAAGGACAATGTTTAATTGACTATCTCAGCATGGTTTTTTTTCTGTATCACTGCAGCCATGCAAGTGGTTGCCTTGTGAAAAATTGCCCTAGACTAGTCCAACCTGAGTTTGCGCTAACTTCTTTTGTATCATGAGCTAGACTGGCACCTTAACCTGAAGAGACACGTCCTCTAAATGTGTTCTTGCTGTTGATTTTTTAAAATACTACCCTGTACAGAGAGCTTGGTAACACACTCTTAAATCCCGTCTAGCTCAGACAGACAGCCTCATAAACTTCGACAGTTTTATGAAAGAGCTCTAACTTTTCATTGTCTATCTACCTCATCTTTCTTCATAAAAAGGAAACTCTTTATCTCTAATTCCTATATTTTACAAAATTTTTTGGGGTCCATACTGGCTTGTACCAGTATTTTAAGGTAAACAGTATTTGGAAAATATAGCTAAAATATTTATGTTAAAAAGTGCTCCTTTGCAGTGTCATAAAGTTTCTTAATTTTGTTATTGCCTTATAGGGCAATCTTGGCCGAAGGGCCAAGAAATTGGGCTGTAGGCTGTACTCCTTGACTTCACAGCCCTGTTTGTGGCTCTGCCCCTGATTTAGCAGCTGACCAGGAAAACAATTTCCTTTGTCCACAGCTCTACTTTCCCATTTCTGAAACCCTGAGCCAGCAAGAAGCCCTAAGTAAAGCTTCAGGAAAACTATCAGTAAGCACAGGCCAAGATACCTGCGCATCTTATACTCGACAGCGTGTGACTCACGTTTGAGATGTTATGATTTTACACAACGAAAAGCAATGGTTGCTCTAATTATGCTCTAATTAGTTCATTATTGACTGCAAAGGAAAGTGCATATGTCTGTGCATGTGCTCCTCTGACAGGTATATGAAACACAAAAAGAGAAGAGTAAAAGTACAATATTTTCAGATATTCCCGGACATACTAACCAATATATCATTCCAATAAATTTCAGTTTTGTGACGAATATAAAAGCTGAACACATTCTATAGAATAGCTCTAGACAAACTGCCAGAAATAAAAAGATCTTGAATTCACAGTGTTTAATATATGATCACATCTCCAAGTACAGTAACTCAGAAGTGGGAGGGTACTGAGGGAATGTTAAATGTAGGGCATTATATATTAATATAATTTCTTTCTTTCCTCAAGATAAAGAATATTTTTGCTCATGCAGCCTTAATTTAGATGGCCTGTCAAGTCCTCCTTTCTGCAGTGTCATGATGAAAGACGCTGACATGGGCCAGCAGAGGCAGTACTGGGGCTTTTCAACTATTACTGTATAAATGCTAATGAATGTCCTTCAATAAAAGGATCCCTCAAGCTCCCTCATCTAGACCCTCCATTGTAACATCCATAAATTATCCGTTTGTTTGCTTGTGCTGAATCTCAGAACATTTTGGGATCTGCTGAAGTCAACATAAGGGCTCACACTGATTTCAGAGCGTGCTGTAGCAGTCCTTAATGCCTGGATCCTGCCACGAATCCACGTTTGTAAACTGGTTCTGCATTAAGGTCCACGGACTCTACCCGAGTTCAGTGCTTTGCTTGCTCAGAGCTTGTGCGGAGCCTCAGCAATGACAGTGGATCTATGGTGAAATGGAGATGCAAGTTCAGCTTGGACTGTACGCACCCAGTCTAGCTAACATACTTGCGGGGCCATCCCTAGGCTTAGGGCAGGAGCCAAACATCGGGAGGCAACAGAATTCCTGTGACACTGCTACCTATTTTGTCTGCGTTAGAGCCCCGAAAGCAAGGCAAACCCAAACCACTTTGGGCATAGTCCTTCTGGACTGTGCTGTCGGGACAACCACTATCACTGGGAGGGGGCTGAGCATCATCAGTGAACACCACCAGCAATCCTTCCATTTCCATACAAACAAACAATCCAGCCTTCCATGGGTCTCTGCCTCACTCTCAGCATTACTCCTCTCAGGTGAAAGCCCATGTCTCAACCTGCCATGTGATAGGCATTGTTAGGGCCTTAGCTCCTCTAGGGACTCATAATCCAATTTTGCTTCACTGTTGAGAAAATCTGAGCCTGCTCTGTGCAGTTAGCAGTGCTGATACACTGAAAACCCTGCCTTCATCTTCAGTTGTGATTACACAAGCATATTATCAGAGTATGTTACAATTACAATTTTATTTTTCAGAGTAGAACATCTTGATGTTTCTCCTGTCATATTGCAGTGGAAGTTTGCTGGTTTGACCATCCTAATTAAGCAGTTCTTTTATAGCCACACATTGCCACAGTACAAAGCAGTTTTAAGCTCTTTTACAAATAAAACAGTTTATCATAATTAACTGCACGATAGGATAGAGCTCCCTAAAGACAACTATAAATATTGCTTCCTTGCCACTGACAGGCTGGCAATGAGGATTTGCCACTAGGCGAAAGAAACATCTATTTTTTTACTACCTCAAGTAGCGGTGTGGGCTAACCAGTGTAGTAATTGCAATGATCATACTCTTTACCTATTGATTTGATTGTGCAGAGAAATATGCAGTGACATCACTCGAGAGTGGTCTCTGCTGAGCAGGATCAGTGGTGATGCAGCAAGGACTGGAATGTTAATGACTTGCAGTAAAATCAGCCTATTTATGCCCTCATCAATCACTATCTCCGCAGATACCAGAAATGCACTAAAAGAATTTCCATTGAAAGACTAGCTTTAATTAACTCTCGCCCTCACTCAACACAGCAAAAACCGTGCCCGATTCAAACTGCTGTAAATGTGCTTTCTTATGCCTGCAAAGCGGTTTGATTTAGCAGTGTGCATGTCCCAGGTGGCTCATGCAGACCAGTGTTTCCCAGCTGGAGAGCCACAAGAAGGAATGAGAAGAGTCAGGAAGCTTTGAAAATTTTACTGTAATCTAAATCAAAGGAAATCATGTTCATCCGCCCCCTTTACTTCTTTATACTTCAAGGTCAAGTATTTTCTGTAAACTTTTCCAGACGCACACAGACAAAAAGATGCAGGCTTATCCTTGCCACAGAGCCACTTTAGCGCTCTCATGGTAAATGTAAAGAGTGCAAGGAAAAATGCAAGGAGGGAAATGGAAAGACTGTGGGATCTGGGGTGCTCAATCAATATGTAGCATAACAGCCATTTTCAGTGTGAACAATTTCAAACCAGATCTCTCCAACTGTTGGCACTTCCATTTTCAGATGAAACTCTGAAGCCTGACTCCTACAGGATCTGGATGCAATGAGTACATCTGAAAACAAGGTTCAGTGTGCTCAGACTTACAGATAACCTCCCTAAATGGTAACTTTGAAAGGATAAGAAATCTTGTGATGCAGAATAGCGAACTCAGTCCCAGACAATCAGGAAAATGGACTGACAGACAGCAAAAGAAGCAGTAGGCTAAGCCTGGTCACAAACCACAGTGGTGTTTTACCTCCAAGAAAGAAAGTACTAAGAAACAAATAAAATCTTAAGAATGAGAAAGCCATCAGCTCAAGTTACATCACCTGTTCACCGATTCAGATCCTTTTCTTATTTTCATGCCACAACCCTTAATCCCTGGTGTCAAGAATCTCATCTAATTCTTTCATCTACATCTTGATGCTTCTTGAATATATTCTCTTACATTGTTACGCAGGGGTGCATGCTCATTACTTGCTACATGAACCTCCTCTATATAGTTTGTATTTGACTCCTGATTTTGTAAGCCTTCAGATTAAGTTCTTTTATTGTTAGGCTCTTTTGGATCAACTTTATCAAGATTTTTATTTCTTCCTTGAGTTATTACTTTATTAAATTTAAATCTTTAATAAAGTCTTCTTTCCCCCATGACAATAAACTTAACATGAATAAACTTTTCTCACAACTTTTGCAATTTTCCAAGCCTATTATTTTCTCACTCTAATCTGAAAGATTTCTACATAAGATGCATTATTTCTTCAGTGAACAAAAGAAACAAAAAAATTCTGCACCAGAAGTATGAATCGTGGGTGAAATTCCTATCTTCAGCATACTGTGTTCTAGGATTTACACATGATATCTGGTCTGTTACTGGAATGCCTGTACTAAATTAGAGGCAACTGCATCTGTGACATTGTGATTCCAATTCTTATTGATTACATACACTCGTATAAGCAAAAGCCAGCTCCTCAGTTAAGTTTTGCCTATGTATGCTTACTGCAGAGTCCTTGTCACAGACTCTAGTATTTGTGCTAATTGACAATGGCTTCATTTAGATTGTGACAGAATAGAACAAAATAACATCCTGCGTTCTTCTTTACCTTTCCTACTAAATAATGAACTAGGGCTTTGTTTTGACTTACGCCTGTTCTTTCACAGCATCTAGTTGCACAACATGGCTGCTTGGCTGCTGTGTCGGGAGGGGCAGTTCCTCATCAATCCAGGTGAGCAGGCAAAGACATCCTTCTTTAAATGGCAGGATGCACTTCTTCAGGAGCATAAAATCCATGTAAGGTCATACAAGCAACACTTGCAGTGCTGGGAACTCCACTATTCTTTGGCTCGTTTCCCATCAGACTTGCAAGTTAACTTCTCAAGTATAAGCTAATTAGAAATCACCCGTGAAATTATCCAGACTAGCACCTCACATCTCTGTATTCTTCCTTCAAGCACTCTTGAGAGTATGTTGTCTAGATCTAGTGGTTTGTCAATTGGAACTCAAGACTTAGTGTCTTTAATTAGGGATGTGCCAAAGTAGCTGAGTTTAATGGAGATGCCTAGCAGATAGCGCTCTCTCCGTTCCATTTCTATTTTAACAGTTTCATTACAGATGGATGTCCACAGTGATAGCCTGTATACACTTTACAGAACAGCTGATCTATTGAAGTGCTGCTGGTTTTGATTTGTGTCCCTGTTGCGCTGTGCCACGTTACAACACTTAAAAATCCCTATTATGCTGGGCCACACAGAGAGTTGACGTGATATAATGTGGCATGACACTGCATAAGCAAATTAATAGTTTAATAACATGACACCTGGTGTCTGCAATTACAGTGGCCACTGCTCATAAGTTTGGCTCCTGGAAAAGGCAGGGATAATGAATTATTCATCAACTACTCTGATCATATAATTCAGTACTCATACCTCCTTTGCCTTCAATAAGCCTTTTCACTGTTATTTATAATCATCCTTTTGCTTTGTAAAGGTAAATGCTAAGTAATTGTTAAATATCTCTGCCATTTCCTGAGTAAACTGAAGATACTGAAAAATAATACTTACTAATATATTTGCAATATATTCATTTTTTAATGCTTGAATTAAACTACAAGAAAGAAAAAGGAGAGAGTATCACTAAACACGAAACCAAGAGGCCCTGATCGGTGTAAAAGCAATGCCTCAACAAAGAAAAATACTGATTTGTTGACATCAATATTTCTTATAAGTCAGTAATGGTATTATTGCATTCTAAATATGAATACAAAACGCAGCGGCTCTTAGTCACAAATTAGATGAAATGTTGATGCCATTTGCTTTAACCCTCTGTAACTATTATTTGGTTATTTAAACTAATACATCAGACTGAGATAGAATCAGTAACTGCTACATATACAGTTCCCACAGTGAATTCTCAGGGTCAGTTTTGCTATACATATTAGAACAAAATATACTAATAAAAAATCTGAGCAAAAGAATATTGCATGGGGAGTTTCATAAAAGTTAGAGACAATTTTATTCCAGCTCACTGTACCTGTTTCTATGCTAATCTTCAATACTATTGTGTCTCTTACTGTATACCGTAAGCACATGTACATTGCAATGGAGATCTTGAGTAACAACAGGGATTGAACCACTACCTGCTGTGCTGAAAACATGTCTTTGCCTTTTGAAAATCATATTCCATCTGCCCTCGGTCTACAGAGAACACATATAAGCCAGTTACAATGCATTTAAAAATGCACTTTTTCAGCTTTCTTCTGGCTTCTTTAAATTCTACATTTAAGCAGCTACTTAAGTCTTACTGTTTTCAAAGTCACTGGCCATCTAGAGCCTCCTCTATCTTGCTGTGAATATTTCATTCTTTGATATTGTGTTTGACTCGAGAGTCTAATTTTTAGCATCCAGGCTTCTAAATATTTGTCCAATTATACTGGTCATGACCCGTTCTGAGTCTAACTTGTAATATAAACCTTCATTCAAAGTCCTTGGAAGCATAAGATAATATTTTAATCAAGTTCAGTAAGCTTTGGATTAGAGTTATTGTGTAAAATAATTTAAGTCATTTAACAATTCATAATTTTCAACCCATAAGAACTTTGATCAATTCAGGCCTGACTGTAAGAAGTTCTGAGCAATTCTTGCTTGCTTCAAAATCAATAGGTGGCACAGCAGCTCTCAATCTCTGTTAATTTGATCCACAAGTAAGAGCTTAAGAATTTGACCCCATAAGGTAAAACTTTTTCTACATAATCAATATGCAAGACAACAGCCATATCCAAGATAGCTCTGCTGCCCCAAACCCTGTTTAAAAATTGTATCACTGTCTGTGCTGTAGATAACCTCAGGCTCTGTGGAATTTCAGGAAGGCAGGCAGAATTATCAAGTATATAGAAATGTTTTTCAGAAATGATAAAATGGAGCCTTTCATAAAAAGGAAGTTTCTGCAATACTGAACTATAAGTTACTGTATAATAATATCTTCCCAAAGACAATACTGCTCATTACTGTGTGTTTGTGGTTGTTTACTCTGGTACCAGAATCAATAATGTCCTATCAAGCCCAGGAGAAAAAGAAGGGAATTTTCAGGACCCAAAGCTGAACTCTTTTCAGGACGACAGCACTTACTCTTTGATACAACAAAGTAATAAGGTTCTCTACATTGATGCAAATGCATTCCTAAAGGTCACCTTAAGTTTAAAGAAAGCGTTGTGAGGAAAATCTGATTTCTCAGTGCTGATTCAATAGCACAATGTGTTAGCACTTTCACAATGTGCTAGCACTTTTTGGGAGACACTGCCACCGGCACTTGTTATTTTTATCTACCCACCAGGCAGCTCAGCAAAACCCAAGAAACAATTTAACTTTGTTCATTCTTTCCCCTTGTGTATATAATAATATAGGAAGAAGAAATAAGGGGGAAACATAAAATGATCATTAAAAATGAATGAGAAGAGTGCAGATAGAAGAATTATGGGTAAATGGACTGTATCCTCATGGCACATGACATTTTTTTACTTTGCTGTAGGTTAAACAGAATATTAACTATTTGCTCTGATTAAAGTGCATTATGTTGTTGCACTGGACGAACAACAGAGGAATAAATTCTGAATAGGAGATCAATACTGTGGCTGCTGCTTCTCCCTTGCTCCAAGGGGAAGGGAATAAAGTATCTTTTGTTCTGCAACCTACTTCCATTCTGTGCCAACTCATTTGTTACCTGGCACATCAGGTGGAGCTATGACTCTCTACTGCTTAACTGCCTGCCTGCTCTTTACCCACCCATGAAAAAAATACACACAGGAATACAGCATGGTCTTTGCAATCTTTTACCAGGTATGCAAGTGTTTGGTAGTTTATTGATCTGATCTTAAAGCCAGTACATGAAAAGATCACTGTGTTTCGCCATTGACTTCTATATTACGTTATGGAAGATTGCTATTCCAATACTAATATTACCACTGGAACATCTAGCTAGCAAAGTACATAGTTACAAAGCATGTAATTTCAACTGCAGAATAGTTCTGCTGCCATCTTTGGGAGTACCAATGTCTCTTAAACCGTTTGTTACATTGCATGCTAAGGTTATAATGACTAATTGAAAAAGGAACACAGGTTTGGAACAGCCATCCCACACTACACTAACCAACAGCCTAAAGGCTTAAAGGCTCTCCTCCTTGAAGAAGGAATAAGGACATCCACATCAATCCTTACTGTGCAATATTTTGTTCAAGTCTACACCTGAGCTCATTTCACAACTGCTTTCTCACACAGATAAGCAGAATTCCCAAAGGAATTCAGGCAATCCTCTAATAGAGTTAGGATATACGTAAATAAACAGCTTCTACATACCTTTGTGGTAAAGAGGAAATTAAGGATGCCTTTAAGATGATACCACTGAAAATTCAAGTAGCTACATGTATCTTAGCATAGAAGACTCTTGGCAAAACGTTAGAAAGACCAGTTTGCACTCCAAGTACTCTGAAGGAGATGGTCACCAAATGGCAACTATTTTGCTTGCTTTATTTGTTGTTTGCCTTGGGACCCTTGACTACAACTACTACAGCTTTCCTAAACTGATGTATAGCAGGAGTTCAGGCACAAACAGTAAGCCAGGGAGCATTTCTAGTACAATCTGTTCTACAACCTCATGATCATATTTAACACTTAGCCAGCATTTAGTTCTACAAAGTGACCTTGCCACAGCAGTTTCAGTGGTGTTCACACAACACTGATATTACAAAGTAAAATTACAATTCATAGAATACACTGGTAGCTTTTGAAAGGATTCACGAGAGCACTGAAACAATACAGCAGCACCACAGAAAACCCAAAAACCACTTTAAGGCTGTTGAACTGTAAAGCTTTAAAATTGCTTTAATTCCAGAATGATACTGAAACGACAGATGGTTTGACAAACGTTTTCCAGAAGTGCAGTTAGCTGACAAAGCACATTTCTTCCCCCTCCCCTGCCCACCACGACTTAACTATCTTCTGATCGACGTGAAAACAACAGCTAATAGTAATACTCCAGAAGTAGAGCTCCTAAACAATACACTGCATACCAATGCATTTATAAGGTGTGTTCACTAATAAGAAAGCTGCCACAAGCCTCCTCTTCTGCAAGTGAAGTAGGGTCCACCTTCCTGTACTGCAGATCATGCAGTATTAGGTCATCTCAAAGCATCCCAAACTGTACATGGCCACCAGTACCTATAAACTACAAAAATGTTCTGTGTGGAAGAATTTATGCCCAAGCAGAGATCTCAAGAAAAGTTTGCAGGAATGCAGCAGTACGATACAGACCATTACCGCTTTAGCTAGTAACCAGATGGCAGCAATACTATGTCTCAGAAATAAGTGACCAGAATTGCTCAGTGCTAAGCCTCTCTATGGATTATTCTATCAAGAGGAAAGCACCCTACTCTTTACACATTTGTTATACTTATTTTTCACAGAATAGCAAAAAGGCATGTGGGAGGGAAGAATACATTGTTGCTTAGCAATGAGATGCTCATAGCATGGTTGATTTTTAAGAGGTTTTGCTAAATATACACGTCTAAAAACAAAGATAAAACCACCTCAAGTACAATGGAAAAGTAAAACTGCATTCCAAAGAATGGAATTACTTGGTTAGGCCAAAATTCCATTTATCTCTGTATCCGGTATCCAACAAAGTAGGAAAAGAGTATGAGAAATGTGACAAGTATGAAAAGTGGTCATTTCCACAGTATTCTCTCTTAATTGTGTCAGCGATTTCAGGACTTGCTGAGCCACAAAGGGCATCCATACCATTACTGTATCCTCATGGAAGCATCCTCCATTAATTCACAGTGCAGTTATGCAATGTGTTAAAAATACTTTCCTTGTTTGTGTTAAAACTGCATCCTGGTGATTTCATTGTTCCCTGGCTCTTTCATTGTTCCTCATTCACCTTCTCCGAACTAGTAGTTCAGGCATGGTACTCTAACAAAATATCTCCTCTAAACCACTTCGTGGCTCAGGGTTTGGGACTAACCACGCTGCTGGGTGTGCAGAGAGGAGAGAGGTATGCAGGAGCATCTCCAGTGCAGATGCTTGGCTGGGACCTCCAGCTGCAAGACAGTGGGGCAGCCCCACTGGCAAACAGGAACTCCAAAGCTATGATCTGGCCCCCAGACCTCTCAGCAAAGTAAGATGCTAAGTTTTCCTGACCAGCTCTTCACTTGAAAGTATATATTCAAATACTTAGGAAATACATAGATTATATGTATAATATAATTTGCTAAAAGACCAAAAGATCCTACCAGAAGATCCTGTCACTTGCAATGTATATAGGAATGTCAGGTTTGGCAAACTAACAATAAAAGCACCTATATACAGAAATACCTGCAACATTTTCTGTTTTCTATAAAATTAAACAAAGTACATAATTTTCACTTTAATGTACAAAAAAAAATCAATTTATATTGAAACACCAATGAAGATTTGGTTCCAGTTTGTATTTCTTTTCTCAAAAAGGCTTTTTATAAATCTTAAAGTCAATAGAATTTACAAAAATCTAAGTTCATGACTTGTAATATGTTCTGTAAGATTCTTTTCTGCTATGATTCACTAATATTCATGCTGATGAAAGAAAATCTTATCTACTTTTTCTGCCCAATTAAAATGTGAAGAATGCAGAAAAAAATGAAGAAATAATCAAGCATATTTTTCTGGTTCTTTTTTGCTGCAATAACATTTTGAGAAGAGGTCCTTCTTGTTTTTACGCTATTAATAATCCTCCATTTGCAAAATCATCAATGTCTGCACAATTATAAGACTGTAATTTCAATTACTGGAGTATGAACAAGTGGGATGAAAGCATGAGTTATGAGGGAGAAACACTGCTTTTTCTTCAACATCCCACTATTAAATCAGGAAACTAACAATCTGTGAGTGGTAAATGGACTTATTTCTAAACAGAACATTGGGTAAAATTAGATTACACAGGCAAGTAATTTCTGAAGCTAAGCAGATTTGAAGTACTATCAGCTGGGTGGACAAGTTGCACAGCTGGTGTTCTTATGGGAGATTCTAAGCACTGGCAAAGAAGAGATACTCAAGTGAATATACAGTACTTCAAGTATTTTGGCTGCTACTCTACCGTGATTTTCACCACATCTTCTGGCCTCTGTGATGGAAAGAGGGGAGGTGAACTTCTTTCTTACACAGATTAGCAAAAGGTATTGTTACAAGTTAAGTGTAATTGAAAATACCCTTCCTTTAGACACTTAAACATCTTTTCTGCAAACAATAACAAATAGTTGCCACCATCTAAACCACAATTGTACACAAGCCTTTATAGTTGGCTTGCCATGCAAGTTGAGGATTTTCCGAAAGCCTGAAGTAGTAAACACAAGGGTCTGTGCGCAGATTAGTGATGACAAAAGTGTCTGTCTTTTGGGAGAAATAGGAGAAAACCTAAAGAAACAGTCAGAACAAAACAAAACACACCACCCAGATCTCTCTTGTTTTTCTCCAGAGTTATCTATGCACTGGAAAGAGCAGAACTATGAGAAACTGACTCTACATAAGTCCTGAAGTGTAGAGGGAAACAAGGTTTTCATCGCCTTTGGAAATTACAAAGCATGGCATCCGTAAGACTCCTGTTCCACCTCTCTCTTTCTCTCTCTGCAGACGGAAAAAGTTTTGTCTGAGGTCTGTTAAGGAAGAGAATTACAAATCTCCAGAACTGTAGAAGCCCAGAATAGAAGAAGTGATAAAAATATTTCGTTTTCTGTATGTAACCCAATGTCATTTCATAAAGATCTAAAATATAGTCAAGCTACAGCACACAGTTTGCTAGTACTGGTTTACTTGCATTTGCTACAGCAACTTCTGAAATAGGGAGGACAAATTTTATTTTGCAGTGCAATGAGCTATACACTCTCATAATCAAGCTCTCTTCAAGGTAAATATCTCCTGTGGGCAATTTAAGAACAGGTAATTTGAATAGCATTTACATCTCAGACTTATGATCTGTAACTATTACAGATCTTAAAAAAAAAAAAGAAAAAGGAAATGACAAAACCATTCGTGGTTATAAAAGCCCGCCATTAGTAACTAGAAATATTTACTGTAATACATTTGATTTATAGTATCACATCTTAAAGACTGAGCTATACCGGAGTAGCTGGAGCATTCTAGGAACTGAAAAAGATTTGGCTGTTTTTGGAACAGCTGCCTTCGACATTCTACCTTCGAGAGAAGTATTAATTTCAGCAGAAAAATGTTCTGAACATGATTTTTCAAAACAACCAAGTCACCAATACAACTGTATTTCAGTCAAGCAAAAAATGACAATATATAGTGCACAGAAACTGATTACACCAACTGTCTCACAACTTTTTTTAATGAAGCAAGAATGACAAAAAAAATCACCCATGAAGTAGTCATGCAAAAAACTTTTATCAGGTAGTTCAAATATCTGAGACAAGTTTCACTGCATAGCAGTTGGATTGATTATTGCATCAGTACAAATAATCTGGTCAAAAAAGAGAACCTCTCTCTTTAGAAATAGGGCAAAAAGGTACAGAATGTGTTGGGTATATACTTTCTGTACACAAAACCAACAATTTTGCTGTCCAGGACCCTTTCTAGGACCCTTTGCCTTGCAGATACTATTGTCGCCTTGTTTTCACTTCCTTGTGCTACTTTCCACAGGATGATCCAAGAGTCTATTTCCAGAGAACAACAAAAACTGTAATGATAGATCTTGCATGAAAGCTGACTATATGGAATATTTCACTTTTAGAATGTAGGTCTGAGTTCACCACCCTCCCTCCCAATTAGACACTCCAAAACAAACATGCAAGAGGAATAATAATAATTTTTTTAAAATTAGTATTTTTTAAAAAAATATGGACATATATTACAATAAATATTGTCTTGTGCCCAAAGGAGAGCATGCATCTGATATTTGCCATTAAATTAAGTGGATGAGTATTCTTGGTTTTGAAGGTATGTATTGTCATTTATTCTTGGTAAGGTTAAAAAAAATTCCAGTTCTAAATAGCCTGAATGATTTTTGCGCCAGCTTCCATTTCTAAAATATCAAGAACCTGATAAGAAAAGTTATGAGGGGGAAGCTACTGTGAATTTGTTTTAGGAGGAAACATCACTATTTTTAATCCCTTGTCCAAACAACAAAACTTTGCATGTTTTAAAATGAAAACTGCAGCTTTGCAAAACTGAGCTTACAACTTCCAGCCTTCTAAATTCTGCTTCTTTTGTGTGCAGTGTTAATAATCATATAGAAGACAGATAATTAAACCATAGAAATCACTGCATTTCTACCTCCCATCCCTTCTTGGTTAAAAATGTAAGAAAAACATAGCAAATGAGATTTTGCCTCAAGTGTTTTTCCCCTGCTATTAAAAATGCTTCTCTGAAAGAAGCACTTGCTGTTTTTATGCTATTAATAATCCTCTATTTGTGACATCAGCCCATCCCCACAGCAACACACTGTTTCAGCTACTGGCTTAGATCCTCTGGCTGGTTTTAACAAGAAGATGGACTAAAATCATGGAAAGCTGGAGCCCTTTTATATGCGACATTGGGAATTTGGCTAGTCTGTGTTTTTCCTCAGTAGGTTAGTGTTTCATTAATAAGAGGAGCGTTCATCTATTTAATGAAGCAAATCTGCATAAGAGTTTACTGATATGGTGCCCATTTGCCCTCACATGAGTAGAGATTAGTTGGATCGGCCCTATCATTTGCTAGTTAATGCTATATATAGTCTGGTAGTAGCAATGGGGAAAGGATTGATGCGCCTAAGTGGAAATTCGGACAGCTTGTCATGTGCAAACCTATTGTGTTCTGTACGAATCTATCTCTTGGACAAAAAAGAAAGGAAGAATAAAAAAGAAGAAACCCCTATGTGATATTTAGACTATTTTAGTGCTGCCACTGTTCAAATATCTGAAATACTGTGTTCAGGAGTTCTCATTAACATGGATTTTAATGGAAGATATTTGTCTGAGCAGCTAAGTCATTTATGCTTACATAAGGCTGCCATTTACAACAAGAAGTATAATAGCATCTTTGAGCTTTTTAATTAAAAATTAATTAGGATATTTAAGAACAAACTCATTGGGGGTTACTGTACAATAACATGTTTACAAAATTAGGTCTGGGCTTTTTGTTTTTGTTAAGTGTTTCAATCAATTCTGTGTCTATTAACTATAATTACGTATGATGCTTCCTCAAAATTATAATGTAGCATTTAAAGAGCAGCTGGGAAAAGTCTGTAATTTTAACTTCAGAACCAGGGTAACCATTAAAATGCAAATAGGTGGAAACAGCAGTTTGTTGATGAAGAGAACCCTCAGCATAAACATTTTATCCATGAATCTTGAGATTACAAAGATTCCTTCTGTTTTATTACTACTTATTACTTTTGCCAGTTAGGTTTCCTAGAAGATGTCAGATTCCCTCAAGAATAATTCACTGTTAGGAATAAAAGCCTGTTCTTACTACATAGGATAACACAGATACAAACATTCACTTCTGTACATGTACGTATGCTAAGAATATGTTATATGGAAACGTCTACAGTGAATTAAGCAGAAAAAAAAAAGTAAAAAAATATTTTCTTCCTTTTTCATAATAGACTTACCACTTTGAAAAAGAAGCTAGGTATTCCACTTCTACCCTAGCTTAAGCAAGTAGCTTAAATGGATCAGACTTCAATCTTCTGCCCTGATTTATGAAGGCATTCAACCATTTGCTTAATTTTATTTTAAACAAGGAAAAGAAAGAGTGAGCTCGGGTTTCAGAGATGTATTTCTGGCCTGGGGATTTATTTATGCTAAATTTATTTATTCCAAAGCTTTACATGGAGTTATTCTAATTTGCTACTGCTTCTATGAGAAGAGAATTTGATCCACTGCATTCTTCAGTGGAACTATATGGATGAGCAAGTAAGTAATGTATATCTATTTGAAATAACTTATTTCACAAATTTAAGTAAATTCAGCTTAATATCAGTTTATCCAACAGAACAAAATCAATACAGAAGTTTGAATAAGATTACAATTATGGATGTCACACTGTGTTGATATCTAAAGAGGGACATTTTCTAAAAGGTGAAGTGTAAGAATTGTACACAGGTAAACAACAAACCTGGCCACGTGACAACTCGGTTGAATGTACAAGCAGAAAGCAACATGTAAATCAAACATGCCACTTTTGTGAATGATACCAACACAAGTAAAGTATCAGTCACTGTGATAGTAGTGTGGGCAAGCAGAGCTTCACCCACACTGTAGCTTTAAAGCATTCCCTCCCAACATATATCAGGAGAATATATTATTATATGGTTCTAGCCAGTCAGTTCCTACATTGTGATTCCACTGCCAGACACTGAAACAGCCAACCAGCCCTCCACCCATTCAGTAATGGAGGAGCACATACTTAGTGTTTTGATTGTTTTCCAAGGCTGTTTGGTCATTGTTTTCATAGTCAGCTTCATGGTCTTTTACCCTGTTAAGCCCATTTCTGGGTATCCTTCTGTTAAAACCAAGACAAAGTATTCTACCCTCATTGTTACCAAAAAGAAAACAAAACACCCTCCTCTTACAGCTGATCAAAGAAAGGGTCCTAAACACTCTATTTAAAAAAAGATTATGTCATAACTTCGGATTGCTTAAGGCTGGCTGTAATGTCTTAAACACTGGAAAAAAACCCCAGATTATTCCCTTAATCCACATATGCTCTGCCCCAAGCATATACTGGTCAACTGATTCATCCTAACTGTACCCTTTCTGCTTTCTTTTTATGTAAATGTTTTCTGTAATTATTTGTTTTCTTTTTATGTAAATATTAGGCATGGTTCAACAAATATTTCATCCCACTGCCATATCACGCCAGGCTATTCTTTCTTTGAGAGGTCATTTCCTTGAAGGCATTGCTTAGGCTTCTGACATGCAAAAGCTAAGTGAGGGTTGTGCAGCGAACAAAGAACTTAATTACTCAACTAACCACAAAAGGATTCACATCTTGTCTGATAAGTTTGTGACTCAGCCAAACAATTCATTAACAGACAGATGTTTATATTAGAGGTTTCTGGGGGATGATGAATCATTATTACACTTATAATGACAATGCTTGGCTTAAGGCAACCAGCCTTAAAACTTCATGAGTTCTAGATTGAGAAAAATGTCACCCAAAAGGAAGAGGGAAGAAAACAGATTTTGCTGATAGAAATCCAAATTTAGACTAACACTATGACAGACAAACTTGTTCAGGGAGAGAATGGAACCATAAAGAAAAAATTTTCATTTCACTGAAGACAGTGGGAGCTTTTCCTGACTTGGCAGCATGAAACCAGAAGAGTAACATTCTGGGATTGATTTCTTCACCCCTTTTTGCCCCCAAAGACATGAATTTTCCTGAAATTCAAAAACGTGATTTCAAAGCGAAGATCAAGAGGTAGCATGATTACAGTGGATGAATACACCAGAGCATCAGAAGGGCTTTTAATCTATCAGGAGAAACCATCTCAAACAGAAGTTGGTTACTGATTCTAAAGAGAAAACACAAGGGGGGCTGTGGAGATCGGGGGAGATTTCTGAGGACTGGAAGAAAGCAAGAAGGGCAAGGAGGAGGATCTGAGGAACTACAGGTCAATCAGCCTCACCTTGACAAGGACAAGAGCACAAACTGAAATGCAGGGAATTCCATTTAAACATAAGAAACAACTTTTTTTTTTTTTTTTTTTTTACTGTGAGGCTAGTCAAACACTGGAATAGTTTGCCTAGAGAGGTTGTGGAGTCTCCATCCTTGGAGATATTCAACCCCTGGATGGACACAGTCATGAGCAACCTGCTCTAGTTGACCACGCTTTGAGCAGGGTGGTTGGCCTAGATGCTTTCTATAAGAGACATAAGATTTGAAATGTGACATATTTTGTATCTATTAGACTTCTCTATTTATAAGCTGTGTTACATACTTATGAAGTAAAAAGATGACTTTTTCCTCTCTGACTTTAGCATATAAGATAGTTCCATATAATCAGCATTTTCAATAAAGTAACAATTACTGAATAATATATTGTTGTTCAAGTACGAGCCTTCTGCTTGTCTTCAGCTGAAAATCAAATTACTTCAACAGCTTTATTGAACTTTAAATGGGGCAGCAATAACAGAACCATTTTAAAAATTGTTCTCTAAAACAGAGCAATTTCTTCATTCCTTGTTCAGGTTAAACTCCTATTGCAGACACTTAGAGAAATAAAATGAGAACATTTACTCAAGTCAAAAAATCCTCCTAAAAAATATGATAAATCTAAGTGAGGACTCTTTTTTTAAAAAAAAACCAAACAACCTAGCCAATATTATTGATGGAGAACTGAATCAGAGAGATTCAAAGCCACACTTGGAACATCAAAAGAAAACCGAACTAAAACATAGAATTGCATTTTTGGAACTGAATCTTGGTCCAGTGCCTATCCAGAAGTGACCTTAGAGTCAGGGTTGAATCTAGTGCAAAGAATGCAATCAAACCAAAGTGATAAATGCCAATTGGCAGTAGAAGTGGAGTGTGGGCTCCGAGCAGACAGCATTTTAAACAATTCTCTGTACTTTAAAATTCTGTGGAGTTTGTTTATCAGGCTTGGGACACATTAAGTAACACAACGTTTGCAGGAAACATCTTTACTGCAAACTGCATTCTTTGTCTGATAATACTGAAGCTATTAACTCCTTTAAAGAAATGAAGAAACCTGCAACACAGATTTCTACTGGCCTCTAAAAAGTAGACATTAAAAAAGTACAGTGAAATTGTACATTTCTAAAAAATGTCCGTTCCCTTTTTTGGGAAAAACTGTATTTTTTTTTCTTGTTATTTTTAAAACACAGCCATTGTCTCCTTAGTGAGGAGAATTAGAATAACATAAATTAGAATACCTAATTAGAATAACATAAAGATAAATCTAATTTTTTAAAATTTTCCTTTCTTTGAAAGCAAGTAGTATTACATTTTGCTATTTTTACCAGTTTTGGTCTCTTTATACAGAAAAGAGTTGCCAAAATTTTCAGAAAGTTGGTAAATAAAACAAGTATGAAAATCCGGAGATGTTCACATGTAAAAATGAATTTTTTGTTCTAACTTGTTTCCATGCAATAATGTTGATTTTCATCTGGCTGCCACCTTCTCAGTACACTAACCTTTGAAATTAGGATTCTTGGTTGTGCCTTTAAAATAGCTGTAAGAAGACGTTAGTGTGAAAGGCTTACAAAATCTTGATCAAGATGCAGAACAGGGTAGGCGAGAAGAGCAAAGAGGAGGAAGAGGTTATGTGTAGGCCTTGTGCTGTGTGAAGCAAGTATTTTTTAATCACAGTTTCACCAGGGGATGGAGCTTGTTGTTAAACATTCCATTTTCAGTGCAGTATCTTTAAACCAAGGCTGCACTTCTCAAGGGTACTAAGTGACTTTGCCATATAGTCAACTTAATTTGTCACACTTAAGTAGCTACCATAATTAATAGTTTAATTATAATTTGTAGAACCACAGAACAACAAGGAAAAAGCAAAGTTTAATAGTTTTGCTACCAAAAGGTAATGAGCTTCGGCAAGTATTCAGCTGATACAACCTGTCATGGGAAAGTTGTCTTCTAGAACAAATCACTGCATGTAGAAAATTCTGTACTGTTCTTTGCTGCAATTCTGATAGTATGTGGGAGTAAGGAAAATAAATCACAAGACATTGCTAATTAGGGTAAAGGCTGATAATGCAACATTTACTGAATTATATCAGACTGCAGTGGTTAAGTGGCCGACAGTAGCCCTAAATAATCCTAAATTTAGTGTTCCTAAATAATCACAAGTGTTATCATGCCCTGGGCATGAAGCAGATGTGGCCTCCAAGTCTAATTAGACATATCTTAGACTGCAAGGTAAGATTCTATCAGATGATTGGAAAATACATACACCTACACAGATATGGGAGACCTGGGAATTCTAAAACACAAGTTTTACTATATATATGAAATATTAAAAGAAAAATGGTCCAGCTTTCACTCCCCCAAAGAAAATAATTTTAACTTATTTTATTTCCCATATAAGTTTCTGATCCCACAATTTCTTTAGCACTATGGCGTCTGTATTAAACTGTTTAGAGTCAAGTTGTCAAAAAGATCTTTTATGCCTCATGTCTAACTTGCATTTATATTTTGGGGCCAGAGAGAGAGAGAGAGAGAATGAATATTAGTCAGCCTAGTTAATGTTCTGAAGAAAGTGTCAGTCTCAATGAAACTTAAGACTGCCACCTAATTTTCAGCAGAGTCTGTGCAAGGGAGAGTTGTGTTCTTATCCTTTTCTTTTCAATAGTCTGCCATAATTAAAAAGAGTTACATCCTCTTATTAAAAGCTTAGTTTTCAGAAGTAGAACATGCATCCACAGAAACGTTTGCAGCAGCCAGATTCTATTAATTTACTATTATTCACAGAAGTCAAAGGCATGCTTTTATTTAATATTGTGAAGATAGAGCTGGTTGAGAGAAAGGTATTTTTCACCTTGAATGACTGAAACTTTTGCGAGAAAAAGAAAAGAAAAGCCTACCTAGAACAAAATTTTATCATGTGTTGAAAAAAAAAAACCCTCAAAGTTTTGGCAGAAAAGTCTACAACTACTTCCCCGCCCCCTTCCCCCCCCCCCCCGCCTTCCCCGGCAAATCATTTTGCTTAAAAATGTATGCTTTCTTTGGTCAGGAGACACTTTCTGCAAAATACATCATTACTCCATATTCCAGATTTTCCACAGGAACAGTTGAGATGACACAGCCTTCAGTAAGAGCTAGCTTTATAGGGAGCTGAGCACTTGCAGTCTTTTGAAATGAATATAAATGGCAGCAGTAGGTGTTGACCACCTTTGAATAGCAGACTTACAGAAAAAGTTGTGTACCTGCTGAGGTATCCATACTTCATCCCTTTTACTTACATATTTGATTCCCGAAACATCACTTCTAGGTATGTCATCATTAACAATTTTAACAACAAGGCTACAGATGCAAAGTGGCATAAGTACCAAAAATGCATTTTACTTGAACAATATTTGATATACATTTCACTTCATACAGTTCTGCTATGGACAAAAACATTGTGAGGTTAGAAAAAGATAAGATTAAAGACTGCAGCTTTATACAGGCAATGCACATTTTTGGGATTGCTTAGAAAATGGTAGCGCCACTGACGTCAATATGAGGTCAGTGCATTTGAGGCTCGTAGAACTGAACTGCTGAAACACACCATCTACATAATGATTAGACTTCTAGCAAATTGTATTTCCTTGAGATTCAGATCTGAAGTGTTCAGAATTTGTTATTGGTTATATGCCTCTGCTAAATCCCATGGGAAAAGTTTATAGGAATCCATCAGAAAAACTGTCCAACAAAAGCTTTAAAACCTTAATAAGCAACAAGATCTCAACCTACATTCAAACTATAATAGCAGTGCAGTTACCAAGTCATTCCATTTAGCAAATATGCTGTTCAGTTCTTTCATCTACCATTTTGAGACTGTCATCTCCTAGTTCTCGTGCCATTTCTGCATATGAAGACATTAGATGAAAAATTTCAGGAAGTTGTGTGAATTTCTGCCTTCTGTACTTCAAAGCATCTGAATTAATGGAAGCTGCTTCACATATCTGCCTCTAGACAGACACATATACTGTCTATACTGACACCCACATTGCTGACCTGCTAATATGACCTTTTAACCGTTATCTTAGTAAAAGTTACTAGGACAGGTAGTTTCAAGACAGACATACCTGGTGCTGAATACGTTTGTATTGCAGCAAAACGATGAAGGAAGAAGTTGGTCACCCAAAGTTCAAAGCAAGCATCCTGCTAGTTGAGCTAAAAGGACTTGCTGGGTACAGTTGTGAGGAATGATTTATACTTGATCTGTATTCAATTTCTCAACTCCTGCAAAGAAAAACATAAGGATGTAAACTAGTTATAAAAATATGAGTTATACAAAACCAGCTAATTATCTAATTTTGACCCACTGAGACTGTTAATGAGTAACTTCAAGGGAATGGCATATCTTGTAGCAAATGGTACTCCTTGGTATGAAATTTGCAACAAATGGACTATGACAAAGCCATATAT
This sequence comes from Ciconia boyciana, assembly GCF_034638445.1. Taxonomy (NCBI): domain Eukaryota; kingdom Metazoa; phylum Chordata; class Aves; order Ciconiiformes; family Ciconiidae; genus Ciconia; species Ciconia boyciana. Next base: position 5,217,942 of record NC_132947.1, on the reverse strand, counting down.
TGCAACCCAGTAGATTATTCAAAATCATGGTGAGTAATTAGGAGGAAGAACTACACAAGGCAGACACATTTACTTGTCTTGTAGTACTTCGTTTCTGCAAGATGATGTTTAATCAGTAGTCTTAATATGTGCTCATACCCATTGTTAAAGGAATAATTTTAGCAAGATTTGAGTTTTATCTCTTGGAGTCACAACAATATTCCACTTTCAGACCTGATGCAGCCTAAGTATCTGGAAGACTTAGTTTTTAGGAGCCAAAATATTGCCTATGTTGATTATTTATTTATTTTGCTTCCCCTATAATAAAAAAAGATACATATAGCATTGAAATGCACAATTTATGGGAACACATAAAAAGAACACATTTTCCTAGCAAGTCACTGAAGTTTAATTTAGTGATGGAGGACTAGATCAAGGAATATATTTTAAAGCCATTTTTCTCTTTGTCAGGATTTATGCATCCTTTTCTTTCTGGAAGCAACCATGGTCAGTGCAAAGCTGGGTTTTAGCATACTATATAGAGCTGGAAAGAATTCACACAACTGCTTGTATTGCAACCGGGATAACTTTATGTAGGGAACTTGTTATGGATGCAGAGTTTCCATAATGTTCAGTGATTAGAAGTTATCTGTTAAGAATTATTTTCAGCCAGAAGTATTAGACTGATGGTATTATTCAACAGAACTTAAAGAAGACTTAAAGAAGAGTCTGGCTGCATCTTTATACCCTCCCATTGGGCAGCTGTAGACAGGAATAAAATCTCATTCTTCATATTTTACAATTTTTTAATTTAGTTTTTGTTTAGATCCACTCCATATATAGAGAGATGAATACATGCATAACACGTAACTATTTACGAGTCTCATTAGGGCTTGGAATAAATACCTAAAGAGAGCTGAAAACTCAAGCTCAGGCTGAAACTAACCCCTCAAAACTCTGTAGAAACACTTTTAAAAACTAAAACCAATGAAGACAAAAATAGGAACTTCACTGAAGAGCAGTAAACATAGACAAAAGCTTCCAAAGACTATTCAGAGATTCATTCTACAATCAGTGCGATACATGTGTGCAGAGCATTTAATCCAGCAAATGACTGTAGGAATGCCATGAGATATGAGTATTCAGAAAAATGTGATTATGCTTTGAAGATTTTGATGATTTGTTCCCAAAAATATCATGTAAGGTATGGTAGTTTCCAAGTTCATAGAATCATAGAATGGTTTGGGTTGGAAGCAACCTTAAAGATCATCTAGTTCCAGCCCCCCTGCCATGGGCAGGGACGCCTTCCACTAGACCAGGTTGCTCAAAGCCCCATCCAACCTGGCCTTGAACACTTCCAGGGATGGGGCATCCACAGCTTCTCTGGGCAACCTCTTCCAGTGCCTCACCACCCTCGTAGTGAAGAATTTATTCCTTATAGCTAATCTAAATCCACCCTGCTTCAGTTTAAAGCCATTACCCCTTGTCCTATCACTACATGCCTTTGCAAAAAGTCCCTCTCCAGCTTTCTTGTAGGCCCCTTCAGGTACTGGAAGGCTGCTATAAGGTCTCCCCTGAGCCTTCTCTTCTCCAGGCTGAACATCCCCAACTCTCAGCCTGTCTTCACAGGACAGGTGCTCCAGCCCTCTGATCATCTTTGTGGCCCTTACCTGGTATCTTTTCTGAAACTTCCCTATTTGATACATTGCCTTTTCTTTGCCACCATGTTAACAGAGATATAATTATATTTTCAGCATGCCAGAAGTAACATGCTCTGCCATCTGCTTTAGCAAGGTCAGATGTTATATCAAAAGAATCAAATTAAGATGTGATTTTGGTGCGGCTTAGACACCTAGCCAAATTTGCTTAGATGAGTCTTGGATTTTTGAATAAACCTATAAAAAAAAGTTGAGGAATTAATGGAAGGAAATTATTCAGATGAAGTACAGTTATCATACTAGTGAAGTTTGTAAGGGTTTTTAAACCCTTACAGAAGAGCATGCTAAGACCTTGTGTAAACAGAATATTCATGCCTTCAGAGAAGTCATAAAGAATACCAGATCTACAATAATATAAAATTTTTGACATGTGCTAATGTTACTATTTTTCTGAGCTGAGGATAGAGCTTCAAAGAAAAATGTAATGAATTAAGTTGGCTAGAGTCATTTGCAAGAAATAAGAAAATAGGAAACAGTTTTATGATTTCCTCGTCCTTGAAAGCTTTTATTATTTTCACATAACTTTTCTGCCAACATGTAGGTTGGTACAAATTAAAGCAGTCTCATAACTATGCTAAAACATGTTCAGTTGTAGAAAGCCACAGAAGGTCTGTAAGAGGGAGGTATTCCAACCAAAAGGCTTTTTCAGCAGACTCTCCACTTAGGCTGTTCTTATGCAGAGAACTAAGAGAGATACTTGGGTGGGCTGTAACACCAAATTTCAGGGAATTCACAGCAGCATATACTGATTTATATCTCTCATGCTTATTATTGTCCAAGTAAGATAAATGAAGAATGCAGGAGTTCCTCTTTTCACCTTTTCTCTCCAAGCACATTTCTGACAATTGCCAGGACAGCTCCTTCACTGAAATTTCCAAATAGATGCTTTACTGCATCAAAGGACATCATGGCTCAGCTTGCTCTAATGTACCCTTGAAATGCCACTTCACAGATTCTTGGCACAATACATTTTGTGAGTTCGGTCCATAGCATAAATAAGCTATTAAATAGATCACCCCCAGGACACACTACGAAACCTTCCAAGTAGCCATTAGGGTATATTGTGTCAATCTGCCCTGTGGAGACATTTATAAAAGGCTCTTTTGCAGAATACAGTGTAATGGCTCCTTCAGGGAGTGTAAAAATGAATAAGATTAGTCACAGATGGAGTCTTAATAGTATGAAAAGGTGATATATATTAATACATTATGATGAATTACCATGGAGGAAGAGCAGAGAATATCTAAACATGGTTTGGTTTATGTTACATTTTGGTAAAAGAATTCTACAAGCATTAATAAAATCACCTATTTACTTACAGTGGACTCAATCCTGGGTTTTGGGGTTTGGATTTTGCTTGTGGTTTTTTTTGTTTTGTTTTTTAAACTACATTTTTAAAAAGCTGTAATTTTGCTCATTTTTTACCCTGGATATCATCAGTCAGAGATTAACTAAGACATCGGGGGGGGCAGGGGGGCAATATAATTTGTTATGTCAACCACTATCAGACTGGTTTGTTCAAAGCAATTGAGTCAGTAATTACAATGAAAGTAATCAAGGAAAACAATAATTTGTTTGCTGGAGAAGCTTCTGGTAGTGGTCTACTTGAGAATTGAGGGATTAACTGTGGGTAAAAAGGAAAAAAGCTGCAGATATTGGTCTAGTAATTTTGAATTAGGGTTTTTAATATGCCATTTGCAGAGAAAAATGTTTACTTTAGCCTAAAACTCACTGTCACTGGGATGGAACTTTTTTCCCAAGAAGATTTATGCATGAAATTCAAACATGGTGAAAGATTTCCTTTTATGGTTTATGTAAGCCATGTACAGAAACCTACATTTTCAGGTGTTAACTTATTCATAGATATTTTTAGCTTTTCATTGGATGTAGGGGAATGTTTTCAAAGCTACAAGAAAGGTTTGTTTAAAAATCCATCCAAAAAGTATCACTATATACTTTTTTTGTGTTGATTCAATAAGCGACATGCCAACATCTTTGCGTGAAAGCATTTTAGTTTGAACTATTGCACAGAATTTCCAAAAGCCAGGAAGATTGTACTTCTCTCTAATATGTGACAGAGAACCTACCCTTGAAGATGCAATACAGAAAAAAAAGCAACTTCCTATGCAGTAGATGAGGTTAAAACTTGTTGCTAGATGCTACCTAAAAATACTACAGATATAAGACAGATGGCAAAGGTGAAGCATCTTCCCTTTCCTCTGCAGAACCATCCTGTACCATTAAAATTCACAGTACACATTTTCATGAAACTGACAGATCCTACACACGTTGCTAAAATAAAAGTCTCTAAAAGAAGAAATGGAGAATCTCATCAGGCAGACTATGCTTGAGTAGGTTTTCTTTTAGGGTATTCCTTACCCAAGCCCAAATCTGGAAAGTACCTCTGTTCGGATCACGTCTTAAACAGGAGATTTCTTAAGGAGGAAGACTAGCTTGACAGTCAGGGAACTAGCTTCTCTATACCTACTTTCCCCGTCTATAAAAGTGAAGAAAAATGACAAGAAAATGGGATGTGAAGTAACGGCAGAACATGAACAGACATTGTCCTTTCTTAAAGACGAGAGGAAGTACATGCAGCATTTCCAAGAGACATTTGTACAGTATGTTTTTAAAACAAACATCCAGAGACAGAGAATTTGTAACCTCCCTGCTGAGGCCATTGCTTATCTATCCTTACCATTAAGAAAGTTTTTTGTCATGTCTGTTCCTTGCTACAATTTAAGCCCATTATCTCTTGCCATTTCCACCATGCCTGCAGAAAACAGTTTATTTCTCTGCTTTTTGCAGCACGTAAAGGGTAAAAACTTTGCTTTCTAGACTAAATAATCCCAAACCTTTCAGTCTTTCCTGTACATTTTTGGTCATTCTTGTTCCTCTGTGGCCCGTCTACATTTTGAAGCAACATGGCCAAGTTAGACAAATTACCCCAGGTGAAGCTTCATTAAAGTAAACCCTATCAAAGTGCTGTGAATATCAATATAATAAAAAAAGTTGGGCTTTCCCTCAAAATGCATATGGGAGCATACACACTTATTTTTCTCCTTTCTGAAAACAGAGGCTGAGGATGCAGTAGACAAGGCTGAAAACTGCATTTCTCTGCAAACGTTTCTCAAAAACAGCAAAACAGGAGCCCTCTATGTTAGAAGTACAAAGGTAGAGTGCATCCCATGGAAGCTAGCAGCTTCTGCTGATCCAGATGTCCTTGTAACCTACATATTGTATTTCAACCTCCCCACCCTTTTGCTTCCTTGGACACAACTGCTGTCCTAACACTTCAGACCGAACCCCCTGCCTGCTCCTAAAGGCTGCTGGCAGCCTGAGCTCCCCCTCTACCTTCTCTTACTGCTGTGAAGCTCTTATCTGGCAGAGATGCGCCAGCAGTGGGTGTCTTTACACTCTTCTACAGAAATCTAGCAGCAGAGGTGTTCCTCTGTCTGATGCAAATATGAGTTGCAATAGAGTAGGCTGAGTCTCTGTGTCCTCCTGTCCTTTCAGGAGAACCTAGTTCATGTTCCTGTTGTAGTTGCTTTGCTCGAGTGTGCAAATGTGTACAAAATGAACAAACTGTGAAAGGTAAGCTAGTCTGCTTCTGTTAATTGCTAGAGTACTTTCTGTCTCTATAGTTTTTCTTAAAGAAGCAGCAAAACAGCAAAAGGCAGCCTTCATATACATGCACCTGTAACTGACTTAATGCTAATGGTTACTAATGACCGAGTTACATGCTGCAAGTTAGCAATCAGGAACAAGGACTACAGGCAACACAGTCTTCCTCTAGCTAAAAATTAATTCATACTAAAATTAAGCATTTACTTGGGACAAAGTTATGTGAACTTAGGAACCAGTTTAGCCACTGTGCTATACAGAAACAGAAAAGCAAACAATGCCCCATTATTTTACTCTCAGTAATAAAAACAGTCAGATAGCCTTTACATTTCCTATAGCTACAATTAAGTTGATGGCAGCCAGGGTGAAAGATATCTATCCCTGTATTGCTACAAATTAAACAAAAATCACTTACAGAAAATTGTGAACAGAGCCCTGGAGAGCCAAAGAGCAGCTTAGCACGTTTCAGAAAGTAATTTTCCGTGAGAATATTGCATAGGATAATAAAACTGCAGATAAGAACCCCATTTTAGTGCATATCTTTTGCCTCTGCTGTGTTGTTACCTCAGGATTATGGTAGTGTTTTGGGAAGATAGGAGACAAAAAAGAAACCCCAAAGAAGATATGTGTCTCATTACTCAGACATTGTGATGAGGGGTGACATAAAAATGCCTCTACACAATGAATGAGATACTCGGTGGAACCCTTCTGCCAGGTGTTGTCAGGTTCAATTACCTGGAGGCTCCAGCTAGAAAAATTAAACAAGTCTGGCATGAGCCCCCACCCAGCAAACCTGAGAGAACTAAATTACCTCCCCTAGGTGCCCTTGACAAGTAATATTTCTGAAAGCTCTGGCTTTACTGATTTAAAACAAAGCATGCTGTATTAAGAACAAAATAAATTTCAGATAAACTACAGATAAAAATTAGCAATTTCCCCTAGGTAAGACCTTGGTTCCCTAGAGCATCCTGCCAGCAACTTTAACCTCCACCCCCCACACACACACTCTGGAGCTGATAATGAAGAAACACTTATAATAGCAGTTGCTCTCTCATCACACCTTCTCATGCTGTTTGTCCTCCAGTACTGCCTGAACTCATCAGATGTCCGGGTTAGGGACAACGTGTCTCAGCTAGAAGTTACCTGCACTGATGGAAGTCTGTGTTGCCTGAGTAAGGCCAGTGGTCCTGTGGGTCTAGGCCAGCTCTGTAAGTCTGGCCTGAAACACAGGCAAGTCCACATCTCACCTCTAAGCCATAGACTGCCTATGAGAGAGCAGGAAGCTTTGGTCTGTTTTTACTTACAGCTGTAGAGTTTAATGCTTGATTCCACTTATATTAAAGCTCACAGCAAAGGCTTCAATTATTTCAGGTGTGTAGAATCAGACTTGTAATCTCTCCACTCAAGAGACACCAGCTCCAAGAATAAGGTACACACATAAAGATATTTAGAGCAGGAGTGGGAGAAAAGACATGATGTTTGTCTCAAAACCACAATATAGAAAAGGATTAAGAAAGAGATGCTTTCCCTATTCTTTCTCCACCTGACCTGTTATTTTTGCTGTCTCTGCTGTACCACATACCAATGTAGGTGATGCAGAACTGACATGAGCCTAAGCTGTACTGAAACACTGTTTGTCTCTGTGCAGAATGCTTCTTCCCCATCCTTCAATCTCTTTTTCCATCTCAAGGAATCAAGGCAGCACTTTTGCATAGTAGGACTGGCGAGTTAGTCCTTTGAACATGGAGAATGCTGACTGTCTCAGGACAACATTATTTTGTTCTTCAAGAGGTACCCTTTTACTGCGCATTTCCATAGTGGCACTGGGCAAATTGGCAGCAGCAAAGGAAGGCTCAGTAGAAGACTGCTTCTCACCTGAAAAGCCTACAGGAATAAATCCCACAAAAAGCATCAGCTTTCTTCCTGGTGGTTTGAGTCTTGATTCAGTTGTTGCAGTTAATGAACTGTTTAAACTTTAGTGAAATACAGGGTATAGATAAAGCATATATGTCCAAAATTATACAGAGAAGTGGGACTGTTTACTTAAAGTTCCTGCCCAGAGTGCCCCATCTGTAAGATGTTTTCTTCCTTTTTGGCTCTCTCACTGGTGTCCTAATCCTTACATCTCACAAGATGCTGCATAAACCACACTAAACTTTCCATGTTTAGACTGGAAAGTGGATTTTGCCTGTTGCTAGTTTATAGTCTTATGTGTAAATCTTAAGTATCTAAACAATGACTCTGAAAGTATAAATCTCAAAGTACTGACAATATTATAACTGCCCCCAAGGTTCAGGGAACTGAGCAACTACATCCTCTGAAACACGTTAAAAGCATCTAATACACCTCACTACGGATGTTTTTACAACTACATTACAAATTGCTAAAAGAAGGGTATGACAATAAGAAGGGCAAATAAGTTTTAGTAACAGTGAAAGTTCAAAAGAGAAACTGTCTCACAGTGGTACCAAATAATGTAATTTTATTGAAAGTAATTTGATTTTGTTTTTAAAGCAAAACCATGGAGGCAATGGAAATCTAAGCTTCAGTTAAATGACGTTTCTAGTTCTCCTTGTTGCTAAGAAAGTCTTAAAAATAGGATAATGAAAGCAGAATAATCATAAAGCAAACAAACAAAATGCAGACAAAAGAGAACATACATATTAATTTAAAGTAAAGCTCAGGATTTAAGGGAAATTTGGCTGGGATTATTAGCTCATTTCAGCCCTGTTGTAACTGCACGGAGCAAAACCTTAGTGTTTGCAGAGGAAACTACAAAATCTGTGCATGGAGCAAAGCCCCAATGTGTCAATAAATAATCTTGCTGGACTTGGCAGAAATTTATAACTGTACGGCACAGAGGCCTGGAAACTGAGCAAATCTTCACTATCCCAGTAATAAACAAAATAAACAGTGAGCTAGCTAGAAACAGTGAGTAGTTTCCTACTCTGAAACACCAAAACCAGAGACTTTATGCAAGTGACATAAAGCTCCTACAGAGAGGGGCAGGAGAGTCATGCTGTGGCCAAATCATGCACAATAATTAAGAAGTGAATAGGGGTTAGAAAACTTGGCCATGAACAAGGAATTAGGATTTCATTTTAGGTGATGAAAATAATTCAAATTCAATGAACAGTAAGATAATGTAATGAATAAAGGATTATATTACAGATTGAATACTTTTCAGAAAAAGCCTGAAAATAATATCCCATATAGTAGTAGACATATGCTTTAATTTTTGTTAAATTAAATACATGCTAGATTCAACTGACTTGATCTCCTGTTGGCTTTGAAAGCTGCTTAACTGATAAGAAAAATAGTAACTTTTTGCATGTCTTCTGGCTTTTGTCATGGGAGTAACTTATTATGTCAGGTTACATTGTAACACATCTATTGTGTGATTCTGTGCAACAGATTGTAGCTTAATAAGATAAGTCAGGAAATTCAAGATATAGGTAAGGTCTTTTGTGATTTGGCAATGTCTTATCTGTCAAGCTACTGGATATCTGAGCTGAAATAGAAATGACAGGGAAAAGAAGAGTGTAGGACAAAGATACGGTTTCCATAATGCTGATTTAGTAAATATCATCCTGCAGATTGCTCAGGCAAAGTCATTAGTGTCCCAAGGAGCTGTAGGTTAAGTCTGCCAAAACACAGAAGAAAACCTGTGTTGCTCCTGTTGCTGTCCATAGCCAACAGACAGACAGCATCAAGGACTGTATCTGGAACCAAGGTATGCAGGATGCTAGATCGTGGCATTTCCACCATTGCTATGAGCAGGGGAACAGAAGGAAAAGGAGATCTGACCAGCTGTTTCTTCACCTTCTCTCCCAACGATACTTAGGTATCGCTTTCCCTCACACAGCACCAAATGATGCTCCTTGAAGAACAGGAGTATTAGGGATGGGATGTCCTTGTATGTGCATGCAGCAGGAGGCCCATAGTCTGCCCAGAGAAAGCAGAAACCTTCCCAGAACTGGTGTTTTGTTCTGTGACTGAGATGCAACTTCCAGGGAAACTAATGATCCATAGTCCTCCTTCTGCCTGAAATACTGGCAAGCTACCCTAACAAAGAAACAGGGGGCAGGGCAGATGTACCATTCAAGCTATTTATTTTAATTTATATCTCAGAAGTAGAACAGTAATAAACAATGTGCCAGCCTTAACAGAAGAAATATCTGAACATTTACATTCTCTCCTTTCTACTGCTTCATCTCCAGGCTATGTCACTACTGCCAACTGCCTATATGAAGAGGTGTTGGCAAGAGTACACGAGGTTTTCCTGTTGGGTCAGCATCCTCCTAATGTATAGGTCTGGCTCAATTTTATCACCTGGCTCAGGGCAGAATAGATGCAAGGAAGGAAGGTGGAGAAGAAACTGGCAGATGGATCAGGGTAGCTACAAGAAAATGCGTAAACTATGCTATAAGCTGCTGAGAGGGAAAATATATCATAAGCTATTTTTTTTGTTAATCCAGAACTGCAGGATTATATATTAGAAATTTGTCAAGTAAGCCTATAGTTTGTCACTGAATGAATGCAGTTGGTTGATTTAGCAAATTGTATGTAGTCAAAACTGTGAATGACACACTTGTTCTTCCAACACTGACCAGGAAACTGGAAGTAATATACTTAATGCAAATGGGACTTGGATTTTCATGTAGGAATCTATCATGGGAGGACAGATTGCTGAAGAAATGTTTTATAACTGATCCAATGAGCATCTGTAGAATACCTGTTTAAAGAAAGCTGCACCACTAGCACCAGAGAGAAATCTTACATGAAAAATGTGTTTATAGTTACTAAACAAACTAAATAGTTCTAAACAAAAAGCTATTCCAGAAAACTACACTACAGGACCTTCTAAGAAGAACAAATTTGTATTTTGTTCTCTTCTGGACTTTTAAAAACCAGACCTGACAGCTACTGATTAACTGAACTAATAGTACATATCTATGCTGCCTATTAAAATCCTCATCATTATATGTCAATTGGTAGATATCAGAATGAAGGACATATACACTGAACAATTCTCTAATACTCTGTCATATACACTGAAAAATTCTCTAATACTCTGTGAGCTTGATTTCATATGTTTCCTAAAATTCCTTATGCTATATTGGTCTCACACCATTATTAAAGATAACATAATGTCTCCGTCTCTCACAGTTTAGAGACATTTTTCTAACATGCACTAACTCTTTATTTTTATTTATTAAAAATGATATAGTCTTTGTGTGACATATCAGCATAGCTAAACAAATAAGTCAACTCTAGCACATATACCAGTCTTAACGGAAAACATGTTTATTATGCATGAGAAAATACTTTCAGAATATGCTTTAATGATACCCTGAATAGCATTTTACTTTCAATCTGAGAAACACAGTTGTTCTTGGTATAAATTCAAATTAAGATGAGTGACCAGCATTGCCAATAAAATAAATGAATAGTTGGGGAATATTTAGATCTATCAGTGGAGTGCATGCTGTACTGAAGCAGCATTATGTCCTTGCAGGTATAGAATTTTAAATCAAAGTAACATTATTATCAGTGTCTAGCTTCGTGCACTTTGCTTCACAGACACTATTATGCATTGAGCAGCAATTAGTGAGTCACCAGGGATACCTTCCTAGACTCTTCAGGTCAGAAAAGCTAATTAACCTTCCTCCTGTATTCTGAACAGGCTAACAATAATCAGTACCAAATCTTATCCTTCTTTTTTTCTTAAAAAAAACCCAAAACAAAACCTGTTTTAAAATATTGGTGGCAAATTAGGAAAAAATGTAAAGACGCTCTCCTGATAAAAAAAGAAAATCCACTAAAGAGGTCAAAGAGCTGAAACTGTGATCCAGGTTTGTTTGTTTATACCAGTGATTCTTTGTTTAATAGATTTTTATAAAGCTCTATGAAAGCAATTTAATTAACTATCCATTTACATTACAGGTAAAAGCAGACACACAGTGGTGAGTGAGATGTGAAAACAACTGTATTTGCTTTGACATGGTGTGCAAATGCAATGACATTTACAATAGCTGCCCTTGGAAAGAAGTAGCATCTAACCATCCAGGCTGGTGATACAGAGTGACAAAGGTATTGCATTATGTCAATATGCACGATGTTATGACAGGCTAGGTGGGATGACACCACTGGAGATGAACTAACTCCATACAACGCTGTCATCCTGTATCTGCTAGTTATAGCAGATAGTAGATAGTACTACAGATAGTACTATATTTTGGAGGGATTTACCAATAGGTCAACTGTAGCAGCCAGCGACTCCAAACAGGTGGCCAGAACGTCACTTCTAAACTGATGGGAAATACTGGTTATGCATATTGGAGTCAAGTGGAACATACATCATTTTGGAGTAGTTTAATTCTGTGTTTAATACCTCATGCAAGGAAATACGGTGCAAAAGTATATGCTTGCACATTAAGCAACTACTCCAGAGAAGCAAACTGACAGCCTGAGCCTTCTTCCATATAATGCCTGTATGATTTTCTTCGTGGCCTCTTCCCTTGCAGTTTGTTCTGAAAATGATGACACTTTTTTATTTTTCTTCTATAGTTGCTGTTCAGGCCACCTTGCAAATCTTTCATTTAACCTATGACCATAATATACAATGATTTTCCTGATGCAAGAAGGGGAAAACCTCCCAGCATTTCAGAAGCAATGCTATGCCACCATAAAAGAAGACTTGCATAAGAATCTCATTCTGACCATAATTTCAACACCTTTTGTACAAACTGGCCCTGTATTTTATTTATCTTTAAAAAGCAGGGAGACAAGTCAAAGCAAATCTGGCAACGCTTGTCATCTTGGCAAGTCAATTTTCTAACAATGGGCTACCATATCCGGATGAATCCATGAATACAGGAAAGGAGTTGCAGTTTTCCCTTGTTTCCCATGATGGGAAAGCCCCATATAGGAAACTGCTACATTTCACTGCAATTACATTAACCACATTACAGCCATGGGGTGGATTTAGAATGGTAAAGTACAATAGCACAGCACTTGAGCAGGTCGGAGAATGTTGTCCAGATTTTGACAAAAAAGGAAGGAAGAAGTAATGTGTATGTGGGGAATAGGTTAGAACAGTTTTTCTGCAGCATTTAAATACAGGAAAAAATCTTCAGATCCCAGTGAAATGTGCCAGCAGGTGAACTTAAGTAAGAGAATCAATTTAATGTTTCCAGTATTTTGCTATGCATCGAATAGTGTAAGTCTCGGGACTTGAATTATATTAGAACAGCCTGGCATATCTGTAAAACTAATGTTTCAAACTCCTGTGTGATAAATTAAAATAATTCCACTCGTCATACTGCAAACAACTAGCTATTCAGAAGCCTTTGAAAAAGTACTTTCAAGATAAAATATGTGCTTGTTGTTTCTGTATCTTTTAAAAAAATGCTGTATCTTCTTCACAGCTTCAGTGGTAGAAAAACATTTCATGTAAAATGTTTTTCTCTGACATTTAGACGTCTTGCAAAGTGGTTTATTATAGATCTTGTGGACATTTGGATATTTAATTAAATGTCAGAAACATATTTTCTGTCCTCATATGAATGAATATGAAGAGTTTATTTATTCATAGTCTGCTTGTTATTCTTTTTCTGTTTCTCACACAAAATTATCAGTTGGAAAATAAGTCATCAGAGACACTTAAAATTTTTAGGGGTCAGAAATCTAATTAACCTCAGCAACTGTGCTTAAAATGGTGAATAATATTAGACTAGTTCTTACAGGAATATATAGAACTGTTCAGATGTAGAGGTAATTTTGCAGCTGTTTTTTCAGCTGACCTTTAATGTAATTTTCAAAACATCCATGGAAGGCATGATGCAAGAAGCCAAGAATACAGAAACCAGGCTAGCATTAATTTTAGTTCTTAGCAAGCACGTGTAGGACTTTACACTGCAGGCCTTAGTCTGAATTGGGCTTATTTCCAGGAATAATTCTGTTAAAGTTGTGGGCCAATGCTGTAAGCCCTGCTAAGAGCAAAGAGTGTGATACACCTGAGAGGTGTCAGTAAGCGGTAGTGAAATGAGGTATTTGCTGTTTTTTGCATTTAATGAACGAATGAAGAGAAAAGAAGCAATAAACTGCAGAAGACTGGAAACTAATAATCTAGAAAGATTTAATTTATTTAGGCTAGGTAGATATGAAGTAAATTTTCTGTTTTGTCTTTAACTGTGAAAATTTTTACTAATTTGATAAATCCTAAATTCTCCTGCATTACAGAATGTACAATGGGAAAACATTCCTTTTATTTTTTGCTTTCATCATAATTGATGAAAATGGGAGGGACATAGGAGGGTATCTATATTTTTTACTTATCAGCATATAAACAGTGGCCTCTGGTTACTGCTGCCTGGTACCATCCTGTAGGTAAGAACACGTATCTCAGACCTGATAAGCTGACAAACATTAAATATTGAACAAAGTGGACTGTAAGAGACCATGTGATTGTAAATTTCCCAGTAGAATAGTGAAAGAATGTTTCTTATAATCTAAGGGGAAAATGTGCAGATGGAAAATTGAGCGAAGTAGATAAATTATTTTCATTTGGGAAAAAGGGATAATACTATTGATGAGTGTTTGGTTTTGTTTCTAAATACCTGACATTAGATCGAGATAACACACACTCATGCATCAAAATTGATAACATTGCATGTGAATGTTACTCACGGCTTGGGCTAAGAAATGTGTTTAAACCCTAGTGTACTCAGGCAAAATGCTCAAGTATTTGCTGAACCATTATGTGGCTAGTTAAGAACATTTGGTCTAAATGCAGTGCTGCGGTAACGGCAGGTCCAGATCAGACATGACCCTAACCTCAAAGACAATTAATTCTGGACAGTTTATGTAAGGGACCTTTTCTGTTTTACAGATCTTTTGCCTCATCATATGGTGTGAAATAGGATTAACCCTAAGGAGGGGAAACATACATTTCCAGACTGAAAAGCTGTTCTGATGAACCTGTCCATGAGTAAAGATTTACACAATTTTCATCAAAAAGAATAACAATGCCAACCGGTATCTCCAGCATTACGAAACAGAGATGATCACTGTCTTCATTGATTGCTCTGGATCGAAAAGAAGGATGTTTGAAAAATACTGTAAATAGTATACAAAAATTGTGTCAGAGGTCCTGAAAAGAAAGACCATAGTATTTCTAATAACATCAAAAGCCAAGAGGTTCTTCAGATTATCTAGTTAATGTTGCACTGTGTTTTCTATATTTGTGATAGAAACTTTTACTGAAAATGATTTCCACATTAATCCTTCTTTTTACTGTCTGTAATGAAACAAAATTCATTCTAATTTATGCAGCTACACCCAGAAAAAGCATTCAATGTCTGCTGGGAATAGTTGACTAGTTTTTGTATTATTTTTCTCCAGCACATTCAGTAAAGTTTACAGCACAGCAGAAGACTTAATTGTATTGAACATTAAAATCTTGTATATGTTATACTGTAATCTGCATTGGATTTTAAGAGGTGATAATCCTTCAATATTTGTTTATGTGTGGTTTTTTTTGTACTCTGTGGTACAGTAATTGTTTAAGACTGACAATTTTTAGTACTTGCTATTTTTATTACAAAAGTACTGAACAAAAAACAATGGCAGACATTCAGTTAGGTATAATTTTATTAATTCTTTTTCCTACAACAGCAGATGAAATTGTGAAAAGTAAAATTCTAACCAAGCATCTAATTGACTAGGCACTGGAGTGTGTATGTGTGAGGAGATTCAGCTGCAAAAGATAGAAATGTACTGCCTGAATTCTGTTCAGATGGGAATTACCTATCTTGTATGCTTTGAGCTTCCTTTATCTTTTCAGGGGCAGTTAAACCTAGGAAGTTTTAGGCATGTAGGACCTGTGATCTGAGTATAGCTGAGGATCAAAGGCTGAATCAAAAAAAGCTTTCTGCAAATTTTCCTTCAAGTCTTCCCTCATCACAAGCTCTATCTGTCACAATTTTGTATCTACTATCAGCATGGACAACAGACTGATACCAGTACATTGCCTCTCCCTGCATACTTCAGGTAATAATTTTAATTATTAAACGATTAGCAAAAGCTGTAATATTGGATGTTCCTCACTAAGGAATTCTGTTCACTGTTCCCCACTAATTTCAGATGTGAAAAAAAAATGCCATAGTTTTATGAAATATGAAAAATAGAATTAGAAAATGTTGGTATGGGTGTTTAAAAAATTCAAATCTAATGCACACATTCATGTCGTTATGTCTGTTCTGAAAGCAGTAGCTGATCTTTGCCACTGTACCAGTGCCAGTACAGGTTGCTCTGGCAACAGGATGCACAGGCAACAAGATTCCACTCAAGGCAAAAAGTTTAAGAGGGAAATTTTACCTCTGATGTTTATAGCTAAAAATTTGAGCACACACGTAACTTCAAGCATCTAAGGAGTTACCATTGATTTTAGCTCTCCCTTCTCACAACACTGGTCATTTACCTTGACTACAACAGAATAAAAATTACCCATAAGAAAAAATTATTCTACTGACTCCAGCAGAGTTACTCATCTGCTCAGGTTAAATGCCTAGTTAGGGAGGAAGATTGCTGGTGGAATATTTTTTATGGATTAGTGTTGGGCCCATTTTATTTAACATTTTAGTTACTGAGCTGACACAAAAGCTTGGGACAATGCTTGTGACATTTGGTGCTGAAACGTAGTTGGGAGACATCATCAATGCGAAGGAAGAGTGGAATACCGTACAGGACAATTTAGATGACACTTAGAATTAGAGTAATGGAAATAGGATGAAATGTAATAGTACAAAATGCACAACCATTCACTTAGGGATGAATAACAAGAGTTTCTGGTACAACCAGGGAGCTCATTAGCTTGAAAATGACAGACGTGGAGAAAGACCTGGCTATATTACCCGATCACAGAATGACTATCAACCATCAATATGACTGTGGACCTGAAAAGGCATATATTATGTCAAGACGTATCAGGAAAAAATCCCTGTTGGATTATGAAAATAGAACTTTTTATGAGTAAGATATCAATCATAGTGAGGAAGTCTGCCAGAATCTGCTCTTTTGTCCACACTTTTTGGTTGGTTGGGTTTTTTGTTGGTTTTTTTTTTTTTTTTCATTGAGAAAGACATTTATTGATACCTGTCTTTGCCATAGACACAGATATTTATAAAGGCATTAGACTAGAATAAAGCCACAAAAATTTAGCACATAAGTTTCACACATGGCTCTCACACAGACTAATGGAAAAAACTAAAATGAATGCTAGTTAATGTTGCCCGTTGTCAAGCCCACTCTCAGGGTTTATATGGTATGAAAGAGCATCATAGCAGTCCTCTCTTATGACACAGCAGCTGTATCCAAGCCTAGTGGTTTGAAAATAAGATGAGGAATACAAGCCGACACATGGCAAGTTAGACATTTAAATACCTTCACTGTCTTTCAGAAGAAGCAATCATGATACTAATGCATGGCTGGGCCTTCAGTTCTTTATTTTAATCTCTTTATCAGAGCACACATGCACCCCCTGCATACACATCATTCCACGCTTCCACTAGGAAATGCATTTTGAAGACAGAATTTTCAAGGCAGATTTCATCACTGCAGGAAAAATGATACTGGAGTTGATCCAATCTGGCCAGAAAAAACTGTATTGCCACATGTTTCCCAGTGACATACTGAACATAAATATGAAGTGCTGAGTACATGAGCCGAGCAAATTATTACACTTCTGCAAATGAAAATTGTCTCTGCTTTTTCCAACCATGGACTTTGAATTCTTGACTATTTTAGTTTCTTATTAATACAGAACCATGATGAAGCTAGAGATCAAATTGCAAGTTTCATAGAATCATAGAATTCTTTGGATTGGAAGGGACCTTTATAGGTCATCTAGTCCAAGCCCCCTGCGACAAGCAGGGACATCTTCAACTAGATCAGGTTGCTCAGAGCCCTGTCCAACCTGACCTTGAATGTTTCCAGGGATGGAGCCTCCACTACCTCTCTGGGCAACCTGTGCCAGTGCTTCACCACCCTCATTGTAAAAAATTTCTTTCTTAAATCCAATCTAAATCTGCCCTCCCTTAGTTTAAAACCATTGCTCCTTGTCCTGTCACAACAGGCCTTGCTAAAAAGTCTGTCCCTGTTTTTCCTATAGGCCCCCTTTAAGTACTGGAAGGCTGCTATAAGGTCTCCCCACAGCCTTCTCTTCTCCAGGCTGAACAACCCCAACTCTCTCAGCCTGTCCTCATAGGAGAGGTGCTTCAGCCCTCAGATCATTTCCATGGCCCTCCTCTGGACTCGCTCCAACAGCTCCATGTCCTTCTTGTGCTGAGGGCTCCAGATCTGGACACAGTACTGCAGGTGGGGTCTCACCAGAGCAGAGTAGAGGGGCAGAATCACCTCCCTCAACCTGCTGACCACGCTTCTTTTGATGCAGCCCAGGATACAGTTGGCCTTCTGGGCTGCAAGCGCTCATTGTTGGCTCATGTCCAGCTTTTCGTCCATCAGTGCCCCCAAGTCCTTTTCCACAGGGCTGCTCTCGATCACATCATCCCCCAGCCTGTATTGAAACTGAGGATTGTCCCAACCCAGGTGTAGGACCCTGCACTTGGCCTTGTTGAACCTCATGAGGTTCACACAGGCCCGCTTCTCCAGCTTGTCCAGGTCCCTCTGGATGACATCCTGTCCTTCTGGCGTGTCAACTGCCCCGCTCAGCTTGGTGTCATCTGCAAACTTGCTGAGGGTGGACTCAATCTTGCTGTCAATGTCATTGATGAAAATATTGAACAGCACTGGTCCCAGTATGGACCCCTGAGGGACACCACTTGCCACTGATCTCCATCAAGTTTGTTCTATGCAATCTTCGTACACTTTGCAACATTACAAGGTAATGATAGAACTCTGATGATGATTCATTTTGAGTTTTGATTCACAGTATTTATTTCTTTGACCACTATTGTCTGGGTGGTGAACTAAATAACAAGCAACCATAAATAGCTGAAAACTGCATACTTTAAGATACAGACTGGGAAAATAAGGCCACAATGAAAACAATGATGGGAAAGCTAAAAAGTTTAATGATACAGATTATGGGTTAGACTATGGGACTAGAAGATTTCTCTACGTATGAATGCATGTAGTATTTAATGAAAGAAATGCCAGTAGATGGCACTCAGAAATGTGTAGCATGCTTCAGTTTTGTCATATCACTAAAATCTGCTATTGCTGTTCATGGCCAATGCTTTTCTTTATGCATTTCTTAGCATCAGTGTTAAAAAAACTCTTTACTTTTTAGGTTCATTACAGATACACAGAAAACAATCAAGCATTCAGAGAGTATGCTACTCAATATATATAATGGCATTACAGTTCATATTAGAAAAATTTAGGACTAGATATAAAAACAAATTTTCTATACAGTCTTTTGCTTTCAAGTTTTATTTACTCTGTTCTCTCATTGTACTGGTGAAATTCTGACATAGTGGCCTAAAAAGTTAATGTTATTTGCCATTTCACTAGGCTTGCATGACATCTTGCTTCATGTGGTATGGTCACATCGAGTATAATATAAACCAAATTACCAAAGTCTTCGGATCTGTTTCAGTGACCCAGCTTTCTACAAGAAGGCATTTTTATCGTCTTTTTGCATGCCATTTTTCTTTTTTTTTTTATACATAACATTGCCAATGTAGCAAATGTTGACTTTGGTCACTAAATTGCATTACCTGCTCATTCCTATGTATTAAGTAGCAAGATGCAAGATTGGAAACTGTTTAAAATAACGTAGACTCACTGATCATATCTAGGGCTAGACAATTCTATTGTTTCTAACCATGGAGGTTAGAGTTACAAAGGGAGATACAGCCTTCCAGGTAACTTGAGTCTGTGCCATGGAAATCTTTACATGCCACTGCAATAACCTTGATACTGTATTCAGTGAAGAGACATTGCAGAAAGTGGAGCCCCAGGGTTACGTGCTCATGGGTACTACTGCATTGGAAGATGAGTAAGAGATGAAATCCACCCTAGGAAAAATAGACCATGTAGAATACCAAATGAAATATAGGTTTTTTGGGGGAAAAAAAAAAAAACCAACACAAAAAAACCCACCGCAGGGTTTAAAGATAAATGTTAAAGAAAAATCAAAATAAAGAGAGTTCATTAATAGATAAGATGAGAATGCCTACATGCTAAGTTGAAGAATGATGGAAAGCTTGCATATTGTTCTCCTAAAGGCTGCTTGGAACACTAGCTAAATACTTTCTCCCAATGAAACCTATAAAAATGTTTTACCCCTTAAAAATGCAGCATGAAAATAATTTTGTTTTCTTTCCACACATAGCAGTGGTATACAATAGCCAAAGGAAAGCCACAGTATGCTCTGAATTTTATTGAAGAAGATCTGGATTTTCAAAAGCTGGATTCAACATTCTGTGTGTAATGTGATACTCTGCTTCCTGGGGCTTAACCTTGTCCCAGAATTGCAAAGGTTATAGCTACACTAAGATCGTGGTGTAGATTGCTGACAAAATACAGTAGATCTAGCTTTAATCGAGGACAGCAAGAGAAAAGCAGTTCAAATATTTGTGAAGTAAATAAATATATACCTAGGGTGTTCTATGCTGAAGCCCACGTCACCATCATCAGTGAATAAGGACAAACATGGACCTTTCTAATTTCTATAGTAGAGCATGCACCAATCCTATGCAGGGATATACATGTACCACCAAAGCTAAGAGGCTCTGACTCAGGCTAGTGAACAAAAGCCATTCTCACGATAACTAGTGATTGAAGCATCCCATCCAGTAACTGGTGGTTCCACATCAAATACAGTCATATAAACCATGCAGAACACAGCTGAAATGCAGGTTTAAGATGTTAACAAAATTATTCATGTTACATGTTAAACAGGAATTCACATTTAGAGGGCTCAGTAATGTCTTTCACTTTTATATTAATTTAATTATGAGATATCTTTGTTCATTTCAATGATCAATCCAAAGACTAAATTGTCCTGCCAGCGTAGAAAGGAATCTAAAGGACAGGTGAGCAGAAGTGTAAGACATTTGTGACTATGCTGATGCACTAGCTAAGCATTGTGTCCGATTGAGAAGCAGCAGGTATGGGAATTACAATAGTAATGCAAGCCATCTTCCGGAGGGGACAGCTCCATCCCACCTAATCATATTTGCCTGACTGCTTCCAAAAGAGCTCTATTCTGCAAAGGGCTGTGTGTTTTGATCTCATTTGTCCTTAAATAGGTAACATACCTTAGCTCTCAGAACTTGTCGGATTGTGCTGTCAGATGAACTATATGAAAAAAAATCTGGCAATCGTACTTCTGTTAGTCTAATTCTTGCATAAAAATCAAAGCAATTTTATATAGTTTTGTTCAGCCACGGTTTGATTCCTGCAGGTTATAGTCAAGTAAAATATGTAGCTACTCCCCCCTCAGATAACAAATGAGTAAAGGCACTAAAATGACTTCTATTCCACAACTGAATAAAACAACTGGTTTGACAGCAATCTGGTAATTTAATTACAGGAAATGTACTCCATGCAATGCATACACATAGGGTATAAAGAGGAGAACAGAATCAGTAAATCATTGCGCTCAATAAACAACAACAAAAAAATCTTAATTGTCCAGTTAGTACTGATGGGAGTATAAAAAAAAGCTGCAACCAATGTTTGATCCAGACAAAGTTGTTTCAGTGCAATGTAATTTAAGAACTGTAAAAATGGTAGAGAAAATTGCTGAGATATATTTCCTTATTTGTAATTTCATGTATGATGTGTAAGAAAATGGCAGCTAGCCATGATGTTGAAAGAAGTAATTGCAATTTTCCATGCAAAATTTTGATAGAAGTAACTGCAATTTTCCATGTTTCTTTCACCATCTTAAACTATGATTTAACACATTGAGAAAAAGGACAAATGAGAAACCACAAAGAAATGACTGCATACGCAGGAATAACGGCTGATATATACAGATTTCTAGCACAATATTTATACAAAACTTTAAAATTATATACAAAGCTTTAAATATTTAAATTGCCATTAAGTGTATTATAGTAACAACTACACACCATATTCCTCTCCTATGATCTTCCTGTGGAAGCTACTGTACAAACAGAACAAATACGCCAAGATCTGACTCCAGCACCTTATTCTTGAAGTAGAATAGAAATGGTAACTGGTGGACACAAAAAATGGTCAGGGAGAGTTCACAGAAAACAACACACCAGCTGTTCAGCGTTTGTCAAGTTTTTCACAAGACTCAAGGAAGTGAAAAGATTTATGAAAGGATTTGATGAAAGTCAAATGAGAAAGTGGATAAACTAGATAAACTTTCATAAAATTGAGACTATAAAGTTAATTTTATTAGGTGCATATTTAAATGTTCCTATTTAAGTGAAGAAATGGTAAGAGCCTAACTGATTTGATGTGTTACCCTCACATTGTTTGATATGTACTTTTTCTTCCAACTGCTTCCTTTTGTTTAACTCAGAATATGAGACCCTTGTCAGAGAAATAAGTTTTACTTCACCTTTGCTTCTTGTCAACATGTTAAACCAGTTTTGTAAATGGAGTTCCAATTTAACGTTAGGTTAGGTATAGCTCCAAAATCTTCATAACTTTCTGGTTAAAGCGGTATGTAGTTATTCTAAAAGAAATGTAGACATACGGACTGCCAGAAACAAAGAATGCAGTTGTAAACCTCCTCTTAAATTGGGCTGTCACAAGGGTCTCCCTTCAGTTTCCTTTCAATCTAACTTGAGTTCTATGTATCTCTACATCTACTTCCATTTTTTTGGGAGGTCTGGGGTCTACTTTACAAATCACAGTAAATGAGCAGAAAATAATCAACATCTTCCAGGAGGATTTTGAGAATCAAAGCAGGGTGTGTTAACCAAGGAACTTAGCCATCCAAAACCAACATGTGATTTGGCTACCACATCTAAGGTATTTCTTATCAAAATATCACACCTTTTCCTAAGATCAAGTCACTTAATCCATTATTTTTTTCCTTCTGGAGATTGTATTTTGTTTTGCTCTGTTTTGCAGAAATATTCAGAAGGGCAAACACTTCAGCTGTTTTCTGTTTAGTTCTTAACATGACTTTCAAGATAATTTGTATTCTAGTGTGATAGCATGTTGTTTCCTGGTCTTGAATTGGGACCTCCCTTTGCTACATAGTGTGCAGACACTACAAAAACCTGTCTTTACCCCAAATCATGCCAGCATAAATTAACCTTCCATAAAAGCCCCTTTCCTGTAATTTTATGAGCCTCAGTATTGCTTACTCTCTGAAGAACGATCATCTCAGGGTGTCTAGAATAGGGAAATGACATCAATATATCAGCCAATGTTTTGGGAGAATGTTTGCATAGAGAGGCTATGCTGGGGTGGAGGATATCAAAGAATGAGTGTGAAGGAGAGAGAGAGATCTTTAAATTTTAGAGACAAGAACTGTTTGTCTTTGTACACAAATATTGGAATAAATGTGAGTGAATGTCTTATGTACTCCATCCTAGTCATTTTAACTCTGAGAAATTGACTGGAAAATCAACTCGTGTAGGTAAATTGGGTTAGCAGATAATAACAAATGCAGATTTTAAATGTTTCATCGTTCTGAACATGTCTAGATTACAGCAACTCTGGTTTCAATGTAATTATAAATCTGCATTTTTCCATGTTGCATATTGTATTCTGGATTCTGCATTCAGAATTTAATTGTCCTGTGAACTCTGTCTGAGGGAGTAGCGTGCAAATCTGTTCTTTCCTCTCTTCCTGCTTATTGCTGATAGTGCTAACATTGCGGGTTAAAGCTCTGTGTTCCATACAGTTCATGAGGTAGTTGTATAAATATTCAGATAGCATTGGATCCAGCAAGACAAAGCACCAGCTATTCCCATTAGCTGGGACTATATATTCAAATCTTAGAACATAAAATTAGGCACCTATGCTGATACCCACTGGGCTTGTTGGCCCAGTTTAACCTCAATGGGCAATGGGAGAACTCAGCACTTCTAAAATCCAAGTCAAGCTTCCTACATACAGATTAAGCACCTAAATATTGGTAACAAAGTAGTCCCAACCCATTAGAAACTGAGGTCTATTAACAATCATCTAGATGCTGAGAGCGAAATAAATAGCTAGGTTTTTGCCTCGCATATTGATAGACTCTATAGATCATACTCTTCCATTGGCATCAAGAGAAATTCAAGCAGTCATTGACATGTGAGCAGAGTCAGACATTTACTGAAATTCTCCTCATAACTGTTTTCGTGGGACCAATCAGTAAAAAGTTTATATAAAAACATCTATATAATTTTATTTTAAAAGCAAGATACTAACAATGCTAAACAGCACTTGAATCCTTTAACATTTTACTCAACTTTAATAAGCGGTTGTTATATTTTTTTATTAAAAAAAAATTTAATCCCAGACACATATGTGTTACTACCAAGTCACGGACTAAGTTTTAATAGGCAAGTTTTAAGCCCCTGAAAGCTGGGGTTTATAATAGAAATGCAGACTAACTGCCATGAATAGAGCCATGTAATGTAAAAGAACTATTACTGAAGGACACATATTTTTTATGACTAGCTCCTTATTTCAGCAACTTTTTCTTTCAAGTATCCCTTCTATAGTGGAATAATTTTGTATTCAGCAGTAATCTTCATGAATTCACTTGGTATTCATGGAGATGTCACATGTATTTCCACTGATTTTCCACTGCTGTTTAGGATTAGTTAATGGGCACTTAAAATAGAGTGTTACCCCTGTGGGAGTAAAATAACTTCAATCTTGGTGCACATGTTTCCAAGTCGAAGTATAAATGATGACATTATATTCAGCAGAGCTCAGTCAGTTGTTGGCTTTTCAGATAATATGCCAACAGCCTCTTTAAAAAAATAAGGGGAGGGCAAGTGGAAAGATAGCCTTTTATCTCTGAGAAAAAAACACTTATGAATAAACTAGTTGCTTAGTCTGTAAGTACAAGGGAACAGATGCTGCTGTAAATCAGTCTGGCTGCACTCAGGTCAATGAGGCTATGTTCATTTACAACTATTTGTGAGGATATGTTTTGTTCAGTTACTTTCTGATGTGATAGCTAGTCTACAAGCAATTATCTTTATAGTGGGTTCACCCATTTTACTTGTTTTCTAGCTTTCTTATTAGTGTATTACAGTGGTAGCAAATATACTTTACAGCCAAGGAATACGCTCTCACTTTTAATTCATTGATTAGTTTTTATAATCTGAATTCAAGTATGATGAAGAATCCTTTTCAGGTAACTCAAAATCACTAAGGAGCAAAAATTTATCTCCCAACACATTTTCTTAACAAATACCGTATACGACCATTGACTACCAGTTTGCCTCAAGGTTTTTGCTCTTCTATTGAATGGTACAGCAGAAAATTAATACAAGAAATGAAACAATTCTAATACACCTTTTGTAAAAGATTTTAAGGCTACTTGCTTTAAGCACTGCAGATGCAGTCTTTAAATAGGTCATCATTAAAGACCAGAATATTCCAACAGTTTTGTGAAGTGCCATTTGGGACATCAATACGAATTCTGAAATAACCTTTTAGTTTACAGTTCAAATTCCCTGATGAACAGTCCAGTACTCATAATATTCAGGCTTATAGAAGGGGAAAGATGGTATAACAATAGACATCCTAGGCACTGTAAGCTTTCTGGATGTGGTTACATGTGTTCTTTCATGTTGTGGGCTCAGTAAAGGTGGGTCTCTTGCCAAGATCTGGGAAGGCAGATACCATACAGGGTGTATGGAAGAGAAGATGCACAGCCTTGTTTACAGGGGCAGTGGCTTTTCAGGGCAGGCAGGCACAGACAGGCAGATTTCCGATTTTGCTTTTTAACATGTACTGCAACCCAGCTCCTCCCTTAGGTTCCTACATCTGTGAACAGAAGCATGTGTACTCTAGCTTGAGCCTACCTACCTCAGGTCTGTGAGCGTGTGGGAACTATTGGAAATATTCAGGCCTGTTAGTGACTGGCATACAGTTGATGGTGGCTTCCCACACCACCAATCTTTGCTCATGAGGACCTGCCTCTGAACTCCCCTAGCCACTCTTTAGCACACTAAGGACTACTGTAGCGCTCCAGCAAAAGGGGATCACCTTTTACTCAATTCCTACTCAGAGAAAGGAATGATGCTGTTACTAAACTACCCAAGCTGCCCATGGCCTGACATCGCCATACCTCTACTACACCGTGACTGCCTTCCCTTTGGCTAGATTCTGGTTTTAGTTTCCACATTAAGAGTC
Organism: Ciconia boyciana; assembly: GCF_034638445.1. Lineage (NCBI taxonomy): Eukaryota > Metazoa > Chordata > Aves > Ciconiiformes > Ciconiidae > Ciconia > Ciconia boyciana. Next base: position 5,192,299 of record NC_132947.1, on the reverse strand, counting down.
ACTACTGACGTGAATAAGGAGGACAGGGGGGAATATAAGCATTTATTAATGCTTTGTGCTGAATTTTAAATGATCCCAAGGAATATGGATGCTAGATGTCCATTAAAATTAATAGGAATTGGCATCCACCAAGTCTTTGTGGTTTTGATGTCTCAGCCCTAACATTCTGTTTGTTTGGTGGCTTGTTTGAAGTGCACGTACCCTGAGCTGCATATTGCTGCTAAGATCTAACATTGTTTTCACCAAGACATGATAACTGTTTCTGTATTTGCACTGATCTTTTCTTTTTTATCACCCTGCACACCTTGGGTCAATTCTACCCCAAGAGTTCATTTCAGACTACAAGTCTTTTAAGCTGACTCAGTTTTTTCTCTTAATAGAGTAGCCTAGGGGATGTCATTGTCCCAGTGTTTTGTTACTAGGATCCTGTCATCAGTTTACACATTTGATAGATGAAGCTATGGAGAATTGTTATATTATTCATATTCACACCCCTGAGAGATACAAACTGCAAATTGAGACAGGAAACTTTGAAAGCTCTCCCAAGAGGCAAAATCACTTCTTTTTGCTGCTGATTATAAAGAAGATTGGCTGGCAGATGTTAATATTGGCAGTTACTCTCTGACAAATTTTCTCTAGGTACGGCTAATCAATTTTTGCTGCATGGAATGAGAAATGGAGCTTGAATATTCAGATGTCTAGACATGTAAATACATTACCTTTATAAATAGATTTAAATGATTAATATCTGTGAAAAAATAAACATGAAAAATGGATAAACTAGAAGTGTTGAGTGAAGATTCATGGACTATTTAGATGATGGATAGCAAAATTTATCTATACATTAGGAGGATGAAATGACCTATGCAGTTATCACATGTATTTATAGACAACACTGGTCTTTCTAAAAAAACTCTCTTAATGTAAAGACTCTCTGACCGTGAAGACAGTTTAAGGGTCATTATTTGAAACAGACCTGTTCTAGACAGAGATATTATCAACGTAATAAGGATAATGCAATTTAACCCATTAACACTGTAGAAATAGATGCTTTCTCTGTGCAGGGTCCTGGAAATACTTAATAGACCCAAAATGGGATACTCTGAAGGCTAAGGTTTTTGGGAGTGACAGAAGTGGTCCCATGATTGCACCATGATTATTTCATTCATAAATGTTCTTTGTTCACGGCGATTGAGTACAATTCTCTGGAGGAAAAAGATGACATATCCTCCTTAGAGATTAGCTGCATCATCACAGTGACCATTCCCTGATGTGTTATTAACTGCTTTGATCTGCCCATGGGAAAGACTTATAACACTATTATGCATCCCCAGCCAAGCTACCCTGATAGTTTTGCACACCAAATCACATCAGATTCCTATAAGTGACTCTGACAATCCCTGGTGGACTGCCACAGAGCAATTGTATTATCTACAGGTAACACAGAAGATACTACCTGCTTTACCAGCATATCTGCTCACTTAGCTATGGTAATATGATTAACCTTATTATTTCTGAATCAGTCCACTGTGGCAAATGATGAAGCACCATATGGCTTTCTGAGAATGAAAGCAACATGTCTGTGTGGTGCAAGAAATTTTTCTGGATGGGTGGGTGAATTATGTATTATGATTCATAGTTAAATATCAATGTAAAAGAAAATTCTTTCTATGGAGACTATTTAGACTGTTTCTATATTTTATAAAAGGCAATGGATCAAAGAAGTAGTCTGAAGCAGCAATGCGTACTTAATGACCTGTTCCAAGGAGTAAATTATGGCTAGAATTGTCAGGGTATTAAACTTAGTAGAGCAGAGCTTAAAGCAACAGGGATGGAAATTTTCAAAATATAGTTCATTCTTTTACAGTGACACAATAGTAAAATAAAGTAACCTCTGACAATATGATTTATTGAAGAAACTAAACAAAAGATGTTGGAGCTGCTGTGTACCAAAGTTATTTAGCTGTTCTGTTACTTTTAATGAATAGCCAAGATCAGTGAATATATTCAGCGAGATAAGGCTCAGTGCATTTCTGATAAGGGAAGAAAGGTAAAAAAAGAAAACCTGCATCAATTTTTCATTCAGAGATTTATTTACTGGAGGTTTATATATATAAAATCCCAAACAAGCCACAAAATGAAACATCCTATTTTCTCTCTGGTCCTTTTATCCATTTAGAACCAAGGTCTGACTGGAAAAATATATTTGTGTGATAATGTTTCAGGAAAAGGTCAGATAAAAATCAGATAAGAGTTTCAGAAATTCACAGGTGTTTGTGATATGTTTCTCTGTTCTCAATGGGACATGAGGCTAAGACAAATCATGGCCTTTACTTGTAGCAAGCAGCTAAGAAAGGCATTTTACAGCAGTTTTACCTGAGCCATGACCTATGGGTTAATCAATAAAGGACTATCGTTTTTATTCGGGCTAAGCCTTCATTCACGATCTTGGCTTATTTTGCCAATTTAAACACTTGTAGCTTACCCACTATTAATGAGGGTGAGGACATGACCTGCCTCTTTCCCAAAGATGACAGGACTACGTAATTTTTTTGTGTGGACCTACTTGAAAGCGGAACATCCATTTCCTTATACTGTATTTTCTTCTTTCCGTGCGTCCCAGGGAAATACTTGTTGCAGGTGCTAGGGAGAGTAACAGAAACGAAGCATTTCCATTGCTCTTAGATGCACAGCTGCATAGGATGTTCCATGAGCTGACTCAAAAATTATTAACAAGGAAGTTTTTGGTGACAGCTGAAAAAATACAACTGTTAGAACTCATTTGGGCCTCCTAAAAATATATGCGTGTATAAACATAGTACGCTAATAACTACTTTAAAACTGTTAAAAGGTATTGAATAGCACATTGATGATTAATTTAATAAACTGTGACACACTATTAATTTGATGACTAAAATCAGCACTGATCACGATTTTAGTAATATATAATGGTGCTCTTTTCAGACAGAAACCACACAGTCCCTCAGGTACTGTGCACTTATATAATGAAAAGATGGTTGTTGCACAAAGTAGAAGAGTGATGGTTTTAGTAAGAGTAACAGGAACGACAGCATTGTCAAGCTCTTTACACCGAATCATAGCAGATGCAAGTTACAAGAAAGAGTTAGAGGAGGGCACTGTAGAAACTTCATACACTTTCACAGGGATCACATTCCAGGCATGCAAGGAAACAAGAAGATGCTTGTGGGAAATTCTACTAAAAATCTCTTAAAGCTGGCATCGTTGGTGAAACAGACGGAGAATATGATGACAGCATATAAGATCTGAATAGACTTTATTAATAATCCATTAAACAGCCTCATAAATATATAAAGAGCTATGCAAGACCTAGATTAATATAGTCCTTGCTCCAAAGACATCATTCAAGTACCTCAATTCTTCTACCAGCTGAAGTAAATGGCAAAGCTCTCATGACTTCATGCCCAGAGACATAAAAGCCAAAGCATGATACAGTCTTTTAGAAAGAGAAAATCCTTTCTTTAAAAAAAAAAAAAAAGGGCAAAAAAAGAATACTTGGAAGCCAGAACACTTCAAAAAATATCTGCAACAAGAAAAGAGAGCATGAGGTAGACTTTCTGAATCACAGGTCTGCATGAAGGATAGATCCGAAGGATAATCTGAAAGACAGTTTAAGAAGTTACACAGTTTAGAAAATCCAAGCTCTATGGTGCCTATAAAGTTCAGTGTTAAAATCTTGGCTAACATGCCTTCTGGAAGAGATTTTTGCTGTTACTATGAGACCCGAGGTCAGATGTTGACCAGCCTGACACAGGATCTGACTATACTAATACTGTCTACTTACAGCAGTTCTCCTCCTTCAGCCCTGCAACCCCCATGAAGGAGACACTGTGATTATTACAGCACACCAGAGACCCCTGTGGCTGTATTTTGCTATTGATCCAGAGCTCTCACTGGCATTAATGGGAGCTTCTGTTCAGCATGGGTGGAGTATAGTATGTGCCTTTAGAGAATCTTGCCAATGACTGTAAAATCTTTTAAAAACTATAGTAAAATAACAATAAATAATGAATTTAACAAGCTATAAAATAAAGAAACAAGACAAAAATGCAGGTGAGTCTTCTGTCATTTATACTGCTGTGTCATGAATTACCTGTAACTTTATAATTAATCTTAACTGCCTTGAGAATTGACACCGTCAGACAGTTTAAGTCAGTTAAATGGGAAAGCAGAGTATTCTGTCTGTTTAGGAGAAAAGTCTGGTAAAACCAGTGAGGAAGAAAAGGTGTAAAAGATGTGTAATGGATAGCAATTAGCTGTGGTAATGCCCTTGTAACACTTCAATGCAGGGGCTTATCCATCTCACAATCAACACATCAGCTAGGGTCCTACATTCTTCAGTGACTGAAAGTTCAATGCCTGTCCTATTGTCCTCAGAAGCCAGTGGTTTAATGGGTGACAATATTGGGAAGCTCAGCATCAAGATACTTGTCTGAGCCTGTTCTGCTTGAGTGCATCTCTGTGACACTGAACATGGGACTCCACTTCTCAGTAAAGAGACTCCTCAGTTTGCGGCCAGCTAGGAAACAAATGAACTGAGAACTCAGCGAACAAGAGAACATGCAGTTTCTTGTCTTGTCATCTTTCCTTTAAAAAAGGCTGACTTGACTCAAACAATTCTGTGGTTTATCTTGTTTCTTTAAGGAGTTGTATATTTCAGACGCTCTGCGATAGTTGTGTCAGTGCTTATTGAATGCAACATATACAGAATACATCAGTTGGAGATATTCATTATCGGGCCACTATTTGCTTACTAGCTCATGAGGTCTCCTTGACACTGCTCAAGTGCAACATGGAAATGCAATGCAGCTGGCAATGTTGTACAACACTTGTTTAATGTCAGTAACACATGCCTCCTCTGCAATCAGATTTCTAACAAGTGGTAGTGTCTTTGGGAGAATTTGGGGTATGTTTGCAATTTACCCAAGTAGATCCATTGCTCTGATGCTGTGATTCTTCAACTTTTGGAACCTGCAGTGTCCTTTCGGCTCATACGTCTTTGTACAACTGCCTGAACTGTTGCCACCAATTAATGATAGCTAATAGGTCCCTGACTACTGAGAACACTTGAAGCCGGTAATTACAGCCTGTTCACCCTCCTCTGCCCTGTAGAAGCAGAGCTGCTGCTGACTCTGCTGAGTAGCATTTTATGACCCCTTTTAGAGACTTGGGAAGGCTGTGATGGAGTATTTGAGAAAACATTGATCTAGTATTTACAAAAAGGTATTTTGTAGGAGTGTGTAAAACATGTTTTGTGTCCATTTATACTCCTGCTTAGTACGTGGGCTGAACCACATCTTACAGTTTTATTTTTAAGAAAGAGTTCGGCATATCTAAACTATGCCTCTTTTTCCCCTTTTCTGAGTGCATCAAAAATAAGCAGTGGTGTCAAATTGCATCATTTCCCATCACTGAAGAAGAGGAGGGGAAGCTCTAGTTTTCATCTCTTCGCTGCTTTAAAGCCAGATCCTGAACCCTGTGGTACTGCTGTATTCGTTAGCAAAGAGTTTTCTTCCTGTCCTGGATTTAGTTCTTGCATGATGGGATGATGATTAAGGAAGGGAGCAGATTGTGGAGTTTTAGTAGCCATCCTCCCCAAAATGGTAGCCATCTCAGATGGCGTAGTAAGCAACACTAAATGGGTTGCTGGCAGAGCTTATTTCCCCTGCTACAGCAAACTAGAGACTTCACGGAAACATGGAATCACATGATGGTTGAGGTTGGAAGGGACCTCTGCAGGTCACCTGGTCGAACTCCCCTGCTCAAGCAGGGCCACCTAGGGCCAGTTTCCCAGGACTGTGTCCACACAACTTTTGAATATCTCCAAGGGTGGGGACTCCACAACCTCCCTGGACAACCTATTCCAGTGCTGTCACCCTCACAGTAAAAAAGCGTTTCAGGATGTTCAAACGGAACCTCCTGTATTTCAGTTTGTGCCCATTGCCTCTGGTCCTGCCACTGGGCACCACTGAAAAGAGCCTGGCTCTGTCCTTTTTCCACCCTGCTTTCAGGTATTTATACACGTTAATAAGATCCCCCACTCCGAGCTGTCTCCTCCTTCGGCTAAACAGTCCCAGCTCTCTCAGCCTCTCCTCATATGAGAGATGCTCCAGTGCCTTAATCATCTCCACAGCCCTCCTCTCCAGTATGTCCGTGTTTCTCTTGTACTGAGGAGCCCAGAACTGGAAATAGTATTCCTGGGGTGACCTCACCAGTGCTGAGTAGAGGGGAAAGATCACCTCCCTCGACCTGCTGGCAATATTTTGGCTAATGCAGCCCAGGATACCATTAGATTCTTTGCCAGAAGGGCACACTGCTTTGGGCATGACAGTGCAAGGGCACTGTGACTTTGTGAATGACAGCTGAACTCACTGACAACAGAGAGCTTTTTTTCACTGGGTTTCACATAGTCCATCTCCATTCTCAGGGCAGAATGAAACGTCCCAATTTTACCTTTGGTATCCTGGATATCTAGAATATTGCTCATTATATATCTGAAATACACAAAAAAAAAGAATTGTTTCTTAATTTCTCTGTTGGTTTGAAGGTTGGGGAACTTAGTGACAAAGGAACTCCCATACAAATTCTCGCTTTGTTCTTGGTTTTATGAAACTTTCTTGTTTGCCCAACACAATGATAGACAAAGTTTTCTCTCTAGCTTCCTTTCCATAAACAAAGGTGAACCTGACAGAGAGAAGTCGGGACGTACCGACATTACCCCACTGCTGGTTTTCTCCCCTTTCCCCTGCCATCACTTACCCTCTCTTGAACTTCAAAGAAGCATTGTCCAGCTATATCCTCTGAATATTATGCACTGCTTTCATTGTCAGTTGCACCATTATTAAATTGATAGTTTTAAGAATGTTGTACAGATTATAAAATATTGCCTCTGTTTTCCCTTTCTCTGGAGATAAGAACTTTCTGGACATTAGCAAAATACTACCAATATACATTTATTTAACATAGGTACAGTCAGGCTACTGAAAGCAGTAGGTGTCCCATTTCCAATTACCCAAACGTGTTCTGCCACAGAAGGCTTTACTTCCCAACAACAGACAGAGAGATTAGGAGTCCTGAGGCTTTCGACAACCTTTCATTGCATGCTCTTTTTCCCTCCGTGTAATTACATGCTCCACCAGCCACAGTTGCGGTGGCTGTGAAGGGAAGCAGTTTCCTTCAGGGTTATATTATCCTGCCTCTGGGTTCTAATGAGAAGAGGCAAAAGAACAAAACACCTTCTCTCTTATGATACATCTCTGGTGTCCACATCCACGTTGCTCATAAACTCTGGTGTCCAACACTACAACTGTTCAGAGAGAAAAATTCTTTCTCACCTTATGCACAGGGAATTTTTTAAACCCTGGATACGATATCTTCAGGAGACTATAGGCACTAGTTAAAACTCAGTAAGTACTCTTTGTAAAAGGAGAAAGACCACAAAAGTCACTTTCAGTTAACCAGAAGAATTAGCAAGTGACTCAAAGATATTCACTATAAAAAAGTGATCTACACTGAGGATACATTTCTTGCTGCCTCAGTGCACATATTTCATCTTCATGATTTACAAATATAGAACTCTGGGTAATTCTAAGTACAGACTGGGCTACTTCTGATTTAAACAATTTTGGCAGATTTATGCTGACTGGTATAGATGTAAACTTTGGAGAGTGGTTCATAGGTGAAAAGGCTTTTAGGAGGTCAGGATATTCTTGGAAAGTTCTAGAGAAACAGATAAAAATTGGAAATAATTTTCCAGCAAGGCTGCATGGAAAGGTGCCTCAGGATGAACAGGCGGAGTATACCTCTCCAGCAGTCTGTCAGGAGGGATAAGCTATCTTCCTTAGATGACCCTATTTTTAACAAAGAGACAACTCTATTAAGATATCAATAACAAGTTAATTACCACTTGGTCATCTCTGCTTTGCACTCATAGTAACGATGATCAAAACTTCCTGTAGTCTGAGTCATACAAGCTTTTTAAAAGCAATTGTTTACACAGGACTTCTGTATGATTCTGTGGGATTGCTCTTGGGGCTGAGTACCACTTAGGAAGCAGCTGTACAGTCTTGCCTTATGTCTTAGTTTCAGCTGAGAGAGAGTTAATTTTCTTTATAGTGGCTGGTATGGGGCTATGTTTTGGATTTGTGCTGAAAACAGTGTTGATAATACAGAGATGTTTTAGTTGTTGCTGCACTGGTCAAGGACTTTTCCGCTTCCCGTGCTCTGCCAGGTGCACAAGAAGTTGGGAGGGGACACAGCCCGGATAGTTGATCCAAACTGACCAAAGGGCTATTCCATACCACATGACATCATGCTCAGTATATAAAGCTGGGGAAGAAGAAGGAAGGGAGGACATTTGGAGTGATGGCATTTGTCTTCCCAAGTAACCGTTACGCGTGATGGAGCCCTGCTTTCCTGGAGATGGCTGAACACCTGCCTGCCCATGGGAAGTAGCGAATGAATTCCTTGCTTTGCTTTGCTTGCATGCGCGGCTTTTGCTTTACCTATTAAACTGTTTTTATCTCAACCCTCGAGTTTTCGTACTTTTACTCTTCTGATTCTCTCCCCCATCCCACCGGGGTGGAGTGAGCGAGTAGCTGCGTGGTGCTTAGTTGCCGGCTGGGGCTAAACCACGACACCTTACAGTATCACCAAAGCAAAAATTTCAACCCTTTTACTCCAGAAATACAACCTCATATGGCTGTCTGAAAAAAGGGGTACGTAATCGAAAAATTCTAATTCCATCCAGGGGATGGCAGAGGTATACATACACATAAACCAGTTTCCTGACTTCCTAATCATGCTGGTGATCCTAAACGCCAGCTGGGACATGACAGACTGTGAGAATCCAGCTTGGAGTGTCCCCCAAAATTCAGTGTTTCACGACAGCTATCACGAGCCAGGCAAGAACAATGTTCACAAGGCACAGCAGAAATCAGATGTCGCACACTGTTTAAGTATTGGATGTGTTAAGCTCCCAGGAAGTATATTTCTGGAATGAGGAAGAAAAAACCCCACCCTCTGGATTTATTAACATATTTCAATTTCTTTAAAAAAAAAAAAAAAAAAAAAAGAAAAAAGTGAATAATGAGTACCCCAAAATCCCCATCAATGTAGTATAATGAAGCATGAAATCGTGTTCGGAGATGAAATCCATCTCATGAAAAGCTTTTGATGGACGTGAATTAACTGTTTAAGCTAAAAAGGATAAAACTTCAGAAGTAGTTTGTACAATTAGATTGCTCAATAGGTTTGCCATTAAGTGTCTTCTTCCCTTTTTTTTAATTCCCCAAGGATCTGTGTCACCACAGAGCAAGAATAAAATGTTTCATTACTAATTTCTTTGTTTCAAAGAACAGATAAAAGTCATCAAATAGTTGTTTAATTTTCTAAAAGACTAGTAACAAATTGGAAACACATATTTCCAAATCACCAGAAGCTGAGCTTTCCCTGGCAAATTCCTATTTTGCGTTTGGAGGTTATGTCTAAATCGTACTTTCCAAAATAGCTTTGTTTATCAACCTTTCTGTCCTTCACTCCTTTGCATACCACTTCTGTTGCTGTATAGATGCAACAGAAATCATTAGCGCCTACAGTGTTAGGATTTTTACCTCACGTACCACATTTATCCATATCCTTGGTTTTGCTAACAGACTTCTACACATAGTGCCTATTCTGGGGAAACTGTTTCTTTCCTACTACTATTAATAACCTTCCTATGCTATTTATTCTATAAATATCAGTGCTATTACAAATATGATGTAAAAAATACTCTCTGAACATGTCAATTTACAGCTTGTCTGTTTTAATCTGTCTCCCTCATTCTGTGAAACTGTGGGTAAATCTGGTTGATGCGGTGCAGGAGTTGAAAGAGAAGCAGCCGCTGCAGAACTACAGTAAAAGGCTCTTTTATTTGCAGGAGCCAAATTAACTTTTTGTGGGTTCATATAACTTGACTGTGACATCTTCTCAGTCCTTACGGATAGTTTACCTGTGACTGCTGCTTAACATCAGAACCAGAACCATCTCACTGTTGCCTTCTGTGCCCAGTGCATGGTTTGTTATTCAGAGTCTGCTAGGAGCTTGTAAATAGGCTGCACAGTCGTCTAGTGCTCTGTTCCATATTCATAGCAGTGCTTTCTACACTGAGGCACTGGTCTCTAGCTGTTACTCACTGCAAGCAAATAATAATTTCCACCTCTAAATTGGCCAGAATAAATGAGGGCTATCATCTATGGGGGAGGTGAAGTGTGGACAGAGCTGCAAATGGGGCTCAGCTGCTGCAGAGGGAAGACTGTAGGAAAGTTCTACCTCCTTCCCTATAGCAAGGGAAAAAGACAGACAGAGAGCATGTTTCACGGGGAGATTTATTTTCAGTGCCTCCACTGCCTAGTGCTGTCTACTGTTCTGTTCAGGTCAGCAACTGAAATAATCTTTCAATCTTCAATTTATTTGAGCCAAAAAATATCAAATGTCTGTTTTACAATGCATTTTCTTTTACTTTAACAAGCCTTTTCATTAGTATTTTGCAATGAATTTCAAGCATGTAATAAAACTTGAAGCATGGCTTCTTTCACATCATTTAGCCCACAGAGAAGGTGCTATGCAAATATTTTATACAGCTCTCCTCCCAGTCTTTAGTGATAGATTTTTATAAATGCAACGTGTAGGATTTTTCCTATGGAATCTGTGAGAACCAACACAGGAGATGAATCACAAGTATTTTCCTGGGATATCAAAATGTGTGTATCTTTCTGAAACTCATTTAATAAATTATGGGAAAAACAACAGCTTGACTTGTTAAATGCAAATGAAAGTGGGTCTCAAGTTGTCTCTCATCTAACAGTCACTTATTTCAATGATGCACAAATCAGTAGTTCCCACTATACAAAATTATGGATTGACAGAAAAACTTAATAAAACAACCTACTCTATTAAGATGTCTAGGTAGTGTCACCTGTGATAACACTGTTGATTTGATTTCCCCTTTTTAATAAAGATTTTATGATAATAAAATGGTAACTAAACTGGAGAGGTTTAGATCCTTACAATAAACAGATCCCACACCTTCTCGGCTGGAATCAAATTCATCCACTCAGTGATCCCCAGTGTAAGGCAGCTGGAGAATCAATTCTACCAATATACTTCAAAACCCCACCCCAGTTTATTCCCACATATCAAAGCCTATGCCCTACTTTGAGGGGGAGGCATTTTCAGAGAGAAGAAATCGACTTTAATGGTTAAACAATAACTCAGTTTGGAGCACAAATTCTGAGCAGGACCCTAGAATAGTCTAGGGAAGGAAGTAGCTCAGGCCATGTCAACGTTTTAATTTCCTTGTTTTAGCAGCAAGTAACTTTCTGTTTTCTTACACTGTCTCCAAATTAGCTTGTCACTGAAGGTCATTATGTTCTGCAATGGGACCAATGCTTTACCCGTTCCTCATTCATACAGACCTGTTGGTGCCTGGTAAAGCCAAATACGTGCATGACAGGAACACAACGTAGGCTACATAGGGAAGCCACAATAGGAATTTTTTTGAGTAAGAAATTGGGTAAGATTGAAGCACTCTGTTTTATTTTGCTTGAAAAATAAAACATTAGCACTTTCCAATAGGCAAGTCTTCTATCTGCACATTTTTTATTTCAGTCCAGTAGGAATAGAAAATCCCTGATTTCAAGTGCCACAATATCATCTTGTCTACAATAAAAACTTCATTAGGGCAGTCTTGGTCCATAGCAGACACAGAAATACACAGCTTCTCAGTCAGGCTGTTTGCCACAGGATTAACCACTACATGGTGAAGGATGTTTGACAGAGGATCATCAAGAATCTTCCTCAATTCCTATGCAGCAATTTATCCACAGGGTTGATTGTGATCTCTTACTTTGTTTTAGAAAGAAAATCCCTCTCTGAAACATTGCTGGCTGCTGGAGCGCATGTCATCTTGTCAATGCATTCATCACCATTATCATATTCTACTAAAAGATTGGCAAATTTGTTCAGCTGTGTAAAATAGATATTATGGCATTTGACAGATGATTTCAGTACTGAAATGAGTTTTTTGGATGTGCTGTATACTTTGGTACTCCATTATGCAGCACAAGAGTGAATTTTCTCATTGTTATCAGACAAACAAGCCTTGAAAACTGGGAGTCATCAGGGAAGAATTATTCCTAAAGCCTGAAAATGGATTTTCTGAACACTATGGTTTCAGTTCTAATTCCCTTATTATAATATGGCTTTGGTCACTGATTGCTCACATTCCTATTCCGATTGGCTGGAAATAGGTTTAAGATGATGTCTTCCCCTCTTCTTTAACTCTCTAGAGAAGATGCTGTTTGGGGAGGATGTCTCCTAGCTCATCAACTCATTTCCATAATGGGATTATGATGCCTAACACAGCTAATGAGGAGCAAGGAGAAAAGCAAAACGGTAGAGAGAAAAGCTTGTAAGGGATTACTGCTCACAAAGAAATACCTTTTCACTATTTCTCCTGTATGAAACCTGAGAAAGAAACCCAGCTTCCTATTAACTAAAATAGTTTTTATGATTAAAATCTCACATAGCAGTTATGCTGCCTTGTCAGAGCCTCAGAATCTGCAGATTATGGTTGATCCACTGGTTGGAGTGACAGCTTTCAGGTACCAGAATTCAATCTTTGTTCCATTGCAGATTTCTTATATCTCAGTTACCTCCTCTGTACTGGGTTTAACACTGCTTCCCTACCTCACTAGGGATTTGTGATAGTAAATACATTAAACATTAAGTGGTGCACAGGCACTGTGATGAACTGCATGGACAAAAGATGGCATAAAGATTGAAAATCTTCACAGCAATCCTGTGGGGCAAGCTGATTTGATGGTTACTGTAGATTTACTTTATTTGTGTAAAAACTGGAATATATGACAGTCAGATACGACTGTCAACTTTAGGAACTTGAAATTTGGCATTCGTAGACTTTTCATGGCATCACAGTAACTGCTAGAGTGGGGAGAGGCAACTCACCTCTCTATGTTTTGGCTTTTGTTGAGACAAAAGAAGGTGCCAAGTAGTCTCATTTGAGATTGGAAGATGGAGGCTGGGCTCAGTAAGAATATTAGGTCACCAGCTTTGGGATAAATTTGAAGTATGTGGAAGAAAGGTCCGTATATCTGATGCCTCTCTCTGAGCCACCTCATCACAGAAACTACATCTTTTAATGATAAAGTCGTGATTACAAACCTCATGAATTTTTCCTGAGCAGTAGCCTTTTTCAGAAGCAGGATGTATTTGGAGGTAGGCAGCACCTCTATCTTCATTTTGACATGTTCTGTTATAGAAGAAGGAAGCAATACAGATAGCAGATGTTCAGCCTGCTTGCTAGTACCTTACATTTTCCAATGCAGAGTGCTCTAGCTTAAGTGATTCTTCAGTTATTTTCAAGACAGAGTGTTTTGTTTTGTTTAGTGTTTTCAGTGTTCCAGTAATTAACGAATGTGGCAGAACATTTGTCTTAATTGCACAACAAAAGCCCCTCACAATAGTTATTGCTCTATAAAAGTCCCATAAAACAAATCTACTTGGCTTGTGAAAAAGCACCATTCAATAAAAAAATTGATGAAAAAAATTTAAAAGAAGCCCATGTTCTTATCAGAAAGCTTCCATGTGTAAAAAACTAACCTTTTCAAAGAAGATGAAAAAAAGCGATCATGAGAAAAAGTGGGTGGTAGGTTAGAATGTGAATCATAATTGGGATTTGTTGAAAAATGCTTTATGGGATGTCCCCAAATCACAATTTTGGGGTAATGAAATAAACCTGTTTAAAAATACACCCTGTTCTAGAGTGGAAGTAAAGACAACAGTGGGAAAAAAAAAGCCCCTACAATTTACAGATGTAGAAAATAAGAAAACCAATCACAAAATATATTCCAAAAATGCAACATTACCTCAAACGTATCTGGAACTCAGAAATAGTCCAAATACTTTTTAGCTGCTTTAAGGAACGATGCATATCACAGAATCACAGACTCACTGAGGCTGCAAGGAAGATCTGGAGATTGTCTAGTCCAATCTCACTGATCAAAGAAAGATTACTGTATCCAGCTGGGTTTCAAATATATCCCAGCATGGAGACTCTACAACCTCCCTGGGAAACCTGCGACCACCTCCACTAAAAAAAAAGAATTTTTTTTTTTTACTGTTTGAATGGAATTTTATGTATTTCAGGCTTTGTGTCCATTGTGTCTTGTCCTTTGGGAACCATTGAGAAGAGTCTGTCTCCATCTCCTTTTCTACCCGCCTCCTCGCTTGCCTGGCCAGTCCTTCCTAAAGAGCCTGTATACATCCACTGCAGCATTCTGGTTATGTGAGCTATCCCACCACATAAAAAATTTTGATCCTGCTTTGAATATAGCACAGCTTTCCTGGGCTAATGTTCAAAATACATCTTCCTTTATTTTTCACTTTAAAATTACAACTTATATTTAAATATCCTCCTGAATTGATTGCTTCTAAACTTCCATGAAAGATCTATTGGCCTAGCTTCTTCTAACCTTTCCTTCCACTCAAAGATAGGAACATGAAGAGACAGCTGGAAATATAGAGAAATCTTTTTTCAAAATTTCCCTTGAAAAGGAAGAACTATACTTTGTGTGATTCAAAAAAAAAAGTATTGGGTGGGGAAAAAAGTTATAATCTTTACTTAGAAATGACCTCCTTTTATCCTGTGATGCTAGGCTGCCAGGATGAATCAGCAGAACTGCTCTGCATTTGCATGTAATACTCCTGAGCAAGACACGCTTTTAGAGTTTTCAGAAATTAAATGACTGTGCATTTCCCACCTGACAAATTATCACTACAATTTCCATCCGTAAACTAGGGCCTGAGAGCTGGTACCTCTAAAACATTTTTCAGGGAGGAAAAAGAACCGAAATATTGAAAAGGCAAGGACATCCATTTGTCATTCTTCATAGCAAATGGCATTTAAGAAATTGTCTCAAGCATACACACTCTTAGATTTCACCTCAGTTTTGACGTTACCCCCTTAATTGGTTCAGTGGATTAATTGTAGTGGCAATGGCAACAACATGCAATGTTACTTATTTTGTTAGCAATATCAACGTTTAAAATAAAATATAAAATGCCTAAAATGGATTTTAAGTGTTTTCTTGATAACGTGATAAAACTCCTTACCTCATCAGCACTGAGAGGAAAAGTCCCTATAACCAGACATTAACCAAACTTCTGTGTTCTTTCCTCTTGATGTGCATTCCTTGCATGACTAAATCTCTCATTTAAGCCAGTGGAAATAAGCCAGTGGAATTGCCATGTGAAAACTGGACTACACGCAGCCAAGACCCTGTATCTGTGTCTGAGTGATAGTCAGTGTCAAACACTTCAGAAAAGATAGAAAATACCTGAAGTGTATAATTATGAAAACACCTGGCTCTGTAAAATGTTTCTATTTGAACGTTCTTTGAGATTTTCTTTACACTGTGAAATAAATGGGAATTCAGGTCCAGACATTTCACATACTCCTGTTGATTTTCATAGGATATATGGAACTGAAACTTACAATTATATTTACAAAAAGCAAGAGATTCCATCTTTCTATTTAATTCAAGGTTTTTCCAATGGAATTTCACAGCTGGTGATCAAAGGGCCTTTTCTATGGGTTGGGGTTTTTTTAAAATAATCTGAGAATTAAAAAGGCTTGCCCCACTGCTCTCTTTTTATTCATGCCTTTCAGGGTAAATTACTTATTGGATATGCAAGTTAAGGTATCTTTGAATAACGGCTTGATAACCTGAGAAAGGATATGAAAATATATGTATACATTTTCACACCCAACAAAAGAAAAAAAGAAGTGTTAATCTCGTAACTTTTTTGTCTTGTCATTCCCACTTCTTTTCTCCACATTCCCCTGCTACCCATCTTCCCAAACTGGTTAAAAGCATTTCCTTCTGTATTAAAATAACTGCTAACATAACCATGGCTTTTTGCATTAGAAACTCAACATCAGGTGTTAATGTGGTAACAGCAGAATACAAAGACTGTGTCTCACAAAGCAAGCAATTCAGGTTCACCAGTCCAGTCTCTCAGTTAGCATGACTTGCCCTGTTGAATAAAGATAATTACTGATAGCTTAAATACTATTCTCCAAACCTAAAAAAAATGTATACATTGATTACAAAATTTTAAGGAAGGAATTGACACTGTGTTTCTCATTCTAGAAAGCTGAACTCAGTAACATACAACCAATAACTAAATAGAGATCGTGGCAATATTTTTCTTCTAATATGTCAGATATTCTTACACTGGATTTAATGGAAAATTCCCTTAAAAATAGAGAGAGAAGTAATCAGACCTTGCTGACAAAGATGTTCCCAGCTGAAAAGCAAGAAACATCTGAATGTTTAATTTAATTGGTTTTATTGGTTTAATTTTATTGGTAGTCTATAAGGCTACAGTGATAATGTTGTTGTCTACTTTCTCATATCTGGTTATTTTGGGGGTTTTTGTATTATATATTTTGGAATCTATGTAATGAATATTTTTGTGGTTCATTTTTGTACCCAAGTTGTACATAGAATTTTCACCTACTCTTACATTTTGTTTACCTTTATACACTAATACATCTTTTCTTCCTGAATTGTTTGAAGAGAAACAAGTCATATGCTTGGATTAGAAAGAAACAGTCTGTTCATCTCATAGGTATTCTAAGAGCAAACTTTAACTGTCTGTTACTGTATTCACAATCCCTTTGGCTTAGTAGAAACAAGAACTAAAGATCTATAGGATCTATAGGACTACAGCAGGAACTATTGAACTACAGATAACAGAGCTCTTTTATCAGAGGTTTACCTTAGCCTTCAAACATGCTGTTTTTCTCCCTAAAACATCTAATTTATATATACACTATAAATCCATTTGCAAACCATATGAAATGGCTACCTCATACGCTCCAGTTGGAGTATCTTATTTGCTAACGTAAGCTAAGCAACATTTACATTATTCCCATAAAGTTTCCAGACATACAATGTTGTCGAATATTGTCTCATAAGTAACTTTGAAAATATAGCTAAGTGATATACAAGAACACAATGCTAGAAAATCATTATACCCTTTTTAAGAAAAAATTAAAAAGTCAAGACTAACATGTTAATGCTGTATATTAACTGTAGCATGTTGTTCTAATACAGTTCTAAGTAGCTTATTACTTTATTAATAAAGACAATGTAATCTTCCTTATACCATGTTAAATGCCTATACTTATTTCATTTTTAAATTCAAGGTCCAAGTGACCTCTAATCTATTATACAAACTAATGATCTTTTAGTTACATCTCTCAAAAGATCAACTTCATATTTGCAGTCATTTTGTTAGTGCATTTAGAAATACAGTCAAAGGTGTAATGTTTGAACAGCTAGAATTGGGTGAGAATGAGGATTTCCAAAAGCTAGCCAGAGGGTGAAGTTTCAAAGTTGCAGAATTAAAGTGGTATATTGTCCTATGGAATGGTATATAATGTGGTAACACTCTCATTTGAGAAGGAAAATCAAAAGATGGACGGATACCTGAAGAGCCCAGGTAGAAGAGATGGACATGGTTCTTTAAGAGAAATGTTATATTTGAATACGCACAGCAGGGCTTCTTGAGCACTCATCCAAACCAATACAAACTTTGTATCACTCAATGGAAAAATTACAGCAAACATTTCAAAGAACAAACAGTGATCAATCTCAGGGGAGCATTTACTTATGAATAATAGATAAATGTGAACAAAATAGGGTTCCTTTTGATACTATTCTGAATGCAGGAAAAAGAAGTCAAATATATTTTCTAAATTATTCATTCAGAAATACTGACTCATTAAAAACGCTGGGGTGCTTGCATGGTAGGACCTTTTATTCATTTCTGCTGCCTTTTGCTGAGCTTATGTACGGCCATTTTTTAACACAGGCCCCAGCCCAGCAGTCTGATCTGTACTGTGAAGCCACTGTGCTTTCCCTTGGCGAAGAAGTCTTGGTGACTTCTTCATCAAGAAAAATGCTACAGCTGAAAAGATAAAATAAAATAATCTCTCCTGTTTACAGATGAATTAAGTTTTTTTTTTGCATGGATAAGCTGCAAGTCTACCAGGCCTGTGTGGCCTTCATGTTTACAGGTGAAAGGATTTCTTTAGGTGCAGAAAAAACTAGTTATCAATTAGGTAGCTGCAAGGACTGTAACCTGAACTGTGTTCGAGGTAATATCCAGGATGCTGTTTCTCATGATTAGATGCGATTTCAAAACAATTATTTAGCATAATTTGTACATAGATCTATGATAAAATCATACCTGATTATGATAATACCTAACTATAGGTTATCAAGTGTCATGAATCATGATTAAAACACTTAACGCACAAAATTGAAGATACATAACACGTTTCCTCTGTGGTACACCTGTTTATCAAGTCAATTTTCCACTTTTAAAAGGCACTATATATTATGTACTGAGATTGTATACAGAGGGTGGAGATGGAATGAACAAGCTGTATTTTGAGCATGAATTAAATGTGCGGGTAATTTATTCAGAGTCTTTCACTCCTATAATTTTAGCTGAAAGCCTCAGAAAGCTTCTGCCAAAGTTTTTTCTATTGGCTTGAAGGAGTTACCCAAGAATATTCACTGGGTGGGGGAGAGGTGCATTTGCAGTTGTTATGCACTCACACGCATGCAGCTTTCAGCATACTGTGAAAAATGTAGCTCCAAATTGTTGATTACTGACTGTACAATACACAGGTAGAACCCAATTGAGGTGCCATCAAAATTCATGGAAACACTTTATTAAATTCAGTGCACTTAAGATCAGACTTACATTCTGTTTAAAACCCAGATGAAATTCTTAGGGCAAACAGCTACAATTTTGCATTTTTTAATACTTTTTTAAAAATGAAAAAGTTGACCTGCTTCCCATTTTATCTCAATGGCTGGTTATAGCAATATGCTAATAATTACATTCTCTCTTTCTTGAAGATACTGAATTACTTCTATTAAATATTCCAAATTTAGATGTCATTCTGCATGCTCTGCCTTAACTAGCCAACCTTCAGTTCTTTTGAATGTCATGAAAACAACATAATTAACAAATCCAAGATCCAAGCCCTACAGAACACCAAAAGTGTATTTAGCCTTTATTTACTTTATGGTATGTTGAGCGCATTTTTTTCCATATGCTATGTATGCACTTACAAAATTCACAAAACTTAATTCATATACCTGGAGATTAACTGGTTAAAGTGGATGGCTATAGTTATAGATAAAGGAAGTATTTTGCCTGGATCACACTGGTACTTGGTTTACGCGAGCTTTCTACCCTACTGTTAGCTAGGACACAGAACACTAAGCAAAAGTTGGGAAAACCTGAAGGACTAAGATGGAAGAAATAACACAAAATTACCCCCCATGCTGATTAGACAACAAGTGTATAGCCTGTATTAGGAAAAGCCCAGAAAACAGCAGCATCAGAGATGTTGGGAAGCCAGTAACAAAGGTGAAAATGGCCAAGAAACTGAAGAGATGCTGGATACTGGCAATCTGCATAGCAACTTCTTGCCAACAGCTGCATTAGAAACCCAAATTGCACAGGAAATCCCACTTGCCTTCCTTACAGCAGGATGCATCTCAGAGTGCCATAGTCTATAAGTCATGAGAAGATGAAGTTTGCAATCATATTGATTTATTCAGTTTGTGATCTGCAGTGAAATGGGACTTTGCATCAGATACTGTCATGTTAATTTTTTTTCCTCTCCATAATGAACTATTATAATTTGTCTCTTAAATAAACATACTCTTATCAAGTGAGCACATCTATGTTGGCTTGCAGTCGATTGCGGGACATTTAATAGTTCTTTCATTGTATAGTTCTGTTCTTCACAAACTAATCCCCAGTATGATAATATTCCAGGAGTAATGTCTATTCAGTGAGTGTGAAAGTTGACTTGTACTCTCCTCATGAGCCCTACTTTAAGCATTTGTAGGCCTTAATGATCCATATGGTGCTGTAAAGTTGCAGGCAGTGGGATAAAATACCCTTTTTTTACCAATAACTTTACTTGAAAAGAAAACTGATTTCCAAGGGAGTCAGGTGAAGAAAATGGTTAAATGATTTAAAAAGTGTTTGTCACATTGTCTAGAAACAATAGCTATCACAAGACCAGCTCTGGGCCACATAGCTGTAGTTAAAATTTGTTTATGTACCTAACAGACCTCAAAGCTAGCTGCAAGAGAGAACCAACCTATTTCAGTGTTCAGAAATCACAAGAACAGCATAATTCAGCAATAGAGACAGCTCTTCTGCCTTTCTGTTTCAAACCTCACACATATTCACAGCCTTAGCCAAACTCCAAAGCAAGAACTATTCACACATTAAGTCTTGCATTATTTTAAAGGCATAAGTCACAGTTCTGAAGGAGAGAGAAGCAAAGTATCGGCAACTTAAGTTAAGGAAGCAAAGCATTTCAAGTATTAGAGAAAAATATCCCCACAACATCTGTCTGTTCCAAATCAAAACACATGCTGTAAATTGATATGATGTGGTGGAAGCTAACACCTGCCCACGATATATACCCAGACATTTGTTCTGCTTTGCAACACACGCTATCATCTAAACACCAATAGTGACTGTTTTTCTCCTATTTTGTAACTCTTGCATGCCTGCTATCACAGACTCTATCTCTTTGCAAGAAAATTCTGCAAAATTCCTATCATTGCATCTATACTGCTATATTTACAATATGACTGTAAATACTACTATATTGTATAAGCCTAGAAGGATCAAAGTCTGCTGCTAACAATGACAATGCTTGCATCAACTTCAGTGGGTCAGGCCTTCACAGAGGAAAACCAAAATATTCAGTGATACACTCGAATTAAAAGACTATACTCCTCTATAAACAGTGGAGAAACAGAGGCACGTGCGGAGCAGTAGTTAGATCTCCAACAAATTCAGTACTTCAGTTGAAATGAAGCATTGAATAACAATTTACAATTATGTAAACGTTCCAACATGAAGTCAGAAACCAAATGAAGTCTGACTGATTTCTGAAGATTAAAATTAAAGTAGGTTAGATTGATTTAAATATCTTGGCATGATGGCTCTTCTGAAACATCAATTTCTTGAAAGTTGATAGAAGATAGGAATAAAACACAATTCTGTAGCTATTTTAGCTGTTTTAAGCATGTCCTGAAGTATAGTTTTGTTAAAAAAAGTTTTAATATTTAGAGATGTGTATTCAGCACTGTAATCCCTCCCTAGACTATCAGCAAATTATTCATACTTAAAAGCCTTGCAGCTTTTTCATGGCTTATTTTCATTTTTTTTTCCTGTGACAGAAGGAATTAATCATAGCTCTAACGGTTCTTTGGCAAGTGTTACTTAAAAACAACAAATGCATTTGAAAAATCATTAAATTTGCCTGCCCAGTTTAGAGTTAAAAAGAAAAAATGTTTAAAAAGCTATTGTATCCTAAAGCATTTGGGAGCTGAAAAAGAAAAACATGAAAAAAGAAAGAAAGGAACAAAATTGTCCCTTACAAAAAATGCCCAGTAATTAGCATAGAAGTTAGAAGTAAGCTGTATTACTACAGTGACAGCAAAGTTGACTAGTTAGGGAGCAGACTCAGTTCCGAGATCTCAAAGAGTTGCAATTGCCTCTGTCTACGTACAAGCAAATACCTTGCCTTTCTAATGCTTCAGCTTCCTGATCTGTAAAATGGGACTGATGATATTTTCGGTAAAAAACAACCCTGACGTTTGCTGATGAAAATCTCTGCGTAAGGGGCAAACATTAGTGATTTTGCTTGTATTTTTTGAGTGTTTATTTGCTTGTATTGCACAAAAAAACCCCCCAGTGTCCATGTTTATGTGCTCCAACTTGCTTTTCTTGCCAAATCACAGTAACTCTGTATCTAAACTCCTTCAGTATTCACCAGCATTATTACTGGCAACAGTCTTCAAATAAAGCTCCTTTTCTTAAAGTCTATTTCTGATGCTCCTAAATAATTCTATTCAAATAAGAAGAATGTCAGCTACCAGATTGCATTTGATTAATAGGGTTACTAGAAGCCTTTACACTAACATACCACATGAGGGAAGTGTAGATACTCTAGACTTCTCCCTCTGAAAATAAGCACCCAATTTTATTTTTTTTATCTAGTTAATGGATTATGAATGACATGTAATTATTTTCCCTCTGAAAATCATGTTAATTTTCAAGAGAAAAGGCACAGCAATAGAATTAGCTATTGAAATGTGATAATGTAACACTGTTTATTGGTAAAACAGAACAAGATTTCCTAATCCTCTGTAAACCATTTCCATCAATCCAATCATAGGTGACACTGCTATATTAATGAGAATGTGCTCTGTCCTCGAGGCACAATGCGCACAGAAGAGCATTTAGATTTTTGTGTTAGCAACTTGAATCCTAAGCAGTCCACAAATGAATCAGGCTTTTGGATGAGGACCTTAACTTGAGGTGGACTTAAGAACTGTAACAGCCATCTTCCAATTCAGTTTGGCTTTATGTCTCTGATGGTCTGGACCTACTGCTGAAAGACTGATGGACTTTCTATCAGACCCTCTGGCTAAACAGAACGGTGAAGCGCAAATGCTCAGCATCATGATTCAATCTTGGAGCAGAAGGTATCAGTTCAGCCCACTGAAAACATACCTATAACAAATTAAATCCTCTCTCTGAGTCCTCATAACCCGATTGTTAATTCCTCTGGTACAGCAGAGGATAGATGACTGCAATGTTAAATGTTCTAAAGATTGGTTTCTGCTGACATTTCTTCTAAACATCCCAAAATCAACAGGTAATTCTTTACTGAGCTGTATATGGTCCTCGATAAACCAAATTGTCATGTGATCAGTGGTGCCCATTTTCAAAAAGCCCACTGCTGCAAACTGTCTTAACATGATAGTACGTCCTTTTAATTATCTTCTAACATTAGTATATTTACTTCTTAAATTTAAGATCGTAGACTAGAAACAAAATCAGACTTGATATCATGCTGCATTTTATTGACATGACAAATACCTCAGGTTGTTCTACTGACAAAGGTCAATTATTTCATAGGTAATTGTTACAGTATAACAGTGTAGGTAATCAATCAGATGAAAGAATAATGATCCAGTTTCTAGTTGAGTCCTGCTGCAAGCAATGACTGGGAATACACTAATTACCATGGTATAATGCACATTTTCTAATTTTCTCTTTCCAATATTTGTTGACTTAAACAAAAACCCAAACTCTATATTTATTTCTACCCATCCTCATTATTTGATTTAGACTTTTCAGTATCATTGTTTTGTAGGAATTGATTACATTTTTATGTTAAAATTCAGGTTTGTGGATCCACCTTTCCCTCCAAGGAGTAGAACTCTTGACTGAAGCAAACTTATGAATGAACCCAAACTGTGTGGACTCACAGATTTATGGGCTGTCAGATTTTTTGGTGGTGTCCAAAAACCCCTAAGCTTCAGTTTTTATAAAGAGCATGTTTTATAGCCTACCTCATTGCAAATCTAGATGTAAACGAGTACAGTACTGTCTTATTGAGTCTTCAGCAAGGAAGACTGAAACTATACACAGCCTGAGCTGTGAACTTTCACATTCATTTCCCTTTGGAATCAACTTTATAATACTACCTGTTAGTCTGCATCAATTACAAAACAAACTAGGAGGCTTTGCAAATATTGTGAAATGGGAATACAGCTGAACTCTGTGATGATATTAAAACTAAGTCGTCTATGAGCGCAACTGTCCGTATCTGGAAAACAGCCTCCAGAAACAGCATCAAATAGCTGCTTCTGCCCCTGCATGGAAGAAAAGTCTCCTTACATTCTTTATCACCAAAGATTTACAGAAGAGGAGAATTGGAATGTGAGGTAGTTATCAACAATCCCTCTTGCTTCACAGATGACCAGGCTGCTGGGATAAAGCAGCCCTGCACTATTGCCTCAGCCATAGCCTTGGGTCTCTGTTAGAAACTTTCTTTTCTTCTGCTTTCCTTCTTCCTACTCTGCTCATTGTACTTTTATTTTAACAGTCTTTTTTTCATTCCTGAGCTAGGACTCAGTTTTTCGCTCTGGAAGAAATCCACCTAATACTTTAAAGGAAAGAATCAATTTGACCACCTGAAGTTCCATTGCGATTGACATTGTATTGCAAGAAAGTTGCATTTCTTAAAGTCAAAGAGATACAGATGCCAAATTCTAGACTTTAATCTGGAAAGGTGGCATGGAGAAATAGGGTATAAGGAAGGGAAAGTAGAAAGAGAAGGTATAATATGTAGAAAAGAGGACAGGAGAGTAAAATGGGTGCAGGGAAAATGCAGAGATTCCCCATCTACCCTGCTCACCATGAGGTACCACTTTCCAGTCACTCCTCTCTTCAAAATCATCCATGCCATCAGCTGATCCTACACGTTATCATAGCCTTTCATATCTCTCTCCTTCCTTCTTCCACCACTGCAAATCCACACACAATAGGTAATAATAATAAGCTGTATGTAAACCACAGTATATTTCTTCAGGATGTTCAAATTTCTTGTTGTATACAAGCACAATGAACTGTCCAGCCCCTCACCAGAAGACGATTATGATAGAAAGGTTTTAATGTTCTGTCTTCAGTTTCCCTTGTTCTCTGCCATCATGATGCTATGGAAATCTCCACTGATCTTCCTTTAATGTTTTGGATAATGCATTGAAGATAAATTTTGGAAAATATTCCTTACAAATGATTACATGCATTAACATTTCACAATAGCACAAATAGTTAGAAAACTAATTTCCTGTGAAGTACAGTATGTTTTCTTTATTAATAATGGTGCTCCAAGTTGTATATATTACAATTCTTAAGTCATAATTCAGAATAGTATTCTGTTTCTTTATTTTTAGATTTCAATAAACTTGACATTATTGAAGAGTATTCATAAATTTTGCTGAAATTCAATTACTGTAACAATTGGTTCTTGCACAGTGTCCTGACTGAGCCACTGGTAGAAGTAGGAGGATTATATATTCTCACCTCATTTCACAGGCAATAATGAAAGAGGATGAGATTAAATCCCTTCTATCTAGGTCTTTATTTAAAGAAATAACTAAGGATTGCAAAGATTTTCTTTCCACTCATAGTTGTTTCGCTGCTTTCAGAACAATGAAAACAATTAAAAGTATTGAATGTCTAATTAGGAAAAAAAATCTCAAAGAGCAATTTCCTCCTATATGAATTTTAGGGATTTTTAAAACACACCAATTGAAATTAGAAATAGATGTTTCCACATGTGATCATCTACCTTTCAGAGGTAGGAAACATCCTAAAAAAATCGTTGCTCTATGCCAAAACCTTAAAGCTAACATCCTCCAACCTCCCCTTCCTTGTTACTATAAGGTCCAACCTGCAAGTGCAGGGCAGGATTGAGGATCAGCACTGTGCAATGGGATTCATATCACTGTTCCTTTGAAAAGGAGCAGTTTATGCCCCTGGCTAGCATACTGTGAGGCTGCTCTGTGACTCAGGGCAACTTCAATAGCTCCTTCATGCTCCCAGAGCTTATTTGGCTCCCCTGAGAATTTGGACTTACATTTTTCTGGGTTTGGGAATATTTGTGCCTACTAGATCGTCTATGTCAGAAACTACTTTCATTTTTTTAATTTACTACTTTAGTAAGCATAATAAAAATTCTTATTATTGTTCTGCATTTTAAGAGAACTTGCAGAAAATGTATTTGATGTATTGTTTTCTTCAAATACCTCATTAGTTATAATATCAGTCGAAGATCAGAGTTGCAGAACTAAACTCTCTTTCCTACTAAATTACAGATTGCCTGCAAATTTAGGGAACAATCATATCAATACTTTCAGGTTAGAATGCTCAGTTAACTAATGTGTGCTAAATTAGGGTGAACTTTGGACCTTGGGAATGAAAATAGCAGTGCCCTATGTAACACCTAACCTGTAAGTAGTAAGAGGACTGGAGATACCACAGTGTTAGGAGAACAGGGCACTGTCTTCTAAACTGTTTACAGTTTTTATTACTTTTCCTCTTGAAAACTCTTCCTTTATTTTATTTGTTAAGAGCAGATGCCTATAGTCATGAACACATTAGTTCATTCTAGGAGGATTATTTCAAAGAAAATTGTTCCTCAGTATACAGAAAAATATGCCCTAAGGTCTTTAGGAACAAGGTAACAAGTTAAAAAAAAATAAATCTCATTACAGTTCATCACTAGGTATAGAAAATTCAGGCCATTATAAGGTAACCTTATGAAAAACACCAGCTAAATTTGCTGAGTATTATGACCCATTTTGGCAAATAAGAGTGGCAGTCTCAGCTTTTTATCAGAAATAACTGTGGACACCCTCAAGAAAATCCTAAAACAAAATCTTTTGGGGAAATCTTACACTGATGTTCATGTTTACTTATTATTACCATACATACTAAATAAAAACAAACAAAAGTCTAATATTACAAAGTAACTGAGAGAACATTGCCTATTCTTAGCTACTGAATTAAATATTAATTTACTGTTCTTATTTTTGACATTAGATTTAATTTTCCAGTACATGTAGGTCACAGGACGATTGTATTAATCTGGCTGCCTCTGAATGATAACTTTACCGTTAATAGTCACAGGGCACTAGAGAGCCCAGTTTTTTTAAAAAAATCGTCTTATTTATTGTTAGGACACTCAATATAATATTTTGTCAGAAAAACTTAAAATCTACAAAACGCTATATGATAGCAAAACTCTAAGGGAAGTTCATCTTTAACAACACATGTATGTGAAACATCATTTTCTGTTTTATTAAATAGTATCTATTAACTTAGCTTTATTTTATTTTAAACGGTAAAGAATGTCTGACCTTTCAAAGCCTTTCATTTGCTGCAGTTTAAGAGAAACATTATAAATGCCATAAGATACTGCTGAATGGGAAACACAAAGGATTCAAAGAAATTAAACTTTGATATGAATACAAAAGACAATTCGAGCTGGCATATGTACACACTCCTTGCTATTGTATTAGTTTTCTATCAAAAAGCTGACATTCAGAACATTCAAGAAATATGACTGCCCTTTCAGACTTTAAATTTGGATTTATTTCCTTCCCATGCGATGTTTATTTGACCTTGTATTAATGTCAGACAGCAAAATCATGTTGTGATGAAAATGAAATGTTATTTGACTTTTTGATTCACATATACAGCACAAATGTCATTAGAAGAAGGAAATTATATTTTAGATTTGCTGATATTCTATAGATATTTTAAATATCCTGATAGCCATTTGGAATCTAAAGTTTAGTACCCATACCAGTTTGAAGTAGATACATAGGGCTGTAAATGTTAATAAACTATAATCAAATAAATAATAATAAATGTATTTCCTTCAAAGATCTCCAAATGCTTTAGAAGGACAGAATGTGCTATTAAAACCATGCTATAAAGGACACTGGGAAAGATCACACAAGGTATACATAGGGGCTAAAGCGTGGCCCATTCTGTACTCTTTGCTTGAAATTGCTAGAGATTTTTCAATCCATCTATTTTTAGAATTCCAAGTTCAGATATTCAATGCTCTAAGCGCTCTGCTATTCTGCAGCTAGACTTTTGACATCCTACTACCCAGAGAGAAGTATGTCAGTGAAAATATATATTACAATCATCACCTTGACTCAGAAGACTTTCAGTTATTCATTCTGTTATTAATAAAGTAATTTATAATGGCTGATACAACATTCCATTGGCATTTTTCACTATATTAACGTAGTCATCCCAAACATATGTACTGAGGTTTCCGTTAAGGCTACCACATTGGCACATAATTGTTATCCACCAGCATGAAATTCTGATAGAATAAATAAAATTTTCCCAATTGCCATAGAAAAAACAAAATCCATAGGCTATTTTAAGTATTGAGTTTGCCAGTTTCATCACGTAGGGAAATGAAAGGCTATTCCAGTATTCCTGCTGGTATAGGAATTCTACATTTTGATGGCTGGAGCAAAATAATCAAACCTGTTTGGAATTTATAATTTCTCCACGAATGGCAATATAGTGGACTTTTTTCTGCATTTAACCTGAATTTTGTACAGTTTTAAATGCAGGATGTGGCACTTCAAAATAATTTCTTGCTGCTGCATCAGTTGGCTTGTCAACTGTTTCTTCATTTCCATCTATGTTTGCAAGGTATTTAAGCTGACCAAATGACAATAACCTCAACAGAAAGTGTTCGAGATGCATAGTGCAAGAGCTATTAACTGAGATTTCTTAATTTGGTATTATTTAAAGGATAATATGTATGCACATGTACGCAAATGTAAGCTGATGTGAATCACACATTTTGTACAGGAACTACCTGAAGGACACATTTAAAAACTGTTATTTATTACACTCTACTGTGCATGCAGTGCTCAGATGGTATTCTGTGAACTCTTCCTTCCTTACCATAATTAACAATTCCAATAATTTATTAAATTCTAATAAATTATTATAATATAAATTAAAGAAAAAAGAGCTTAGTATCAATAAAACCTGTAATGTCACAGTTTGCATAAAAATTAACAGCAAATGACATGAGCAATTTCTTCTGTTGCTGAAAGAGCAATAGGACTTCTTTAGGCACTTGATACTCTGCTATGAGGCATATCAGGAGTTTTATTAAAGAAACACAGCACTTGACATTCTGTGTTCTGTTGATCGTTCACAATTCCTCCCAGCAAGCATATTAGTTATTTATAAGTGAGTGTGTATACGACTTATCAGTAAATTCCTGCATGACATCTGACAACAAAACTCAGCAGAGGAGACATCTGTCAGCTAGCTTGTGCATAGCGCATACCTCAGAAGAAATCTGTGTGCACCACAGTGTCTCAAAATTTCTTCTCAACTCATTACTTATTCCTACATGTTATTAATTGACACTTTGCTTTAGAGGTTCAGATTTTTGAAGTTAAGTAGGCCAGAAGAGCCACAGAACTGAGATCTGCCATTGCCTATGTGTCTGAGAAAACCAGCAAATCCATTCTGCCCATTTATTTTAGCTGAGTCCCACTTTCTCAGTGCTCCTGGCAAAGGTTATAGAACTAAAAATTGCCCACCAAACTCAGGGCCAACCCCTGCTTCAAATTTCCAAAAGCAGTCCTGGCTGGATAGCTATTGTCTTTTGCATCCATAAAGGTCCATAATAGAACAATGCACTCTGCAATTTTGTATATTTGTCAGTTAAGATAGTTGGTTTGTTATAGGTTGATTAGCTAATCCCATGATGTATAAATAAGGACTAAGCAAAAACATGTTCTTGAGACTAACAGTTTGCTGGTCTAGCTTTACTTGCAGAGTAAAGCTGGAAAGGAACATCGGAGTCTGCTCCTGGTCGTCTCATAATCTCTGTAACCCTCGAAGCATACGTGGTATCTTGGGAGAATGCTCATTTTCTCCATGTGCACAGAAGTCTAACAGAGAGACTGGGTGCTTACAGTGTATAGTCTGCATTTCTTCTTGCTGAAAACTGTGGTGCACAACTGGAAATCTCCAGGAATGCTGTGGTGAAGCGATAAATCCTTGGGTTTACTTCAATCCTGAGGCTTTTTAGTGCTGGTCTCTTCATCTTCAGGCATACTAATTTACAATTAATAACTATTCAGTCATTAATTTTGAATAGAGAGGATAAAGAAAAGGTGATTAAAAAAAATCTCTGTAGAAGAATAAAATTAAGAGACAGAGAGAGAGACGTTAACAAAGTGGGAGGCAGAGATACTGAGCTACTGCAAACTAACATATCCTGAGCAACTGCCTAGTCTCCCTTCTTGGTGCACTGGTATATAATTCTTTTTCCATGGAGCAAGTTCATTTTCCTTCTGCACTAAATGATACAGTTTGTTTATAACTATTTATCTAGCCAGCCTTTCTTTCTTTCCTTTTTTAAAATGACTCAGTCTCATGATCATAGTTGAAACACTACTGAAGGCTACACCAGTGCTACCACAATGGCAGGAGACCTTCCAAGCAGCTTCAGAATATATCTAGATACAGAGCAGACCCACATGGAAATTTGAGCTACACATCTTTAGCATGGCTATCTAATATGCTGACAAACTTTAGTTAAGTGGACCCACAATGACAAATTCTTCAGGCTTTGCCAAAAGGATGGATAGAATAAAAAGTACTTTAAAAAAAACAAAGAAGCCTAAGACTGCAAATACATTTTTCTCATTGTTAACTGGCTTTTCCCCTGAAAGATAAGACAAGTTCAAAAAGAAATGTATATTAGGAGAGTAACAGATAAATTATTAAAATGGATATCTTTTGAAAGAAGAGAACTTTTAACCTTAAGAGCTTCAGGATCAATTAGAATGGCTTCAGGACCTTAGAACAATGACATCAATTTAATTATAAACATGAAAAGAAAGCCCTTTACTTACAGAGTTACTTACAAAGTTACTCTTTGAATAACTAAATGCACAGTGGTGCAATATTTATTTAAGAAACAGGACAATGATCACGTAGTAAGAGAAGTAGTGTGATATACTAAGAACTAACAGGATGTGATATCATAATCAACCACAGCGTTCTTGGTTAGTTCTTAAAACAAATTAAATAATTCACTGGAGCCAAATTAGACACCATCTCCAGTTCAGTAGGGTGTGCTGATGGAGGCAGACTAATGCCTGGGGGCATCCTTGACTTCAGAGTGTTTGAGAGAGCAGCCTTTAGGAGGAAAAGGTACTGTACAGAGAGAAACTAGCAAGACCAAATGGAAAAAAGCGCAGCGCATGCATGACATTAAGGTTCTAGAGGGGGTAATTCTTGCATAAGACAGGGCTTTTATAGCATAAATGAGTCCACCTATCCAAACTAATCTACACTTGGCACTTCTGCCCTATTAGAACTGGCATATCAACTTGTGAGCAGGAACAATGCCATGGAAACAGATGGGAACAGTATAGCCAGCCAGAAGCCTATGTCTGAGCATCAACTGTGTTTGTTGAAGACAAGATCCCCAGCCAGCAATGTCAAATACTGCAATTCAGAATCTCTCTGTGATGGAGGAATAATAGCCTCTAGCCACAAACCACTTCAGCTAAGTTTAACTCTGGTGAATCAGATTAAGTCATGCAGATGTATTACTAATGAAGGGACTGCCTGCCTTTGGTTTACATGGTAAATCTCGTACAGAAAACTCTTCTTCATATGAGTGCAGAACTGCATTGCACGGAGCAAAAAGAAAGAGGAATTTTCTTGTTCTTGGAAAAAGCTGTAAGAATTTCAATGGCAGAAACCTTAAAAAACCCCCAAATTATTCATTCCTCTCTGCCCCAAAAAGTAAGTAACCAAAACAAGTACAGAAAATTAGATGACTGGACACAGAAATAGGACAAAGCTTTCTAGACTAATGGAATAAGGAAACCAAGGGACACAAAATATCAAAAATAAAAAGCATTGAAAGGTTTTTGTTACAAGAGCTATACAAAGTTAGATCCAAACCAATCGTATTAGTGGACAATATATTCATCAGGGACACACATATTCTGGTGCAATTTAAATAGGAAAGGTAAATGCATACCCTTGCAGTGTAATACTGTTGCATTCCCTGTGACAGTAGCTATTAATATTACAGGTTTTCTTGAACTATTTACTGCTGAAAAACAATGAAAGACTTATACTCATTGCAGATGGTGCTCTCTATGGTGGTTTTGTGCAGGAGTTGTTAAGAGTAGTTTTAAAGAGGAGGAAACTGAGGCACAGTGAGCTGAAGTCACTTACTAAGGTCAACCAACTAATACTTGGCAGGTTTGGAAAGAAAATCCGTTCCTTTGAACTCCAAGTGCACACGCAGACTACCAAACCATCTTGTCTTCCTATCTTTTTTATTGATAAGAATATGGCTCTTAGAATCAAGCAGGAATTAAGGCATACAAAGAGCTTTTATGGGAGTGAATCTTACTATTACACCTTGCAGGAAAGCAGCTAGCAAACATAGTTTATTTCCAGTGTAGTCCCATGGAAGTTACTGTGGCTGCTTTTGCGTATAAACTTGAGAATGTGATATCTTTACAGAATTAGGGCCTTGGTTTGCACGTGTCATCTTCCAAAATGCCAGTGGGAATCATGCAGTCCTTGACAGGGTGATGACTGAATAATTTCTACTCTACTTATTACTTAGGCAACACATTTCAAAAGATAACCTTATTGGACAACCTGACAACATGTTTTTATCATAAAATGCAAAACCAAGTTTAGGTGAAACTTTTTGATTCATTTTTAACCAAAACTTGCAGCAGCCTTTCAGCTTTCTATCAAGAGTTATTTTGACCAAAAGAACCTCCTCCCTCCAAAAAAAGCATAATATGAAAATATTTTGATTCCATATCTTTAAATCATAGTTTTAATCGACCATTTGCAAAATATGTTTCCTTATGACATTTATATTATTTATATTTTAAAAGTCATCATTTAGGAAACTCATCTTTCATTTGATCTGAAAAATTTTTTTTTTGTTTTCACATTGGGTTTAAAATAAAAAATCCAATTATTTTGCCCAGTAACTTGAAACAGACTTTCTACAAAAAGTATGAACAAATAATTATAATTTTACTGGAGAGAAAAGATAAAAAGAGAGTGAAAATAACTGACCACCAGAAAAGTCATCAAAAATTAAAACAGCTGCATGTTTTGCAAAGCTCATCACTTGACAAAACACCTATGAAGGAATACCTAAGAGGACAAATAGATGTATTTTAAAAAGCAGTAATGGTGTTCTGAATGATACGTTTGACATTAACCCTTGAATTACAAGATTAATTATTCCTTGACCATCCATTTTCCAGTCAAACTTCACAGCTTAGAGGTAAAATGTAGTTTCTGAAAAAAATTAACAAACAGGAAGAAAACCACAAAATGTACCTACAAAAAACCCCAACCCTCACAAATAAGAGTACTTGACACCGTAGGGCATTAGATGACCCACATAACAGTCCATATTCTTCATGTAACTCACCTCACTGTCACTAAGCTGGCTTTTAGATAAGACCTGCTTCTACATAAAAAAAAATAGCTGAAGCTGAATCCAAACTGGACAAAGGCTATGGGGTGGGCAAAAGACAGGACTTTGAAAAGTTTGCAGTCACAATGAAGATTTTTCTGGTTGATGGAGCAATTTAATTCATAGCTAAAGAGTGCTCCTGGATTTCTCAACCATCCTAAGTTTTCATTTCCTATATGCATGCATAATTAGTAAGTGGTGCAGTACTCTTTAAGAAAGGAATCAAAATGATATTTGAGCTGAGCTGAGAACTGCGCGTGTGCATGTTTGAAAAGCTGTACCAATAGAAAGCATATTTAATTTGCCCTTTCCTGTGAGACTATCCCAAGAACAGTCTAAAGAAAGATAATGCATTCACAAGACAGAACTTCTCACCACTGTTTGATAAGGAGACACCATCTTACTCTGTCTGGTATGAAATTTGTCAAGTGACAGCAGTGCAGTATAAGTGGTAATGAAGCCATCTGTCCTTCAGAAACACAGATCTCTCAGGTTTACCAAAACCTGGAGGTAAAAGCAAATGCAGAGTTTTCCCAACTCAAACATTCTGTTTTATTTATTTCCATTCTTTTTACGGAAACATAGCAAACCCAGTGAAACCCAAATGGCTTCCAACTATATGCCTTCAGTTCATGTTTATCCCCATTTTCCTTGATTTCCTTGATACTTTCAGCTCAGTACTACTCCACTCACTGGTTTAAAACTGGTGCGGCAAAGCAGTAAATCAGAGCCAAAGGTTTAATTTAAAATTCTGTGTTGATCCAGCTTTAGGAGCCTGTGTTTCATCAATCAGGGCATAGATTCGAACAAAGAAGTCCATTCACCTATTCACCTTCCTATCCCTTGAGTTATCTTCAGTAGCCTACAATGAGACAAAAGTGTAACTGCAACTCACATTGACATACCCAGAGGAGCTTTCAGCTAGCTTTGCTATGCCCATGTGGGATGCAGTCACACATTTGGACAGCTAATCTTTATGTCTAGGAAGGAAAGTGTTAAACCTGAAATTCTCTTGGCATAAAAGGGATACTGAGATGAAAGAATAATCAATCTTTCATAAATAATATACATGGGTGGATACATTATATATTCAAAGCTACAGTCAAATGGTTGGGGAGAATGATAATTTATTCTGTTGAATTTCTTCAGAATGAATCCTGGAACAGATCAAACAAAAAAGTTATAAAATAGGAATTACAGGTAATGAAGGGCTCCTTGTTGCACAGGAGATCTGCTAGCTCTTATACATAATTAAAATATATGAGGTCAGGGGTAAGCTTAAAGGTGATTATGTCAGGAATCATTTTGTTATTCTTTTATTAAACAATACTAGACCTATATTTATTTTACCAATACATATATATACAATATGAAATGACTGGGATTGAAATGCATATTTTAAATTAATGTGTTTTGATTAAATACGGAAGCAGCAGAGTACTTCAATATTTGTACCTTGTATCTGTAGCAGGCTTGTTCTAGATATCTAAATTATCTGCCTTATTGCAATTTTTTTCCAGGAAGTAGCACTTCCAGTAGTAATCTTTTGGGGAATGTTGTGACAGATACCACGAAGTTTTCTTTTTTTGCAAAATTTTTTAGCCATTGTACCTTGGTCTGCTGAGAATGTGATTAAGCAACAGCTGCTTGGCTGAATAGCACTCACTATGCTTAAAACATCTACTTTGCATAACTTTTGCTATGGCTACACTTATTATTTGAATATCCATTTATAATACTTGATGTATGATAACTATGTGATACATGTCTGTACCACAAAAACTACATAAAACAATATACATACATTTACATTTATACATATAATATTATATATAATATATAGCTCTGAGCTACAGGCACGCTCATGGGCTGGCGAATATGTGCACGTTACTTGGCCAAAATGAAAGCATGAACTTATGTTTGTTTTTACAATACCTGTTCATCTCCTTTGGTTGTAACTACTAAACAGCTCAGAAGTTTTGATGGGGAAACCTGACAGATAGAGACAGGTAACTGGATAGTCACCACTGACAGTATAAGCCTAATTTCTTTGTGAAAGCAAAAGGAAACGACCAAAAAAATACAGGTAACATTGGAAGAAGCTTAAAAAAAAATAAATTCCATTTTTGTTGTTACCCCAATGGTGAAAACAGAAGGTCTTGAAAAAGTTAGTATCTACAAAAGATGGAAGTAGGAAAGAAGCTAGGAAGGCTGGTTGATAGGAGATGGACAAAAGAGAAAGAGGGGAACCTGAGGTAACATCCTCTTATGAATAGTAACTGTCAAGGAAAAGTAGAGATTATTGTGTGAAAGTTGTACAGACAGAGGCATAAACCCTGACAATCCTTATCCTGTGGCAGATGTTCAATTGCATTTGAGAGAACAGTACTGTGATTTATCCCATTCAATTTCTAAGAGAAAACAAAGGAAGAAAAAAGTTTCTAATATGCCTCCTCTTATGCTTTCAACCCAGATAATAGTCTCTTCAAAGACTAGTGCACACTTAGTTTTCCGAACAGTTTTTGGAAATATATAAACTGAATTTTTAGGATTTTTATGCTTCTGCGTGACAGACTGTCAGAAAATTAAAGCAGCAAATTCAAGAAGGGTTTTGTCTTTGTTTTCTGGTTCTTTTTTTCTTGGCATTCACTCAGAAAAGCATAAACAATTCTCTTTGTACTGGCCACATACGGGGTTTTTTTCTGGGGGAGTAACAAACAACATCGAGGGAGATAAGGAGCTCTTGGATCTCTTTCCAGCATGAGGAAAAAATAAAAATTGAGAAAGGTCATCTGTGAAATAGTAACCACTTTTTCCAGGTTTACCTTTGCACTGAATTAAATTTCATATACAAATATTTTATACTTAGATGCAAATTAGGGGAAGGACCTGTCTGCATGTCAGATCTGGGTCATGTTCTTTTGAGAGTCAACTGTTTCTGTGTGAACAAAGAGAAGGAAAAGGAACACAGGTGGCTGCACCTTTGGAGGCCTTTAAATTATTCCTGAAGTTTTTGGTGTTTCTCAAGTTCTGATGGGAAAGTGTTGACTTTCAGCATACTGCTGATGGTCAGCGTCAGTTCAGAGAAACAAACCAGGAGCAGAGTAATGGACGCTTATAGTAATTGAGTGAGCAAAAGTATAAGGTAATGAAAGTGTAAGGAATGTAAATGAAAGAGATAAATATTACTGTTTATTCATAACTACAACAATGTTATGGAGAACAGATTCTACAGTATTCAACAGACTTTTATATTAAAAAATTTACAAGGAAATTGCAAGTTTTTGATGGTGTGTTCAAACATCTGAGGAATTTCTACTTTCTTCTGTTTTTTCAATCTACACAAAAACTTGTAGATGATCTAATTAAAATGGGAAAATTAATTTACTGTTCATGGGAAAAATAGTTTAATTTTACTTCACAGCTGAAAGCCAACAAAAAGATTCAAAGAAAATTCTTACTTGAAGTAGAATTGGTTATATATCACATTTTTGAATTCTGATAAACCACATTTATATGAAAGCAAGTTCCATTTTAACGTGCTTGCTTGTGCCCTATCTCATATCAGAGGCCCGATTTAATATATAATAATTTGCCCTACAGTCAATTAAAAAAATTTCCAAAATATTTTCTAATGCTTCTGGTTTGGTTACATTCATGGATCCACATTCCAACCCTTTGGTGTACAAGCATCAAAAACTGATCTCCAGCTTTCTTTTGAATGTGTGTATTTAAGAACTGTGGCTGAACAATACTGTATAGCTTCTTAATATTATTTTTGTTATTAATAAGATAATACAATTAGGGAAAGAGATGACCTGAAAAGTTATCAGAAATTCTGGGTCTGATTCTAGCACTTTTATGACATATCCATTAATGGGACCACTTACACTATAAAAGTATTTCATGGATCAAATTAAAAACTGAATAGAACATTGCATATTTCATGAGGTAAATAATCACATCAATAAAGTTTCCATTCAAGGAAACAAGAATACCACAATCTGCCATTTGGGGGTTTGGTTAGTAAGACTGTAATTGTAATCCCAGTCTGTGTTTTGTTACACAGCCTGCGAAACATTAGAGTTACATAGTACAAAACCCAAATGCCATGGTGTCAGATAAGTAGTAATATAGAATGAGGAGAAAGACTACAGACAGTATATCCTTCACATATAATTTGAGTAGAAATGTTTCCAAATGTTTTAAAAGATTTTCATGAGCTGCTCTTTAAAGGTCACATTATATTGCTGCTGTTTATTTCCTCATCAGTTAATCAGGTGCTGTTCCTCTTTTTAAGGTTGCCAAATCCTAGTAACTGAGGTTTAGAATTTTTTTTTAAATGTTATTAGCCAAACCAGAGTATGACTGTTTCTTTTTCAGATCACAGATTACTAAGAAGTAGAATTAGTAGCT
Source organism: Ciconia boyciana (assembly GCF_034638445.1). Lineage (NCBI taxonomy): Eukaryota > Metazoa > Chordata > Aves > Ciconiiformes > Ciconiidae > Ciconia > Ciconia boyciana. The sequence goes on along the minus strand of NC_132947.1, from coordinate 5,154,768 downwards.
ACTGTGCTAGCAGAACTCTACTTATCTGGGCTCTCATCTTGAAAATTCATAAGCATGTATGTAATTAACATATTACTAAAAACTGTAACTGTGCGTAAAACTGTGCTTGATGCAAGACATTCAAACCTTAATACAAACAAATGTGACAACAACTTGCACAGAAGGTGTCTGGGAGACAATTCAGAGCATCTTGTAAATGCTCCTATGGCTCTCAAAAAAAGGATCGATCGCAGAATGAAAAGAAATAGATATTGATAAAACTGAAGACTGCTGTATTTTGGTGCTTTTCAGGCATGTTTTTGCAAAGGATCAAGATCCCCAAATCCACCAGACTCGATATCCTTTACATCCTTGTAAAATTATGTCCCCTCTAAGTCACCAATCAGTCTGTGCTTACTGCTGCTTTGTCAACCAAAACTTGCTACCCCTAAGGTTAGAAGCTAAAGGAAAAACCAAACACCAAAAACCTATGCGAGCTTGGCTACTAGCACGTAATACAGCAAACAGGTAAAACGTCCCCATACACAGTCATGCCTCAGGCAGAACCTCTAAGTGATCAGAGACTACCCCCTGGGCTTTGCCAAACACACAGCAGGTTGAATGCAAAGGACAATGAAGGTATTTGTTGAAAGTTCTGCATGTGCTTTTTCTTCATCTCTCTGCCTATTACATTCTATCAAGCCAGTGATTTTCCAAGCAGGGTGCATCTGCAAGCAACGTGAATGCTTTCCTTGTGAGCACTAGAAGTGAAGCACGCATAATTACAAAGGCAGCTCTTCTATTACTTCCTACATAGAACAAGAATTCTGATCCCATTGCTTTTTTTTTTTTTAACCAGATCTCTTGAAATTGAGACAAATACCACTCAATACAGGATTTCAGAATCTGACAGTTTAAAATAGTATTTAGAGAACTACAAAAAAAAAAGCAACTAAAGGTAAGTTTGTCCATCATTTACTATAAATACATTTAGGTTTGAAAACTCCAAGAAACTCCTCATGCTGCACTGATTCTTCTTGCACAACGCTCCCTTGATTTTGACATGTTCTGTCTTTCAGACTAATGACTACTGGCATCAAACCCCTCTAGTTTTCCAGGATTTGTTTCAGAATTTATTACTGTTCTTTTACATTTTATTTCTGACTTTTTCTCACTTTTATACTCCTCCTTGATTTTGATTAAATTCTAGCTTGCTAAAGATTTTTGTGAGAATTTTTCCACACCCTCTTTCAAAATAGTCTCCAGAGGTAGGAGAAGATATTCTATGCTACTCTTGCTTCCCTTTACTGGCTGGTTCAACTCTTGTGTCTTTCAGATTTTTATGAATTATGCTGATTCAGGGCCCATTCCAGTTCTCAGTAACAAACACATTTGACCACCAGATTCAGAGAGAACAAAATGCCAGTGTGACCCAATGATGCAGCCATCAGCTTATTTTATTTGTGGCTACCGTGGTGTTACTCCCAATTTATTCTTAATTTACATCACAAGAAAAGAATCAGATCCCACAAGCTTGAAACTCGATAAAAAAAAATTAGTTTATTTTGTCGCTAAATAGCTAGGACCTGATATCATATTCGTAAGTAACACTTACGAATTCTGAGACTTCCTTACCTCTGCTGCTACTTTCCCCCATTGCCTTCTACCACGTCTCCACATGTTTATCAAATTGTTGTTTCCACTTACCAACTGGCAGGTAAAACTACGTCACTTAATAGGAAATGTAGCAATGAAAGACTTCTTTTATGCATTTTTTTTCCCCTAGGCTTACTTGCAAAGGCACTGAAACAGTCCCAGAATGCTACAAGATTTCAAATACCAAACTGACAACAGTCATACTTCCAATGAATGCTCAGCTGTAAATGCTACCCAAGAGGAACTTAAAAATGATGTTGCATCAGTGACAGCTATAATAACTATTTTAATTAAAGAAATACATCTTTGAAGAAAATTGATGACATTGGAGAATAAATTAAATGCATGAACTCTTGCAAGCATGAAAGGGGACATTAAAAAGTAGGGATTAATGAGGGTATTTTTTAATTTTTAGAACATCTGTTCAATGCTAAGTTTATGCATCTTTGGAAAAGCTTTTAAAAATTCTCAATTCCTCAGTGATGTCTTTACCGATTCTTAGTTCATACTGTCACTGGTCTTAGGAGCACAGGAACCACATTGATCATCTGGTTTGATCTTCTGAATCAGTAGGAGAAAATGTTTCTGTTCTACAAGGCGAGTGCAAATGCTCAGATATTTACAGAATGCGGGCATTCAAGAAATCTGATGCCTATGTACACAATAGCTGAGAGGGGGTTTGGTATTCATTAAATGAAAATACTCATTTTCTGAGTAGTGTTTTCCTGCTAACATTTAAGAATTATTTGAAAGAATCAATACAGTTTTTTTAATAGAATGGTGATGTAATGAGCCTCCAAGAAGTAAAATATATTTATTCAGAATTAACTAAAAGATGGCTTCCCTTAGAGCTCCTTTGTCCCACAATTTTTGAAGTTGGATATTGAAATACACTAGCTTAGTTTTTCCATTTTCTAGCCCTTGTTTTTAGGGGAAATGCATATAATCAATACTTCATGTACAAGAGTTTGAAGCCAGGAAATATTGATTGGCACAGAGTTTACAGAGAGGGATCTTTTCCTTATTTGTACTGATTTCCCAATTTTGAAAAGTTCCCTAAGGTTCTGTTTTTTGTAACTCCATCTTTAGCTACTCAAATTTCCCCATATTCCTTCAGCCAAAATGGCTGAAGTGTATTTCATGAGGGAAGAGGCAAGAATGTTTTTAATGATTGAGTATTTTCCTTTGAGACATTTTCCTAATCACGATTGGCCAGTATTTTGATATATGTATCATAATAAATGTTTCATTTTAAGCATCAACATCCCAATAAGCTAAGAACCTGTGCTGGTTTTGGCTGAGATAGAGTTAATTTTCTTTATAGTAGCTAGTATGGGGCTATGTTTTGGATTTGTGCTGAAAACAGTGTTGATAACACAGAGATGTTTTGGTTGTTGCTAAGCAGTGCTTACACTGGTCAGGGACTTTTCAGCTTCCCATGCTCTGCCGGGTGCACAAGAAACTGGGAGGGGACACAACCAGGACAGTTGATCCAAACTGACCAAAGGGATATTCCATACCATACGACATCACGCTCAGTATATAAAGCTGGGGAAGAGGAAGGAAGGGGGCAACATTTGGAGTGATGGTGTTCATCTTCCCAAGTAACCACTACGTGTGATGGAGCCCTGCTTTCCTGGAGATGGCTGAACACCTGCCTGCCCATGGGAAGGAGTGAATTAATTCCTTGTTTTGCTTTGCCTATTAAACTGTCTTTATCTCAACCCACAAGTTTTCTCACTTTTCCGATTCTCTCCCCCATCCCACTGCGGGGGGAGCGAGCGAGCAGCTGTGTGGTGCTTAGTTGCCAACTGGGGCTAAACCACAACAGAATCACACAAATATATAGTAGAGCTATTGTCTTCCTCAAATATGATTTATGTTTACAATTAAGATGCAAAATGAACTAACAGAATAGCATAAATCTAAAGTTATCTGTAGACATGAGGCCTGATTTTCCCATGTTTTTAGAACATGAGACCATGAGTGAATGCAAGATGTGTCTCACATTATAGCTGCAAGTCCAATTGAAAGTTCCTGTATCTTGTGTATTTGAAGTATGTCTTTTGGTATATTTAAATATCCTATCAGACAACATTGATTTTATTTGGTTTCACTGAAAGTTTATCTTACCAAAAGAGCCCTAGGGAGTTAAAATTATACTGAAACTATCCATTTATGAATTCAACCTATAGCAGAAGTTCTAACTTGTTGGTGATTATTTGATAAATAATGACAAGAAACCTGTTGGCCATGAAATGTTTACTCAGTTTGCACACTACATGAAATAACGCCTAGATATCATACTGACTGCCCTGAATTTCCTTTGGGTCATTAGCTGGGAAAAAAGTCTGTCTGTTGATTCTTGATAATAGTTCTTTTCTGAAGATAATTAGTTATTTTTCTTCAATTAAAACTGAGGAAATACAGAATAGAACATTTACTTCAGTTAAAATTTCATTAAATTCATTCTGTGATAATAATTACTCCCCAAAGGGAGAGTAGCTCATTTATAGGGTATGTACACAATTATTCTTCTGATTTCATTGCTTCACCTAAGTTTAATTCAGCAATATTATTCCCTCCCTCATCAAGCTAACTTTGACACAGGGCTACTGGAGTGCTCACTGACTTCCAAAGAAGTTTATCTCTTTGCACACTTGTGAACAGCACAAATACTTAAGCCTTGGATACTGCTTCTGTAGGACTTTGCATTATCTTCAGCAACCAGAATTGCCCAGCTCTTCGCTCCTGTTTGATATAGCACTTCAAACAATAGATGTCTACTGGACACTTGAGCAGATGCTGATTATTTTCATCTCAATGAGACCTGCTGTGTGTTTTTTCAATCACAAATGAATAGAAGCTTGCAAATCTCATCTTAAACAGCAACAGCAGAAAAATGAAAGTAGTGACACAGGTGGGCTACAGACATCACATGGAAAGGCTTGGGTTAAATGTAAGTTACTTTCAAAATGTAAGGCCCCCACTAAGCCCCTTCTACACAATTTTGGAAGTGCAGAAGGCCTGTAAAATACTTTGAAATGTGAATCACACCCCATGAGACTAACTCTTTTGTTTAGTGTCTTCTCACTTACTAAAATTTTCTGATTTGGGTTTTTTTTTTTGGTACATTCTAATCAATATGCTTTGCCCTCTCTTGGACATTCAAACTTTGTGGAAGAGTAAAGTTCAGCAGTGCTCCCAGTGCAGGACTAACAAGAATTTATTCACTGGCTTGGCATGTCTCACTGGTTTGTCCTGTCACTCCTCACTTGACTCTAATCTGCACAATTCACAGAAGCTAAGTTGGATTCAGAACTGCCTGGGCCACATTTGCTTGAGCCTGATCTTGCAGTCAACTAGTTTCTTTCTTACTTCAATCTCTAAAATCTTCAATCTAAAAAAAAAAAATATTCATTCATGAAGATAAACAAATGTCACAATTTCACCATCTTCTGCAGTAAGTACAAAGCTCTGATTTTTCTGATAGCAAGAAATGCCAAAACATACTTGCACAATACTAGTTACATCACTCAAAGGTGCTCACATATTGCTCTGAAACCCAATACAGACTAGTCCAGAATAAGTCTGATATATATCTTTAACAGATCAGTTGCCAGCACTATTATAGCTAGGGGGCTTGTTACATTAATGACAATAGAGATATTAGACTTGAGGCATCTTTCCTTCTGTACCTCCGATCTAAAGGTTTTATAATGTTTTTTTACCTCCTTAAATCCACCAAAGTATTGAACAGAGTTTGAGAGTTTTAAGCTATAATCCACTGCCCTTTATAAACTCCCTACTACCATCCACTTAGTTTTACATTTTATTAAGTTTGCCTCAACATAATTTGTACGCACATGTGCGCACTTAGGCACATAAAACAGTGTTTAAAAGTAGCATTTACAGAATTTTATGGCAATTCATAGCAGGCTAATGAATTCAGCCATCGTTGGGCAGGAAGCACTGCCAGCCACAAAGTTTTTATGTGACTATCTTTGCTGCTTCAAGATAACTAGAAGGCATTTTTTAGCTAAATGATTCTGTGGTGCTCTCATTGATGATGTATAACTCCATTTACAGTTGTAATCTGGGTAACAAAATGAATAATCCATCATTGTACTATGAATAGTAAATTAACCCAGATAAAAGTGTTGAACATCCAATCAGAATCATTAAGTAACCAGAAGGCTAAGATTGGTGAGGACACATTGGAAGCAATTATAACTAATGAATACATTAACTTCAGGCATGAGAACAGCATGGCTGATATTCTAGTCCATCAAAATAAAATTAGATTGGGGGTGAGGAGACACAATATGGAACAGTCTCTGAAAATAAACAATTATCCATGAATATAATTATTTTGAAGAGAAAACTTCCTAGCAATGATGTATATTATAGAAGACCTGGTGGATTCACTGAAGGTGGTGCTGTGTAAAACAACAGAATAAAGAGAAGCACTAAAGAGTATGCTGCAACAAGCAAACACATCAGCATTGCAAGGGGCAGGGGAAGAAGGAAAGACAAAATAAGTTATAAATACTTTTCCATATAATCCCAAAATTGTTAATTAGCTGCTGTGAAGATCATGGACTATGCATTATACTAATTACATTAGTTTACATGCAATGTAACAATATAGTAGCATACTGACTGAAAAGTCTTAGCAGAGTCAAGCCGGTTGCCAAAAACCAAAATATTTAAATGCTTTTGTCTGTACACCTAGTATATTGTGAAAGAGGACCACTAAGTTTATATTAAAAACCGAGTTAATCCCCTCAAGCACAAATCTTTTACATGTACATTATCCCTTTGCTGTCCTACGAAAAGTGCTTCTGGTTATACCAACATCTACCTATTCACCAAGTCTCCTACTACAGTCTAGAGTCCATCAGTGTAACTACTTTATTTCCATGAGAAACAAAGTAAAATAATCTTTGAGTTTGCATATGTAGCTCTTCTACTTATTCCAGTAAGCTATGAAATCTCTGCATACCAGAGCAGGTAATGCTTTTTTGCATACATGATGCTGCAATATTCAATGACAACCTCAAGTAAGCTTCAAATTTTATTCAACTGGTGTGCCACAATTCCCTGGCAGACCTCTCTTCTGACTGCACTCTGCAGGCTGTGTAGGGTTGAAACAGTTATCCAAGCACTGCATTAAGTAATTCAGTAATTCATCCCTCCATTCAATTAAATGTCTGGCCCTTCCACACAAGTGGAGGCAACTGTTTACATAAAAATCACCAGCTTAGGTTTTTAAGTCATTTTATAATAATAATATTCAGTTTCCCAGCATTTAAGAAATAAGATATTGTTTACTTGTTTATTATTCTAGACACTATAAAACACATCTCGAAGATGGAACAAACTCAGGGCAAGACAAAGCATAAGCTTCCACTGGAAGAGACACAGACTGTATCTTCACACTTAAAACAACTTAGCTATGAATTAGTTTATCTCAATTTTTAAGTAGTTTACAGCTGTGGTAGGTGCTGAAAATTAGACATTAAGGCATATGCATTAGGCATTCACAGTGAATTCTTGAGTCATATAATTTTAATCAAAAAAGTAGATGTCCAGCAGTACAAAAGCAGTACGGAAGCAGAATCAGTGACTGCTTGGGCAAATTTGGACTGAAGTCACTGATGTTGTGTTATGCATTAGTGGTAGCTCATTTCCAGTGTCTAGTTCTTTCAGAATCAAAAGAAAGCCACCCACACTCAAACACCCGATTTTTGAAAGTTTTAGAATTTGGCAACCCTCAGTCATGAATCTACTCATGCAGCCAGGTCATCTAAAAATCTAGCTCATATATAGTGCCTAAATAAAATGGGAAGATTTTCAGAAAAATTTGTCATCTGATGTCTTACATCTTACTATGAATGGCCATAAACAATTAACTATTAACTATTCGGTTTCAAAATGCTGTACACTATAGCAGTATTGTTTCTTTTGCAAGGCTTATTTTTTCTGAATTCCAAATGAGCTTTACATAAGAGCCAAGCTGGAATTACCTTAATTAAGAATAACAGTGAAAGATTGATTTTACTTAGCTGAAATAACTTGACAACGTCTTCCTCGTAACTAGTTACCTGTCAGTTTTTAATGGGCTGGTAATTACTCATTTTATCTTAAGGCAAACAGTACTAATAAAGTTTTAAAAACATTGTTACTGCAGAGCTATTATTTTTGTTGTGGGCCTAATACACAAGTAATTATGTCATAAAACTGGAAAAAACTCTCAACTTGATACATTAGCTTATTCTGGTTTTGACAATATGATTAAAATTGCTATGAATCTTTCTCCCCCAACAATTTACTCCAAAGTAAAAGTGCTGAGTATTGCTATTTATAATCTAAGGTTTCTGTGAACAAAAATGAACAGTTTATAATATGCAAGGTGGTAAAAATATCTAGAACAAGACAGGGGGAAAAAGTATTACTGATTTGAAGATGATTACAATGTAGCTGGAGACTTTCAGGCTTCAGATCTCCTGAAGAAGCAGGCATCAAAATCCTTAGGAGTTGAGTCTCCAAGTTTCCCAACACTTGAATCTTCTGTGAATCTTCTTTTTTTTTTTCCTCTAAGATTCTATAGATGATCTCCCAAAACAAAAAAACCCCAGAGCCTTAGCCGATTTAATCAGACACAGATGTAAATAGAACTGGTTATATCAACAGGACATTTGGCTAGTGTTTTGGTCCTGTGAGGCAATTAAAAGACATGTTCTGGTCCCTTCTACCTGGTTGTTAGACTCTATATTGTGACTTCTAGTTTTAGGGATTACAAAAACTTTCTAGGTTTTATAGACTTTTATAACCTGGTTACAAAAAAAACCCCCCACCCTGCCTTTTCTACCACAGCAAACTGGAAAACTGACACAAAGCACTTTTCACTTTGTGCATCAATCCAAATATGAAGCAGAAAGAACATACCTTAATTTTTAGATGTACATTTCAGTTTGTACAACTGTCACAAAAATCTTGACTTGTAAATGCTATAGATCTGATATGGAGGTCACTGATAGGGAATGAATACAAGATGCTAAGCTGTCATTTTTGCAGTTACTTTTTTGTTCGTTATCATGCTTTAAGATTGACAACCCATTGTTTTTTTATTTTCCAGCTATCACAAATCCTTTTTTAATGCCTACCCTACGCACATTGCCATTGTTTTTGGATAATAAGACTTTTCTTCCTCCCATTATTGATTAATAACTTGAAATTCCCTAGTTTTAGCAGGCGATTCTTAGCATTTTTAGCATTCCTAAAGTATGATGAACTCAATATGACAGACCCACTACTAAAGTCCAGCTACTTGGACCTTTTATTTTCAAATGTCTTTCCCATCCAAAGAGAGAAAGTCAAATATATGTTATAGCAGGGATCACATCGAATTAAGAAACCCACATTATCCCAGAAAAGGGTAAGAAAGCTCAACAGCTGAGCCCAGGCATCCGTCATGCAACTGTCCCATAGCTACTAAGCAACACATTTTCTTTTGACAGTCAGAATTAGTTCTGATGATGTGTAAGAAGGAAGCCTTACATCATGAAATAGCAGAACAGTGTGAATCTCCTAACATTTCCATTGCTCTGAGCCATCTTTCTTATGCTAAGATCTCTTTTAACCAGGGCACTCTCCTTCCATTGCCTGCCTTCACAGCAGCTAATATTCTAACCTTTAAATGCCATTATTTCAAGTATACCATACATTCACTGCTTACTGTAGAAGAGAGTAATTCAGGCGAAGGTCTTAGCGCAAAGTGTGTTTACACTTTTTAAATAGTGATGAGTACAGCAGATTTCCCTAGTGAGAGAAAATATATCCACTTCAGTTCAACACTTGTATAAGCTTTAGTGATGGGTAACAAACAAACTGTTCAAAGCTGAGTTTTACTGTTAAAGTGAAGGACATAATAGGCTGGAGCTAGCCAAAGAGATATTATGGCATCAAATTTGTGATAAGAAACTCAAAAAACCTCTCTTGTGAAGTGGAAATGAGGAGCAGCAAGCAATGAATTTGTCTTACTTTAAAATACAGGTATCAGATACCCTTATTTTCAGCAGTGGTTGAGCCATAGATACCAGACTTATACAGGGAAAGTAAATGCAATGAAGGAAACGAATGCATCTAAATTCTCATGAAGGAGATATTTTTCCTCTTTAACATAATGAACTATTTTTTATTTTTCCTCCTGCAAATTACATAAATACTAAAATCCCATTGGATTAGGGCTACTGAGACTAACTGTTCATTTTCTTACATATTTACTTGTTTTGAAAACACAGATGAAACATCTACGTGGTTAAAATACAGCACCCAGCAGAACAGAGCCATATTAAAGATTGGATGAGTCCAGGGGATACTGCTTATTATTTACTGATGTAACTCCTAAGTTCAGGCAACAAGAATGGCCCCGCTGTGGTCGGTATAAAATATACATATATATAAAATATCTTTACCGCCTGCTACCACTAGCTGAACTAGATGCTCTCTCCAAACAGAAGCCTGATGGCTACACTGGAATACATGAGAAACACTTCATATACCCTTGCTTGCCTTCCATAGGTCTCTATGGGAAGAGTTAGTCACTAGTAGGTCCTTTATATTTTCCTAACACTGTTCATTAGCTTCATGTGTACATGCAACAATTGCCAGTAGTGTGTCTACTAAGCCTATTTTAAGTGGAGAAAGGCATCATTTCACCTTAATCTAAGGACAAACACAGCTTTTTGTTCTTTTCAATGCTAGAGTGGTGGTGATGTTTTCAGACTTGGGATTTTGATATTTTTGCAGAAAATCAGTCATCTAGTACACCATGCAAATCTGCCCTGGGGAATTATGGGATGGACCATCATTATCCTTTGCATAAGTAACAGATGAAAGCTTCTCACTACGTACAAAAGACAGTAGCAACAGTTAACATTTATCTTTAAACCTTTGCAGGAAAACTTACCATTTATCATTTGAGATTTCTTGTAACCTCAGGATAATGTAAAGAGGGTAAGTTTTGCAGCTGGAATTTACTTATCTCTTCCTATTGTAAAGAAAAATATTTGATGGCAATCTTATGTAGACCTTAAGAAAATCTGAGATAATTTGTTTTAAAAATCTCCAATCTTGTAAAAGTTTAACTACTTTAAACTCACACCTATCCCTTTTAAATATGCAATTGTGATGAGGTTTTGCCACACATTTTTTCAGTAGAATACATATTTTAACTCAAGTTTATTTCTTCTTCAAAAGCAAATGCAACTTTACAGTTTCAGTTCCCATGTAGTTCTACAAAACAAATAATGATAGGGCTTCTCAAAGGCTCCTCTCACATATGTATTAGGCACTGAGAACCTTCATGAAAGACAGACCCCACTGCAGGCTGTTTACCAAAGATCTGCGTAAAATCATATCTTTACTTCAGCATCTTTGAGATATATGATTACATGCTTCACTACAAGACAATAATTCCAAATCCTTTTGAAGTCAATTACAAGACTTTCATAGGTTTTAGTGAAATCCAGTTCATCTAGCCCTAAATATCATGTCCACACTGTTTTGGACGGTACTGAATCAGAAACACTTAGGTTGAAGCGGCACTGATGTAAATGACAATTCCTAACTTTTCACAATTTAAATTAACCTATTTTCAAGTGAGAGGAATTCACTTAGACAAATCATGGCATGAACTGCATAGCCCTATTCATGTATCATTTTGAATGACTTCCATGACCTACCACAATTAAAATGTTGCCACTTGCCGACCATCACGTAGGTGTTCGACATGGAAGGGTGATTTGAAGTACACTTGACTCTTGCTGTAGAAATGTCTAAATAGAAATAGCTCTGTGTCTACATTTTATTGCAATCAGCCAGAAACAAACAAGAGAAAAACATATTTGTCTTTTCTATACTCCTAATCATAAAACCAGCCTTCATTTGAAGCCTATACTTAACCTTTTTGTATTATTGCAATTTGCTGAAAATCAGAAACATTGAAACATGAAATTGAGCTTAAAAATGTTCTTGCTTATCTAAAAGGAAATGCATCAGGCAGCATCAGACATTTCATTATAGTAATATTTTTCTTCTCTCTTTTTCTCTTTGGATCTTTGCCCTTCTGTAATTATACAACATTAATTTCTCCTCAAAAAGCCAGGTGTTTGCAGGCTCTGATCTCAGACTGATTTTTTGCTAAAAGCATCAAGTCCAGCATTAGCTACTAATGGGTGTCTTCTTTCCATTAACCCAGATACAGGTAGCACTCCCAGTAGGATCTGTCAGCATCCAGTTTTGAATTACAATTTCTAGGAAGACATGAACGATTAGACCATGGTCAGAGTCTAGACACATGCTCAAATAAATACCAAATACACATTCAGATAAGATTTGGGGGTTTTTTTGGTTACAAACCAATTCTGAACAGCGAAAAGGCTGCTTCTGTGAATTAATTAGTTTAATTATCTTATTACTATGAAAGTTTATTTGTAAAAATTGTCTTTTCATTACTGCAGTGGCATGGAGGGTTCAGTTAGAACCATTCAGATTTGGAATAATTCTCTCCTGCAATGTTTTGTGGCCTACACGCTTGTGTATGAGTCTCACCACTAGGATTTAAAGTGCATTTCTTTCAGTTTCTCCTGTTGAAGTTTTTCTTTATAAGAAGTTGAGTGTTTAGTCTGGGACAGTGAAACTTATCAGATGCTTATGTGAGATAAACATTCAAATCCCTGCCTGAATCTAAGCCTTGAACCCAGATTTCTTGTATACATGTCATAAAAGTTAGTTCTTTCTCCATGTAGCCACAAAATTTTCAAAGACCATTTGTTTTGCCCTAAAAATGGGAAAATTTCATACAATGACAGAAAAGATGTTTTCTGATGAAACATACCAATGTTTCTCAGCACTTCTGCTTCCCATAGCAATGGTCCAAGTATTACTATTTTGGCTGCTACCAACATTACTCCAGGCCCATTAAGGGATCTTGTATGAATATACTGTCAAGACATCACCATACAATTCTGCAGGTAAACAATACAGTTGCCATCATTTTGATAGATTCTTACATAAGCTCCATTTTTCAGAAAGGTTTCCCCTGATAGTCTGAGTTAGTGGATAGTACTCAAAATCTATACGATGGAAGTGAATCCAAGAGTGATTTACATATGTACAGAAAGTCTGCTGTCATTAGTACTAAACTTGCCTGTGGCAAAACAGTACAGCCAACTCTAATTTTAGTTATCTTGAAATTCCTGACTGAATTGTTATCAAAACCTGAAATCTGTTATCAAACCTGAAAACAGAAAGGATTTGCATACACTGATTTAGGGGGAAACTTCAGCAATCTGCCTTAATAACTACATGAATCTGAAATTATTGTAAAAAACAATATAGAATACTGATCAAGAATTACTGCCTAAAAATATTGATCTTGTTCAGGCCAATCACATGCAGATACAACAATGCTTATTATGTTAATTAGGATTGTATTGTTCCTGTATCCTGTTCTATTGTCTTGTTTTACACTTAGGCTTTTGGTTTACATTTTACACTTGGCAAGTAGACCACTTCTTCCAGTGTTCCCTGAAAGAGCTTACTTGTACCTTCTTCTGGGAACCTTACCCAGGAAGTTTAGTAAGGACTTTCCTGGTTAATTTAATAACTCCAAAGGCATGAAATCACTGTTCTGCTGAAGACACTGGAGTGAGATTATATCTAGCTGTTGTATGCTATGAAGGGCTGTCCTCCAAGGCTGTCTCAAAGACAGAATACCACTTGTCTACATTACCAGCATGGAGGAGCACTGGAAGGTGGTTCTAGGGCTATGTTGTTGATATCCTGTAGATATCCTCATGATATCCTGTCAGAGGAAACCTGAGGTACATCTGACATTTTGTCCATTTTTTCCAGACATGCTTATCTATTCTGAAAGAATCTGAGCTACCAGCTGCTCCATCATCCCCTTCCAGGAAGCATCAATGGGAACAACCCTTGCGGATGCCGTAGCATCCTCAAAAGGAGTCTGATATAAGCTGACTTGTGAGCAAGAGGACATTTGTAGACTATCAAAGGATAAAGTGGATGCCTGGGGCCAAGCCTAAATACCATACTCTAATATTAACTGACCAAGCAGGCATGGCAGGAAAGTAGGAGCAAGTAGGAGCTAGACTTCTCTACCAAATCTGAACAGAAGAACTTCATTTTACTTCTGTATTTTTTCCATATTTATTAAAAAAGAGACTTTCATTTAAAAAGGGGGGAATTACATGTCTGCTATCCAGTTTCTAGAGCTTTGATTTAGCTAGTCTTTCCAGGAATAAAATAAGAGAAAAAAACCCAACACATTTAATCTTATCTACTGATCTATTTCTGGAAGTTGTGATGTACAAACCACCATGTTAATAAGATGGACTTCGTTAATGGCAGCTTTTTAATGATATTCCAAGAGGCTGTTTCTGCTGTACTACCATGTATAAATACAAAGGAATGCATCAGCAATAATAGAAACACAAGGAAACACTTTAAATTGTGGTGGATTAGGAGTAGACTAGTGCTTCTATTCCCTTTGGATGCATTTGTAACATTTAATCTAATCATCATTCAGCAGTAGATACAATTCCAGTCTACATCAAAGCAACTAAAATACTGCTTTGATGGTTTAATAGTACCTGGCAGTGTAATGACAGGTGGCCACAACCACAACCTAATTTAAAACAAGCTGCAACGTTGGTTGAAGACACATAACTCTGAATTCTATGAAGCATATTTCTTTGAATGAAGTGAAAAATTCAGTTGAGACCAGACTACAGTAAATTTTGAGTACTGTGCTCGATATACCTTCCCCATTGACACTGCATTTAGCAGCTGCTTCTATGAGTGTATTATTCAACAGCAGCAATAATATTGCTGCTTGTTTAGCGCTCATTTTGTGTTAATTCAAGAGGATGAATGAAAACTGTCATTGTAAGAATTCTACAAGACATCACACAATTGCATCAGCAACTGGGCATGGGGTCTTGAGAAACTGAATTAGGATAAACACAATGCCATCAGCTGCAATGGTGTGGCTTTTGTTGCCATGCCCTCATCACTGGACACACTGGATTTTTCTTACTGGATAGTAAAAATAGGAAAGCATCCACTTTAATGAGAAATAATGAAAATACTTTTTCTGCAGTTACTTTTTGTAAGTAGTCTACTTTGGAAATTCTTGTTTAGCAAAGTCTGTTACCTTAACTGTAAGGTTGCCAAAACAGGAAAAGATCAATTACATGAACTTGAAGCTAAAATTACAAGGTGCAACAAAAATTGCTCATCTATTCTAAAGTTTCACAGTAGATGAGGCTTTCAAAATATTATGGGTTTGTTATGTAAGGAAATACCTGCTTTTTTTTCCTGCAGTTATACACTTTAGAAATAGTATACATTGTTTCTAAGCTTAATCACAATGAAGACAAAAAGAATCATTTGGTTGTAAAGGCATTACTCATATATTCAGAGGGACAGAACTTAACACTCTGCTATGCAAAAGAGGCTCTGAAGTCATGAGGTCTTTCATGTTTCTCTGCCCCAGCTTTGTAACATGGAGACAACCCTCTGCATGTCAGATTCCACAATAGGCAGCAGCCACAGAAGCACTAGCACATTCAGGAGGCTAGAGGCAGTGAAGAAAGGTGTAATTTTACATGGCTATTTAAGCTAACCGCTTTTATTGTGTAATCCAATAAAATATATGCAAAATATCTCTCAAAAGTGGTTGGAAAGGAGAGGTGGGTGGGTGAGGCATGTTCCCCTGCAATCCAGCCCTTCTGATTATACTTGCACAAGACCAGAGTTTCACATAACTTTCTACAACCTGTCTGTAAGGCCTTAGTGCAACACTAAGAGTAGCATTTTTATTAGTAAGAGATATTCCCCCATCACTAATAGTAGCAAATATATTTACCCTTCAAAATATTATCTGTATGGCATTAAAACATAACTGCTTTGAAATTCAGTAGGTTTCTTCAGGGAAATAGTGTAAAACATAACAAATTAAAAGGCCCTTTCATGAAGCAATGAATTAGAGCTACTTGTTATCAAAATTCTGTGAGCATTCATGTAGCAAAGAAAAAAATTTGCAAAGATTAATTCGTAGAGACAAAATTTGCTCTTAAAAATCCTGTAAACTGAAGCGCATCAGAGAACCAATTTCCACATGTTTTATCCAAGCAACAGGAGCACATTTGTAGAAATGAGCTGTAAAGAATATCTTGGACTGTTATGCTACTTAGTTGGACAACTTTTATGGGTGTAATAATCAACTCTGAAAGATATTTTTTAAGAAAAATAACTGCCCAGCAACACATTGATAATTACTATAGCAGACAATTTAGAAAGTCTTGACACTGGAATAAAGATTAAACTTCAGTTAAATGAGTTGTCTCTAAAGTTTTTATAAAAATTAATGGGTGAACATTCTCTGCCCTTCTGAAATTCCTATATTCCTGCAATTTCGTGCAAATCGTGACAAAATAGACAACTTACAAGAGCAAAGATCTTCAGATTTTTACTGTATACCATACTTCATAAAGCCCTCTTAATCAGACATTTTTGCATTGTAACAATTAAGAGTTTTGCCATGGAGGCCAAAAAAATGCACTAAGTATTTTTCCTTTAGTTTGATTTTGAAATTGTGTGGTTTGACATTTCAGAGAAAAAAAGTATGGACTGGTCAATATAATTACATACACTGGAAACAGTTCAATGTGTTTTAAAGTAAAACATACTCTGCTTTGAAACCTATATTGTCCTTTGCATTGGGGCAAAACACATACCACTTCGTAAGTAACATATTTTAAATGAGGTTATTGCACTGTGCCATATAATACTAAAAAAAGGGTAATAATGGATTTGGATTTATTTAAAACTCTTTAAAATCCCAATAAATGACAAAGTGCACACAACAGAGAAGGCATTATTATGCTATAAATTACATTACTTTCAAGCTCGGGAGTTTGTGATTAATTAAGAAAGCTTTAGAAATGTAGAAAGGCCAATAACATTGTACAGGATGTTGAGGGATCAGTTTTGCTTTTTTGTGCATAGTTGCAAGTTGTGGGCAATTAACCATCTTGCTCTTCCAAAAAGCCTTCTAAATCACCTGGGAATGCCGTTATTCAACTGCTATTTTGGAGAAAAGTGTGCACCTTTCTAACCCACAGCTGGAGGACTGCACAATACTTTGGCTGATCCTCACTTAGAAATCCTTCCCACTGGCTCCTAACAGCCATTTTTCATTTTAGTTCTGATGAACTGGAGTACAGTAATAAACTGACTTATCCAGACAATGAAAAAGAGGAACCCCAACTTAAAATGAAAAACACCCAACTATTAGAATCTAGTTAGGTAGGTACATTTGGAAAGTTTTGAAATTGGCGAGAAGTTATAATCTATAGATTCTTCAGGAAGATAATGTACTACAAATCTATACAATGTTTTAAAAGAAGTTTCAGGGTTTCTCCCTCAATCATTAGAAATACCTACTATGTTTGTTCATCAGCAATGGAAACACTGAAGTACTTGCTAGGAGGATTTCTAGTAGCACTGTTTTCTCCCAGATGACAGAAGCCCTATGTTGCATAACTTCTAATGGAGCTAAACTGTGCCACCACAAAAACAGGTGTGGGGGTGTGCGTGGAACAATGTTCTGGCATTTTTGTTGTATTTGCAGAAGAAAACAAAGGCTTTGATAATCACTTATAACCCGGTCCCACTAATACACGAATGGTACTGTCCTCCCATAGCTGGTAACATAATGGTCATCCCAACATATAAACAGTTTCCATACAATTAGAATGAAAGCTCTGGAGACAAATCAACAATTTTGCAATCCCAGCCATCAAAAGAAGTCCATCACATGCAACAGAGATCTTGAAACATACGATAATCTTTCATTCTGTTTTATGTTGCTTTATGCTAAACTTAAAAGACTGCCATCATAGACCTTCAGAAACCTCTGGCTTCAGTTAAACTCTGGAGTACAGAATGAATGTTCAAACTACATTTTTGTACCTTTTAAACTGCTTTACTGAAGAACACAAACAACTGAAGGTGAACCACAGGGGTTCTAAAAAGAATTGGAAAAGTTTAATTGTTACTTAAAACGACCAATTAAAATAAAGCAATTTCCTAAAGCCTCTTTCTTCTACTATACAGACACAATTAACTGTAATACTGTCATGTGCCCTCATTTTCAACCTGGGAACCATAACCTAGATCCCAACCCATTATCTTCTTAGACAGTTTGTAACAGAGAACTTGTTCTTAAGTGAAGTGATATACTCAATTCTTTACATACCTGTCAGGAAATTATGATGTAAAATTTACATCCTCATGTTACTGGCAGGTACTTAATACAAATCTTACCCTCCACAGAAAAGCACCCCAAAACAAAACCCAAGAACCTTGAACATTAGTTATAAATACTTCACTTAATTTTTATGAGCACTTAGCAGGTTACCCTTTGTTTTGATTTCTTTCTTGAAGTCTAATTATTCCATATGTCCTTTCATATTTTGTCTGATTTGCAATTGTATTTCTCATTATCATTTTGTGAGGATATGCTGCTATTTCCTCTGGTTTCATTCTCTCTTATGTTTCGCTTGTACAAAATTAATTACATTGTACCTTCAAGCATAATTTTAACAGTGTCTCCATTGCACTGTGTCTGCCTTTAATTAATGCTCTTCTAATGTAGGTTTTAGAGCCAAATGGTGCAATATTCTGAGCATCAAAGAAACAAAAGATCTAACAAAGCTGAAATGAAAGAACCAGACAAAGCAGCAGACAATGTATTCTCATTTGAAAAATGTCACTTCAATTTTATTTTAGATAGTAGAACCAAAGAAGATTGTTGCTACTTTTTCAGCATCCATCACCAAACTTTGTGGTAAGGCTCACTCCAATCTGGGACTAAATCTGTAATTTATGAAATTAGATTAATTTCTCAATTGTCTCCTATCTATTACAACTCCCACATCCCTCTAGTAGGATTTTTTTTTTTTTTTTAAAGACTTGGCAAGTCATGGAGCTCCCCCATCAAACACAATATTCATGCACTCTCACAAAAAACATCAATGCAAATAACACCCGAGTTCTCTTGGTTGTCTATTCAAGAGGGCAATGGGAAAAGAATATTCCATGGATTGGCCCATTTGCACATTTTTTGAAATGCATAGTGTTCTCTAACAATTGATCTAATACATATTCAGCCAGGAACTTAAGCCTACCACAGACACTGAGGTGTATAATTGTGGTTATACAGGACTCTGGATATTTTAGACTCATTCAGATCTTTGGGCTTCAGGGACTTCAAAGTGAAGCCTTGGGTGTTTCCTGTTTCTATTAGGCAGAAAATGGTTTTTACTGAGGTCAGGAATTTTCTTATCACATTAGGTTTCCAAATTCATTTTCAACATATAGCAAGCATGAACAAAAGTGAGCTTTTCCAACTTTCTAATCAGTAAAAACCTATTTGTCAGCTGTATACAGCTATTTACTTAAGCAAACTCAGGTAAGTACCAAGATCTAAACTGCACTTTCAGTTAGATATTCAGATAAAGGTGACAATGGGATTGGTTAAAAATAAGTATCTTTCACAGCTGCAGAACCTATTGAGCAACAGTGCTTGCATATATCATACTGACTTTATTATGCACAAAGGTGATTTTCAGTAACACCATTTTCAGTAACACCATTTTCTGGGCCGTAATAAACAGAATATTTGTGAAGGAGATCATTATGGGTAATTAAAACATTAGGGATTTAGTTTTGTTGGATGGAGGCACTCTGTTTTAAAACAAAAGTATGTGTTTCAGGTTTTTTTTTTTTTATTTGCATTTGTGATTTAAAGGGGTCAAATTAAAATTATTTTCACTCAAAAAGGAGGGGAGTTGTCTGACAATTATTGTAACAGAATATATTTTTAATGGGGACAAAGCCTGTCCTGGGATTCATATGAACAGCTATCACTGACTTTGATCAGCACTATATCCACACATCAAAAGACATAACTTGTTCTAAATCACTTTTCCTCATTGTTTGATAAGCACTAGTCAGTTGAAATGAAGTTTGCACACTGCAATCACAAGCCTACGTTGATCTGAATTATGCAGAAGTTACTTGAAACATAAGTTTCTGGATTTTTATTTGTTTAATTTTATGAAGAAAAGCAAGCTTTGAAGCACTGTATATAGAAAAGAATCAAATAAGCTTTGTAATAGAATAAGAGGTAAAGGAAACAAAACTAGGTGGGTCATATTTAGAGCCTAGCAAACTTGACAATGTCTCTTTAAGGTGAAGGAATAATACAGTTAGTCAAAGTTCTACCTTTCATGGTCTTATAATGTCAAGAGAACAGTATTTCAAAGCATGACATTACACAGGCTCAGTCTTTTCAAGAACACAA
The DNA here is from genome assembly GCF_034638445.1 of Ciconia boyciana. NCBI lineage: Eukaryota > Metazoa > Chordata > Aves > Ciconiiformes > Ciconiidae > Ciconia > Ciconia boyciana. The sequence goes on along the minus strand of NC_132947.1, from coordinate 5,134,673 downwards.
AAACTTTGATTTCAGAAACAAATGAAAGGAAAAATGTGACTCTCTGAAACAAAGCACTCCACACATGTATATTTTTAGTGCCATGTGTTCAGACTAAAGGGCCATATGCCCTCACATTAGTTAATGCAGGAAAAAAGGCATTTCCAAATCACCTTTGAAATTTCAGTTCTTAGACAGTAAATTTGAAACTGGCCAGTAGGCAGGGGCCAGAACCACATTTTGAAACATTAAATACCTTAACACCTTTTGTATCTCAATTTTGCTTTCATCTCTGAATCTTTTTCTTTGAAGATTTAACAATGGACCATCTTTTTTTTCCTCCTGCAGTTTCCCTCTAAACCCTAAAAGGGAACTTTCCATACAGTTAAAAATGTGGTAGTTACTTTTCATATGCCAAAAGATCAAAATGTTCAGAGAAAATAAAGATTCAATTTAAATACCTCGCATACATTGTAGATGTGGTTGAATTACACTCTTTTCCCTTTAACCTCTGCTAATATTTGTTCTTCTAACAAAGGCAATAGTCATAATAGTGTGATATCACTGTGAAGCTAGAATATATTCCTTTTGCCTCAATATCATAGCAATAAGCACTTTCACACAAATGTATTTCATGCCTCAATAACTTTTACTGTTTATGGGACAAACATTAATAAACGCAACATTCCTCAGAAAGAATAATGTTCTTTGGGTAGTATTACACTCCAGCTTCAGCATGTTCACAGAACTTCTTGTCAAAACAAAGATAAGGCCAAAAACCTCACATGATATATTACCAATACTCTCTGCTAGTCTGACAAAATGGGCAGGTTCTCTTGACATCTATAGGCATAAATAGCGTCATAAGCACTATAATGCTGCAGAATAGATCAAAGACAGTAGAACACCTGGTTCCAGTGTCTTTTCACTGATTTGAGATCATTGACTCATGTGTCATTATTGGAAGAACAAGGTATCATTTCAGAGGCATTCACATGGCAGAAGATCTTCATGAAGGAGAAACAGATACAGACATTTAAATACCTCTCATCAAGATTACATAGCTTTTTAAATTCATATCAGTTTTTAGATTGGAAGGCAGACAAAGGTGTGGAATTTCTATAACATGAAATGAATACAGAGCATGGGAGAGATTGTAAGCAACAAAGAAAACAAGGGAAATACAGGAGAGATCTTGTGTCTTGTTTGGGAATTATTAGAACATTGGTGGAGGGGGTGTTGGTCCATTATACTATTTAGTTTCAGTTTATGTAAACTTATAACAAAAAAACCTTTTACCAGTTGTAGCATTCCTTTTGGCAAGTGCTCAGAACGAAGTGTACACATCATGTCATTTGCATTGATACCTTAGGTACAACTTCTGCATGGACAGGCTTGGACTACTAAGAAGCTTCCTGTATCTGACTGTTCAGACACACGTAGACATTTAAATTTATCAGCCATGTACCTAACTGGCAGGATTTGGGCCTTAATATTTAATGTACTTTATACAATCAAACATTGGCCCACATCCTCAAAGTTTGGTGGTTTTTTGGTTTTTTTTTTTGTTTTTTTTTTTTGCAAGAGCTTCAGTTAAATATAATCTGAGGTAAATTTGCTAACCCAAACTATTAAATGATCTAGATTAACTGGCCTCCTGGCTCTCTGAAGTTTTCATTAGAGACAATCATCTTGAAGTTGACTAGGTAGCTGCTTTTTCATCTTCCATAACAAAACACATCTTACAGCTTTGTCATCTCCATGGTGCCAACCTTTATGACTCCTTAAGTAGTACCTGTTTCCCTATGACTAAAAGATTATTTTCTTTACTCAGTCAGGCTCATTGCACAAGCCAGCTCAACTTTCTAGGTCTTGCGTTATATCAATTAGTGCAATACTATTAACTGTTTTTCAAGACTAACTATTTTTCAAGTATTGTTGATGTTGAAGCTTCAAAGTTCTTCCTGTGCTACAAAAAATCCCAGCTCACGTGAACTTCACTGTGCCCAGAGACCAATTGTTTTCAAATGAAGCTTGATGGAATGTGTAGCCTACCATTGGACTGAAAGACCTCTTCAAGTGTACAAGCATCAGATGTTGCAGTGAAAACAGTGATTCCACAAGAGAAGAATTCTATGCTGTTGCTATAGATTTACAAATAGCTAGGAAACAAAATTCAGACAATGAACACAGCATGGTGGGTAAACAGAGAAAGGGTTTTTGAAAAGTTTACTAGCAAGTTAACACAAATTATTACAGTTTTCCAAAGAAGTCAAACCTTCAAACAGGAATTTAAAATTTCAGCATTTGATTCCCAGCCACCAAGATCTAGGGGATGCTTCTATTGACTTGAAGTCAAGATGAAGCCATGCATGTAGTGATAAAAAAAGGAGCTGGCTTAGTAAGGAAATGGAGAGACAGTCTTTAGTGAAAAAAGCCGATTTGCTCTCCTCAGAGGAGACAATCTCCTTTAGACAGCTTCTTATGCAGCATGTGGTTTCATAAGACTGGATTGCAAAACAATGCAACAGAAGACTGTGGAAGGATTGCTATTCAGTGAGGAGCTGTGAAAAAATTCTGACAGATGTGAAATGTCATGACACATTTGGGAGAATATGCAAAAAAAAATCAATGGAAGCATCAACCTAATAAAGCAGGAGGAATACTATGATGCAGACTTTCTGTCCTTCAAGTTATGTGAATGCTAATTCTAGGAACTGCAAATCCTACTTTGACAAGAACAGGTAGAGTTGCCAAAGGCAGAGCTTTGGATTTTTTCTGTGAATGCAATTCAAGTAGAGACAGATACTGCAGCTTTCAAAAGAAAACTGTTTGTTCAAATTTGACTCAAATTGAATGGTGACCAGTTTACAAAGCAAAAATGCAGAGCGGTTTGACCTCAACTCAGCCATCTGGCTTCAGGAAGACTATTATGAAACTACTTCATATATATTCAGCTTTTACATTCTCCCACAGTGAGAAAGTGCTCATATTTCTACTCCTACAGCCTTTCAGAATGCACAGTAATATTTGGACCTTCCATCCCCCTGCCATAAGAGCAAAGCAAGGGTCATGACTGTATAGCAATTTTTACTGTCTGATAATCACTTAGGCAGAAACTGGCAATGAAGCTTGGATTAGGCCTCTGGTAACTATTTACTTAAAAAAATCACCTAGTTTAACTACATAATCACACAGTATTCCACTAGAATGCATGGAATTCTGCATTCTAATGGAATACTTCAATACTCATTATTTTACCACTGTGAGTTGCTTTTCTATTTGATGAAAGAAGAAGAAAGTGTAAAGATATTTTAAAGATATAGTGGTATCAGAACAGCAGCAGCTCTGTAACCTTATTCCCTTCAGTAAATGAACTGGTGTGCACTCTTTGACCAATTACTGTGATAAGCTCATTCTGAGCACCAGGAGACACATAGATGACATTAAGTACTTGCTAGAATTTTTGAGAATAAAGAGAACATTCTATTAGCTTCCTACTTCCTATTATTTCTCGAGTCATGTCTCATCAACAATGCAACAAGACAATTGCCATGCAGCATGAAAGCAGATGGAATTAGGGTTCCAAAGTACAGTAATTCTGGCAAGAATCCCGATTCACAGTCTTCAGGATCAAAAACATCACAATACACTTCACAACAAAATAACTAACAGTACACAGTGATTTAATGATCATTAGTGGTGTGGAATCCGACTCATTTGTCACCCTTAGTGCTACTATCTAATTTAAACTACTTAAAAACCTGAAAATCCCTTTTGTCTAGCATAAATTACATGTTTGAAGCTTAATCCTTTGGTGAATAACTTGAATTTGGTGAATGTTCACTTGCTCCAAAGGAGAGATGGAAATTTGAGGTCTGAGCTGTGTTAAACAATCATTTATGGATACATGTTATCTATGTTTGCCAAAACACTAATGATTCAGTGATGCAAGACATTAATCCCATGTTTACCTATAGAAAGGGCTAATTTGACATTGCACTGGTTCTCAGTTTTTCAAACAGAAGCATGAATTTTGTGCCACCACTAATAATGTAGCACTATAGGCAAGCTATACCCTCTTCACTGAGCCTAGTTTCTTCATATAGGTGTCTAATACTAAATTCTTATTTTCAACATTGAAGAACTTTCTAAGGTACTGAAACCCCCACAGATTTGAATCAAAATTTGTCTATATAAAACATCTCCAAAGAGAAACTACTTAAACACCAAAATCTGTATTTAACTAATCACAGGCTTCTGTGTGCATTCAGTTGGCAGATGTCTATATCCCAGACACATGCAAGGACAGGTCCAACCCAAGAAAAATCAGGTACAGGTCTTAATGTCATAGCTTGACTTTTTTTTTTTTCAATAAGCATTTTACATGTATTATAGCCTTACGGATATGCCTTTCAGCTACTATTCTGTAAAGGAAAATGTTTTAATTAGGGTCCAGTTCTGAAGTCAGTTTTGTCTATTACAGAAACACTTCAATTTTACTGCTCATTTCCTTTAATCGGGCATACCATGAAAAGATCTTTTTAGCCATACCACTAGTGGTGTGAACTCTCCCCTGTACCACCCAACTCTGAACAACTCCAGAGTACACTGGATTGTCTCAGACTTAGCTGGCTATTGTAGCTATGCTAAAATACAATCAGAGAGAGAAATTGTTTATTTTTTCACGTTGCAGCCACAATGCAGTACAACTGACTTGGTTGCTATTGACTAAGTAGTGACATTAGGTCACCTAAGTGAAAGCCAGAGGATATAGATAGTTCAGGACAACATGGAGAGAAAGAAAAGCCAGAAAAGTCATTGCTTAAGCATACCTGTATGCATACCTGTCTACACTATCTACTCTTACAACATGTACATTTCAGTTTCTGTGGAATAGACTACCAGACAAATAGTTGAAGAACTTCATAAATATACCGCTGCAAAATGCTAAAGCTTCAAAATGAGTGAAATAGCAAACTGAATATAACAACTGAACAACTTCAGCACAACCAAAAAATGCTGTGGAACGTATATCCAATCTTTCTTGCTGCAGTTAATTGAACAATTGTGGCTGTGCTCTGCATCCAGCTAAAAGAGGGCATCTTAAAACAACCCCTTAGCATGAATTACTTTCAGACAGTTCAGAAAACTTACAGCAATTGGGAGTTAATTTCTAACTTTCTCACATTTAGTACATGCACGTAAGTTCTGGTATGCTTTGATCTTTTCCTTTACAAGATAGGGGCTGATATTATACTGCAAAATTTCTAAAAGAAAAATTAAAGGAAATTAAAGGCACCACTAAAACATGGGGTTTTTTTTTTCTTTTTTTTTTTTTTGTACTAAAAGAACTCAAGCAGGGATAAAACATCTCCTTGGCTCAAAATGGAACTGATCAATTGTTCAACAGTTGGAATTCATGCAGTCTTATTTAATGATGTGCTCTAATGGCAGCCTTTTTATGCTTCATTTCCCAATGGCAATATACAATGACACAGAGGAAAAGCCATGTAATGTACTGTAACAATATCATGGATTGATGCTAAGATTTAAGGGAAAGACAGTAGTGCCAAACTGTTAACATTTCTAAGGAAGCAGACTGGTGGATGGGTGGTCTGTGCAAACTAACCCCTAGTGGATACAATATGCATTCTTCTGCAGCTGCACAAACACATACACTTGCACTTGAAGAAAAATTAAATTTAGCCATTGGGGGCTTGCTTTTCAAGAGTGATACTGAGAAGTTTTACAGGCACAGCTACGCACACATGATCATCTGCAATATGTTCACAAGTGTACAGATCAACAAAATTCTGTTTCCACATTTGGATGTTCATCTAAAATTATTTGAGTTGCTAACTACTACCAACATTTCAAGGTTAATATAATATCAAAGACCAGTTTATTACAAAAAGGCAAGCTTCTGATACTTGTGGGGCACTTCCAGAAGGCAGCTGAATTAACCAACATGACATAAAATAAAAATATTTATCTGTTAAACTCAAGACATGTAAACTTTTAAAATAAGAGATATATAGAAAGGTTCAGGCACTTCCAAAAAAGATGGGTGTTTACCTTCCAAACCTACGTATAAAATCAAAACCCAAACTCTTGATGCTAAGACCTCAACAAGCTAAAAAACTCAACCAACAAAAGGAAAGATCTAAGGTATAATTCTTTAAAATGGTGAAATGTATACTCAAGAACACTAGTTAACTTAGTACACAGATACAATAAAAGACTTGCTCACACTGCAGTAGGTTCATACTCAAAGGTTTGTAGGTTCATGTAGTGAGAACTACCAAGGAACCTGAAGTTGTATTACAATGACAACGTCACATGAATAATCTTAATTCATTTCTTTTTCTTAAATCTGGTACTGTTCTTCATATGCCTTTCTCCTTTGAAATGGCATGCATCAACCACTCCTGCATCTTGCATGACATTTTGATCCCTTGATAGAAGCTGAGCGTTTACTGATCTTTGCTCAGAAGGGCACACTTATTTTGACTATGCAAAAAATTAGCTTTCTGCCATCAGTCAAGTACAATCACTTTCCTCTGCAGAAGTACATAAGGTCTTACAGTCCTTTTAGCATCTGTTTTTCCTTCAGGTCCCCCTTCTTTTCTGTCCCTGCCAGCTGAAGAAAGTAGCATGCATTTTCATATCCTTGAATAAAGTAAAAATTCAACTTAACTACATGTGTCTCTTTATAGTAATGAAAGGTGGACACCTTCCTGAGCCCTTGTGTCATACATGCATATATTACGTGTACTGACTTTAAAGCACATCAATCTGTTCATGTAAATGAATAGCCCACACAAGCAATGAGTTTTCACTAAGAAACTGCAAAATTAATTATCCCTTTGATAAATCAATCACACCACATAACAAAGAAGTCTCACATTTTGTGTAGGAAAGGGCTTTTTACTTTATTTTTTATTTGAGTCCTAATTGGCCATTAAGAGAAAGATGCAGTCTCCTTTGTCAGTCTTAGATTTATGTAACATGCTCCCATTTTAAATCTCTCTAAAGGTATCTTCACTCAAAGTCACAGTACATTTAACTAACAGTTTCATTTTAGCCTAAGATCTAAAGGAACTAACATATTTATTAAAGCATTTTGATCCTTCAGAGACAGATTAATAAGAAGCTTGTGACAGTTCAGCATGATAAAATGAGTCAATAAACAGAAATGTGTGCTGACGTTAGATATACTGATCCACAAATAATACAATACATATTTGGTTAGTCACAAAGAAAAATCACTTGAAAAAGCCATCGCCATGATTAAATACTTTCTGCTATCTCACAATTTCTATATTCTATAGAAGTTTTCCTTACAAATTCCCTTGACAAATAAACCCGGCAATCTTTTTTTATACATAAGGAAATCACAGCTTTGTACGATATCAATATGGAATAACGAGTCATCAAAATGCAGCATGAAAAGGGTTTAAATATTGTATGGATTTTTTAGGTAAAAATAGAGCACTAGATGCCAGAAGTGTTCAATGTTCATTCACTATAAAACAGATGTTCAGGCTTGCCTGACTAGCTGTCATTTACCTACGAATTATTATTTGTATTAGGCATTTGTTTTACAGTAACACCTCAAAAATTCGAAGTATTAATGTGGTTGTCAGTAACAATAGGGGCTCTAGATTTAGACTTGGGATATCCTTTCCTGTCCAACAACTTTATCTATTAGAATTAGAGCCTAAAAATCTAAATATAATTTAACTTCTCAAATAATCCACGAGTAATAGTTATCACACTCTATTGAGCTGACGTCATGACCTAGCAGCCAGAAGTGACCCTGTAACACAGTTCACTAATTTCTTTATCAATATAGACATTACCTGAGCTATCAGTACATTTTATAGACAAAACCAAAATATGTGCATGCATAGGTGATTAGTGTCATTATGCCTAATTTTGACACATAGGACAAATGCAAGAACCAGAAAGAACAGAAAGACTTTAGACTGAAGGGTCAGACAGTGGTGAATGCTGTTCTATACTTGTGATGAAAAGATCACTCTTCCTCTGTCCCTGCTCTTGTCCATTCATTGATTCATATCATGTAAAGGTGAAGCTTGGGAAATACATCTACACATACATGCTTCACACACGTTTCTGCTACTAAACATTGAATAATGAGTCAATGGTTTTCTCATTTTCACTGTTTTTACATCAGTGCTGCCAAATGACTTTCCTGATGTCTGTTATGATTTATGATGTGAGAGAATGCTAAAACTAATTTATACTAATAAATGTGAATGGCTCCATTAACATCGATACATATTCTAGTTTACACTACCAAAGAATCCATACTGGTACACTTAGAGCAATTTCAGAGTATTGCCTAATGAAGATAAAAGGTCATTGTGAAAACTAGCAGTGATGGAAAGTTTACAGTAGTCATCCCGAGGTTCCAACTGCTGTACATAAAACTTAATGTAGTGTACTGCATTATACTCTAATGCTTAAAATAATGGCTCCTGAGATTCCGGTTATAATGATCCTGATCTAAATGTGAAAATAACTTGTCTTAATACATTTTTTCCTCCAGTCATTACTTCCTAATCTACTTTATCTCTCTTCATCCAACCCATCAGACTGATGGGACTTTATACATAGGAGGAACTGGAATGCACCCTACAAGTTGTTCATTACTTCACACAATGAGATACATCCATGCTAGAGAAAGCAAGCATGAAACAGTACCAGTTAATCATACTACATTGAAATACTTACCACATAAAAAAACAATACACAGTAAACAGTAAGAAGCAACAGCAAACTAAGTAGTAAGAGAATAAACACTCAAGATAGTTAAAATCCCATAAAATAATTTCAGTTTTATTCATTAACCAATGTTTTTGAACTCAGCCTGAAACAAATGCCAAATTCTAGAACTTACCTTACTGTTTGGTTTTTTTTTTCCTCAGAGCATTCAGGAGAGAACAGATAGCCTAAAAGGTGCTGACCTGATGTCGGCATAAAAATCAAACTGCCTTCTTGACTACAGGTGCGTCACTAGGGCCAATCTTTGGCCCAAAACAGAGCCATTTAATTTAGAAGGCTCATTGCTGTAGTCTCTTTCTCAAGGTGATGGTAAGAAAAGCCAGAAAGCTGTTCAGACCTTACAAGACATGCTTGCTCATGCCCATGTATTACCAGTCTTTATAAGCACCTTTTCTACCTAACTAAATTTCAGCTCAGATGCATCTCAGCATATTCTGTCTAGTCTTCCAGTGCAGCTTGAAGAAAGAAATAAAGTTCCCACACTTTCAGCAGAAATGTTGTAGCATCAAAATATTTGTTTTCTTCAGGTACAATATGACAACAGTAGTTCAAAAAGTTTAAATTTAAGAATTTTTTCATCCAATCGCTTCATCCCAGGAACCAGAGCTATTACATGCAGTTAGCAGTATCAAAAGCTTGTCAATAACAATTAAGTGAATTTTACCTTTCAGAAGGTGGTAAAAATTTAACTTCTGGAATTTCTTGAAACCTTCATCACCTGGGAATGGGTATAATTTGCTGTCTGCATTCTCTCCTCTTGTAGTAGTCATGCAATGAGTTTCTTCGTGTATAGACGTCCTAAGTTTGGAAAGGAAAAGCTGTAAACCATGGAAACTCTAAAGTGTCTTTTTGTATAGCAGAAACCAGATCCTGTCCTAAACAATAGAAAGATGCACTCTAGAATTACTTTCCTGTTTGTTTGCCTTTTTTTTTTTAAATTAATTTTTGCTTCCAAAATACTTAAGCTCTCTTCAAATCCTTCACTGCAATGACTGGAAATATTTGGATATATTTTATTGTCTTCTCATAATGGCATAGAAAGTTAGAGATTTTAAAACTAAGAGATGGTGTCTCATACTTTAGAGATAACTTTGGAAAGTTGCAAAATTTTTACCCTAACAAATTGAATTAAAAAAGCAGGACAGTAGTATTAACATGATGCTAATTTACTGTAATAAGTGTATTTCTCTACATAGCTACCTGTATAATTCCCTCCTCTATAATATCTCAGCAGTGCACAATGCTAAATAATACACCCTTCCAATATCCCAATTAAGTAGAGAGCCTGGTTCTCCATACATATACATTTAGGAAACAGACAGATAAAAGGGTCTGATCCAAAGTCAACTGCAGCTAATGCAAAAAGTCCTGCTAGTCCCATTGGCAATTTCTCAACTGCACTGTACTCACAATTAAAAGCAGATGGGTGCTGAACAGCTAGCCCTGATAACTAACACATAACCCAGGGTCACATAATGAGTCTGGCTCAGATCTGAGAGCGGAAGTCAAATCTACTGAATTTCTACCCAGGGATTTAATCACAAAACTACTATTCTTAATTTAAAATCAAGAGGTTTTGAAAGAAATATTAGTAAGGTGCTAATTTTTCACTTCAGGGGAATATATCATTACTCAGCTAACCAGCTTTTTTTATTTCAGACCAAATAAGAAACCAAAGTTCTTTGCTGTTGTGTTAATTAAGGATTTTTATTCATACCTCTAAGCAACATACTAACCTCTAAATGATATTCCAACTGTAGCTGGAACAGGAATAAAACTAAAGTACAATTAAGGTTTGCAGATCTGCCTATATTGTAGCTTTCTAACAGTAGCCTTTCCACCCTGTTCTGTAATTACCGAACCAACTCACAAGTTCTCCAGACATAGGCATTTGTGTAGAGCTCAAAGCTTCTTTGCTCTGGAACAACCGCCCCAAGAAAGTAAAGCAATTCTGAACCAGAGAAACAGCAATACCGCATACAGCACCTGTCTCCCATTTGTGGCAATTGAGATTTTTTTTTTCCCCTCCTTCTTGCTCATCAAGCCACAGCATTTAAGTAGATAAAATACCCTTTTATCTACTTAAAGGCCCTTTTACCTTTCAAATTCCTCACACACCCCAATTCTTAAAATAAAATCATACATTTCTTTTTATTTCATGTTCCATACTCAGCAGAATAAACCAGATACACATCCCTTTCGAACACAGCTGAAGACAAAAGCAGCTTCCCTCACACATCAGGTCCTTTAGAAGAGAACTGAAACAAGGACCAATACTTTCTGCAAGGAGAATGTGAGAGACACATTTACTGAAAGCATTACAAGCCACACATGGGACTGGACATGCAACCACCATCTATATTATTTCTCTAGCAGCCTGTGAAACCAGGGCTTTTGGGTTAAAATCCAAGCTCCTTTGTTTCTCCAGACTCTAGAACCTACAGGCAGGGATCCACAAACCAACTCCCATGGGGCAGAGATTTACCAAAAGTCAGACAAACACCTGATGTAATATTTGAGGGCTCTGGCTGCCTACCTCTCCCCCACAGCAGTCTGTGCCCCCAGCCACCAACACCCCCTGGCACACCGTAGCCACGTGTCAGCCAGAAACAGAGCACTTACAGTCTGCTAGGCTCAAAGACACAGTCATCTGGATCCCAGGCACTGCCACTCACAGGTATGGCTGAAGGCTCTACAACCAAGCCACAGGAAGCTATAGCACAACAAGGCCTGGACTGGTTGAGCTAGCTTAGAACCAGGAGAAACCCCTCCCAGCCCCCAAAAACACCCACAGAAACCATCTTAGCTTGATTACCTTCTCACAGACTGTGAGGTAATAGGGTAAATAGCAACAACTGCTCTGAAAAAAAATCATACTTTCTCTCAAATTAGAGCCAGCTGGTGCCCAGCTGAGCTGGAACCGCACCTGAGGAAATACAGTCACAGCACTTCCTCACAGGCCCCAGCCAACTCCCCTTCCCCCCTGCCCCAGTAGGATGAGGGCTACTAGCACAAGCAACCCTTTCCCTGTCCCTAAAGCTCTTTGGTGTTTGACTTCTTGCCCTTTTATGTCCTGTTTCTTCTCTCTCCCTCTCTCCCACCCCCCCCCCCCCCTCTCCAGCTATAAATCCCGGAGGGAGAGACTAGGCTAATTCCTGCCCCAAAGTGAGAGCAGCAGCTGGCTGAGGTAAGTCTGAGAGGGTTTCCTCTCAGGGGGGTGGGGGCGGTAGAGGCTGTTGGCCAGCTGTAATTTCAGTCAGTGTTCTGTTTAGAGTGCATTAATTAAGCAAAAATTCAGGTGATATTTTAGATTTTATTGTAAAAAAAAAAAAACATGGATCATTCTTCAGCAGGGGTATGCTGTGGTAAATGCAGCACTGTCAAACAGGTTTGCTAAAGCTAGGACGGAGCAGATACTGCCCTGGCAGTTATTTTCTTGTGATGGGAAATGTGTGAGAGAGCTTTGTCTGGAATATTCTTTCTTGTGGGGTGTTTGCTGGTCTCCTGAGGGACAGGGATGCGTTAAGTCACCCCAAGGACAAAATGAAAATTAAAGGGTGATTTTGGTGGGGGGATACGGTATGTGAATGGCATTGCCAGGTTGCAAAATTTGTGTGAGCAAGTGGGCCACGTCACTGGAGCAAAACCTACCCTAGTTTGTCACCCTTTATGCATTATTGTTATGAGAAAGTGATGCAATGGTTTTACCAGCCATTTAGTGTCAACCCTCTGCTCATCCTGACAGTGCAACTCAGAAATACTTGGCCTGTTACACATTGCACCAGGGTTGTGACATTTGTATAAAATATATGTTTATGATCAGAATGCAGCACTTACACATAATTGCTTCACGAAACCTTGCAATTAAAAAAAATCTTCTACAAGCAATTCTGAGAATACATTAAGAATGTATTATCTGGTTTTTGTTTTGTTCAGAATAAATCTTTTATTTGCCTTTTACATAGAGCCTTTAGAGTACACTTGAGTCACACTTTCATACTGTTCTCCTGAACCTGAGAGGTATCAATATAAGAATTTTTAAATTGAAGTTGGGATTCTCAAATAATCTTAAGAGCCTGAGAACTGGGACTGTAGGAGAAATAAACATCACCAATCTAAATATCATGACTGTGATAACACTGAACAGGGATAAACCAGAGATTTATAGGTGAATGGGATAAAAGAACAAAGCAGAAGATGAAAATAAAAATGTAACTTTCTAGTCTATTTAATTTTTCTTTTTAACTTATTGATTAGCTAAAAAGTCAAAGTGGGAAGCTACTGATGAGAATGTGAAGGGAGAACTGAAGCAATCATTTTATTTGTGGAGGTTTATGCTTATCTACTGGAAGTAAAACAGCTTATTATCAGAGTGGGTGAGAAGTGGGTCATTTTTATAATCAAAAGATAGCTGGCGGTGCCAGACTATTTGGCTGCTTACTTGCTACTGTAGTTTGACCACTTAAACTGTTTTTGTCACCATGTTGGATATCCGCTTGTATCTCTGAGAAAACAAGTTCCTTAAATAGCCCTTTCTTTGCTGTCTCTAATTGCAAACAAAGTATAATAGAAATCAGATCAAAGCGTGCCTGCAATATTAACAAAGGAATAAAAATTCTACCCAAACCTAGAAGAAAGGTGTTAAAAACACATATGCTGTTTCTTTTTTGGGTTTGTTTTGTTGGTTTTTTTGTAAACAAAGATACATTTACTGAATGGGTGGCTTTATGCAAGCTGTTCTTTCAAACCTGTCAATATTTGGATTTATGGTAACAACTGGAAAAGCAGGAATATCCATTCCCCAAGTACAGGCAAAGCAGATCTCTAGCAGGCTCCTATATTCTGTGTGGCATCTACAAGCAAGATTTTAATGTCAGTCAGAGCTAGTGAAATAAGTTCTGGATAAATGAGAAAACTTTAAAAACCTTAATATAGCCATCATTGCATGAGGCTTTGATTTTACAAAACTGGCTCTTGATAATACTTCTTTCTGAGGAAACTGCCACATATCCAGGCCAGTTATCTTCGCCTAACATAATTGTTTTTATATGACTGAAAGCATTGCTCAAACAGCACTTAGACAAAACAGTTGTATTGATCTTTGGATAGAAATTATCCACTTTTGTCCATCCATGAATTAACAGCAGTGGTGCAAAATGTAAGGAGTTTTCCAAATAATGAAGGTTCTATATTCTTCTCATGGATTTTTTTTTTCAATTGTCAAAAAACAGATGTTTCATTCTATGCACTTTTAGATCAGCTGTTGGAAAGTAACTTGAATCTTGATAGGGTATCCTGAGGCAAAGACCCCTGTCAAAGTTGAGGGCAGTAGATGAAAACTGGCTGAGCAGCCTACAGACAGGTCTTCCAAAACTCTGTTTGCAGCTTTTTGATTGGTTGGCTATAATTGCCTAGACAGATGATCTGTTTGTCAGTTCACCTGACTACAAAATTAGAATAGTAAAGGTCTTCAGAAATTGTTTGTGTGAATTTCAATTTTTTAATGTTTTTGAAGTACTCTAAGAGCCTTTGGTATTTTTATTGCAGTATTTTAAAAGCATAATTATTTTATTTGTACTAATTATATAACTGTGTATAGGAGTGATATGTTGTCTGAGACAAATACTGAGGTGTAATATGATTTAACTTTTACTTTATGCAGTAGATCTCTTTTTGCATACTCCAGAACTTTTGCTATTCATTTGATAATTTTCCGTACTTGAACAATGTGATTCACTGTATGTCAAAATAAGACTAAATATTCTTGGTAGGGGAATAAAAAGGAAATTATGCTTCAAGCCCTGGTGTTACACTAATTGCACTAGTTTATTTTATACTATTTCAGTGTTAAAGTGATTTGAAGAAGCAAAATTTTGATCTTTTGTCCAGGCAACTTCATTTTCCATTGTTTTTACACCTTTTCAGAGTGTTTTCTGAGAAAAGAGGACAACACCACACCAGACGCTTCACAGTTAGGAATTGGCATACGTATTGATCTTAGTATGGCTGGCCTGTGTAAACTCGTATCTGATGAATACGAATAACCCCCCCCTTTCAAATACTAACATGAGCCAAAAGTCAACTTACTGATCTGATGAGGCACTGACAAATTCACATCCTAACCTAAATGACATTTGTCACACTGAAGTAGAAACAATTATTAATAATTTTCATTTCATTAGGAGCACTACAATGAAATGTCAACAACTTTAAAAGTGTAGCAGAAGTGTACAAATTAATTTTGATTTTCTGAAGTGTAATTATTTTTGTAAGTACCACACTGTGTAATCACTTTTGGCGCTATTACTTGTGCAATCAATAATACTTAAATGTACTTAGCTGTTTCCAAACATGGTTTCCTAAGGTCACCCCTTACTGGTGAGGATGTTTCGGTGGAAGAATGTAAGGAATCATTTTCCAACTGGTCAAAGATGTAGGGAAATTTTAAAAATCCATTTATATATATATTTCTATTTTTTATATTGATTGCCATAAGGGAGTGTTTGATATGCACACACTTTTGAGATGCAAAAAGACTGTCATGATTTTCATTGCAAGTCCATTTTTGTACGCCGGGTGGCAGCATTAGCTCTCTCTCATATCCGTGCACCTCTTGGGGCTCATCCTACTTTGCGAATGCAACCTGACTGCAGAATTAATTATATTCCCTTGAGCCAGGCAGTCAGGCCAGATTTGGCCTCACATTAGCCAGATGAATGGTTGGTAATCATCTAGAGAAGTACATCGTTCCCACAAGCGTAGCCAGTCCTCAAGTGCCAGTATTTGTAATAATTCACAAGCTTGTAATGCTTGAATACAGAAAGACCACAAGAAGGTGTATCTTGATGGAAAGGTACTTTTCTAACTCGTGGCTTAAGACCTATGCAATTGTAGCTGACATTCTGATAGGTACACATCCATGTTTGGACAGTAGCATTAACAGCATTTTGCTCATGTATTTGTTTATTTTATCAGTTTTCTGGAGATCTCCAAGATCAATTGCTCTGGGAACCTCTGCCAACACTACTGCAGCAGGGTAGGAGCCGAGGTGGTTGCCAGTTCAGCCCATTAGTAGCAGCTTCCCATGCAGACAGTATTTAAGGTGGTTTCTGGAATCAACAGCAGGCCCTTAAAGCATCCATTTTATCATGTAGCTTGAATGGGTCCTGGAGTCTCTTAATATAACCCAGCTTTCAACCCTAGTTAAACTTCACCTGGAGAATTGTATCAATGACTTATCTGTATTGGAAGATATCACTTGGAAGGAAATTTGATGTAACCAGAGCTAGGAATGGAAGAATGTAGGTAAACCATTAAAATTGCAGATCCCCCCTTAAAATTGAAAACCCAATAAAAATAGATTGGAATTTCCTGTCTGATTAATAAATTTTCCATTAATTTTAAGGAATGAAACCAGGA